>NC_087295.1:15247077-15966843 GCF_015220805.1 Pogoniulus pusillus
CTTTCTTACATAAACATGGCTAAATACTTTTGAAAGCCACTATATCTTATATGCTTATTTCACATGTGAGAGTGTACCTGAAAATACTGAACTCTGCATTTTTAAGGTTGACTGATACTATGGTAGTTCAATCAGTGGAAACGTGCAAATTTGTTGACATCTGGATTTGAATTTCAATTCTTCTTTCACTGTGTAGATGAAATCTGCTCATGACCTCTGTGTGATCATACTTGGTATTAGTCTTGTACTGATTAAACAAGTTGGAACTTTATGGGTCCTTACAGCCTTGAATGACATTAACTTTATTCTGCTGAAATGAATTAGTTAAAAATAAACCTGTGGTATTCTGGGCATCCTAGATGTCTGATAGAATTTGTCTCAGGTTTAAAATTTGTGTTATAAATGCTGCATGCTACTGATACCAGTTGCTGAGGTGGCCTCACCAGCTGAGACACCAGGCTTACACCAGTGTGATGCATAATGGTCACTCCGTTTATGGAAGCTAAGCGTGATACCTATAGAGGGGAGTTAAGTAGAGGAGCATGTACCTCTGATAGGCTTACAAAGCAGAGGTGGGCTGTCCACACATGCAGAGGCAGACCTGACCAGCTACCCCCTCTTAATCCCCTTTTGGGCAGCTTAACCACGACATTGCTTGTTCCCAGGGCTGACCAGCCTGCCTTCTCGCACAGCTACAGAACTCACTCAGCTTCTCTGCCAGTGTGATGGTTTGGGAGTTCCCTCCCCCCCACACTTTAGAAATCACCCAGTCTAGACTCAGCTGGCTCTGGAAATATGAATGAAGCTTATATTTACAGCTGGCACAATATACAAGCAGATAGTTACAGTATATACAGTTATATAGGTAATACAGAAACACAGCTCCCCTCCCAGAAACCTGAATGCCCAGGAGGGGCTCTCAACCACCCCTGCACCTTCCCCATGCCCCACTCAACCTTACCCCTGTCCCAAGGAAGAATGGAGGTTTGGCCAGGGGGTGAGGAAGCAAAGTGGGTTAGCCCAAAATGGAGGTGAGGTTAGAGAGATGCAGCTCAGCCAGCAGCCCCAGTGAGAATGGTGCTGAGTGTCTTATCTGTGTTTTGACTTATGTTTTTATACATCTGAGTAAGCCTATGAGGGAAGTAGACATCACTCTTCTTTTCATTTCACAGCCTAAGATCTAGTCCTTTTCACCAAAACATTCTAGCCTGCTTCAAACTAGCACAGACAGCCTCCCAGGGCCCCCCACCTGCAGCTGTGCCTCCTTATCAGTTCAGTTACTCAATGCTGCTTACTCTCCTTATTTTCTCAGACTCTTCAGTTCTGCCCAAACCCTGACAATAAATGGATATTTCCATTAAATAGAAAAAAAACCCAATACCACAAAACAACAGCAAAACAGAAAAGATACCCAACCAAACAAAAAACACCACACAAACTAAACCAAACAAATAGAAGCTTTTCTGGTCCTGAATAATGTTTTTGGAAGTCTTTCATGGTGGTTTGCTCATCTAACTTGTCTGTTACAGTGTTCCATCTGAACTTCTACTTAATGAATACAATCTTTAATACTTCTTGGGCTAAGGAATTTCACATTATTTAGATACCAGATGAAGCATCTGTTAGGAAGGTTGAGTTTGTTGATGCTGCTTGCTTCAGAGTGGTGTTCATCCAGGCTTTTCTGAGCCTAAACTTTCTTTACAAAAGGTCACAGCATCAATGTCTGTAGCCTTGTTAGTTTGGCTTTTGAATGGTCATATAAGAGTTGCAGTTTGGGGTAATGTGTACTGCAGTTCTTCTCACAGCAGTCTGGTACCTAATTTGAGAATGAATGGACTTCTTAATAGTTGAAAATGTTCGCTGTCTGAAGTGTGAGAAGTTGGGAGAATTATGTGGCAGAAAAGTAGAAGATTCATGCCTTGATGGCAGTCCATCCATGGTTTTTACATGGTGTATGGGTAATGTGGTAGACTGAGGTGAAGGTATGCATGACAGGGCTTGTGCTCAACTGAGAACTTTGTGCAGCAGATATTGTACAAACCTGAAAGATGAAACTTTATGTACACAGATTTTACATCGGGTAGACAGTGATTGAAAGAAGGGAATCGTTTGGTAGTGTGAAGAAATAGACTGATTCCCTTCCATTGGTATTACATTGCTTCACCTCTCCACGTTACATGAAGTAAAGCATCAGCAGATACACTGGGTAGCAGTCTTGTCTCAGAGTCTGCATTGTCTTGCATTGATTCTTTCATAATCTTAATTCTTCTTAATTGGTATTTGGGATGTACTGCAGTCCTGGGTGCAGTTATGAAGCCCCCAAAACAAGAAGGACATGGAACTGTTGGAGCCAGTCCAGAGGAGGCCATGAAGATGCTGAGAGGGCTGCAGCAGCTCTGCTCTGAGGACAGGCTGAGAGAGTTGGGGCTGTGCAGCCTGGAGAAGAGAAGGCTTCCAGGAGACCTTGGAGTGGACTTCCAGTATCTGAAGGCGACCTGCAGGAAGGTTGGGGAGGGACTATTGGCAAGGTCTTGTAATGACAGCACAAGGAGTAATGGGCTTAAACTGGCAGAGGGGAGATTCAAAATAGATGTTAGGAAAGGGTTCTTTGCAGTGAGGGTGGTGAGACACTGGCACAGGTTGCCCAGGCAGGCTGTGGCTGCTCCCTCCCTGGAGGTGTTCAAGGCCAGGTTGGGTGGGGCCTTGAGCATCCTGTTCTAGTGGGAGGTGTCCCTGCCTATGGCAGGGGATTGGAACTGGATGATCTTTGATGTCCTTTCTGACCTAAACCTATGACTCTATGTGGTAAATATTTGGTTCATAGATCCTGTTTGAAATACCATGTTTAAAAAGGCATGCAGAACATACAGGGGTGTTTGTCAGAGTGATAAAAAACTTTTTAATGTTTAGCAAAGATCCCCCTAAACTGTAACATTTCAGCTGTGTTTATGCACTGGCTATAGAAGTGAAGAGGATACAGTGGTTAGTAACTAAGAGCTTAGTAATCTGCTTTTCAGTTCTACTAAATGAGATACTAAAGTTTAGTTACTTTCTGGGTCTTAGAATACAGACGACTTAAGCGTGCCTAAAACTTAGGTTCTTGACTTTTACTTTTGCCCTCTCCCTTTCTTTTCCTCTATTTTTTCTAGGTTTAACTATAGATCAACACATCATCTTGCATCACATGGGTTTTATGAATTTTTAAATTGGTTTGATGAAAGAGCATGGTATCCATTGGGAAGAATAGTAGGTGGAACAGTAAGTATTGTAATATTAATTTAAAGATGACTTTGCACTAAGGTTTTTGTACTTTCAGTAGAAATTTGACATTGATGCAAGGAGAATCTTAAAATACTCTTTTAATTGCCCAATTACTGCAGATGTTTTTAATTTTCAGTTGCAGGAAGTTGACAGTAAGTCAACATGCTTTAGTCATTACCTAATAGCACACTATAAATTAGAAGTACAAAACTCAGTTTTATTTCTTTACATAGGAACTTCCAGTGCTCTGTGGTAAAGGGTTGGACTTGATGATCTATGAGGTCTCTTCCAACCTTGGTGATACTGTGACACCTGTAATGGTTGTAAATAACATGGAGGGGGGGAAGCAAGATGTATGTGGTTTTGGGGTTCTTTTTAACAAACAAACAAAACCCACAAACCCCACAAAACAACCAACCAAATGCCCAGCAGTTATCTAAAACCTCTTAAGTCACAAGTTCCAATACAGTGGTGTATATCTTGAATGCACTTCATGTGTGTATGGAAGATATTAGGATTTCACTTGGAAAAGACCTTTAGAAGTTCAACCAGAGGGGCACCTGTATGAAGCATCATGGGTAGGTGAAATTGGTATCAGTGCAAGATACCAGGCAGGGAAGGTGTACCAAACAATGCTATTAAATTGGAATAGATATCCAAACAACAGTATCAAATTAGAATACAAATATGGTTCATTGGTAGGATAGCTTTAGTAACACTAAGTAATGGAGCCAAGTGTTACTTAGTGTGTGAAAGTGCATTAAGACTTTTTGATCAGAGTCCATACCATTTAAATGCACCTAGAAGGTTTCTTTTCCTAGCACTTAGGTTACCATTTGTTACTATCTCTTAGAGATACTTGAGACTCACTTTTTGATCAGAGTCCATACCATTTAAATGCACCTAGAAAGTTTCTTTTCCTAGCACTTAGGTTACCATTTGTTACTATCTCTTAGAGATACTTGAGACTCACTTTTTGATCAGAGTCCATACCATTTAAATGCACCTAGAAAGTTTCTTTTCCTAGCACTTAAGTTACCATTTGTTACTATCTCTTAGAGATACTTGAGACTCACTTTTTGATCAGAGTCTATGCCATTTAAATGTGCCCAGAAAGTTTCTTTTCCTAGCACTTAAGTTACCATTTGTTACTATCTCTTAGAGATACTTGAGACTCACTTTTTGATCAGAGTCCATACCATTTAAATGCACCTAGAAGGTTTCTTTTCCTAGCACTTAGGTTACCATTTGTTAGTATCTCTCAGAGATACTTGAGACTCCTCTGTGTAGCATATGTGTGTGTTTTTTCTATACCTGTTTGATCTCAAGGTAAAAGCCTTAGGAAATAGAATTAAAATGTCAATTGCATGCATTATTTTGCAGATCAGATGCCATATTATGTTTTAATAGGTTATCTTGAAAGCCAGCTCTCAAGGATATATATTCAGGGGAATGTTCAGTTGCCTATTAATGTGTTTTTGAACACCCTTCTTAGCTTTTGAAGGAAACTAGAGCAGACACAGTACATAGTAACTCGTCTAGAACATCCTGCTTCTTCTAATGTTGGGCAGAGTTCCTATTAAGAATATTTTAAAGTTCTCCAATATTCTGTGATGGATTTGATAGATTTCTCTAAGTCAATTTTACCTTTCTTAATGCACTTACCTATCTTAATTCAGTTCTATGGGACTTAATTTTAATCCTTCCTATCTGAAGATGTCTGTGCATGTCTTTCAAGTATGGGATGCTCAACTGACTCCATTGGCTTTTTTAACTCAAACAACAAGAGAAAACAAACCTTGCTGATGCAAATTTTCTTTCTGCTGTGGGTAACAAATAAGTGAAAAAGTTTCATAATGTGTTTTTTGGGGAAATGGATACAACTGGGAAATAGTTGTTTTGTTATTGTTGTTTCAGGGGCTTTTTTCTTAAAGCTGTTGTTACCCTAGCTTGAAATTCTTTTGCAAGCTTTAGCTTCTGGTTCTATACCTCAGTGACAAATTCTTTTCAGTATATGATGAATGTCAGGGAAGATAGAGTATTATCTGTATGCTGCTTATTTGTTTACAGAATGGATTAGATGTAACTGTTAGCATTTAGCTAAAACTTGAAGCACCTCTGGTATTCAGCAGAGTTGTCAAAACAAGATTACAGCAGTATTAAAGTAATTCTGTTAGCTTTGCCTGCTCACTGCTTATATCTCACTGCTTGAGAAATGCCTGTTTCGTTACCAATTGCATGCAAATATATCTGCCACGACCATTTGACTGCAATAATCCAGTGGGCTCTTCTTTTTTTTCCCTCCCTTTAGGTCTATCCAGGACTGATGGTGACAGCAGGCCTTATACATTGGATTTTAAACATGCTTAACGTGACAGTCCATATAAGAGATGTGTGTGTGTTCTTAGCACCTGTTTTTAGCGGCCTTACAGCGATTTCTACATTCCTGCTCACCAGAGAACTGTGGAACCAGGGAGCAGGCCTTTTAGCTGCCTGTTTTATTGCCATAGTTCCAGGTTACATATCCCGATCAGTAGCAGGATCATTTGACAATGAAGGCATAGCTATTTTTGCACTGCAGTTCACATACTATTTATGGGTAAGTAATTGTCGAGTCTTTTGCTGTAGAAAGGTGTTTTGGTTCCCACTCCAACCAAATGATTGATTTTTCTTAGAATCCATTGAATTCTTACTGTCCTCTCTCTCATCCTTCTTGCCCTTGGTTCTCCATCAGGCAAGTACTGGAAAGTCACATGATCTGAACTGCTCCATGACTATGCTCTTTATTCTGCTATGTGGAAGTACTGTTCAACTGAAGTATGTGTGTCCTGTAGTAGTAACAACAATGATGTATCTGTACTTCTAAAGCAAGCAGAAGGGTTGTTTCTGCTTTTCAGTTTGGAGGTAGCAGTATTATGTGAACATCAAACTTCAGCCTCCTTTATCTAGCTGGTGAAAAGCAGTAGACTGTACATGTCAGGTGCTGTGAGTTGTCTTCTGGAGAAGCTTTTGACTGTGTGGAGGGTTTGGGCTTTGACTTAAGCATCCAAATTAAATACCCAACGCTGAGTAGATCAAGATAGTAATGTTGCTTGCATGCTTTAAAGAAAAAAAAGACCAACAAACCAAACTAACAAGCCCCAACCAACTAAGCACAGCCAACCAAACCCAATCAAGAAAACTCCTAACCTGATTTCTTTTTATTAGCTTACTTGCTAGTAGAGCATATCTGGCACTCCATTTTAATCTCTGTGTAGAACTGCATCTGTATGAAGGAGTTTAAGCAAGATGAAGTTTTTCTGCACTGTTGATTCTATGTTGGAAATGCCACAAATAGCATAACTGTATTTCAGTATCTAATTCATCAGATACTGTATGGTACTGGCCCTTGGCTCATTCCTTAAGTGCATATACTTCCCATTTTTAGTGTCTCCATATAGGTACCTGTTCATTAAGCTCTTTCCCTTGATTTTGACAAGAGTTCTGCTTTTCATGGGCAGATAAATGTTTCAAACTTGAGGTAGAGCTGGCAGGCAGATAATGAAAGGGAATGCAACTTTTCTACGACTGACTGTTGTTACTTAATGCAAGTTTTAAAAGTCTGAATTTCCAGTGACTACATCTGCATAGTGCAATAACATTTGCATGGTCTCCTGGAGAATCATGTGAATCAGATGTATTTTATAGATCACTTTCTAGCTTTATTTGATGTTGGTTTGTTTTTCATTCCTATTTTCACACAATCACTACCATCAGTTATGGACAAAAGTAGACTTATGGACCAGTTCATGGATTCTGCTAAACCTTTAGTAGTATCTTGCTGCTGACATCCCATCCAGAGGGCAAATCTTAACTGAGTTGTTCAGAATTACAGGGTATCTCTTTTGTCTAGCAATTGCAGGTGCCAACTGAAGTCAGTCATGGATTAAAATTATGAAGTGATCTAATGTCCCAGAGAAAGTAGCACAGTGCTCTTGCAAGGACTTTTCTACTCTGCATCACAAAGCAGTGTTGCATTACATCCTGCCTCTGCCTTAACTAGGGAGGTGGATATAAGCTGTTTTGCATGTAAAAATTGTGTTTATGGTTTGATTTTATGAATGTCAGTTCAGAAGAGTACAAATACAACTTGATGCATGCTAAAGAAGTTGTCTTGACAGTTGTTTTGGAATATTGTTTGGTGTTCATCATTCTTAAATGCTTTGGTATTTTTAAAGGTGAAGTCTGTGAAAACTGGGTCGGTTTTTTGGACAATCTGCTGCTGTCTATCCTACTTTTACATGGTAAGCCTTGCATCTAGCTAAAGTATTGGAGTAGGGCTCACTTAGTCCATGCATTGACAAAGAACAGAAGAAGGAGTTTTTCATCTTTGGAGCCATATTATAACATTGTTGCTTTGTATTGCTATTACTAACCTTAAATAGTAAACCACAAAGACATAATTAATGTTTTGAAGGTTAAAGTATTTGAATAAACAGAATGGAAAAAAAAGTGGAAAGAGCTTTTCAGGACAATGACTTCACTTAGAAATTTATCCTGTGAATATGTACTGTGACTGAGCAGGTTTTGTGTTTGGTGCCAGTGAATTAAGGTGTAATGTTGATGCTCCTTTTCTGTGCCATTATTACTAAAAAACAATATTTAAAATTTATGGACTTTGGAACATATTCTTTTGGTTTTGGTTATATTTACCCATAAAGCTTAACACCAGAACTGGTCAGTGGGACGCAATCTAATTGGAGGCCTGTGACCAGCACAGTCCCACAGGGGTCAGTACTGGAGTACTGGCACCAGTTCTGTTCAATACATTCATCAATGACCTGGCTGAGGGCACAGAGTGCACTGGCAGTAGGTTTGCTGCTGGCACCAAAGTGGGTTCAGTGGCTGCCACAGCAGAGGCTGTGCTGCCATTCAGCCAGACTGGGACAGGCTGCAGGGGTGGGCAGGGGGAAATGGAATGAAATTCAACAAGGGCAAGTGCAGAGTCTGGCACCTGGGAAAGAACAACCTCAGGGAGCAGGATAGGTTGGGGACTGAGCTGTTGGAAGGCAGCAAAGGGGAAAAGGATGTGAGGGTCCTAGTGGATGGGAGGTTGAGCATGAGCCAGCAATGTGCTCTGGTGGCCAGGAGGGGCAATGCCATTCTGGGGTGGATTAGAAGGGCTGTGGCTAGTAGGTCGAGTGAGGTTCTCCTGCCCCTCTACTCTGCCCTGGTGAGGCCACATCTGGAGTACTGTGTCCAGTTGTGGGCCCCCAGTGAACTGCTTGAGAGAGTCCAGCACAGAGCCACAAGGATGATTAAGGGAATGGAACATCTCTGTTATGAGGAGAGCCTGAGGGAGCTGGGGCTGTGCTGCTTGGAGGAGACTGAGAGGTGACTTCATCAATGTTGTAAAGGGTGTAAAGATGTAAAGGTGAGTGCCAGGAGGCTGGAGCCAGGCTCTGCTGAGTGATGCCCATTGCCAGGGACAGTGGATGGAAGCTGAGGCATAGGAAGTTTCATTGAAACATGAGGAGGATTTTTTTCCCTGTGAGAGTGCCAGAGCCCTGGCACAGGCTGCTCAGGGGGGTTGTAGAGTCTCCCTCTCTGGAGATATTCAAACCCTCCTGGATGCATTCCACTGTGATCTGGTTTAGGTGATCCTGCTCTGTCAGGGGGTTGGACTGGATGAGCTTTGGAGGTCCCTTCCAGCCCTTGACATTCTGTGATACTGTGAATGAATTCAATGTCATATTAAATGGTCATAAATGCCCTTTTCACTCTTGATCTATGAAAATATGAAGGCTATTGCAGAGATGTTTCTAAGAGGTAGCGGTGGGGAAAAACAGTAGTAAAATTGAGGAGATAAAACAAGTATCAAAATGGGGGGAATTGGTTTTCCCCCCCCTCCTCCATCTTCTGGAACTTTAGACATGAACAATTTTCCTGTGTGATTCAAAGTTTGTTGTTTTTTTACCTCCTGACTGATAAACTGCTAATTTTTTTTTTGGCTGGTTATATGAAAAACAAAGTAGCCTCAAAATAGCCACTGGTGGGACATTGAGGCTAATTGCTTAGTGTTGGTTAAGACTGATATCAAGTACTGCTTTTCTGTAGTCAGGTAAATAGGCTTGTGAGAACAAGGAATTTATGAACTATTTTGCATGGCTTAAGTTAAGGAGCAAGGTTAATTCAGGGCTTGCCTCGATTTCCTCTGGTTTCCATTGGGTTTTCTGGCAGATTCTTGCAGTTAATATGGCAAGTGATAGCCCTGTATTTGCCCCCACAGGGGATAGCTCTCTGCTGTTAAGAGTACATTTATTTTGTCCTGTTTCTCCTCCTTTCTACAGTGTTATTAGGTAAGACACCACTTCTTTGCACACAGCATTGCCATTTGTATAATGTGGAACAGAAGGGCAGTGAAGCTGGTGAGAGGCCTGGAGCACAGCCCTGTGAGGAGAGGCTGAGGGAGCTGGGGGTGTGCAGCCTGCAGAAGAGGAGGCTCAGGGCAAACCTCATTGCTCTCTACAACTACCTGCAGGGAGGCTGTAGCCAGATGGGGTTGGGCTCTACTGCCAGGCAAGCAGCAACAGAACAAGGGGACACAGTCTCAAGCTGTGCCAGGGGAGGTCTAGGCTGGATGTCAGGAGGAAGTTGTTGGCAGAGAGAGTGATTGGCATTGGAATGGGCTGCCCAGGGAGGTGGTGGAGTCGCCGTCCCTGGAGGTGTTGAAGCCAAGCCTGGCTGGGGCACTTAGTGCCATGGTCTGGTTGATTGGCCAGGGCTGGGTGCTAGCTTGGAGTGGATGAGCTTGGAGATCTTTTCCAACCTGGTTGATTCTATAGTTACCAAGAAGAAGTCTTTTAGGTGTGGTGCAGGCTAAGTATAAAATCAGGGGAGTAAGTTTTGAGTTGTTATATACCATTGTCTCTTCTACACTGTGCTGTTTTATTGACAAGATCCTCTAAAAGTGCTCTTCAGAAATATGCAGATAACA
The DNA here is from genome assembly GCF_015220805.1 of Pogoniulus pusillus. NCBI lineage: Eukaryota > Metazoa > Chordata > Aves > Piciformes > Lybiidae > Pogoniulus > Pogoniulus pusillus. The sequence goes on from NC_087295.1 coordinate 15,257,315, forward strand.
AATACAATACTATTATAATTTCACTGCTGAAAAATCACACAATAACAGTGACTCACAGTTTAGTCTGTCTAGTGTATTGGTGTATGAGATTGTGCAAGAGGAAGGGGACATGACACAGAGTGTGTATGGTGACAGAGCTGCAGGAACCAATGTTATCATCATGGCATGTGAATTAATGTTTACTTTCTCTTCTGTTTGTATGCTGTGGGTGAATCTCAACCTAATGAAGGGTTAAGATTCACCCACAGCTTAGCCATAGTGATTAGATGATAGAATTTTATTGCTTACAGAGTGTACCTACTTTGTCTCTGGTTGTGGTTTTCTGTATATATTGTCCTTGGGGAAACAGTTTTGTTAAGATAACTTTCTAGATGTTTTGCTTAGGTCAATTTTCAGGACAAAGCATAACTGTACTATTTGTTATACAGTGTTTATTTGTTTTCTTCTGATGGGATTAATTACATTTGTAGTGTAAGATGAAAATTAAGTCAGATCCCCCCTGCCTGCCTTGCATGGGGAGTTGGGGGGAACAGCTCCCTGAGAGGCTGTTACGTGAACTGACAGAAGTCTTTTGCGCTAACTAAATCAGCTGAACTCACTGTGGCAGTTTGCCTGGCAGCATTGTGTGGCATTCCATAAGCACAAGAGCCTTTTCCTCACATTTGTATTTGTAGCATTTCTTTGATTTCAGCTTCAGATTTTTTTCTATCAAGTAGGTAAAATTAAATCAAAGCTTTACATTTGAAACAATCCTTGTTGTTGGCACGGTGCTGCCCTGGCAGCAGTGGCACGGTGCTGCCCTGGCAGCAGTGGCACGGTGCTTCCATGGGAGCCATGGCACAGTGCTGTCCTGGCAGAGATGGCACAGTGCTTCCATGGGAGCGATGGCACGGTGCTGCCCTGGCAGTAGTGGTACGGTGCTTCCATGGGAGCAGTGGCACGGTGCTGCCCTGGCAGCAGTGGCACGGTGCTTCTATGGGAGCGATGGCACGGTGCTGCCCTGGCAGCGATGGCACGGTGCTTCTATGGGAGCGATGGCACGGTGCTGCCCTGGAAGCAGTGGCACGGTGCTTCCATGGGAGCAATGGCACGGTGCTGCCCTGGCAGAGATGGCACGGTGCTTCCATGGGAGCAATGGCACGGTGCTGCCCTGGCAGTAGTGGCACGGTGCTTCCATGGGAGCAGTGGCACGGTGCTTCCATGGGAGCAGTGGCACGGTGCTTCCATGGGAGCAGTGGCACGGTGCTGCCCTGGCAGCAGTGGCACGGTGCTTCCATGGGAGCAGTGGCACGGTGCTGCCCTGGCAGCAGTGGCACAGTGCTTCCATGGGAGCAATGGCACGGTGCTGCCCTGGCAGCAGTGGCACGGTGCTGCCCTGGCAGCGATGGCACGGTGCTTCCATGGGAGCAGTGGCACGGTGCTGCCCTGGGAGCAGTGGCACGGTGCTGCCCTGGCAGCAGTGGCACGGTGCTGCCCTGGCAGCAGTGGCACGGTGCTGCCCTGGCAGCAGTGGCACGGTGCTTCCATGGGAGCAGTGGCACGGTGCTGCCCTGGCAGCAGTGGCACGGTGCTTCCATGGGAGCCATGGCACAGTGCTGTCCTGGCAGCAGTGGCACGGTGCTTCCATGGGAGCAGTGGCACGGTGCTGCCCTGGCAGCAGTGGCACGGTGCTTCCATGGGAGCAGTGGCACGGTGCTGCCCTGGCAGCAGTGGCACGGTGCTTCCATGGGAGCAGTGGCATGGTACTGCCCTGGCAGCAGTGGCACGGTGCTTCCATGGGAGCAATGGCATGGTGCTGCCCTGGCAGAGATGGCACGGTGCTGCCTTGGGAGCAGTGGCACGGTGCTGCCCTGGCAGCAGTGGCACGGTGCTTCCATGGGACCAATGGCATGGTGCTGCCCTGGCACATTTCCACTCGTTTGGCAAATTCCTCAGTTTCATTTTAAAAAGTTCCAAAGTGCAGCTTCAGTTCAGTACAATCTTCACTTCATATTTGGCTTAGTACGTTGCTTGTTAGAGATGCAGGTCTCTGATCCATACAAGCTGGCTGCTGGCTGCTACCTTTCCCTACATACAGAATCATAGAATCAGTCAGGGTGGAAGGGAGCACAAGGAGCAGCCAGTTCCAACCCCTCTGCCATGCCCAGGGACACCCTACCCTAGAGCAGGCTGCACACAGCCTCAGCCAGCCTGGCCTTAAACACCTCCAGCCATGGGGCCTCAACCACCTCCCTGGGCAACCCATTCCAGCCTCTCACCACTCTCCTGCTCAACAACTTCCTCTTCATGTCCAGCCTGAACCTACCCACCTCCAGCTTTGCTCCATTCCCCCTGGTCATTGGTATCCTAAAAAGTCCCTCCCCAGCTTTTTTTGTAGGCCTCCTTCAGATCCTGGAAGGCCACAATAAGGTCACCTGGGAGCCTCCTCTGCTCCAGACTGAACAGCCCCAACTCTTTCAGTCTGTCCTCATAGGAGAGATGCTCTGAGCATCCTCGTGGCCCTTCTCTGGACACGCTCCAGCACATCCACATCTCTCTTGTAATGGGGGTTCCAGTGCCCTAACCAGACATGTTCTTTTTAATATTTTATTACCTATCTTCTTGTAATATTTTCTCCCATTGAATAAATTTGTCTGTGTAAACCGTGGGTGGTAGTTCATGCTAGTAATTTGACAGTAGAATCATGAGAACATGAAATTAGTTCCTAGAAAGCTTAGAAGATAGAATTATAGAATAGAATCATAGAATCAGCCAGGTTGGAAGAGACCTCCAAGCTCATCCAGCCCAACCTGGCACCCAGCCCTGGCCAATCAACCAGACCATGGCACTAAATGCCCCAGACAGGCTTGGCTTCAGCATCTCCAGGGATGGTGACTCCACCACCTCCCTGGGCAGCCCATTCCAATGCCAATCACTCTCTCTGCCAACAACTTCCTCCTAACATCCAGCCTAGACCTGCCCTGCCACAACTTGAGACTGTGTCCCCTTGTCCTGTTGCTGGTTGCCTGGCAGAAGAGCCCAACCCCACCTGGCTACAGCCTCCCTTCAGGTAGTTGTAGGCAGCAGAGAGGTCTGCCCTGAGCCTCCTCTTCTGCAGGCTGCACACCCCCAGTTCCCTCAGCCTCTCCTCACAGGGCTGTGCTCCAGGCCCCTCCCCAGCTTCATTGTCCTAATTAATATCTCCTACTTGTTTCACAGTGCCTGAATCAGTTACGCAGAGTTTCAGTGCTGGGTTTGGTAGCATTAATATTGACAGACAGAAACACTTAGCCTCCTTCTTATTTTAGAATCTGTTCTATAAAACATAGCATTTCAGTTGGGTTTATTTTTTTTATTTTTTTATACTAGAGCTTTAAAACTATCTGCATGAATCTAAGACCTGAAGTACAGCTAAAATGAAAACTATATTAGCTACTACCTTCTAAAGACAAAGATCCTCACGTTGGCATGGTACATATGGGAGAAGTCTAGACTGTAGTTTGGCAAGTGTTAAAATACAGATTGTCTAGTAAATGTTAGCCCTTCTAAATATGTTAGGAGTTTAGGTCATGTTATAATGGTAGCTTACTAAATCTTTCATCTAAACCAGTAGTCAGTGATTGTTGGGGAGGGGGAATTAATTGATGCGAGATGGTGTTTTCCGTAATGAACATTGTTTATTGCTGTTGCTGTTCAGAGCTCCCCCACCCCCCACCACTGATTTTAATAATATTTCAGTTCTCACAGGGTGCTGGAAACATTCTGTGGGTAATATCTACAGCTAATAGAACCAGCAAATACATAAACACTCATTGGGCTGGAAGAGACTGTCCCTGCGGTCAGTGCTGCTTGCAGTCGATGTGCTGCTTGCCCAGTAGCTGGGCCCAAGCTCTGTCTGCTCTGTGGCAGAAGGCAGCAGAGAATCACAAAGAGGCATTGAGCATTTGCTCACAGATTATTATTATTGCCCTCGTGGGGGCTGGCTACAGCCCAGGCAGTGCCCAGATGCTGTCAGGGGACTCTGTCTTGTTGGATGTTGAGGCTTGAATCTTCCTGGCTTCTGGGGACAGGACGCAGCCAATCTCTGCCCTTGGCTGCTGGCTTCCTCTGGATGATTTGTGTATGTGTGCAGGGATTCTAGGCAGGACCTGCAGGTGCAGAGGCAGATGTGGTGCAGTCTCAGCACGATGTCAGCTGGCCACACAGGCTGACTGCGTGCAGGCATCCAGGGTCTGCTCCTGGTAACTCGCAACAGTGGAGTTCAGCAGGCAGCAATAAGGCAGTGTGCAACAGCAGCAGGGCTGGGCACAGCAGAGAGAGCAGGCACAGAGCAGGGGAGCAGAGCAGGGAAGCAAAAGCAGGTTGTTCACCTGCACATCTCCTTTTGTCAATGTGGGCTGATATTGATTGCCCTTTGGACACAGAACAGCCACTCAGGATGGCAGTTAGCCAAACCAGACCATGTTAGGCAAAGCCACAGGCTCACTTTGCCCTAATTTGGGCAAAGTAAAGGCCTTGCACTAGGCAGGCACAAGCTAAGTGTGTGTGCCTTACACCACAGGATCCTGGGCAGGCCAGACTCAGTGGCTCCAAGTACTTTGTGTCTGTTTTCTGCGCTTGCCTCTCTGGTGGAGCAGAAAAACATGCCTAGGCAAGGCAGGACATGTGTAAGCCTATTTTGGGCCTATCAGGCCTACCACAACAGTGATGTATGGGTAACATAGTAGTGTTTCAGTTCTGTGTACATCGTGCCAGTGCTTCTAGAGTGCTGCTGTTACTACAGGATAACAATGTCCTTGGAATTGGTTTACACCGTTCCACGATGCTCACTCCTGCTTCTCTGTGCATCCACCCCTTTCCTTTTGTTTCTTTCCTTGTACTGCAACCTGCACTGGCTGCTCTCTTCCAGAAGTTCTGCTTCTCTGATGGTGCACCTTGCCACCTTTCTTCTTTCTGTCTGGAGATGCTTTTTCATGGCTCCATCAAAAAATGTAGAGTATGGTGACAGATTTGTATATCAAAGGAAAATTTTGCATCCTACCTGGGGGTCATTCCACTGCCTTGTGTTTCATCCTACACCATGAGGAGAAGTCCACAGCATCACAATTTTGTTAGCCAGCATGACCAGAAAAGTGTGAGGAGCAGTAGATGCAGGAAGGGTGGCCTTGTAGATCCAGCAGCCTATGTTTCCTTGGGTTGTTTTTTTTTTCCTTCTTTGATAATAATATTGAGAAATATTCTGGTGGTATTACCTTGTAGTTCTGACTGCTTGTCTAGATGGGGTTTGTGTTTTCTTGTTAGGCAATCAGGATGTATAAATCCAGCACTGGCTATTCTAAGAGTTCACAGATGTTTTCACATATAATTTCCTGTTCCATTTCTCGTAGGTCTCTGCATGGGGTGGTTATGTTTTCATCATCAACCTTATTCCACTGCATGTGTTTGTTCTGTTGCTGATGCAGAGATACAGCAGGAGGGTCTACATTGGTAAGTTTTGTTCATTGAACAGTCATTCTCAAGTGCTTAGTCATGAGATACAAAAGTAATTGAACTGATGTGTTTTGTATCAAGTGGGAATTAAGGCATCCTGTATCGAGTTGCACTTCAGTAATTCGATTAATGATTATAGTCATTTATGCTCTTCATCAGGGGAGTAAGATAAAAATTCATACACCTAGCTGCTAATTTAATGTTTTCCTAGTGCTCTGAAAAAATGGGATGGTTTGGTATTTGGAGAATCCCTTCAATGTACTGTTTGTGTCTGTGATGTACTTTATGTGTCTGTAATAATGTTTCGTACTTTTGTCTTTTCCTAATGTGGGAAACAATTGATATTTACAGAAAGTAAGGGTCCCAGAGCACTGGAACAGGCTCCCTAGAGAGGTTGTGGGGTCACCTTCTCTGGAGACTTTCAAGGCCTATCTGGATGTGTTCCTCTGTGATCTATGTTAGACAGTATTGTCCTGCTCTGGCAGTGGGGGTTGGACTGGATGATGTCCTTGGGTCCCTTCCAGCCCATAACATCCTGTCAAAGCTGTGCAGCAGAAACTATGCAAACATAGTATACATTGTGATGTATGAGAGAGACACAGGGAATTTTGAGTGGCTGTATCTGTTTTATATAACTTAGACTAATAAGTAGCATAAGAATCTGTCCACTGCTCATGAATCCTCATCATTTTATTGGGTGAACAAGTCAGCCTTCCTTTGCATTTCAGAAATGTGTGAATCACCTCAGGAGGCTAACCTTTTAATCTGTCTCCCTACCATTCAAGTACTCTGTAAATAGATCTAACAAGTTAAATCTGTTAGCTGGTGTCAGTGTGTGAGTCAAATAATAAGCAACTTGGGCATTCAAAGATGTGTGAGTTGGCTAAAACGTTTTTGGCTCCCTAACGTGAAATCTCCACGATAGATAGTTTGGGAACATAGTATGCTTTGAAGTGTAATATCACAGAGCATTTCCTGATGTGAAATCTTCACAATAGATAGTTTGGGAGCGTAGTGTGCTTTGAAGTGCAGTATCAGAGGGCATTTCATATCTGTAAATATATTTTTGTTACTGATTTTAAGACTCTCTTATCTTTGTATTTTCAGTTATTTGAGTGTGGGGTTGGTGCCTGCTAGAAAGATTAGCCTATTTGCATGTATATTTGAACCATTATATACTATTATAACTACTCAGTTTATGCAAGTTCAGTTTAGTGGTTTTGTTGGCACAGTTTTTTGGGTTGATCTATTTATGTAACTCAGAAATGGATATTCTTTTTAAAGGCAAAAAAAAACCCCAGCCCAATTTAATTCTTAATGTTAGTATTATGTCTTCATTAACTACTTCTTTGTAACTTAACGGGAAAGTAATTTATCTTCTTTCCCTGATTTTCTTATTTTATTGAATATTTCCCTTTTCACATCTCTGTGATTTAGGCAAGAGAAAATTAAATCTACTAATTATAAAATCCTGAAGTGATTTAGTAAGCAGAACCAAAGAATAAGTACTCTTGTTTGAATGAACTTGTCTAGAGGAAAGAGTACTTCAGGTTCATATAGATGAAAGGGCTTGGCAGACATTTGCTTTACAAATAGCTACAGTCTTTTGAGATGTTGCTGCCCTTCAGCTGTGAGGGAGATGTGCTTCAGCAGAATTGTCAGAATGAAAATGTGATTGCTACTCTGCTGTTCCCTTGCAATGGTTGCCTTAATTTAAGCATTCATGGGAAGCCTTAGAATCATGTACGTCTCACATTCGCGTGTGTCTTGGGTTCAAATGCAGGTTCCCAGAGACTCTTATAAATTTAATAGACCCAATGACAATTTATAGAATTTATAGAGTGCCCTCCCCTCTTCCCCCTCCTTTCCCCAAAAGACAGGGAGAGAGATAAAGGTAGGGACACCCAAATAAATCAATCTCACTCGATTTGGAAGTTAAAAAGGAAAAGTTTAACAATAACTTAGAAAAAGGGATTGGAGGTAGGGGAGTTTACAAAGGATAAGGAAGGGAAAACAGCAAAATACAAACAGGGATGGATACAACCCGAGCAGTGTGATGGTGTCTCTGCCTCGTGGCTGCCACGTGGTGTGCTGGTATGCAGTGTGAGTGTTTGTGCTCATGAGTGAACGCAGGAAAAGAGAGTGAGGAGCAGGAAGTGCTCCTCTTTTATACCACAGGCAGTGGGGGGAGTGGGCTAACCATCACCTGGAGTGTGGCCCACCCCTGGGGAGGGGCCAAGACCCCTAGGGTCAGGTTGAGGGTTACTCACCCAGGAGTGTTAACCCTATACAGCGTGTGGCTTCCAGGTTGGTTGGACAGGAGGGTTTTGTAACACAGGTAAGAATGTTGGAGCATTCTGAGGGGAAATGCAAGTGTTCTTCACTTCCAAACTGTTCAGACAGGGAGAAGAGTTTACAAAAGCTCATGCCAATAGGAAGAATAAAGATATTTTTTGACTCTGTGAGACACAACTGGTAGCATGCCTGCAGCAGTCTTACTATTCTCAAAAAACTGCCAATGTGTAGCTAAAACTTTTCTAAATTATTATAGGCTAATAGTAAAATCTGTGTCCATTTCACTAGTACCACAAATTCTGGGATTTTTGAGTCATAGAGTGGTTTAGGTTGGAAGGGACCTCAAGGATCATCCAGTTCCAACCCCCTGCCATAGGCAGGGACATCTCCCACTAGAACAGGTTGCTTAAGGCCTCATCCAACCTGGCCTTGAACACCTCCAGGGAGGTTGTGGAGCACAGAATCAAAGATCACATTCTGTGCTCCACAACCTCCCTGGGCAACCTGTGCCAGTGTTTCACCACCCTCACTGCAAAGAACTCTTTCCTGACATCTAGTTTGAATCTCTCCTCTGCCAGTTCAAACCCATTCCTCCTTGTCCTGTCTTTACAAGACCTTGTCAATAGTCCCTCCACAGCCTTTCTGTAGGTCCCCTTCAGCTACTGGAAGGAAACTATAAGGTCTCCTCAAAGGCTTCACTCCTCCAGGCTGCAGAGCCCCAGCTCTGTCCTCATAGAGCAGAGCATAGCAGAGCTGCTCCAGCCCTCTGAGCATCCTCCTGGCATCCTCTAATCTCTAGATTAGTTTAAGTTCTTCACAGAGAGAGTGATTGACATTGGAATGGGCTGCCCAGGGAGGTGGTGGAGTCATCATCCCTGGAGGTGTTCAAGAAAAGCCTGGATGAGGCACTTAGTGCCATGGTCTGGTTGACTGGATAGGACTGGGGGATAGGTTGGACTGGATGATCCTGGAGGTCTCTTCCAGCCTGGTTGATTCTATGATTCTATTAATTTCATGTTAAACTAGGATGAGCCTAACTTTTCTAATGGATAAACATTTAATAATGTAAATGTAGAGAACAATATTTGGCAGCACCAAGTTTTCTTTAATAGTGATCACTTCCCTGTTACATGTTTTTCATATAGGTGTTCATGAACCAATGAAAAGGTTAATGGGACACTTGTCAGTGTAACTCAGAATCATTTAATAAGTAAAGTTTCCCAGAATGAAAACCATTTTAGAACATCCTAAAACTTGCAGGCAGGTTAATTTATCAGTCAGGTAGCTTCTGACCTACTTGAAATCAATGCTGATCACACAACCTACATCTGAAAGCTCAAGCTGTGCTGCTGTTTGTTTTCACAGTGCCTGTCATTCAGATCTCACTAGTTTAGTACTTAAGAAGTGCTTACAATTCCAGTGTATTAGCATCACTGGTATAGGTAAAGGACCTCTTTATTCAGAGGTGCTGTTTCCTGTGTTCAGACATAGCACCCATTGGTACTATTTCCTGTTTCCTACAGGTAGTTTCTCTTGCAGCTTGTCATATGTTTTAAAAACAAACAAAAAAGTCTGTGCATTTTGGAAGATAGCAATACAGATTTAAGTTGTCCTTGCACCCTGAAGAGAGTTAGTAATTTTCACTTGAATTTGAGGGGGTCTTTTCTGTACTATTTTTTTAAGCTCTGTATGCTTTTCAAAATAGTTGATAGCAAAACACTAAAGAATCTTCCAGAGCTTAGAACTTCATTTTAATAATTCCTTGCTCTCCATCTTAGATTTTCTAATTTAAGTAGCCAACAGCAATATATGGTATCAAGTAATCCAGTGTTTTAAAACTTCAGAGGAGTGTTTATTTCTGATGATTGTAATCCATCAATTGAAATTGAATTAAGTGATGAAAATTTCATCATACTCTCTGGGGAAGTTTTTCAGCTGCTTCTACCTGTGTTTGTGCAGTGTAAAGCAGCTAAAATTACATGTAAAATGAGTTTTTCCACACTAAGTCAGAATGTTAGGGTTTTTTTTCTCAAAGCCACGAGACTTGCTTGCAGGAGTGAAAATAAGCTCTTGCTTTTTGAAAGGGCTGTGCAGTGACATGTAAAGGAAGGCAGAAAGTCTGTGATGACAGATCACCTTTGTCTGAAGCTTCTCAAGGAAATGTGTTGCTGTGTGAATTGCCAGGCTCCTTTTTAATACCAAGCAGGCATGTGAAGGAATTTGGTGTAATGGATGGAGAAGGAAGTGGACCAAGAAAGCACCACAGCTGCAGGATTTGGCTTCACAATCATTTCCAATGGCCACAGAAATGTGAAATGTGGTGATCTTGAGGCATAGGAGGTTCCTTGAGAACCTAAAGAGGAAATTTTTCCCTGTGAGGGTGACAGAGCACTGGAACAGGCTGCCCAGGGAGGTTGTGAAGTCTCCCTCTCTGGAGATATTCAGGAACCGGCTGGATGGGATTCTGTGTGATCTGCTCTAGGTGATCCTGCTCTGGCAGGGGGACTGGACCAGGTGATCTTTGGAGGTCCCTTCCAGCCCCTGCCGTTCTGTGACTCTATGCGGATCATTGAACTGCCACAGGATGTCAGTGTTGTAACACTTCCATGGTGCCGTAAATGCTTTCCGTTGTGAGTTCTTCAGAGGTTGCTCTTCCTACAGCAACGCTGTGTTTCCGTGACTAAGAGAGCAATGCTAGTAGTGAGGCTGAGCAGTGCAATCCAGATGCTTGAAAGAATACACCAGCGAACGCAGCAGATGTTTGGCAGCAGCATCACAGTCACTTCTGTGACTTTTGGAAAGCATAACACTCCCCTGAGGGAACGGTCCTCCAGGGAGACCACACGACTGGTAAATGGTGCACTTCCCAAACCTGTTCTTAGAGAGGGCTGTATGAGGACAGGACTGTCTTTGTAAGGTCGAGGCTGTAACAAAGACAGTGCTTTGTGATTTGGAGGAGAGCTGAGAAGTCTAGAAGGTGCATTATTGCTCTTTGCCACTGAAGGAGCAAAACTTCATTTGATCTAAGTTGGCTGGTTACATCAAATGTAATCAGAGTCAGGGCTGTTCAGAGATGGTATTTTTCTCTGACCCTCCCCTTTCTTCTTCACCCTGTCACAATAAAGGGTCTGACTCTCAGTGCATAATTCATCTTATTAAGTTTCATATTAATTATGTTCTCTGATGCTATGTTCCTGGGAGTTACAAGTTCCCATGGGTGATACAGATACATTGCTACGTATGCCTAATGTTAATTTTGATTCTAATGATTCTTGACAAGCCTCTGCCTCTGTATTTAAAAAAGAACAAGTACAGCTCTTTGTGTTTTCTGAGTGCATAGTGAACTCCTAACTGTTTTGCTTCCTGGAGGTCCAGCCTCTTCAGTTTCTTCTTATATAGAAATTTATTGTCACTTATCTGAGAGCTGTTCCCTAACTCTGTGGCCTGCAAAAACAAGAGGAGAAAACTGTTTCCAAGCTAGAAGATCTTAGGTAGATGGTCTGATTCTCTCAAGGAGTACAACAGTGCAATTAGGAACATCAATACTTTGCTACTTCATCTAAAGTTCTATGCAATAGGCAGGCTTATGCTGGTCAGAGGAGAAAAAAGCAATTAGAATGACTGAAATATTTAGAACTGGTATGGTTCTGTCTCAGCATCACTGAAGTTGGGAGGAGGATGAACTTTGCTATGGAACTACTGCTTTTTGAAATGTGTGTATTCATTTCCTTCCCACCTTTCTCTTCCTCTCTTAGCATATAGCACTTTCTACATTGTGGGTTTAATACTGTCGATGCAGATACCTTTTGTGGGATTTCAGCCAATTAGGACAAGTGAGCACATGGCAGCTGCAGGTAAGAAAATTCAGTTTTCAAAACAGGCTTCCAAATGGGCTGACAAATACAAGAAAACCTTGGGCTCTTGTGCTTTTGTTTCCTTTCACTAACAAACCAGATTGTTAGAGTTAGAGTTGAACGGGGGTAGGGAGTGTCTCTTTCCGAATGGGGCATGCTTTTTTGTGTGAGCTAGTGGAGGGAAAAAGGGCTCTGTAACACTGTGTCAGTTACACGTTCTGACAAGCACTTGTTTTAAGCAATGGTAATCTCTACTAGTAGCTTTGCAATGTAACAGTGCCTTCAAGCATTGTCTAATGGGGCCATTCCATGGTGGTGAACGCAGGGGGTTTGTACCAAGCAGTGTTTCAGTGCTAGCTTTCTGTAATTCACTTGGCCACATCACTTCATGCTTGTTTCATTTTTGTTTGTTTTCTTTCATTAAATACTCTGGTTTTGTTCAGTAGCTTAATTTCCATCTATTTTGATATTGGCATTGTTTGCTGCCTGAGGTCTGTGTCTTAATTTTTCACCATCATCACTGTGGTGTTTTGTCATGGTCAGCGCAATGTAGTTTTTAGGTGATTCTCTCCCTTAACGCTTAATGCAGTTCAGTTGGAGAGCAAAGAGGTGGTGAATATTTGAGCTCTTGATGTAATAAAGAACATTTTAGAGAGTATTTTCTGTCATTGCAAGAAAGTGTCATCCCTGTTAACTGTTAAAGCTATTAGTGGTTTTAAAGTAGTTTATTAGAAGTGATTTTAAGGTAGTTTATTAGATGTAAGGGTGTACCTTACATTTCTTTTTCCAGTTCAAATGCAGCCAAACTGTGGCAGTTGCTTTATCAGTTGTTACTGCTTTTGAGCATCTAAACAAAAAGCATTTCCTCTTCCTTTAGGTGTCTTTGCACTGTTGCAGGCATATGCATTTTTGCAATATCTGAGAGACAGATTAACAAAACAAGAATTTCAGACATTGTTCTTCTTGGGCGTCTCACTAGCTGCTGGTATTGTGTTCCTGAGTGTCATCTACTTGACATACACAGGTAAATAAACATGAACTAGTTTACTAATTATTTTTTTATAGCAGCTAAACCAGGTGGTCAGTGTGTGATTTGGTCTAAATGAGTTGTTGGTGATACCACGGTAAATTAGCATCCACGTAGTCCACATGCTTGTGTATTGGAATTCACTGTGCTTTCTGGGATGCAGGGAAAAGCATCTTTGTAGCATCGTTACAACATATCAGGTTTATCCACATGATGATGTAAGAAGTCAGACTGGATGTGGAATGCAACTGTTGCCAAAGCACGTTAGGCAAATACCTGTAGCTGGTCTATTCCAAATAGCGCTGATAGGTCACGCTTGGGTTGCTTACTTCCTCAAGTACTCAAATCTGATTCAAGTAACTGGACTTAATCTGTAAGTTCCTCTTTACTTCTGTGGTTCATCCTTCAGTCATCAGGGCAATTTTACCCCATCTCACAAGAACAATCTTGTCTTTACTTAGTTGCTGCCCTCGATCTCCTCATGCCATGATTCTTGGTGATCTAATACCACACTGTTCTCCCTGATGAAGAAAAAGTAATCTTATTGTCCTAGATAAATATATGTTATCAATGTGAAAGTTTACTTCTTGCTTTAGATTGCATGTTCTTCTTATTGTACCTCAGATGCAGTTCTGTTTAGTCAGAGCTTTATTTGGGAGGAAATAAAACACTTTCTAAGAAATAACTTGTGTGCTCTTCTAAAACTAGGTTGGTAGACTTTATAACCTGCCTGATGAAGTAGGTGTGGTTCACCTGTTACAAGTTCAGGGAAATTTCTTTGGGGTTTTTTTGTGCTAGAATTTGAGAGAACAGAACAATGACTGCCTTTAAATACCTAGGCAGCAAAAAGGTTTGTGTTTTTCTCTTCTGTTTCAGGTTATATTGCTCCTTGGAGTGGCAGATTTTATTCATTGTGGGACACTGGGTAAGTATGAATACAGGATCTAAGTATTTAGATGTCAAGCACGTCCTACTGAAAACTAATTATCTTTTGCTCTCCTCGTCCACAAATCCATGTAGTATCTTAGAGGAGAATATACTGTGCTTTAACCTCTTCTCTGACAGAGGCATTTGTTTAACTGTTTCATGATCTTTGCAGCCATTTCACTTATTTGCCTATTATTTTTTCTTCTTCAGAAGTCTTTGGATATGTAATGGTCTATTGTTCTACACAAAATTGTAGTGCTTCTCAGGGAAAAAAAACCCAATCCAACCAAAACCTAAAAGCTGTACTGACACTTGAGGTGTTTGAAATTGTTTGAAACAAAACCTAAAAGCTGTACCAACACCTGAGATGTTTGAAATTACGTTTTAAACCAAAAGCCTTAAACTTAGCCTATTTTCAGTACACTGCATCGCATGAAATCACAAAGATGTTGCACATATTATCTTGCATGCTGCTTGTTTATTATGTTCATACATCTGTTTTGTGTATACAGATGTCTACTCTGAACAGTTCTGGCTTACTCATGTGTGTGTTTTCCTGGGTAAAAAACTCGTACTAGTTAGTCTTTTGTTTTACTTAACCTTTGAAGTGTGAAGTAGGTTTTTAAGATTAAAAGCAGGGATAAAAAGGCTAAAAACCATTGAGGTTTTTTCAGGGTTCTACAGGATTCTGTAGCAGCTCTGTGATGAATGTAGTAGAAGAGATGTTAGTGAAGAAGCCTGGTTTATTTGAAGAATAAATAGGTGCTGTTGTCTCTAAATGAAGTGATCTGTAGATACACAAGCATTAAACTTTTGAGGGCTTGGCTACATTAGAAAATTGTGTTGTGTTAGAACACAGAATGGAGTTTTGAATGAGATGTCAGTGAAGAAAAGGACATCTGTTCAACACCTCACCATTCAGTCATGTAGCACCTCAGGTTAGCTCCATGCATATAGCTGTCTTTAATACAGAACACAGTTTTACCCTTGTCTGCATTAAGTTCTTGGCATGTTGTTTAGCTGACCTGTGTTACCAGGTGTAGACAAGGCCTGATTCTTTTTCAGCACCTGAAAGAAAATGAGGGCATCAGTAACTGCTCTGGTATTTAACACACAAACTTTATGTCCTTAAGAAAATGAAGGTATTCTGTGTAGAGGAGGGGCTTCAAAATAGTGTTGAAAATCTAGGGACCTACTGACATGGATGATTACCTCTTCAAAATGTAATGACAGAGCTTTCATTGCTGTGTGTTTCCATCTTGGGGTATTTGGCTTCACATTTAGTCATAATGAAACAAGAAGTCCATAGAGTCCTTTATGTATTTGGTGCAGAGCTAAGACACCAACGTGAAGGATTCTTCTATATATGTATTTATTTATATTTATTTTATATATATATATATATTCCCTCTCTCTCTATCTGTATTCTCTCTATATATATGTATTACCTCTCTCCTATATGTATTCCCTCTCCCCCTCTCTCTGTGTGCATTCCCCCCTCTCTCTCTGTGCATTCCCCCCTCTCTCTGTGTGCATTCCCCCCTCTCTCTGTGTGCATTCCCCCCTCTCTCTGTGTGCATTCCCCCCTCTCTCTGTGTGCATTCCCCCCTCTCTCTCTGTGTGCATTCCCCCCTCTCTCTCTGTGTGCATTCCCCCCTCTCTCTCTGTGTGCATTCCCCCCTCTCTCTCTGTGTGCATTCCCCCCTCTCTCTCTGTGTGCATTCCCCCCTCTCTCTCTGTGTGCATTCCCCCCTCTCTCTCTGTGTGCATTCCCCCCTCTCTCTCTGTGTGCATTCCCCCCTCTCTCTCTGTGTGCATTCCCCCCTCTCTCTCTGTGTGCATTCCCCCCTCTCTCTCTGTGTGCATTCCCCCCTCTCTCTCTCTGTGCATTCCCCCCTCTCTCTCTCTGTGCATTCCCCCCTCTCTCTCTGTGTGCATTCCCCCCTCTCTCTCTGTGTGCATTCCCCCCTCTCTCTCTCTGTGCATTCCCCCCTCTCTCTCTCTGTGCATTCCCCCCTCTCTCTCTCTGTGCATTCCCCCCTCTCTCTCTCTGTGCATTCCCCCCTCTCTCTCTCTGTGCATTCCCCCCTCTCTCTCTCTGTGCATTCCCCCCTCTCTCTCTCTGTGCATTCCCCCCTCTCTCTCTCTGTGCATTCCCCCCTCTCTCTCTCTGTGCATTCCCCCCTCTCTCTCTCTGTGCATTCCCCCCTCTCTCTCTCTGTGCATTCCCCCCTCTCTCTCTCTGTGCATTCCCCCCTCTCTCTCTCTGTGCATTCCCCCCTCTCTCTCTCTGTGCATTCCCCCCTCTCTCTCTCTGTGCATTCCCCCCTCTCTCTCTCTGTGCATTCCCCCCTCTCTCTCTCTGTGCATTCCCCCCTCTCTCTCTCTGTGCATTCCCCCCTCTCTCTCTCTGTGCATTCCCCCCTCTCTCTCTCTGTGCATTCCCCCCTCTCTCTGTGTGTATATTCTCTCTATATATTTATTTATATATACTTATTCTATTTATATAGAAGAATCCTTTATATTGGTGTCTTAACTCTGCACCAAACACTTCCTAAATACAACAAGACCCGGGGACTTTCTTGATACAGAAGTTTTATCAGACTTGTGCTGAATAGGACACTTGCCATTTGACATCGAAATGCTTCCTTTTAAATGAATTTCAGAATTCCTGATGTTTAAAAAAAAAAAAAAGTATTAATAATTTTCTCTTTTCAAAATAATTTGAACTGAATTTTTTTTAAACAAGGTATGCGAAAATTCACATCCCGATCATTGCCTCTGTGTCTGAGCATCAGCCTACAACATGGGTTTCCTTCTTTTTTGATCTGCATATTCTCGTGTGTACTTTCCCAGCAGGGCTGTGGTTCTGTATCAAAAACATCAATGATGAAAGAGTCTTTGGTAAGAGAAAATACTTTAACATTGCTTTGAAGAATCTCGCGTTCGGTGTGCTTCTGTTTGGGTTTTGTTTGCTCGTAGCTTGCTCTAGAATGCAAAAACTTTACAAGTGATGTGTCTAAAGATGGTTATTTAGAAGTGGCCTGCAGGCAGCAGTATGGAAAACCATTTGTAAACCTGCAGAGATTGGGAAATGGTGATGGGATGTCAGCCTAAGAGGTGAGAGAGAAATCTTTGTCAGTAGGGTTCTTTTCTGCAGCTCTGGGTGCATGCTCGTCCTTGCAAACAGTGTGTTGGGTGCAGCTCCACGGGGAGGTTCCCCTAGATGGCAGCTCAGTGCGAAGGGAAGCTCCCTACTGTACACAGGTAGCAAGGCAATCAGTTCTCCCCTGGGTGTCTGGCGCTCATCCCATCACAGATGCTGACTCAAAATGCCTTTCCTTTCTGTTGTGTTAGTGAACCTCTTCACTTGCTTTTGAGCAAGTGCTGGCTAAGGCACAAGACAAAGTGAGGATGTAGGATCTCTCCCTGTGTCAGTAACAACAAATTGTATATTTGTATGAAGCTGTGCTGTGAAAACAGACTTTTGAGACTCTGAGGCTTATAAATATGTAACTTGAAGCTGTAGCCCATAATGAACATTGAAGATCACTCAGGTCTTGGGCTTTTACAAGTTCAGGAAGCTCCAGACTAATATAGCTGACTCTTAGGGTTACCTAAGAGATGTGGGCAGTGGAAATTTACTGTATTGAATCCAGTGACTCTGGGATGTTCTGTGCTTTGTGGCTTACAATGAGTCCATGTCAAGACCTCCTACTGCTGCATCATCCATTTAAGTCAGCACAAAGAGGCTTATGAGTCAGAATGGAGGTCAGACCACACCTTGAGTACTGTGTCCAGTTCTGGGCTCCTCAATTCAAGAGAGGTGTTGAGATACTGGAACATGTCCAGAGAAGGGCAGCAAAGCTGGTGAAGGGCCTGCAACACAAGCTGGGAGTGTGCAGCCTGCAGAAGAGGAGGCTCAGGGGTGACCTTGTTGCTGTCTACAACTGCCTGAAGGGAGGCTGTAGCCAGGTGGGGGTTGGCCTCTTCTCCCAGGCAACCAGCAACAGAAGAAGGGGACACAGTCTCAAGCTGTGCCAGGGGAGGTCTAGGCTGGATGTTAGGAGGAAGTTGTTGGCAGAGAGAGTGATTGGCATTGGAATGGGCTGCCCAGGGAGGTGGTGGAGTTGCCACCCCTGGAGGTGTTGAAGCAAAGCCTGGCTGGGGGCACTTAGTGCCATGGTCTGGTTGGGTAGGTTTGGGTCCTAGGTTGGACTGGCTGATCTTTGAGGTCTCTTCCAACCTGGTTGATTCTATGATTCACTATGAAGTACAAAATGTGTATGTAATGTAATCTGATAAGTCAGTCTCTCTCCACGATTTTTGTGGCAAATCTTTCACAAGAGTGTGTTATTAAACTGTAGCTGTTGTAGAATCATAGAATGGTTTAGGTTGGAAGGGACCACAAGGATCAGCCAGTTCCAATACCCCACCATAGGCAGGGACATCTCCAACTAGAACAGGTTGCTCAAGACCTCATCCAACCTGGCCTTGAACACCTCCAGGCAGGGAGCAGCCACAGCCTCCCTGGGCAACCTGTGCCAGTGTCTCACCACCCTCACTGCAAACAACCCTTTCCTAACATCCAGTTTGAATCTCCCCTCTGCCAGTTCAAACCCATTCTCCCTTGTCCTGTCATTACAAGACTTTGTCAGTAGTCCCTCCTCAGCCTTCCTATAGGCCTCCTCAGATACTGGAAGGCTACTATAAGGTCTCCTTAGAGGCTTCTCTTCTGCAGGCTGCAGAGCCCCGACTCTTGTAGCCTGTCCTCAGAGTAGAGCTGCTGCAGCCCTCTGAGCATCTTGGTGGCCTCCTCTGGATTCACTCCAACAGTTTGATGTAACAGTATCAGAATAACCACTGTCACTTGAGCAGTAGGTGTTCCTAACTAGTGTGTACAGGCTTGCTTGTTTTTTTCTTTTAAGAGAAGTCTTCTGATTATTCCTTACTATTCTGAGTTTTGAGAGGCAAGAGTGGAGGTAATGCTGTTCAGGAAAACTTGCTTCCAAATAGGGCATGCAATAGTGTATTGTAATTATAGCGTAGGCAAGCCCTCAGTTTGTCTGCAGATCTATCTAATAACTTAGAATCTGCTACTTACATGAAAATCTAACACTTCCTTTTGCTTTTTCAGTTTCAGTAACTTACTTGGTCTCGGGCTGGTTGAGCTTTTCAAGCAAATTTAAGATAGCTATGATTCCAGTAGTATTCTGGGGATGCGATGTTAAGTTTCACTAATAATGCATCTTCTGGCACAGTATTCATGAATATGAAAGTAGAGTTCTGTTACTGTTCACAGTTGTCAGGAGGAACTTCAGGCAGGGTTTGAAGCTTAAAAGAGCTGAAGGCAGTTCGACTGAGTTGTGTCTCTCTAAATTAAAAAGCAGTGCAGAGCAAGATGTGTCCTCGAGGCTTTATGTACACAGATGCTTAACCCACTTGCAGAAGTACTTTTATGGAGAGCATGTCAGTGTGCAGTCGGAGTGAGTGCTGCCTCCTGAATGTCATCAGTAGTTTTGTTCCTTTGCAGTTGCTCTGTATGCAATCAGCGCCGTCTACTTTGCTGGTGTGATGGTTCGGCTGATGCTCACTTTGACTCCAGTGGTCTGTATGCTGTCTGCAATTGCTTTCTCCAATGTCTTTGAGCGTTACTTGGGTGATGATATGAAGAGGGAAAATCCACCAGTAGAGGACAGCAGTGATGAGGATGACAAAAGGAACCCTGGCAACCTGTATGATAAGGTGAGGGCATGGAGCAAAAACTGGAGGTCAGAAACCAGATTTTTTTTTTTTTACTATGATATCTTAAATGCTTTTAGAGGTCTGAATCACTGGAATTGAAATCTAGAGCAAGTATTGGTGCTCTCCAGTATGGTATAACTGGTGTCCTGGAAACAGTTGGCATCAATGCAGAAGTGGTTCCTTCTAGCTTGATTGGTGATGGGCCTTGAACCTAAAGGAAGCTGTGCAGTGTTGACCCAGCTTTCTGTAGAAGCAATGGCAGGCAGTTGCTTGTTCTCCTTAGCCAGTTATAGCCAGCCAGTGTCACCAAATGCTTCTCTCTTGTGTTACCCCCAAGGGACACAGTGAAATTGAATAGGAATGGATTTTGTGCAAAGGTATTCTCTTCATCAGGTCGCATGCTTTCTTCATCATGGAGAAAGTGCTGTTAGGTGCTAAGTCCTTTTATCTCTTAGACTTTGTTTTACTGACCCTGACAGTGCATGAGCCATGGGTTTCCTCCCTCTTCCTCACAGTAAATATCTGTGCCTTTCTCATTTCCACCCTGCCTTATGAAAGGAAGTCATAGCAAGACAAGCCATGGGAGTCAGCACTGACTCTCATGTGCTGCTTTTTCATTCTTCTGAAAGAGGCTTGCAAGGAATCTCCTATTTTCACAAGTTGATGGAGTGTCAAAATGTTCTTGTGCATACTTAGTTAATCTGTGCTGCAGCTTGGTCTACCTTTATAACATCCAGATGGGCATCCATATACATTTATTGGGCACATGTGGAGAAGAGAAAGGCAAGAATTCTGTTGCCAAGGGTGATAAAATTTGCCGTAACAGATCTATTTGTGTTTGTTTAGGCAGGCAAAGTGAGAAAACATGTATCTGAACAGGAAAAAACAGAGGAGGGGCTGGGTCCCAATATCAAAAACATTGTTACTATGCTGATGCTGATGTTGCTGATGATGTTTGCTGTTCACTGTACCTGGGTAACTAGCAACGCATACTCCAGCCCCAGCGTTGTTCTTGCTTCCTATAACCACGATGGGTAAGTAAGGTCTGCAAACCTGAAAACATTTAAATGGCAAAACCTTTGCATTAGCAATTCACTTTTTCTTCTTTTAATCACTCCTTGTTGTACTGAGACACAACTATCACCTGAAGAGAAATTGCCTAGTAATCTTTTTGGAAAGATCTGATTCTTCTGAACTATTTAATGTAAACACACAAAACTAAGCATATCCAAAGCCAATAAACATGGTAGCTGAAAAAAAAGAAAGCTTTTAAGTCAATTTGGAAAACTTGTTTATGCATATATTCAACTGGAAATGCATTTAGCCACATCTCTAAAAGCAGTCCAGCCTCTGCCCACTCAGCTGTCAGTGGCTTCAGTCTAATGACTGCTGGGGACTGAATCCTTCCAAGGGACACATAAGAAACACGTGAGAAACCCCTCATTTGTGACCCCAGACTTCTCACGGTGCAGTGATTGTGTTGCTAGTCCTTGTACTGAGGCAAACCAAATGAACTCTCTTTCCAGCACTAGGAATATCCTAGATGACTTCAGAGAAGCATACTACTGGCTGAGGCAAAACACAGATGAGCATGCCAGAGTGATGTCGTGGTGGGACTACGGGTATCAGATAGCAGGAATGGCGAACCGGACAACCTTGGTTGATAACAACACTTGGAACAACAGCCATATAGCACTGGTAGGGGGGCAGCTTTCTGTGGAGTAGAAACGTGAACCTGTTTACACTGCAGTCAAGTGGATGTTGTAATCTGGGAGATAGTGGAATATTAAGGAAAAAAATCCTTTTAGTAGAAGACACAGAGGTGGAAGGGACATACATAGAACTTCGGTATGAAGAGTTCTGGGTCTAGAACAAATCAGTTCTGCTTTCCTGGATTCTATTTTTTTTACTTGGAATTTCCAAAACTCCACTTCCACTTCAGTTTCTCATTTCTTTGTGGCAGGATAGATAAAATCTAATTTAACAGTTCCCCTTGTGACTAGTGCTACAACAGTGTACCTGGTACCAGTACTTAATTGGCATTAGCCAAACGTTACTTCAGTTCAGCATTGCTCTGCTGATTGGATTTCTGAATGGCATTTGAATATTAACCACAGGAAACCCCAAATTTTCAGGCATTTTGGAAATCAGAGAACAGTTATGGATAGCAATGGGTGTTGCAGAGTTGATGCAATTCTGTCTTCACAAACTTGCAATTTGACAAAGCATCTGTACATTTTGTTTTCAATTCAAAGAGTGCATTTAAACTTCATACATGTGCTTAAGCAGGGTAGTGTTGCATGTAGGGACACCACCATAGGCAGCATTAAAACTTCCTTTCAGGCACTAAAAGAGGCTATATATTGTAGGTGGGTATGGTGGCTTGGGAACTTTCCTCCCCCACTAGTTAAGATTTACCAGACCAGCTCAGACAGACTAGAAGTAAGATAAAGCTATATTTACAGCAAAGATAAATTTACAGGCATATATCATAGAACATCAGGGGCTGGAAGGGACCTTGAAAGACCATTTCGTCCAGCCCCTCTGCCAGAGCAGGATCACCTAGAGCAGATCACACTGGACACATTCAGACAGTTCTTGAATATCTCCAGAGAGGGAGACACACCTCTCACACCTGCCCTGGGCAGCCTGTTCCAGTGCTCTGGCACCCTCACAGAGAAAAAAATCTTCCTCAGGTTCACGTGGAACCTCCTATGCCTCAACTTCCACCCATTGCCCCTTGTCCTGTCATTGGGCATCACTGAAAAGAGGCTGGCTCCATTCTACTGGCACTCACCCTGCACATATTTAGGAATGAGGTCAACCCTTAGTCTCCTCCCAGCTAAAAAGCCCCAGTTACATGTATTTATCATTATATACAAGTTAGAAATAATACAGGAATGCAGTCTTCCCCTCCAGACAAAGGGAGTCCAGAAGGGGCCAACACCACCCTCTCTCCTCAGGTAGAAAACAACCAGCAAGGCTTCTGTGTTATCTAATCAGCCAAGGTTAGTGGAAGAGATTAGAGTGGAGCAAAGGAGAAGCAAACAGATCCAGTGTCCAAAAGCAGAGGAAAAAGAATTGTTCATATGTTGGCCTCTTAGCAAACCAATGAATGACACAGACTTTATCATCATTATTCTTTTACCACCAGTGACCTAATTTCCCTTATTGGAAGATACCAATGAGCCTTAAACCACTACAGTGGGTATTACTAGGTGCTCTATAGTCACCCAACATCACTCAGTGGCTGTTTCTTCCCAGGTCGTGCTACATGGGCAGAATGAGGAAAGGGTTTGAGGAATGTGTTGGAAGAGTTTGTCCTGTGTCAGTAGCTAGTGCAGCAGTTGGGCCAGGTCTGCAGACAAGCAGTGTTCACAGTCAACAGAACCACTCTGAGCATACAAAGTCCTGAAAAGGTGTGCCTTGGGGAAGGGGGCATCACATGTACCTGCTTTGGACAGGGGCAGGAACTGACAGCAGCCAACAGAAAGCTTGATAATTTGTACTTGTGGTGCTGCTACCAGTCAACAATACTCCTAAGGCACTTTTCTTTTGGATGCTGACCTGACAGCATGTTTTGGTGGGCACTCAGCCCTGATAGCTGTATGCCTCCCTCTTCTACAAGAGGTGGAAGTGCAGATGCTTGATTTAAAGAGATCCCTGCAGGACAAGGTGCATGCTGTGAATAAAGGCTGTGGAAGGGGCCTGTACTGCACAAGCACGGGGAACATACAGGTCACAGCAAGTAGCAGTTGATGGCTTTTGATGAAGAATTCTCTCCAGTGTGACTGCTGCCACTGTAGCTGCCATTTGGGCATGAGCACTCGTTGAGGCAGACCCAAGGAATCAGGGTGTGGTGTGGGGAACACCCGAATTTGTGCTCTAAGGCATGCCCTGCAGATAGGTCCCAATGACTTCCTCCTGCACAGAAATGGAGATCTGCTGAAAAAGCCTTTGCCATTGATGAGGATAAGGACCACAAAGATGCAGGTCTTTGTGACAGATTGCAGTCAGTCTGTGCTTAGCATTCCCTGATGGTGTTTTTAGCTGAGCGTTACCAGTGTAGATGCACTGTTGGAGCTACTGTCTTCTACAGCAGCTGGAACACAAACCCTGTGAGGAAAGGCTGAGGGAGCTGGGGTTGTTTAGCCTAGAGAAGAGAAGGCTCAGGGGTGACCTCATTGCTGTCTAAAACTACCTGAAGGGACATTGTAGCCAGGTGGGGTTGGGCTCTTCTGCCAGGCAACCAGCAACAGAACAAGGGGACACAGTCTCAAGTTGTGCCGGGGGAAGTATAGGCTGGATGTTAGGAGGAAGTTCCTGGCAGAGAGAGTGATTGGCATTGGAATGGGCTGCCCAGGGAGGTGGTGGAGTGGCCATGCCTGGAGGTGTTGAAGCCAAGCCTGGCTGGGGCACTTAGTGCCATGGTCTGGTTGACTGGCTAGGGCTGGGGGATAGGTTGGACTGGATGAGCTTGGAGGTCTCTTCCAACCTGCTTGATTCTATGTTTACTATGCCTTAGCAAACCAATCTGCTGAACGGAATGCCAGGTACTTACCTAGGTGTAACTTAGTATGGGAAGTCACCATTATGGAAGAGGGTCTGGATACAAAGTTTAAAAGAATTTTCAAGGCTAAAGCCGTGTGAATGCTTTTAAATCCAGGGTGTCTCTCTTCTGGCATTTTATCTGCATACATTTACCTTGAATTCAATGCTGAGAGTTCCTGTGTGCTACTGAGTGCTGCACGGCTGCTTCATTAGTGAAGGACAGAGCTCAAGAGAAGAAAAGAACCAAACCAATAAATTCCTAACATTCCAAATACTCTATTCACTTCGGGCTGTGTCTGAAGCTTTGAGAATCACTTGTCATTAGGTATTTTCTGCAGCACTAACTTTGTCATTAAGTATTTTCTGTAGCACTAACTTTGTCACTACTGCCACAACTTGAAAACTCTGTAGGCACTACAAATGTAAAACTTCTACGTTTTATGCTCGGAATTTCAACAGGCTCTACTCCACCTAGAGGAGAAAATGTTTCCTTTTAGATTGCACTTTTGAGTTTCTAAAAATCCACAATGGGTTTTCTGCATCTAGAATGAAAATGGGGGCTTTGCTCCATCAGGTATTGATCTGTGGATCATAGAATGGTTTAGGTAGGAAGGGACCTCAAAGCTTATCTAGTTCCAACCCTCTGCTGTAGGCAGAGACACCTCCCACTGGAACTGGTCTCTCAAGGCCTCATCCAACCTGGCCTTCAACACCTCCAGGGAGGTTGTGGAGCAGAGAATCTTTGGTCACATTGGGTGATTCTCTGCTCCACAACCTCCCTGGGCAACCTGTGCCAATGTCTCACCACCCTCGCTGCAAACAACCCTTTCCTAACACCTACTTTGAATCTCCCCTCTGCCACTTTAAACCCATTCCTCCTTGTCCTGTCATTACAAGTCCTTGTCAGTAGTCCCTCCACAGCCCTCCTGTGGGCCCTCTTCAGACACTGGATCTGTCTGACTGCTGTGCAGATATATAAGGTATTTTTTGCTCTGATGCAGGTGGGAAAGGCAATGTCATCAAATGAGTCAGCAGCATATGAGATCATGAGAAGCCTGGACGTGGATTATGTTTTGATCATCTTTGGTGGTGTGATTGGCTACTCTGGGGATGACATTAACAAGTTCTTATGGATGGTGAGAATAGCGGAGGGGGAACATCCCAAAGATATTAGGGTAAGTGGAAACATAGGAAAACTGAAGCAGCTGAGTACTGCACCTCTCTATGCTCATCTCTTTCTTTTTTTTTCCCTTTCTAAAAAAAGTATCAGTTGTGTCTTTTCTGGTCTTGCTTTTTATGACAGGTAAATCTTTATTACTTATTGCAAGGTAACTTGAAAAACATGTCATGGGTTCTCTTCCTGGCACAGCAGGGGTGCAGAGGCCTGCAGCCCACTTTCTTTATGGGTTTGGGAGGGCTGTAACCTCCAAAGCTTTTCACTTCTTGTGTGTGTCTCATGGTGCACCATGGCACTTCTAAAACAGGAGTGTCCAGACTGTTTAAATAGCTGACGTTACAGATTTGTTCAAACTGTGTAATAGTAGGAGACAAGGACAAGTGCTAATATTGACTTACCTAAAGTTGAAGTTATTCAAACATCTCAGGGACCACTGAAGTTTCTGGTAATACTCTAAGGTATGGAGCATATGCTTAAGGGAGTAGCCCAGTGCCTAGCTTGACCTTGACCTGGAGATGAAAATGGCAAACTTCTTTTGTTTCAACAGTGTGCACATGTGAAGTGTATGCTAAGATTGCAGACCTGGTGCTTTTTATACCTTTCTGAAAGAGTAATTTTGATAGATGCCTGCTTTTTATATTTTGAGATCAGTAACTGCTTACTGTGAAGTGACAAAACCTCTACCAGCATAACACAGCTTTAGAACTGACAGAACCTTCTACCAGCATAATACAGCCTTAGAACTGACAGAACTTCTACCAGCATAATACAGCCTTAGAACTGACAGAACTTCTACCAGCATAATACAGCTTTAGAACTGACAGAACTTCTACCAGCATAACACAGCCTTAGAACTGACAACTTCTACCAGCATAACACAGCTTTAGAACTGACAGAACTTCTACCAGCATAACACAGCTTTAGAACTGACAGAACTTCTACCAGCATAACACAGCCTTAGAACTGACAGAACTTCTACCAGCATAACACAGCCTTAGAACTGACAGAACTTCTACCAGCATAACACAGCTTTAGAACTGACAGAACTTCTACCAGCATAACACAGCTTTAGAACTGACAGAACTTCTACCAGCATAACACAGCCTTAGAACTGACAGAACTTCTACCAGCATAACACAGCCTTAGAACTGACAGAACTTCTACCAGCATAACACAGCTTTAGAACTGACAGAACTTCTACCAGCATAATACAGCCTTAGAACTGACAGAACTTCTACCAGCATAACACAGCCTTAGAACTGCCAGAACTTCTACCAGCATAATACAGCTTTAGAACTGACAGAACTTCTACCAGCATAATACAGCCTTAGAACTGCCAGAACTTCTACCAGCATAACACAGCCTTAGAACTGCCAGAACTTCTACCAGCATAATACAGCTTTAGAACTGACAGAACTTCTACCAGCATAATACAGCCTTAGAACTGCCAGAACTTCTACCAGCATAATACAGCCTTAGAACTGACAGAACTTCTACCAGAATAATACAGCCTTAGAACTGACAGAACTTCTACCAGCATAATGTGGGTTTGGAACTGACACAGAACTTTCTACCAGCATGGTACAATGTGGGTTTAGGAAGGTTGGTCCACTGAAGTCTGGGTTACAGGCTTCAGAGCACCATCATTTTCTCTTTTGGGACTAGCTTAAATCAGCTTTTAAATTGCAAAAGTCAGTTTACATCTTTGTTACGGTTTTTGGTGGAAGGAATGAGAAATGACCTTAAATAGTGGTTTAGTTTATCCTGACTCTTTGTATCTTCTTTTCTTTTTAAAGGAAAGTGATTACTTTACTCCTCAGGGAGAGTTCCGCGTAGACAAGGCAGGTTCTCCAACTTTGCTGAACTGCCTCATGTATAAAATGTCTTATTACAGATTTGGAGAGATGCAGGTTAGTGCTACAACTTCTGCTGCATCTTAATTGAAATGTGAAAAGAACAACTGTTGTTTTGGTGTGTTTTCCATCTTTTAGCTTGAGTGTTGCCTATTGTATCAGAATCAGAGGCAAGAGTCAGCTTTGCAACTTAAAACACATATGGGCATGGTCTGCTGTACAGGACCTCTAGAAAAAGGCATGTCTGCTACTGACTTACACTCACCCTGAGAGCTCTGCTGCCCTTCAGGTTGCAGGAAGCAGTGCGTTTGCCACACTGTGGAGAGCTTTAGGTGTTTTTGTAATAGCAACACAGAAGTGGAGCTGTTAATTGTCTATTTCATATCCATCAGAAACGACCTGATTTGTGCAGGTCCTATCAAACAACACTGCACTTGTATGAGGGTCTTCATTCTCGGGGAGAACAGTTTCTTGCCTTTGGGAACATCAAGTGTATGTGTGTGGCTAAGTCTGCCTGCCTTGGGTTGTTCTGGTCTTTTGGGTGGGTTTTTTTTGTTGTGGTTGGTTGGTGGTTTGGTTTGGGTTTTTTCTCCCTTTCCCTTCCCATTCTGCTACCACACCAAGGGCCCTTTATTGTGATGTGTTAGTGTAAGAATCCTTTATTGAGCTAAAATTGATCTCACTTTAACATGGTGGGGTCAAATTGAACTGTTAAGCGTGAACTATTTCCAGCCTGCATGGAAAACCGTGAAAGTGGAAGTGACTGTACTAAAGAAAACGGCAGAAGGGAGCAGCTATGCTAAAAAGCCACCACAGACTACATGCCAGGCTGTCACTTGAGTAGTATCATCTCTGAATGCAGACATGGGATTTCTGCTGAGACGTTAGTGCGGTCTCCTGCAGCAGCTGTAGCAGTAAGAATGAATTTGCCTCTCAGTTGTAAAAAGAAACTGAAAAGTGGTGGGTTTTTTTCTGTGTAGTAATAACCAAGGGAACTAGAGCAGGTGCAAGCAGGGCTCTGTGGTCTGAAGCACCCCAGTTTGCAGAGACAGGCAGTTTGGGTTTTGTCTCAAACTAATCTGCAACTGTCAACTTTTTGCAGCTGGATTTTCGGACGCCGCCAGGATTCGATCGTACGCGCAATGCTGAGATAGGCAACAAAGACATTAAGTTTAAACACCTGGAGGAAGCCTTTACCTCGGAGCACTGGCTTGTTAGAATATACAAGGTGAAACAACTAGACAACAGAGAGACACTGGATCACAAACCTAGAGTAACCAACATTGTACCGAAACAGAAGTATTTGTCAAAGAAGGTGGGTTCCCAGTGAAGTAAGCCAAGGGGGCAGGAGATGGAAGTTTCTTTTTAGCAGTGAATCACATAGCTGGTGAATTATGTATTTCCACTGGCCAGAATGTTATGGATACTCTTCATGTTAGTGTCCAATATCAGACCTGCCTGCTGGTAATAATTGTTAATTTACTGTCTGCTTAACTTAAAAGCATGTGAAGACACAAGGCTAGATTCCTTTTTTTTTAGGCAGAATGCTAACTGGACATAGAGTGTGTCACTGGCTGTTACAACTCTTAAGTCTTCATGTACCTGGAAGTATAACCTCTAAAGTACATCAGTTCATGTTCAGTAACTATGGCTCACTAAGTAAACAATGTGGAAGTTGCTTTCTGACCTTTTGTTTGAAAGTAGTGATGCCTACAAGTTTAGAAATGGCAATTTTGTATGAAATAAATTAAATATGAAACTTTTGTTGTCGGAACTTTAGTGTCTGGCTGCTTACTGTTTGAAGTCATCTTCATGGTCTTAAGTGTTAGCTGTGGTGTGCTTCTTCAGCCTGTTAAGGAAGATGTGTTTCCACAAGAGCTGGGAAGACTCCTAGCAGCCCAATCCTTCACTACTTCTATGTATTCACATATACGTTGCCAAAGGACTTCCAGAGTCCTATCAGATACAAATGTATATAGGCAGTGAATATAAACACTGCTACAGAAACAAGACAGAGGCTAAAGATGCTTATTTTTGTGATGTGATGGAAGTTCATAAAGTAAGGTATTTGGGAGTTGTCAATCTTGGAAGGCAATGATAAACTCTCCTGTGCCTGTTGCACACTTAGTGCAGTGCACCTTCTGATGGTGAGCGGCACGCAAGGCTAGCTTTGTTAACGACAGACGCGTTGGCCCTACGTAACCTGTGAGTGAAAGACAAGGTAAAAGTGGTGGCAAGTTCTGATGCATTACCAGTCTTGCAGTACATACAGGCTTTACCTCCCCTTAGGAAGTAGCAAAGGACACAGGGTAAATGTCCAGACTGGGATTTCTTTAATGCGTTCTGAGGGCTCCTCAGTAGCCACAAATTGTCAGCAGTTCCTTCCCTCCTGGCAGCTTGGTCCATCGGCTGTGGCTCTTACATGTTAGGAATGACATTGCTCAAGCTCAGAGATACAGTGTCTGGGTATTCTGTATTCATTTGTACCTGACTTGCATAGTAATACTGTTGTCATTGTTGTTACAAGAAGTTTTATGCTTAACTGGCATACTAGAGCCTGTTGGTAAGCAAAGTACAGCAGGTGTGGGAACTGCCTGCTGGCTCATTCGCTGTGGCAGGCATGTCGAATGTGCAGTTCCACCTGTGCTACCTAAACAACTGTCTTTATACACCTTTGAAGTTAATATTACCTAAGACTAACATTAATGCTTCCCCCATTCCTACCTTAAAACAGTAATCTAAAACGTGCTGCTAAAGATGTAGGAGCAGACAGTACTAACTAGCCTGCAGACAGTACTAACTAGCCTCCAGACCAGTAGCAGAGGACTAAAGATCAAAACGTGGTTGACAATTCTGCTTTGCTCTTACTTTTGAAAAATGCTTTGCTAAAAATACTTCTACCTACCTATCATCCTGCTAACCTCTAAGAGAACCAAACACTGCAAAAGATGCTTCCAAACAAAACTAACACTCTGCACCACCTCCACTCTTCGGGCAAAGTGGAGCTTTAGCATGTTGGTTTGTATTAATCCTGCCTTGGCGCCAGCTTTACCAACAGCGGCACAGCTCTGGTAGATGCCCCCTGCAAAATGAAACATTGGGCACGAATTAACAACACCGACTTCTAAAATAAGCACTGGATAATACCTAGTTGAGGATTTAGCATATAAAGCTCTTTAAAATCAGTCTAAAGCCGAGGCATTGAAATGCACATCGTTAAACCGCGGTCAAGACTAAACCGTTAACTAATGCATTTTATTCTGTTTCTCTTTTTAGACCTCCAAAAGGAAGCGTGGCTACATTAAGAATAAACTAATGTTAAAGAAAGGCAAGAGACCCAACAGGAAGACAGTTTAAACACACTGTTCTGATTGCTAACACGAAGCAGTTGTCCTTGAGATAACCAGTCTTTGCCTTTAGCTCAAGTCATGTTTCACAGCAACATGAGGGTACAGAACCATCATTGGTCCAGATTATTGTACAAATTTTTCAGGCAATGTCTGATTAAAAATATTGGCTTATTGAGAACAGCTGTTTTAGATTTGTAATGGGAAGCAAGACAGAGCTGCTATCCAAGTCTAGCAGCATTTCTTTTTGGTTTTTTTGGTACATATTATCCTTCCAATCTGTTGAGAATTTGGACTGACTGCACCAAAGAACCCTGTAATTCGGTCCTTGGCACATGCATACTTGTCAAGCTCTTTGGCAAACACTCTTCGGCTGAATAGCAGCAGTGTGTAAACTGGAATGGTGATGTCTAAAAATGACTTGTTTTCAACAATTAAGAGGAAGCAGAGCTCCCTGAAATTAAACTTACTTTGGAAGTTACTCCCATGAATCTTTCTCAATATTTTCTTTGTGTCCTCTTAGCCTTGCTGCAGGCTGGTTTTGATCTGGAGTGTAAGAAGCAAAGCTGCAGTTTTCACAAGGGATGAGGGGACAGGTTAATGGGACTGTAGTTTAGATGGGACAAGCTGCTTCTGTTTCGGATGGGGTTGCAGTGTTACTGTCTTACACCATCGTTTCCCAAGGCAGGCGAGGCAAATGTTGCACACCGTAGATACAAGGGCTACGTTTGTATCTTCCTGAAAAATCTGACGCGACAGTCATGAATGCTGCAGTAACCTACAGCTGAGTGCCAGGCAGCCGCTGGCGCCACAACAGAAACCGAACTGGTAGAGGTAAATGTTTACATTGGTCAAACGAAAGTTAGCCTCTTTGGTGGGGTGGGGGGGAAAGGCTGACAGGTATCCAAACCCCTTTTATGTGACTATCGGGGGCGGGGGATCTGCAAACCTCCTTCCCCCTCGCTGCCTTTCTCGTGAGGGTGAGCTCTGGAGATCTGTTTCTCTGCGTTTTTATTTAGAGTGCTTAAATGAATGGAAGCAATCCCTGCTCTAGTGCTGTTTGCTTTATCTCTCTCTTAGGATTTTTTTTTTTTTTAAAAGAATGATGAAAACTGTCAGATTAAATGCACTAAAATATAAATGGAGACTGAACATGTTCACTTTCCAGCTGTAAGAAAACTTTATACAGACTTGAAATTTTTCTTTAATTAAAAGGAGAGGGTTTTGCAGTTTGTTTTCCTGCCACAGGTTGTAACTTTTTCTAGGAATAAAACTGGCATCAATAATTTGATGTACAACACAGACTAATCTGTACCTTTCATGAAGAAAATGTTAGTCTTCAGTGCTGGCTGAGAATGTTACTGCTGATTCCCAAGATGTACAATACTATGATTTTTTCCTGATCTATGAACTCGTTTTTGACTCCAGTGGTTTATAAAGACCAATACTACAGCTGCAGCATTTTCACAAAGGTAATTAAATCTGGATTTCTGGGCCCCTGTCGTTTGGAGATTTCATTTTATTTTGTTGCTTTAAAGCTCAATGCAGACCAGTTGTTGACTGTAGGGGAAAATAAAGTTAATTCAAGTTTTGTGTTAAGGGTGTTGTGTCGCTTTTGTCGTGATTTGGTTTCTCACTAGGACTGTGAGCAGGTCATGCAAGTTCCACAGTGAAGTTGCTCTAAAGTCACGGGGGCTACTTTAACATTACATTTATTAAGCCAGCAGTGGGACTGTGGTGAAATGAAGGTGGCTGTAATCTTTGGCGAGAGGAGCAGCCCTCTTTCACACACACTGGCAGCCAGTTCTGGCATCTGCCTCCAGCTGTCGCTCCTGCTTACCCCCAGGCAGAAAAGGTGATTATGTGATGCATGATTTGTGTTATGCTTGTTCCAAAATCTGCATCCTGCCCCCTCAGCCTGAGAAATCACTCTTGGGAGCTGGAAGCAGAAGAGATGCTACAGCTCACTCTGTGGTTCACTTTAAAACCCTGTGTTGTCAGCCTGCTTTTAAAAGAAATAACAAGTCACCTTCCCACCTTTAGGGATCTTTACAGTTCTCTGTCAGATTGTCCTCTTTCACAGTTAAAGCAGCACTAAGTGAATCCTGACACCAGCTACAGCTTTTCTACAGCTACCTGAATAGATAAGCTAACTACAGGAATCAGCCAGCCAGGACAGACTTATTTACCCCTTACCTGAACTACTCTTCCAGCAAAGAATGCCAGCACCTTGCATACCTTAGCTACAGCCATTGTGAACCACTACTGCCATGAAATAGTAAAAGCTGCAGTTAAAAAATGTTTAAGCCTGATCTGGCCTCCAGCTGCTGAGGAAGTGGAACTGTCTAGAAGCCAGCATTGCCTGAGTGCTGTATCACTTAATCTCTGCCTTTGAAAGCAGCAGCAGCACTACTGCTGGTAATCCCAGAAGAAATATTTAGAGTGGTAAAAGTAACTCAATAGCAGAGGGGAAGAAAATCATTCCTTAAATATCTTCATAGATTTATTCTTGAGAAAGGCCTTCCAGTCAGCCCCCTGTACCCATCAATCCCACTATGAACTACATTGTCTTTGGCTGTAACTGAAGCAATGGCTTTAAACCAAGACTTGGCAGCACTATGACAGGCACCAAGCAGGACTGGGCTGTTTCCTGTCTTCTTTAGAGCCAGTGTTGTTTTCTGGTCTGGTAGGACAGTTCCCAATGCTCTGGGTAATTGTTTAAACCAAACCAAATCAAACACTTGAAAAATTAGCCCAGGAACTGCAAAGCTTCTAAGATGCACTTACTCCCCATGCAAGCTGATCTAAGCAAGGGTTTGTTAACAATGACACAAAATAGGATTTTCAGAAACAAGGGAACACGTTAACCTATTTGGCTTTTTTCTATGTCAAAATAAGACCTGTGTTCCACAGCCTTTCCTAAAGCTCAGTCTGCCTGGCCCTGTCTTCCCTGTGTAGTGCTGTCTGGTTGAAGCAGACTTACCCAGATGGTGTCCAGAAGTATGAACAAGGTGGAAAGAAACCCACAGCAAACCAGGATTCAGCTGACAAGTGACTTCTGTCAGAACCACTGAGCCAGCTGACAGGTGCCCTCAGCGTTGCACACCACTCCTGGGCACCCACATAACTGTTCACAGGTAACCAGTGCTTCAGTGGAAAGAGAAAAGCCATCCCACTACTAAAGGAAACAAGTCTTTTATTCGTGAGCAGTGTCATTTTAAATCCACAGGTTATGAAAGGAAGGCTAACCAGAAGAGACTGCCAGAGCAGCTTTTAAATGACAAAGGTATAAACTTTCTTCTGGACATTGCTAATTTTAAGAAAGAAAAAGGTTGCATAGGCTTTCTACAGGTGTGCACCAAAAAAAACCCAAACCTGAAATACATGGAGGTTTTTACATGGCAATTTAGAGTGTACATTGGCTACTGGAAAGGAAAATGCCTACTTGCAAGTTGAAGCCAGTGGAACAGCCTCCAGAGTAAGGCTTATGAATGCTTGCTTGGCAGTCCTGTCAAATACTCAGAACACACTACCACTCACACTTGTGAGTCTTGGTCTGGAATCTCTTGCTGATGGGATCTTTTCAGCAAAGGCCATTTTTCTGTGTGCCTCTCCCAGGTTACCTTGGAAAAGAAATGGTAATGGCGCTGGGATTCTTCGTGGCGTCAGAACAAAACATCTATCAGAGCACAACTGGAATGGTCTTGGCATGCAGAAACAACCAACCATGCACGCAGGAAAAAAAAAGCTTCAATAAATTACAAGCATAAAAGTATTCAAATTCCTCCTCAAAAGAATGGCTACAGCATCTATGTAGCCTTGACAGCCTTACCACCAAAGCTGAAAGAGCTCTACTCTTTCAGGAGCGCAGACCTGCATGCCTGGCAGAGAGGTTTTCAGTGGCTGTTTTTAGTGAGTATGTGGCTTTGCTCTTTGGTGTGTGGAACTCAGCGTTCTGGGAAGATGTTCCAGGTGTTTCACTCTGCATTTTTGACTGTTGCTTGTGCTGACATTATAAACTTCTCATGACTGTCAGACTGACCTCTAGAGCGAGAGTGGAACCATTACAGAGGTACTCCTTACACCTTGTCCTGACGATGCTTGTAGCAGCTCCGCGATGACTGTGACAGCATCGTTTGGGGTTTGTTACAGAAAAACAACAACTGGTCCTAAAAATAAGGGGGGGTTTGTTTGTTTGTTTTCTCTTAAGACAAGAAAAGTCAGTTACAAAACCAAGCTCCCACAGTCCACTCCTTTGTTTTTTTTAAGTAGGTATTAAATAATTTCTAACAATAGGTCTTCAATAACTTTTAATGTGCAAAGAAATGATAGACAAATAGAGAAAACAGCATTTAGGAGGGAAAAGGAGCCACACCTTCATCAAACAGTGATGCTGAAGTTCAAATGTAAAGATCTACCATTTATTATGTCCAAACAAGGGCCCAGTGACATGGTTCCTTGTGCACACACTTGTGCACACACTTCTGCTGAGCCTTCCGAGTCACTGGAGAGGTTTTACCATTTACCCACACAGTAGCGATGAAATGCAGGATGCTCAGGGACAGGTTAAGTCTTGCTTTCACCTAAATGTACTTGTGTGATAGCCATAAAGCACAAGGTGTTGTGGTAAGGAAGCAGACAAAAGGCACAAAATCAATCAGTACTACAGAAAGGTAGGCAATCCATGCTTCTGTATGGCAGAAACGTAGTGGGGCCTTTATGGGGTGCTGTGGAAGGAAGCACTGAGCAGAAGGCAGCACATTTTACATTTACCTTTTGTTGCCTCTTCTCAGGAAGATCTTCGGACAAACTAAAAAGCAGCAAAGCCTTAACACACATTTAGCATCCACCTTAGTGTCACAGTAGTTACCTTCAGCTAGTGATTGTTTACTTTTTTTTACCTTCACGGAACAGATTCTCTCTCATGTTGTTTGTTTCACTAATAGAAGGTTTTAATTATTAATGGGTTTATTGTAATGATTTCCCAAAGTTACTTTTCTAGAAGGGTAGTTCTATCACCTCTATCCACCCAGGAATTTGATCTTGAAGCAAGCAACTGCCAGAAGCAAAAGGTATCAAAATGCAGATCTGCTTGGAGCCTGAATGGAAACCTAAGGCCTCTGAGTGGCCAAACTCTCTCACCCTCAGAGCAGTGCACAGAACCTGCCTGTTGGCTGGTGGGAAAGCCTCGGGTCCCTCTCTGCAGGACTCCCTGCCCAACCGCACAGCTTCAATGCAGAGCCCCTTTCAGCCTGAGCGCATCAGCAGCGCTGTAGAAGGCAAGGCTGTGGCAGGAGGTGCCTCAGGCACAGCCTCATAGCCTGCTACACCTCTTACCTGGAGGTGAAAAGCTGAGGCAAGAGTGAGCTGGAACACCACAGCTACATCTGCTAGAAGGGATTTAGTGGACCATGTAAGCCAAAAGCACTGGCATGACAGTAGACAGGGCATGACAGTAGACAGAGCATGACGCAGCAAGATCAGGATGAGCAGAGCAGCAGGCTCACTGCTGCCCACAGATCTATTCAGCAGCTGCAAGTATGAAAGCACAAGGAAGTGAGGACACAAAAGGTTGGTGCAAACAATGTCCTTGGGAAGGTATTGCTACTTCTTACAAGAATATCCACACTCGTAAGGGACAGGAACATGCTCTGAAGTCAGCATCCTGAAGAGTGAGTGTGCTGTCAGTGTATCATTCCTAGGTCAAAGTGAGTTGCTCAAGGACTGCTCAGACAGAATGACTGCCATTAAGTGACAGGTCCTGGTGTAAGTGCAAAACGTTTTTGGCAAAAGTGAAAAATAGAAAAACTTTAACCAGTACTAATAAAAAAAGTATTTCCTTAAATCCTAGCACAGGGCCTGATCCTGCAAGCACACAACTCAGGGAACCCCAGCCAGAGTTCCATGCCCTACCACTTAAAGGTCTTTAAATCGCTGTAGTGTCGATACTTGTTTGTGTGTAGTGTAAATGATGCACACACAGCCACCTGCACACTGTGTGTACCTGGGTGGGGGGGGTGTGTGCTGTTGCTGTACCCATACACACAGCATGGCTCTGGAATAAACTCGAGCTCATGTGTTTAGAGATGCATCATTCACAGCAGATAGCTTCTTGGCTGTATCTTCTGGTAATGGGACCTACTCAGAGACATCTTGGAGTTACACACTGCATCATTTCAATGCCTTCAGGGTAAAGGTATGAGGCAACTGCTCTATGCCATCAGTGGGTCTTCCAGAGAGGATTCAAGTACAGCCAACCATCGCCCTGCAAGAAAATTAAGGAGCGTTTACAAACGAGACTTAGGCACACTGGATCTGTGTATAGCCACTTGAGCTAAACCAGTGCTGATCAGCACGAGAAACTGACAGCTCTGTGCTTAATGAACTAAGGTAACCTGGGCAAGAGGGCAAAAACTGCAAGAGGTAAAAGATGCAATGAGAAGATGCAATAGGTGAAGTGCTGGTTCAAGTAGCTGCACATACTGGCTAGTGTTACAACATGGGCACATAGTAATTCCTTCAGTCTTACTTCCTTCTTTCCTGTAAGAAAGGGCAAAGGTGAAGTTAGTAAAATCTGTTTCATTTCAAGCAGGTGAAACTCAAAACTAAGATATCCATGCCATGAAAATGATGGGGAGGCTGGAATGCCTCTCCTGTGAGGACAGGCTGAGCAAGCTGGGTTTGTTCAGCCTGGAGAAGAGAAAGCAACAGGAGACCTTCCAGCACCCAAAGGGGGCCTAAAAGAACACTGGCAAGGGACTGCTTGCAAAGGCCTTTAATGGCAGGATGAGGGGCAGTGGTTTTAAGTTAGAGAAAAGTACATTGTTTAGGTTGGATGTTAGGAGGAAGTTCTTCCCCATGAGGCTGGCAGAACAATGGAACAGGCTGCCCAAGGAGTTAGTCAAGGCCCCATCCCTGGAGCTATTCAAGGTCAGCTTCAACAGGACTCTGGGCAACCTGATCTAATGGAGGATGTGCCTGCTCACCAAAGGGGCAGTTGGACTGGATGACCTTTGGAGGTCCCTTCCAACCCAAACCATTCTGTAATGCTGAGCTTGCTTACACTGAACAAATATCCTTAGGCAGTATTTGCTTTAGTATGGCCAAGCTTAGCAGGGGATGCGAGTAGGTGGCACTTGCAAATTAGGGTGTGAATTTTGAGGTAAAAAAACATTGCTTTAAGTGCCTCACTGCCAAAAATCCAGGTTAAAATTACTCTAACTCAAGGAAAGTGAATGCGGCTACAATATGGGCATAGGAAACTCCACTGCTCGTCTGGCAAAGCCAGCCTGGCAAACATTAAACCACCACTGGTGGGTAAGAACACCAGAACAGGGTACAATGCCCAAGTGCATTTGTACCAAACTACTCCTGTATGCAGGAAACATGCTACAGGGGCTTTAAAAGAAGACAACACAAGTACCTGCTGTGGTAGGCCAGAAATAGGCTTATCCATGCCCTGGCTTTGCCCAGACTTGGTATTCTGCTCTCCCTCCTTCTGCTGTGGGGAGAAGCAACCACAGGAAAGAGGACAAAGAACCTGGAGCCACCGAGTCTAAGGACTCTGGCTTGTCCAGACAAGTTCCCCTGCTCCCCCTCCTTTTGTGCTGGGGGAAGCAACCACAGGAAAGGAAAACAAAAGCCCTGACTTCACCTAACGTGGTCAAGCTTGGCAAAGTGCCATTCTGATTGGCTAATCTATGTCCAAAGGCCCATTAGTCTCAGGCTGTATTGATAAAAAGGGATGAGCAGGTAGCACAGTGCTGCTGCTGCTGCCTCACTGCATCCTGAACTGCCTGGAAACTCCACTGCCTTGAGCTTACCAGGAACAGGCTCTAAATGCCTGCATGCAATCTGCCTGCACAGCCAGTGTGACATTGAGCCAAGACTGCACCTGGCATCGCACCCTGCCTGCCCCTCTGCAAGGCTTCTGCTGAGTCAGGAGGAACCAGGTCAGAGACTGTGCTACAGACTCCCAGCTTCTGAGAAAAGAGCCTGGGAAACTCCAAAGCCTCTGACAGCTTTGAGACCACCAACAGCAGCCCCTCCATGTGCTTTGGGTACTGTCTGATAGTATCTTGTGAGTGAATACTTAAACCTCTTGTAACTCACTCATTGCCTTCTGCCATAAGCAGAAAGGAGCATTCTGTGTCTAGTGGCTAAGCAGTAGAGTGAACCACAAGAACCTTCTCTTGCAGTATCACTGATAACTGTGATACTGTGATAATGTTTGTGTTTGCCACTTTAAGAAGTGCAAGCTCCAGTTCTGCCTGTTCCCTGTGTGTGTAAGTGTCCAAACTGTGCCTTTTGAACCTTGTGAGTAAGTTTTCTGGCGGGATTCGATGTTAACAAACCATGCTTGTAGTTAGGAGCAATCTTCGCCTGGAGATCCAAACCAGTAGTTACAGATCAGCACAACAGGTACCAGTACCTCTTTGGCAAAGTATTTTGGCTTCCACGGTGTGGTCAGAGCCGCACGTTGCCGCTCCTCCGCTCGCTGCCGCTCCTCCAGATGGTGCTTGTGCTCGGTCGCTGCGTCGATGTCACCTTCTTTCAGGGAATTGGTGACGTGCTGCCAAAGGTGCCTGTGTGATGGAGAAGGACCACAAGTAAGCGTGCTTCTGCTGCAGCTGGGCACCTGGTCAGACAGCAGCACAGGGACAGCAGCGCAGGGACAGCAGCACAGGGGCAGCAGCACAGGGACAGCAGCGCAGGGACAGCAGCACAGGGGCAACAGCGCAGGGACAGCAGCACAGGGACAGCAGAAAAGGGACAGCAGCGCAGGGGCAACAGCGCAAGGGCAGCAGCACAGGGACAGCAGAAAAGGGACAGCAGCGCAGGGGCAGCAGCACAGGGGCAGAAGAGCAGGGGCAGCAGAGCAGGGGCAGCAGCGCAGGGACAGCAGCGCAGGGGAAGCAGCACAGGGACAGCAGAGCAGGGGCAGCAGCACAGGGGCAGCAGAAAAGGGACAGCAGCGCAGGGGCAACAGCGCAGGGACAGCAGAAAAGGGACAGCAGAGCAGGGGCAGCAGAGCAGGGGCAGCAGCGCAGGGGCAGCAGCGCAGGGAAAGCAGCACAGGGGCAGCAGCGCAGGGGCAGCAGAGCAGGGGCAGGAGCGCAGGGGCAGCAGCACAGGGGCAGCAGAGCAGGGGCAGCAGCGCAGGGGCAGCAGAGCAGGGGCAGCAGCGCAGGGGCAGCAGCGCAGGGGCAGCAGAGCAGGGGCAGCAGCGCAGGGGCAGCAGAGCAGGGGCAGCAGAGCAGGGGCAGCAGCGCAGGGGCAGCAGCGCAGGGGCAGCAGAGCAGGGGCAGCAGAGCAGGGGCAGCAGCGCAGGGGCAGCAGCGCAGGGGCAGCAGAGCAGGGGCAGCAGAGCAGGGAGAGCAGCGCAGGGGCAGCAGCGCAGGGGCAGCAGCGCAGGGGCAGCAGAGCAGGGGCAGCAGCGCAGGGGCAGCAGAGCAGGGGCAGCAGAGCAGGGGCAGCAGCGCAGGGGCAGCAGCGCAGGGGCAGCAGAGCAGGGGCAGCAGCGCAGGGGCAGCAGCGCAGGGGCAGCAGAGCAGGGGCAGCAGAGCAGGGAGAGCAGCGCAGGGGCAGCAGCGCAGGGGCAGCAGCGCAGGGGCAGCAGCGCAGGGGCAGCAGAACAAGGCCGTGCTCTCCGGGCCAGTTTTGCAGGACACGCAGCTGGCGCAGCGCCACCCTCCTGGCGCACTCACTGCATTTGTGGGCAAGAGCCCTGGATTTGTTCAGAGCCTCATTTAGAGCCGTGAGCTGCCCAGGGCAAGGGGACAGAAAGGTATTTTACCCCCAGGGGGGTGAAATACAAAACAGCTGCACAGAGCTGGAGGCTAAACGTGAGTGCAGCTTACCAATGCATACAGAAACGCAAAAGCTCTTTAGGGAAAGGAATAACAGCTTCCTTTAGGAGTAACAGAATAGGACTAACAGCTCCTATTACACAGGAGCCAGTTCTTCACCTGGGCCCACCAAGCCAAAACCTTCCCCCCACACTCAGCCTCATCAGGCCCAGGACTAGGCTAACTGCCCCCTCACCAAGAGAGGCCTACCAAGCCCCTGTGATGGTTTGGGAGTTCCCTGCCTCCCCACTCCTATGGAATCACCCAGGCTAGACTCAGCCGAGCTGGGAGTTAAGGAATGAAGCTTTATACTCACAGCTCAGCACAAGATACAAGCAGAGAGTTACAACAGTTACAGCTACAGACAGACATAGACAAGGTAAAGGTAACACAGAAACACAACAGCCCTGCCAGAAACCAGAGTGCTCAGGAGGGGCTCCCAACCACCCTGCCACCTTCTCCCCACCCCTCTGCCTTATCCCAGACTTTGCCTTACGTGCAGGGTGAGGTTGGAGGATGGGCAAAGGGGATTAGAAAGCAGAAGGCTTAGTCACACAGACAGCAGGTTAGAGAGAAAGGGGAGGCAGCCAAAGCCAAAGAGCCACTGTGTTATCTATGTTTATGTTCTTGTTTTTAGCCATCTCAGCAAGCCTATGAGTGCAGCAGACATCAGCACTGGTTCCTTTTCACAGCCTAGCATCTAATTCCTCTCAGCAAAATATCCCAGCTTGGCTCAAGCTGGCACAGCCTCGAATGCCCCCCCAGGCCCAGTGGTGTAGCTAGAATTAAGCTTGCCAGCCACATCCTGGAGAAGGCTCTCCCTCACAAGCCCAGAGATAAGAGCTTGTCACATGTGAGCGGAGAGAAGGGAGAAACCTGTCTGTGGACTGCCTTACACGGGAACAGGGAGGAAAACAGAACGACAGATGACAGTGCCCCGAGCCTCCCTCTCGGCCAGGCTGCCCACGTGCCCGAACTCCAGTCTCTGGAGGACTTTCTTCATGCTTTATACCACAGGGGAGGCCTGTGGATGTGGTCTGTCTGGACTTCAGCAAGGCCTTTGACACTGTCCCCCACAGCAAACTGCTGGCTAAGCTGTCAGCCCATGGCTTGGATGGCAACACTCTGTGCTGGGTTAGGAACTGGCTGGAGGGCTGAGCCCAGAGAGTGGTGGTGAATGGTGCCACATCCAGCTGGCAGCTGTCACTAGTGGTGTCCCTCAGGGATCAGTGCTGGGCCCCATCCTCTTTAACATCTTCATAGATGATCTGGATGAGGGCATGGAGTCAGTCATCAGCAAGTGTGCAGATGACACCAAGCTGGGGGCAGATGTGGCTGGGTTGGAGGGCAGAAGGGCTCTGCAGCAGGACCTTGACCGCCTGGACAGATGGGCAGAGTCCAAGGGGATGGGGTTCAATAGCTCCAAGTGCAGGGTGCTGCACTTTGGCCACAACAACCCCATGCAGAGATACAGGCTGGGGTCGGAGTGGCTGAGAGCAGCCAGACAGAGAGGGATCTGGGGGTACTGACTGATACCCACCTGAACATGAGCCAGCAGTGTGCCCAGGTGGCCAAGAGAGCCAGTGGCATCCTGGCCTGCATCAGCAATGGTGTGGCCAGCAGGAGCAGGGAGGTCATTCTGCCCCTGTACTCTGCACTGCTTAGACCACACCTTGAGTGCTGTGTTCAGTTCTGGGCCCCCCAGTTTAGGAGGGACATTGAGATGCTTGAGCGTGTCCAGAGAAGGGCGATGAGGCTGGGGAGAGGCCTTGAGCACAGCCCTACGAGGAGAGGCTGAGGGAGCTGGGATTGGTTAGCCTGGAGAAGAGGAGGCTCAGGGGAGACCTTATTGCTGTCTACAACTACCTGAGGGGTGGTTGTGGCCAGGAGGAGGTTGCTCTCTTCTCTCAGGTGGCCAGCACCAGAACAAGAGGACACAGCCTCAGGCTGTGCCAGGG
Organism: Pogoniulus pusillus; assembly: GCF_015220805.1. Classification (NCBI taxonomy): domain Eukaryota; kingdom Metazoa; phylum Chordata; class Aves; order Piciformes; family Lybiidae; genus Pogoniulus; species Pogoniulus pusillus. Next base: position 15,299,366 of record NC_087295.1, read on the forward strand.
GAAATTTAGGCTGGAGGTGAGGAGAAAGTTCTTCCCTGAGAGAGTCATTGGACACTGGAATGGGCTGCCCGGGGAGGTGGTGGAGTCGCCGTCCCTGGAGCTGTTCAAGGCAGGACTGGACGTGGCACTTGGTGCCATGGTCTGGCCTTGAGCTCTGTGGTAAAGGGTTGGACTTCATGATCTGTGAGGTCTCTTCCAACCCTGATGATACTGGGATACTGTGAATTCACTCCTAATTTCCCTTAACCTGCAACACCTGCCCCAACCCCTAGTATACTGCCATGCCAGTTAAGGCTCTCAATAGCTTTTGTGCATGCTCCTGACTTCACAACCTGAGCACTTTTTCTCAAAGCAGATCTATTTGTTTGCAGTTAACTTCTGGAATCAAAAGGGAATGTTGGCCAAAAGCACACTGCAGTGGGACACTGACTGCTCCCACCAGGTGGCTAACTGTAGAATTAATGCACTGATTTGAAGGAGCTCTCCCAGGTCTGTGCTCTATATTCCCAGACACCAACAGTTGTTGGTTTAAAAGCAACCTTGTGTTTCACATGGCTGACTGCACTCAATGCACCAGCTCCTGGCCATTAGCCTAGCAAGAACTTTGCCAAGAAACTGACTGTGGCTTAAACATTTCCACTGAAAGTGATGCCATAGAATAACAGAATCATCATTAAAGTTGGAAAAGACCTTTAAGGTCATCAAGTCCAGACATAACCCAGCTACCATGACTACTAAACTGTATAATGAAGCATCTTGAACACCTCTAGGGATGGTGACTACACCACCTCGCTGGCCAGCCTGTTCCAATTGTCCCATCCCTCTCTCAGTAAAGAAGGTTTTCCTAATGTCCAATCTAAACCTCCCTTGGCACAATTTAAACCCATTTCCTCTTGCCCTATCTCTAGTTAATCTGAAGTGACCAACACCAGCCTCACTCCAACCTCCTTTCAGGCAGCTGTAGAGAGCAGTAAGGTCTCTTCTGCAGACTAAACAACCCCAAGCTCCCTCAGCCACTCCTCATGTGCCATGCCCTCCGCATTCCTCCCCAGCCTGGCTGCTCTGCTCTGGACCTGCTCCAGGAGCGTTTCACTGATTTCCTGTTCACACTCTGATAAACTGCATACCCTGCAGCTTCAACGAAGAGTTGCTTCAAGGTGTGCTAGTTTGAGGCTAGCTGGAATCTTTTAGTGAGAGGAATTAGATGCTAGGCTGTGAAAAGGAACCAGTGCTTATGTCTGCTGCACTCATAGGCTTGCTGAGATGGATAAGAACAAGGACACAAACACAGATAGCAGAGTGTGGCTCTGTCGCAGTTGGTGCCTGTGCTTTTCTCCCTGGGCTGCTTGTGTGTAACTAAGCCTTCTGCTTTCTAATCCCCTTTGCCCATCCTCCAACCTCATCCTGCACGTAAGGCAAACTCTGGGTTAAAGCAGAGGGGTGGAAAGGAGGTGGAAGGGTGGTTGGGAGCCCCTCTGGTTTCTGGCAGGGCTGTTGTGTTTCTGTGTTACCTTTACCTTGTCTATTTCTGTCTGTAGCTGTAACTGTTTTAACTCTCTGCTTGTATCTTGTGCTGAGCTGTGAATATGAAGCTTTATTCCTTAACTCCCAGCTGGATGAGTCTAGCCTGGGTGATTCAATGAGAGTGGGGAGGCAGGGAACTCCCAAACCATCACAACAAGTATCAGTAAATAAATAAACAAATACAGCAAAAAGATACTGGCTTCATTATGTACTCCAAACTCTGGGGAAAATGAGTTTGTGTGATAAGCAGGCATGACTACAGAGTATCTGACCCTGCACAATGGCTCAAGTCCTGCCTTTGCACAACAGCAGAACTTATTTACACATAGTAAAACAAAGCACAACTCATGTTTTCAAACCTTTAAAACATGTCAAATGGTCCTAAATTGAAGCGGTTCTACTGATTTTTCTGAAGATAAGCATCAACAGTTAACGACAGCAACTAACAGAACAAGTACTTTCCTACTGCATCTAGTAAAGATTAGGAATGCCAGGTGGGTGCCAAGAGCCTTAGAACCACCTGTGTCTATGTGTATGTGTGCTAGACAGTAGCTGAGCATGAGGCAGCAGTGCCCAGGTGGCCAAGAGAGCCAATGGCATCCTGGGCTGGCTCAGGAGCAGTGTGGGCAGCAGCACAAGGGAGGTTCTTGTGCCCCTGTGCTCAGCACTGCTAAGGCCACACCTTGAGTGTTGTGTCCAGTTCTGGGCTCCTCAACTCAAGAGAGATATTAAGGTGCTGGAAGGTGTCCAGAGAAGGGCAGCAAGGCTGGGAAGGGGCCTGGAGCACAGCCCTGTGAGGAGAGGCTGAGGGAGCTGGGGGGGTGCAGCCTGCAGCAGAGGAGGCTCAGGGCAGAGCTCATTGCTGTCTGCAGCTGCCTGCAGGGAGGCTGTAGCCAGGTGGGGTTGGGCTCTTCTGCCAGGCAAGCAGCAACAGAACAAGGGGACACAGTCTCAAGTTGTGCTGGGGGAGGTAGAGGCTTGATATGAGGAGGAAGTTGCTGGCAGAGAGAGTGATTGGCATTGGAGTGGGCTGCCCAGGGAGGTGGTGGAGTTGCTGTGCCTGAGGCACTTAGTGCCATGGGCTGACTGGCCAGGGCTGGGTGCTAGGTTGGACTGGATGAGCCTGGAGGTCTCTTCCAACATGTCTGATTCTATGATTATCAGTTCTCAAATGCTCATTAAAACCCACACAAGCATTTTCTCCCCCCACAAACCTGCTGTACATGTCACTGTAATGTAATCTGTGTTCCAAAGGACCACTGCAAAGCTTAGAATCCTTAAAAGACCTTTAAGATCACCAAGCTTCAGGCATTTGTGCCTAGATTTGTGCTGCGGGAAGAGAGGCACTTTTGAACCACACCATTTCTAACTGCAGCCTGCTCCCCTGTTCTGTTCCCACCCAAAGTTCACAAACAAAGCCCCAGCCCTCACCTGGACTCCAGAGGGCCTTGCTTTGCTATGGGCCTGATCTTTTTCCTGGTAACAGGCAGTTTGTTGGTGTCAATCACTTTGGTTTCTCCGTTGCTGTAAGTAAACTCCAGCGTCCCATTCCACTCTCCCTGTGCCTTGCACACAATGGTGTTGGTGGGGTTGTGTTTCACCTCAGCTGTAACCCTAAGTCAAGAGGGGGTGAAAAAAGGCCACAGGAATAATTGCTTCCATTTACTGACAGCAGAGCAAAGTGCTGCCACAGCAGTACAAGCAACTCTCCACAGCTACAAAGCTCTCCAGCAGAGCAGTGATGCTGCCTACAAAAGAAGACTCAACCCAAGAAAGCTCTACTAAGACAGCAACAGATTTTGGATGATGTTCTCCCAGTGTACAGCATAAAGTCTGATGCTCAGCTCTAAACAAGAACTGTTCACCTCATTAACCTGAGAAACAACTCCTGACATTCATGTGACACACTCAGTACATGTTATTTTCTCACCTGAAGACAATGCTGCCAGATACCTGTGTCAAAGGCTTCGAGTACCTTTATTCTTTAGGTCTGCAAGTTTATTTCTCAGCTGCTGAGAAACAGTTAGTAAAGCTACTTCAGTAGTTGAAGAGCTGGTCTGAGGGGGAGCAAAGTCTGTAGGGCTGGAACACCAAAACGCAGGGAGAAGTTTCCTATGTGTGTGTCTGTGACCATGCACACACAGGCTCCCACATCGTGTAATCTGAGAGCACAAACTGCCCTGATTTTCACTGCCCCTGATGGCACCAAGCCTTAACCTGCACCTTTTGCCCTGGCAGAACAGCCCATGTTATTTGCCCCAAGGCAGTGCTGAGATGGCTCACACACACAGAATGACAGCAACTGAACCCAACCAGAAGCACAACATGCTCCAAGACACTGCTCCAGTCTGCAGGCTCTTCACAGCCTTAATACAGGGGAACTGAAGGCACATAAATAATGCTCTCATCATCTGGATTTCAGTGCAGAAGGGGAGGTCCCACTACCACTACAGGCAGTGACAGACTCCTCTCCTCCCCAGACTAGTTCAGCTACGAGAGTCACACAGAAGCAGCTACTGGTGTAGCAGACATGATGCCTCTTCTACCTCCATTTCCCTGATCCTGCACCTGCAGCAAACTTCTCAAGCAACAAATCCTGGAAGAGTCCATTCATTTCAGTTCAAAGACAGAAAGACATTGAAACCAGCTACATGATATCAGAAGCACAGCTACAAGGAGCTGCGCTCCAAAGCTGTCAATCAGCTCAGACACTGATTCACAAAGACATTCAGGTATCTCTCTATAAAATACTCCAACAGAAGACCCAAACAGATGCCCAGAAGCCTTTCCACTGCAATCTAGTAGCAGGTAAAGAAGAATAAGATGGGGTAAGTCCCATACCTGTGGACCTTCCCTCCATAGAAGGGCTTGGTGTGGAAGGTGACTGTGGCAGAATAGCCTGTCCTGGCACAATTGATGTTGACTTTCCCTCCAAGCTCCACCCATGGGATAGTAAGTATCGAGCGAGCGTAGGCACTAGGCAGGGTGAAGACATACTCCTCTTCATGTTCCAGCAAGTAAAGAACACCTACACAGGAAAAAGATTGAAAGAGAAACGTCAGAAGTTCAGTGGTGAGACCTGAGAGTCACTGAGAGCCATGGAAATGTATTGCCACAGTGCACACGAGTGGGGGACTGCCTGCTATGAACAATGTCTGCACTCTGCAGCAGACTTCTTCCAGGACACATTTTCAGAAGCACATCATTTGAGTGCACACCCTGGGGTCCTTCATGGTACCAAACAGCTTGGATCAGTTTGTGTTCTTGACAAGCACCAGTCAAAGCAGGACAAACCAGGGGCATCTGCTCGCAAAAGGCGCCAGTGAAGGTTCAGCTGCCCACCTGCCAGCCCCTCGTGAGCTCTCTCCCTGAAAGCTGTGGGCATGGCCAAAGGACTCTGTGCCAGTTCCCAGCAAAACCAGATCTGCCCAGCAGTGTTACTGCTCTGTGTGCCAGTGGGAGTGACAAGCTCTCCCAAGGGCTGCTGAATGCAACCCAGAAACAGCCTTAAGAAAGCTCTCTGGGACTGCCTTGTAAGCTTGCTCCCTCCTCTCCCAGCACTGGGCTCCCACACAGCTTCTGCTAAACTCCTGCATCGTCAACGAGTTGCCACAGGGCCACTGCTTTATTACCACCACCAGCTCCACCATGTACAGAAAATTACTGGCAATTCACTGGGGTTCTGTAGAGGCTTCTCCACTCTCAGCAGCATGAGGTCTTCACTAGAACCAACACCGTGCAGCAGCAGCAGTGTGGCAAGACTTGGAACTACAAAAAATGGTGCACGTTTGATGAGAGCTCCCCTTCCCCTGGGGTTAATAGTCCAGCTCTAGACACCCTACGTATTTCTGGCAGCTCCTGCCTGGGCCAGATTCACACTGATATGGGTCAAGAACTGGCTGGAGGGCTGGGCACAGAGAGTGGTGGTGAATGGTGCCACAGCCAGTTGGCAGCTGTCACTAGTGGTGTGCCCCAAGGATCAGTGCTGGGGCCAGCCCTGCTCAGTGTCTTTATTGATGATATGGACCAGGAGATTGAGTCCAGCATCAGTAAGTTTGCAGATGACACCAAGCTAGGAGCAGCTGTGGAGCTGTGGGAGGGTAGCAGACCCCTGCAGAGGGACTCTGCCAGGCTGCATGGGTGGGCAGAGGCCAATGGGATGAGATTGAGCAAGGCCAAGGGCAGAGTTCTACACTTTGGCCACAACAACCCCAAGCAGCACTACAGGCTGGGGCCAGAGCGGCTGAGAGCAGCCAGGCAGAGAGGGACCTGGGGGTGCTGGAAGAGAGTAGACTGAAGATGAGGCAGCAGTGCCCAGGTGGGCAGCAGAGCCAATGGCATCCTGGGCTGGCTCAGGAGCAGTGTGGGCAGCAGGACAAGGGAGGTTCTTCTGCCCCTGTGCTCAGCACTGCTCAGGCCACCCCTTGAGTGATGTGTCCACTTCTGAGCTCCTCAATTCAAGAGAGATATTAAGGTGCTGGAAGGTGTCCAGAGAAGGGCAGCAAGGCTGGGGAGGGGCCTGGAGTACAGCCCTGTGAGGAGAGGCTGAGGGAGCTGGGGGTGTGCAGCCTGCAGCAGAGGAGGCTCAGGGTAGAGCTCATTGCTGTCTGCAGCTACCTGCAGGGAGGCTGTAGCCAGGTGGGGTTGGTCTCTTCTGCCAGGCAAGCAGCCACAGAACAAGGGGACACAGTCTCAAGTTGTGCCAGGGCAGGTTCAGGCTGGATGTTAGGAGGAAGTTGTTGTCAGAGAGAGTGATTGGCATTGGAATGGGCTGCCCAGGGAGGTGATGGAGTGGCTGTGCCTGGAGGTGTTGAAGCTAAGCCTGGCTGGGGCACTTAGTGCCATGGTCTGGTTGATTGGCCAGGGCTGGGTGCTAGGTTGGACTGGATGAGCTTGGAGCTCTCTTCCAACCTGCTTGATTCTACGATTCTGTACCCTACTGCAACTGCAGTTTGGTCTTCAGGATGGCAACAAACGAGACACAAGCCTAAGTAAAGTGCACCTTAAGCCTTGCACACAGAATGGGATCATGCCAAGTACCTGCAGTGTGGTTTTTGTTAGATTACACTCTCTTGTGTCCTGTTTGATAACTCTCCAAAGGTAACAATTAGAGAATCATAGAATCATAGAATCAACCAGGTTGGAAGAGACCTCCAAGATCATCCAGTCTTGGATGATCCAACCTAGCACCCAGCCCTAGCCAGTCAACCAGACCATGGCACCAAGTGCCTCATCCAGTCTTTTCTTGAACACCTCCAGGGATGGTGCCTCCACCACCTCCCTGGGCAGCCCATTCCAATGCCAATCACTCTCTCTGTGAAGAACTTCCTCCTAACATCCAGCCTATACTTTCCCCAGCACAACTTGTGGCTGTGTCCCCTTGTTCTGTTGCTGGTTGCCTGGCAGAAGAGCCCAACCCCACCTGGCTACAACCTCCCTTCAGGTAGTTGTAGACAGCAATGAGGTCTGCCCTGAGCCTCCTCTTCTCTACGCTGCACACCCCCAGCTCCCTCAGCTTCTCCTCATGGGGTTTGTGTTCCAGGCCTTTCACCAGCTTTGTCACCCTTAGAGCTTTGAAAATAATCTTTCACAAGGATTGCAAACAGCCCCTCACAGAGAGCACTGAGAACCCAAAAACACTGCCCCAAAAAAGCAAATCCTGCCATAGTAATCTCAGCTGTTTAGCAATAAGATGAGCTTGAGTCAGTTTGCCTTCACCCAGGGGCAGAAGACAGCAGCAGTGGTAATGGGTTTGGTTACCTTGTCCACCTGTTTAAGGGAATAACCACATTAATTCTGCAAAGTGATCTAATGACAAAAAAAGCAGGAGAAAAGAACAAAGGAGGTGTTGAAGAAAAGACTGGATGAGGGTGTCCCTGCCCATGGCAGGGGGTTGGAACGAGATGATCCTTGTGGCCCCTTCCAACTCTGACTGATTCTATGATTCTATTCCCAACATAAACCTACACCCCTAACACTGCATGAAGACACAAACCCCCAAAACACTGAAATGTCAAAGCAGAGAGAGAGCTCTAACAGAATCACCACCTTAAATACTGGCCCCAGTTACTCAAACTAAACACAGGCACAGAAGTTCTGCTGTTTCTCACTTCTGCCTTCTGGAAGTGTTACACAGGAGAGCAGTTCCATGCAGCTGCTCTCAGAGTCTGCAACCTCAGCCTGTCAGCAGCATCGCAGCCAGCTTTCACCTCACCAAGTCTGACACAAAGGATATGGAGCATCCTGCTTTCAGCAGGGAGAGAGTTCATTTTCTTCCTGGCAGCTGGTTCAGTGCAGTCTTGTATTTAGGATGAGAATAAGGTTAATGACACAGTGATGTTTTAGCTGTTGCTGAGCAGTGTTTACACCAAGCCCAGGCTTTTCAGCTTCTCATGCTGCCCTGCCAGTGAGGAGGCTGGGGGTACACAAGAGTTTGTGAGGTGACACAGCCAGGACAGCTGACTCAAGCTGGGCTGAAGGACATTCATGTGGCTGAAGGTTATCTGTGCAGCATCAGGCTCAGGAGAAAACTGGCTGGGGAGCTGCTGCTCAGGAGCAGGCTGGGCTGGGCATCGGTCACTCAGCAACTGCTCTTCATTTGCAGCACTGCTTTGCCTAGCCTTCACTTCTCTCATTAGTCTCCTTTCCATTACTACTACTATTATTTTTATTGCCATTATTAAGCTGTTCTTACTTTAATCTGCAAGGTTTTTCACTTGCACTCTTAGGATTTTCTCCCCCTTCCCACGGAGAGGGGAGTGAGTGAGCAGCTCTGTGGTGCTTAGTTGCCAGCGAGGGTTTAAACCATGACAGTGCAAAACCACCAACGCAGGAAAACAACCTCTCAAAAGGACCTTGGGGCATTTTGTCTCGGTGAGTTACAAGTTCCTTGTGTCATGTGCTGACCCCCACCAGCAGGGAACATCCAGGACACAGCTGGAACACATCCATTTTGCCTCGAGGCTCCTTGGCTCAGTACCTGTAAAATAATGCTGCACACCCTGCAGGAAGGCTGAACTACCCAATCCACCTGCACACACAGCCACGGAGAACTCTGACTTGAAGAGATGATGGTGCTCATCAGCATCATTGCACGGGTGCTATAACAGCACCACACTAGTGAAGAACTATTAAGAAGTCTTCTAAGTAGTTGATGATATTCAGAAACAGCTCAAAGAAAGCTAAAGATCATAGAATAGAATCATAGAATCATAAAATCAGCCAGGTTGGAAGAGACCTCCAAGATCATCCAGTCCAACCTAGCACCCAGCCCTAACCAATCAACCAGACCATGGCACTGAGTGCCTCATCCAGGCTTTTCTTGAAGACCCCCAGGGACGGTGCCTCCACCACCTCCCTGGGCAGCCCATTCCAATGCCAATCACTCTCTCTGTGAAGAACTTCTTCCTAACATCCAGCCTAGACCTACCCTGGCACAACTTGAGACTGTGTCCCCTTGTTCTATTGCTGGTTGCCTGGGAGAAGAGGCCACCCCCACCTGGCTACAGCCTCCCTCCAGGTAGTTGTAGACAGTAATAAGATCACCCCTGAGCCTCCTCTTCTCCAGGCTAAACAGGCTCAGCTCCCTCAACCTCTCCTCATAGGATTTGTGCTCCAGGCCCCTCACCAGCCTTGCTGCCCTTCTCCAAACACCTTCCAGCACCTCAACATCTTTCTTGAATTGAGGAGCCCAGAACTGGACACAGCACTCAAGGTGTGGCCTGAGCAGTGCTGAGCACAGGGGAAGAATAACCTCCCTTGTCCTGCTGCCCACACTGCTCCTGAGCCAGCCCAGGATGCCACTGGCTTTGCTGCCCACCTGGGCACACTGCTGCCTCATCTTCAGCTTACTATCTATCAGTACCCCCAGGTCCCTTTCCTCCTGGCTGCTCTCAGCCACTCTGTCCCCAGCCTGTAGTGCTTCTTGGGGGTGTTGTGGCCAAAGTGCAGAACCCTGCCCTTGGCCTTGTTCCATCTCATCCCATTGGCCTCTGCCCACCCATCCAGCCTGTCCAGGTCCCTCTGCAGGGCTCTTCTACCTTCCAACAGATCAACACCTGCTCCTAGCTTGGTGTCATCTGCAAACTTACTGATGCTGGACTCAATCCCCTCGTCCAGGTCATCAATAAAGATATTGAACAGGACTGTGCCCAGTACTGATCCTTGGGGAACACTACCAGTGACAGCTGCCAACTGGATGTGGCACCATTCACCACCACTCTCTGAGCTCTGCCATCCAGCCAGTTCTTGACCCAGCACAGAGTGAATCTGTCCAAGCCATGAGCTGCCAGCTTGGCCAGGAGCTTCTTGTGGCAGACAGTGTCAAAGGCTTTGCTGAAGTCCAAGTAGACTACATCCACAGCCTGCCCCACATGCACCAGGCAGGAACCTGATGATAAAAGGAGATCAGGTTGGTGAGGCAGGACCTGCCCTTCCTAAACCCATGCTGGCTGGGCCTGATCCCTTGGCTATCCTGCAGGTGCTTTGTGAGTACTGATCAGGGAGAGAAAGGAAACCTGACAGTCTGCAGCTGGGTGCTTTCCACACAGAACCACAACAGGTTTCAGACTCAAGTCTTAGCCTTTCCTTTCGTGTTCTCTACTGCCTCACTACAGCCACAGGCAACGACAGACGCAGCAGCAGTGAGCTGCAGGAAACAACCTGCGGTGCCACCGCGGAGGTGACATCTCCCCTGTGTCAGTGGTCCAGCACAGCCGCGATCCTCACACAGGCTAAAAGGCAGATGCCCGAAAGCATCAGCTCCCGGCACGGCAGGCTGGGGAGCTTTGCTTTCTGAGGTTTTGGTGTTGCACGCTTTGAAACACAAAGAGCAGTACGGTGGGCAGGTGTGCTGCTCATTACAGGGGAGAACCTCACTGTGCTCATGCACTGCACCTTCATCTGAGCTTCTCCAGAACCTCTTAACTCCCCAGGGCCTGCCATCCTCTTCCAACTGTCATGGAATCACAGACCCTGAAGGGTTGGAAGCGACTTTGAGAAACCATCTAGCCCGACCCCCCTGCCAGCGCAGGATCACCTGCAGTAGGTCACACAGCAACACACCCAGGAGCACTTTGAGTACCTCCAGAGAAGGAGGCTCCACTACCTCTCTGGGCAGCCTGTGCCAGGGTTCTGGCACCCTCACAGGGAAAAGGTTTTCCCTATGTTCACCTGGAGTGCTCTATGCTCCTACATACCTGTTGCCCCTTGTCCTGTCATTGGGCATCTCTGAAAGCCTCTGGCTCCTGCTGACACTCACCCTTCACATATTTATAAACACTAAGGAGCTCAGAGCTCAGTCTCCTCTTCTGCAAGCTAAAGAGCCTCAGCTCCCTCAGCCTTTTCTCGTAAGGGGCATGTTCCATCCCCTTCATAATCTTTGTGCCTCTGCTCTGGACACTTCCAAGCAGTTCCCTGTCCTTCTTGAACTCAGGGGCCCAGAACTGGACAATATATCCCAGAGGCAACCTGAGCAGACTAGAGCAGAGTGGGCGGTGAACCCCTCTCAACCGACTAACCACTCCTCTTCTAATACACCCCAGGATGCCATTGGCCTTCCTGGCCACAAGGGCTTGGTCGTCCTGTCCACCCTGACTCCCAGGTCCTTTTGCCCTCCACTGCCTTCCAACAGCTCAGTCCCCAGCCTATCCTGCTTCCTGGGGTTGTTCTTTCCCAGGTGCCAGACTCTGCACTTGCCCTTGTTGAGTTTCATTCCATGTCTCCCTGCCCACCCCTGCAGCCTGTCCCAGTCTGGCTGAATGGCAGCACAGCCTCTGCTGTGGCAGCCTCTGCACCCACTTTGGTGCCAGCAGCAAACTTGCTGCCAGTGCACTCTGTGCCCTCAGCCAGGTCACTGATGAATATATTGAACAGAACTGGTCCCAGGACTGACCTCTGTGGGACTCCACTAGTCACAGGCCTCCAGCTAGACTCCATCCTATTGACCACAGCTCTCTGGCTTCTTTCCCTCAACCATCCTCACAATCCATGTCACTAACCAATCATCCAGACCACACTGCCTCAGTTTTAGCTGCGAGGATGCTGTGGGAAGATGGTGTCAAGTGTTATCCTGAGGTCAAGATAAACCACATCCACTGCTCTGCCATCATCTATCCACCTGGCTGTGTCCTCATAAATGCAACCTATGTTTGACCTATCAGGTTGGTCAAACATGACTTACCCTTGATAAACCCATGTTGGCTACTCCCAATAACCTTCTTATCCTTGGTATGCCTAGAGACAGCACCAAGGATAAGTTGTTTCACCACCTTTCCAGGGAAGGAGCTGAGGCTGAGCAGTCTATAGTCACTGCATGGCCCCACAGGGAAGGATAAGGACAGTTCCCTTCTGGGTCAGTGTAGGTGTGGTTCTATCTCTGTGATGGGCTCAATAGTTCATTTCCTGCATGCTGTGATGGGCTCAATAGTTCATTTCCTGCATGCTCCAGTAGGAGGGACACCAAGCTCCAGGCAGCTCTGCTCAGCACTCTGAAAACTGAACAGCAATGACCTTCAATATAAATATTTAACCATCACAGCAAGTTAAATATTAAAACCTGAATCCAACTCTTGGCACTATTTTTAGCACCTGATACCGTGCTGATAAAATCCCTTGAACATATGAATAAGTACATGTTTAATGAAGAGTTATGTCACCTGAAACACAACTCAGCTCAACAGCTGGAGTCTGAAAAAGTAAAAAAGGAAGATCTGAAATATTCACTTTCACTGTCAGTGCAGCTGGTAGTTTCAGATCCCATCACTTTACAGAGTCCACATGCAAAACCTCACTGAAGAGAAGCACCACGAAGGCTGTAGCTGCACCACCATGTCTGAGCTGAGATTTGTGCTCTCATGGGCGAGAGGAAGCCAAAAGGACACCGAGAGTCAACACTTCACAGTATCACAGTATCCCAGTATCACCAAGGTTGGAAGAGACCTCACAGATCATCAAGTCCAACCCTTTACCACAGAGCTCAAGGCCAGACCATGGCACCAAGTGCCACGTCCAGTCCTGCCTTGAACAGCTCCAGGGACGGCGACTCCACCACCTCCCCGGGCAGCCCATTCCAGTGCCCAATGACTCTCTCAGGGAAGAACTTTCTCCTCACCTCCAGCCTAAATCTCCCCTGGCACAGCCTGAGGCTGTGTCCTCTTGTTCTGGTGCTGGCCACCTGAGAGAAGAGAGCAACCTCCTCCTGGCCACAACCTCCCCTCAGGTAGTTGTAGACAGCAATGAGGTCTGCCCTGAGCCTCCTCTTCTCCAGGCTAACCAATCCCAGCTCCCTCAGCCTCTCCTCGTAGGGCTGTGCTCAAGGCCTCTCCCCAGCCTCGTTGCCCTTCTCTGGACACACTCAAGCATCTCAATGTCCCTCCTAAACTGGGGGGCCCAGAACTGAACACAATACTCAAGGTGAGGTCTAACCAGTGCAGAGTCCAGGGGCAGAATGACCTCCCTGCTCCTGCTGGCCACACCATTCCTGATGCAGGCCAGGATGCCACTGGCTCTCTTGGCCACCTGGGCACACTGTTGGCTCATGTTCAGGTGGGTATCAATCAGCACCCCCAGATCCCTCTCTGTCTGGCTGCTCTCCAGCCACTCTGACCCCAGCCTGTATCTCTGCATGGGGTTGTTGTGGCCAAAGTGCAGCACCCTGCACTTGGAGCTATTGAATGCCATCCCCTTGGACTCTGCCCATCTGTCCAGGCGGTCAAGGTCCTGCTGCAGAGCCCTTCTGCCCTCCAACCCAGCCACATCTGCCCCCAGCTTGGTGTCATCTGCATACTTGCTGATGACTGACTGCCACCACAATTTGAATTCATGTTTAAATCTTGGAGCAATGAAAGACAGAAACCCTAACACCTAACAGATACTTTTCAAAGGGCTGTGTACTTTTAACCTCTAAGTATCATTACGCTGGGACTGACCTTTGACAGCATCTGCTGGCAAACACAGAGGCTGTTTTCCTTTCCTCGCTTCGCCATTGTAAGGGATTATTCATTTTTAGTTCAAGGATGGCTGTAAGCAAATACACATGAAAAACACTGCAAAGGAGACTCCCATTTCCAGTAATGTTTTCTCATCTCACATCAAAGAATTGCTTTGGAAACAGAAAATGCCTTTTAGAAAAGGTCTGAAGTATTTATAGGACACACACAACACCACTCTGGGAAGCAGAGGGGACTCAGTAATCCAGTCCATTAGAAAAACACCCCACAGGGAAGGTGATTTCTTTTAATAAACAAGTGTGGAAGTTTGAAATTCCCTCTTGAAATGTCTTCAACTCACAGGCTCACAGATGTCAGGGGTTGGAAGGGACCCAAAGAGATCATCCAGTCCAACCCCTCTGCCAGAGCAGGACCACACAATCTAGCTCAGGTCACACAGGAACACATCCAGACAGGCCTTGGAAGACTCCACAGAAGGAGACTCCACAACCTCTCTGGGCAGCCTGTGCCAGGGCTCTGGGACCCTTACAGGAAAGAAGTTCCCCCTTGTATTGAGCTGGAACCTCCTGTGCTGCAGCTTCCATCCATTGCTGCTTGTCCTATCCCAGGGAGCAGTGAGCAGAGCCTGTCCCCCCTCCTGGCCCCCAGCCCTCAGTAGTTATAAACATTGATTAAATCCCCTCTCAGTCTTCTCTTCTCCAGACTAAGCAGCCCCAGGTCCCTCAGCCTCTCCTCATCAGCCATGCCCTCCAGTCTCCTCATCATCCTCGTAGCCCTTCACTGGACCCTCTCCAGCAGATCCCTGTCCCTCTTCAACTGGGGAGCCCAAAACTGAACACAGTATTCAAGATGAGGTCTCAGCAGGGCAGAGTAGAGGGGCAGGAGAACCTCCCTTGATCTGCTGGGCACACTCTGCTTAATGCACCCCAGGATCCTGTTTGTCTTCTCGGCCCCCAGGGCACATTGCTGTGCCATGGATGTTCTCCCCCAGCACTCCCAGGTCCCTCTCCCCAGGGCTGCTCTCCAGCAGATCACCCCCCAGCCTGTCCTGCTGCAGTTCATTATTCCTCCCCAGGTGCAGGACAAGCTCCACTCACTGCTGCTTTAAAGGCATTGCATTCCCGGGCATGCTCCTTGCCAGCATTCCTCAGCCTGCCTCAAAGAAGTGATGTTCCCAGCAGAATTTTTCCCAGTTTGAACCTTACATGTCCCTCCCTGATGCTCCAGCTTTGCAAATCGATTTTCCAGTAACACACATTGACAGAATCCCCAGAGGAGGCTCTGGATCAATAGGTACAGAGAAGGCACATAAAATGGAATGCTTCCCGCTGATTGTATGGACATCAATCCCTACAACGGCTGCTGTGTGGGACACAAGCTGCCTAGGGCAGGTTCCTAATTTAACAGGCTCCTCACTCAGTGTTGTTTGTAACAAGGCACAAACAGGGCCAAGTTACAGACAGGATGGACCCCACGAGTGCAGAGCATCACCGGCCCTGCAGATCAGCACAGCACAACATGAGAGCTGAACCGGCTCAAAGGTTGCAGCAAGCTGCTCTCCACTGCTCATGCCCCACAGACTGCAGCCATTTGCTACAAGCAGCAATGAGTGCCATGCCACATGGCAGCTGGTCTGAAGCCACTGGGCTAAAGAATAATGCAGAAGTTAGGAGCAGGGAAATATTTAGCCACATGGCATTGTCAGTCTTTGGGGCTCGTAAGTTACAGAGCTGCCAATGCCCCAGGAATAAAAACTGTATGGCATATACATACAGAGGAGGCTCAGGGGTGACCTCGTTGCTGTCTACAACTACCTGAAGGGACATTGTAGCCAGGTGGGGGTTGGCCTCTTCTCCCAGGCAAGCAGCAACAGAACAAGGGGACACAGTCTCAAGTTGTGCCAGGGCAGGTCTAGGCGGGATGTCAGGAGGAAGTTGTTGGCAGAGAGAGTGATTGGCATTGGAATGGGCTGCCCAGGGAGGTGGTGGAGTTGCTGTCCCTGGAGGTGTTGAAGCAAAGCCTGGCTGGGGCACTTAGTGCCATGGTCTGGTTGACTGGCCAGGGCTGGGTGCTAGGCTGGGCTGGATGAGCTTGGAGGTCTCTTCCAACCTGCTTGATTCTGTGATTCTATGATATATATAAGCAAGGAAAACAAAACAAATCCAACACACAAAAAGAAACAAACAAAACCAAACAAACTCCAAAACTCCTACACACAGACACACACAAACCCAAACAATGATTAAAAAACCCAAAAACCCAAACCTACAAAACCAAACTCAAAACTGCAAAGACAAACAAAATGAAACAAACCTCATGGAGCAAAACATCACAAGGGAAAAGAACACTCATAGAAACATAGAATGGGTTAGATTGGAAGGGAGCTCAAAGCTCAGCCAGTTCCAACCCCCTGCCATAGGCAGGGACACCTCCCACTAGAACAGGTCACTCAAGACCTCATCCAACCTGGCCTTGAACACCTCCAGGCAGGGAGCAGCCACAACCTCCCTGGGCAACCTGTGCCAGTGTCTCACCACCCTCACTGCAAACAACCCTTTCCTAACATCCAGTTTCAATCTCCCCTCTGCCAGTTCAAACCCATTCCCCCTTGTCCTGACATTATAAGACCTTGTCAATAGTCCCTTCCCAGCCTTCCTGTAGCCCCCTTCAGATCCTGCAAGGCCTCCTCAAAGCCTTCTCCTCTCCAGGCTGCACAGCCCCAACTCTCTAAGCCTGTGCTCACAGCAGAGCTGCTGCAGCCCTCTCAGCATCTTGGTGGCCTCCTCTGCACTGGCTCCAACACTTCCATGTCCTGCTTGTGTTGGGGGCTCCAGAGCTGCCCCCAGGACTGCAGGTGGGGTGTGAGGAGAGCAGAGCCAAGGGGCAGAATCCCCTCCCTTGCCCTGCTGCCCACACTGCTCTGGCTGCAGCCCAGCACAGGCTTGTGTCTGGGCTGCACTCACACTGCAGGCTCCTGTGGAGCTTTTCATTGCTTTTACTTAGACTCACCCTGTTAAGAGCACTTTTCTCTACCTATCAAATCTATTCAAGGTTGATTTCAGTTTGGAAAAGAGTTTTTGGCAGCCTATGCATCACTACTTGTAGAAAGACATGGAACAGCAGAAGTGAATTTACCAGACACAGCTAGCCACTGGATAACACAGACACAGCTAGCCACTGGACAACACAGACACAGCTAGCCACTGGACAACACAGACACAGCTAGCCACTGGATAACACAGACACAGCTAGCCACTGGATAACACAGACACAGCTAGCCACTGGATAACACAGACACAGCTAGTCACTGGATAACACAGACACAGCTAGCCACTGGATAACACAGACACAGCTAGCCACTGGATAACACAGACACAGCTAGCCACTGGATAACACAGACACAGCTAGCCACTGGATAACACAGACACAACTAGCCACTGGATAACACAGACACAGCTAGCCACTGGACAATACAGACACAGCTAGTCACTGGACAACACAGACACAGCTAGCCACTGGATAACACAGACACAGCTAGCCACTGGACAACACAGACACAACTAGCCACTGGATAACACAGACACAGCTAGCCACTGGACTACACAGACACAACTAGCCACTGGATAACACAGACACAGCTAGCCACTGGACAATACAGACACAGCTAGTCACTGGACAACACAGACACAGCTAGCCACTGGATAACACAGACACAGCTAGCCACTGGATAACACAGACACAGCTAGCCACTGGATAACACAGACACAGCTAGTCACTGGATAACACAGACACAGCTAGCCACTGGATAACACAGACACAGCTAGCCACTGGATAACACAGACACAGCTAGCCACTGGATAACACAGACACAACTAGCCACTGGATAACACAGACACAGCTAGCCACTGGACAATACAGACACAGCTAGTCACTGGACAACACAGACACAGCTAGCCACTGGATAACACAGACACAGCTAGCCACTGGACAACACAGACACAACTAGCCACTGGATAACACAGACACAGCTAGCCACTGGATAACACAGACACAGCTAGCCACTGGACAACACAGACACAACTAGCCACTGGATAACACAGACACAGCTAGCCACTGGACTACACAGACACAACTAGCCACTGGATAACAGACACAGCTAGCCACTTGATAACACAGACACAGCTAGCCACTGGATAACACAGACACAGCTAGCCACTGGACAACTCAGGCCAATCAACTTTCATGTAAATTATACTCCCTGCAAAACAAACTTGTGAATCAAAGGTGACTTTTTTGGTTGGATTTGGCTGCTTTGGAGCCCAGGAGGTGGAAGTCAACACAGCCTTTTCCACTGAAGCATCCTCCTCCTACAGCCATTATCTGTCTGAGGATTCTTTGGACCGTGTGAGAAACATTAAATATTTACACTGACTCCCCCATCCCTTGTTAATTCAAATCTTAATGTCATTCCATTCAGTATTTCCTCTTCTCCTCCCTCACTCACTCATTAGCCCACAGTCAGCAAGAGCCCCAAGCCGTGCATACAACAGGAATGTGTTATTCAGAATACTCTCTCCTCTACCCAGGGAAGCTTTCTCATGAGGAAACCCCACATGAACTACTTTGAAGAATGGGGATTTTTGTTACACAGTGAAGAAAGAGATGAGATGCTTCATTAGCAAGCCAGATTTAGACCCCTCCTAACCTCAGATGAAGGGCTAGCATACTAAATAGCTTCTCACGTGGACTTTGAGCAGTGTTGTCCTACTCATTCTGCATCTCTGCAATGGATATAGACTTTCAAGCCACAAACAAAAACCACAGATAGAAAAAAATATCCATAGTCACTCTGAGGTGTAACATGCACTGAAAATCATACAGCTCAGACACTGAGCTCACTCTTTGTATGGCAGTGCCACATTGCCCTCAAACCCCTTCATTCTTTAAATGCTTGTAGAAGCCTTTCTACTTCCAGGACATCCTACTGCAGCATACCCACTGCTGCTTCTGACAAGGAAGCATAAAAAGCCACCCACTCTATACATTTAAGGACATCAGCCAGCAGTGTGCCCAGGTGGCCACGAGAGCCAGTGGCATCCTGGCCTGCATCAGGAATGGTGTGGCCAGCAGGAGCAGGGAGGTCATTCTGCCCCTGTACTCTGCACTGCTTAGACCACACCTTGAGTGCTGTGTTCAGTTCTGGGCCCCCCAGTTTAGAAGGGACATTGAGATGCTTGAGCGTGTCCAGAGAAGGGCAACGAGGCTGGGGAGAGGCCTTGAGCACAGCCCTACGAGGAGAGGCTGAGGGAGCTGGGATTGGTTAGCCTGGAGAAGAGGAGGCTCAGGGGAGACCTTATTGCTGTCTACAGCTACCTGAGGGGAGGTTGTGGCCAGGAGGAGGTTGCTCTCTTCTCTCAGGTGGCCAGCACCAGAACAAGAGGACACAGCCTCAGGCTGTGCCAGGGGAGATTTAGGCTGGAGGTGAGGAGAAAGTTCTTCCCTGAGAGAGTCATTGGACACTGGAATGGGCTGCCTGGGGAGGTGGTGGAGTCGCCGTCCCTGGAGCTGTTCAAGGCAGGACTGGACGTGGCACTTGGTGCCATGGTCTGGCCTTGAGCTCTGTGGTAAAGGGTTGGACTTGATGATCTGTGAGGTCTCTTCCAACCTTGGTGATACTGGGATACTGTGATCAGCACAAAAACACTACCAGCATATTCCTTACACAATACAGGTCCAAAGCTTCTGTACCACTTGATTGCTGTAAACAGCTGCAGCAGACAAACCTTCATTGAATTGTTTGGAGCATGTAAAACAAGTTGGTAGAGAGGGAAGGCCACAACAAACTTACAGGTCAAACAAAACTGTTCTGCTACATATCTGGACAAGAACAAGATGGTCACTCCTCACCAATGATTTATTCAAACATTAATCAATGCTGATACTGCCTGAAAGGGTATTTTGCCCTTGGTACAATAAACAGTACTGAATGAACAAATGGTGTAATGAAGATCCCACACTAACAATAAGAATGACTTAAATGAAGCCTCAAGGCAGACACAGGAATATCAGAGCATGAAGCAAACTGCCTCTCAAGCAGCATCATGTACTGACCTAACAAAGTCAAAGGCCTCCATGAGTATGTAAGTAAACTGCAGCAACACTCCACAAAGGGCTTGAATGCTTACAATGCAGGAAGAAAATACTGTCCCAACTGTATTCCACATTAAAAAACCTCTAAGCTCTGCAGCACCAGACAAGTAAATGCAGACATGGCTTTGCTGTGCTCTAAATCCAGCAGCTCTTTTTAGCTCAGCAATCTATTCCCCAGCACTCACACTGGCCTCAGCCTAGCACAGAACTGACACTTCACCACAGAAACACTCAGGTTGGCAAAGCCCCTCAGGATCAGCAAGTCCAACTCATATCCCTACTCTACAAGGTGCACCCTAAACCATATCCCCAAGCACCCCCTCCACATGACTTTGAAACACACTCAGGGTTGGTGACTCAACCACCTCCCTGTGCAGCCCATTCCAGTGCCTGACCACTCTTGCTGGGAAAGTATTTTCCTAGTGTCCAGTCTAAACCTACCCAGGCACAGCTTGAGGCTCTTCCCTGCTGTTCTATCACTATTCACCTGTGAGCAGAGCCCAGCAGCAGCCTCTCCACAGTGTCCTTTCAGGTAGCTGTAGACAGCAATGAGGTCTGCCCTCAGCCTCCTCTGTTTCACACTACCCACCCCCAGCTCCCTCAGTCACTCTGCATAGGATTTACTCTCCAGGCCCTTCCCCAGCTTCGTTGCCCTCCTCTGGACCTGCTCCAGCACCTCCACAGCTCTCTTGTACTGAGATGCCCAAAACTGAACACAACACTCCAGGTGTGGCCTCACCAGAGCTGAGTCCAAGGGGACAATCCCCTCCCTGCTCCTGCTGGCCACAGCATTACTAATCCCAGCCAGGATGCCATTGGCCTTCTTGGCCACTTGGGCACTCTGCTGGCTCACAATCAGCTCCTGTCTATTGCAGCCCCCAGGTCCCTTTCTGCAGCAGCTCTACAGCCACACTGCCCCAAGCCTGTAGCGTTGCTCAGGGTTATTATGGCCCAGGTGCAGGACCTGGCATTTGGCCTTGTTCAAGGTGATGCCACTGACACTGGCCCATCCATCCCATCCATCCAGGTCCCTCTGCAGAGCCCCCCTACCCTCCTGCAAATCAGCACTGCCACTCAGCTTGGTATGACCTGCCAACTTACTGCTGACACACTGTGTCTTCATCAAGGTCATCAGTGAAGATGTTAAACAGAAGTGGTCCCAACACTGAGCCCTGAGGAGCACCACTTGTGACCAGCTGCCAGCTGGATTTAACTCAGTTAACCACAACTCTTTGTGCCCTTTTGTCCAGCAGTGCTTTACCCAGCAGAGCTGTACTCATCCAAGCCAGGAGCAGTCAGTTTGTCCATGAGAATTCCGTGGGGAACAGTGTCAAAGGCTTCTGGCAAGTCTAGGGAGACAATACCCACAGCCTGTCCCTCATCCAATAGCCAGGTCATCTTGTCATAGAAGAGCAGGGTCATCAGGCAGGACCTGCCCTTCACAGACCCATGCTGACAGGGCCTGATCCCCTGGTTGTTCCCCGTGTTCAGTTTGCCAGGACTTCAGGTAAATGAGAGAGAGGCCTGGTGAGCACATCTGCCAATTCCTTCAGCACCCTTGGGTGTAGCCCATCTGGCCCCACAGACTTGTGTGGGTCTGAGTGGCATAGCAGATCTCTGAGCACTGCCTCATTTACTGCAATGACCTCAGAACTGTAATGCAGCACATGAGAAAGATCTGCAGTCAGTTCTTTGGCACAGCTTGACAAATCTCCACACCAACTTAGGAACACTTCCCTGGACCAGACTTTTTTAGTAACTTTGAAGAAAAAGTAGTTTTGAATGACAAAATCTCACTGTGAAGCAAACTTTTTCAACCAAGGCTGCCAGGTTTGAGCTAGCTGATGAGAGAAGAGCTTCAGTGGTACAACCCCTCAGTGTCAATGGCCACTCCTCAACACACAACAGCAATGCTTGGGCTGCACTGGAGTTTCTCCATCATTTCCCACTGCGAAGTTTTATGCTTCTGCACTGCTCACTCTAAAAAAAATTAGTAACTAGAAATCAGCAACCCCAAATTTCCTATCAAAATAGCCCTCATAAAGACAGCAATAAATCTGACAACAAAAGAGGTCACCACTGAAGATGTTGCCCAAAGCCTGCCTCCACTCCTGGGACCTCCAGGATTTTCAAGACATTAAAAAAAAGCAGGGTGGGAGGGACCAGGGAGAACATAAG
The DNA here is from genome assembly GCF_015220805.1 of Pogoniulus pusillus. Lineage (NCBI taxonomy): Eukaryota > Metazoa > Chordata > Aves > Piciformes > Lybiidae > Pogoniulus > Pogoniulus pusillus. Next base: position 15,321,166 of record NC_087295.1, read on the forward strand.
CTCACAAAATCACATTAAACAACCCCTGAAGTGTGGTGGGAGGTCCAAATTATGCCTAGAATACATACCCAAAACATATCCTAAATGCCTGTCTAAATACCTACCTTGCCCATCCTGCTTCTTCCCGGGTGGAAGAAGCAGGAAAGCAGACAGAGCCTGGGCACCTCTCAGTCTGTCACAGACACTACATCTGGCCTGGTTTTGCAGCCTGCTTTGGCTGTGGTAAGCACAGGTCAGGGCTGCTGGGCATCTGCATCTCCCTTTTTTGGTGAAGTAACTTAGCCCTGGCTCTGGAGGTGTTTTGGTCTGCTGCTCTTGGTCAGAAACCCTCATAAGAATGCTTAACCCAGCCAACTTGTTTGCTGCCTGCTGCTGCTGCCTCTGTTCTGTCCTCCACCTGTCTGCCTGGCACCGCAGCTGGGACTCGCCTGCCCCACGAACGGCAGCCCTGACCCTGCCTGTCCGCACCGAGCCGAGGCACTGGAACGGCTTGCCCCAGGCTGGGATGCAGCTGCCCGCCTGAGCTCAGCCAGCCCGGCTCCCTTTGGCTCTGGCCCGCTCTAGGTGAGGCCCTAGCGATGCCCTAGCCCCGAGCTGTGCCACCCACACCAGGCGCTGCGGCCGCCGCTGCAGTCCGAGGGCATCCTGCGCTGCGCACCGCAGCCACCGGAGCGCTGCAGCCTGCGAGCCTGCAGCCTGCTTCGCCCAGGGGCTGAGCGCTCCCAGCGCCTCCCGAGAGCCACGGGGGAGCTGCCTCGTGTCCGTGGCTCTCCTCAGACAAGCTGCTCGGTCTGAGCTGGGCAAGCAGCAGAGCCCCAGCGCAGCATCCCCGCGGGGCTGGGGCTGCGCTTTATCTCGGCTGTGCTTCTGCATACACCTCTGGGGGACAAAGATCGAGGCTCTGAGCAGGGAGCAAAGCAACTCTGCTGCAGTGTGGGGCAGGCTGTGCCTCGCCTTTGAGCAGCAGTTTGTGCTGCAAGACTCTCCAGGGGTTTAAACGTTCTGAAACCTTTCCTAAACGCTTTAGATCCAACCTGGCTGCATAGAGACAGGCTGCAAAATTAGTTTTACCAACCCCACAAGAGAATCTGTGCCTGCTAACTGCAAATAAGTTTGGGGAAATTGTCTCTGTATGTTTCATAAACTACTGAGTAACTTTTATATCAGCCTCATTACAATTCACTTCTAACCCAGATTCAACCCCTCCTTAGCAGAAGTGAGGAAGTGCTTCATTCCTAGACCCTTTCTCTCTCAAAACTGGGACACACCAGACTTTGAAGTCTCTCAGCAATTCCCACAGCAGGCTCCCTATGCCAGAGAGCTGTGCGCCCCAGCAGCGAGAGAAGAACAAATGTTCCTACTCCTACATACTCCTAAGTGACTTTATGTTCAGGTTTATTCCCATTAAATAGCTGCCTGCACTGACCAAAGGAGCACTGGGAACGAGTATGTGCCAGGAAAATGCAGCAGGTTAGATGGATGACTCAGGCTGGCGGTCACACACGCAGCAGACAGACAGACTGACTTCTCCTCTGATGCTCCCTTCCCAGCTTACTTAACTGTGTGTTAAAGCAAAGTACCTAAATAACAGGAAGAAGGAAACAGCTGTGCCATGACAGACTACCACAGCATCAAATCCAGCAGAAAGGAAGCTTGGTGGCTCCTTCACAGAAAAAGGGGCCATGTTGCCATCAGTAAAGAAGCTGCTGTAGTCCTTTCTACTGCTTCAGCTTGTTCCTTACTTCAAGCTAGTAGAACATATCTGTATGTCTTCCCCATGGTTGTTTGCCTGCTATTAGCAAGCAAAGCCAAATTACTACGTTTGACACCCCACTTTTTTACTACCTTTTCATATCATTCAACGGAACAATGACAAAAAGAAGCATTTGCTGTAAGTTGTCCTGGTACTTCTGAGACAACAGTCTGAAAACTAGGTAAGGCAAGAGACTAAAAACCACACACAGGAAATTACCTTCAAGCAGCAAAATGGACTGCCTTGGTTGCTTGGAAACACTAAATCAGGACAGTAGCAGTGAGTAACAACAGTGGTGCAGGTGTGCTTCTCAGCTCAGCTCACCATTAAGAACCAGCTATGATTCCCTCTACTTCTGAACTCACGCTGAGCAATGACTTACTAAGAAGCAGACTCTGCAGGAACAATACAGCAAACCATCCATGGCTTAGAACTCCACTACATGACTCTCTATTGTCCTGGAAGGCCTAAACAGCCCAGAATAGGCCTGAACATGTCCTGGCTTGCCCAGACATGTTTTTCTGCTCTCCCTCCTTCTGTTGCTGGGAGAAGCAACCAAGAGAAGGGAGACAAAAGGGTCTGGGACCTCCATGTCTGTCCAAACTTGTTTACAGGGTACCCACACGTGTTTACACACCTGTTTGTGTTCTGCCCTAAAAGGTAAAAGCAAGCCCTGGCTTCACCTAAAATGGTTAGGCTTGGCAAAGTGCCATTGATTGGCTAATCTGTGTCCAAAGGCCCATTAGACTCCGGCTACACAGATAAAAGAGATGAGCAGGCAGACACAATGTGCTTGCTGCTGCCACCAGTGTTCCTGCCTTATCATGCTCCCTGCTTCTGGCAGTGATTCTGCTACTGCCTCAGTGCACCCTGCCGTGCTATGCTAAACTGTCAGCTAGCCCTGCCACAAAGTAACAAACCCTGGTACTTTGGGTTTGTCTGCCTGGAAACTGCCTTGCTTCAGTTTGCCAGGGAACAGGCACAAATGCCTTCATGTGATAGGCTTGCTTAGCCAGCATGACACCTGCCAGTCTCCTGACAAGACTGCACATCTGCAAGACATCCTGTCTGCCCCTCTGAGTCTGGAGCCAAGAGGAACCAGGACCAGGTCAGAGATAGACTGCTTCTTTCAAAGCACCTCCACTAAGAGCCTGGGAAGATCAGAAGCCTCAACAGCCTCTTTAGGAAATCTTTAGCAAAACTCTGTAATTGACTCTAACTGAATCCTAGCCTTCTGCCTTAAACAGAAGGAGTCTCTTGAGTGCATCTAGTAGGCCAGCAGTATATTGACTGCCAGAATTTCTCTTCCAGTTCAACTGAGTTTAATGTTGTATTATTGCTAGATCCAGCCATTCCTTTATGTAATGTTTGCATTTCAGGTTGCACAGGACTTGATAATTATTATTAAAAACCACTGGGTGGGTAGTGAGAGGTTTGAGTATTGACATTAATGAACAGTATTGATTTGGGAAAAATCCTATCTCGCATGAATTAACACCCTGAGATAACATACCAACTTTGTAAACACTACAGAAACCACGATTCTTTGCAGAAACTACAAAGAAGGGAATGTTAGGCTTAAGGAAAAATGTGTTTTCCTACTGCTTTGTTCCATTTGCCATTGGAATGGGCTGCCCAGGGAGGTGGTGGAGGCACCGTCCCGGAAGGTGTTCAGGGAAAGACTGGATGAGGCACTCGGTGACATGGTCTGGTTGATTTGATAGGGCTAGGGGATAGGTTGGACTGGATGATCTTGGAGGTCTCTTCCAACCTGGTTGATTCTATTCTATTTGTCCCGGGTTTGGGCTGATCCCTGCCCCGGGAAGAAAATTCACAACACAAACCCCCCTTCTTTTTTGAAAGTCAGGGAAAGATGAAATTGTATTTTCTTATAGTATAACAATGTAAAGAGAGATAATAACTAGAGAAGGAAGGAAAGGAAAAAAACAATACAATAACCTTAAGTGAGATGGGGGAGGGGTCAAGCGGCGGTGAAGCAGCAGAAGCAGCAGTAGCCAAAACAGCAGCCGGGGAAGATAGGCGAAGCTGAAGCAGCCGAAGCCAGCGGGAGAAGGAGGAGAACAAACTGTGCTTCTAGACATTAAGTTCTTGATGCTCCAATGAAATGATATTAATTTATCTATTGTTGCCATTTATGTGACCTATCCCTGGAATGTTCATCTCTCCCCTGTGTCTGAGCTAGAGGATCAGCTCAAACGGCCACACTATTCTATCCTATTCCATTTGTAAGACTCTCCCATTTTACTTTAGAAGTTCCATTTGTAAGACTCTCCCATTTTACTTTAGAAGTTCCATTTGTAAGACTCTCCCATTTTACTTCAGAAGTTCCATTTGTAAGACTCTCCCATTTTACTTCAGAAGTTCCATTTGTAAGACTCTCCCATTTTACTTCAGAAGCTCCATTTGTAAGACTCTCCCATTTTACTTTAGAAACACCATTTGTAAGACTCTCTCACTTTACTTTAGAAGTTCCATTTGTAAGACTCTCCCATTTTACTTTAGAAGTTCCATTTGTAAGACTCTCCCATTTTACTTTAGAAACACCATTTGTAAGACTCTCCCATTTTACTTCAGAAGTTCCATTTGTAAGACTCTCCCATTTTACTTCAGAAGTTCCATTTGTAAGACTCTCCCATTTTACTTTAGAAGTTCCATTTGTAAGACTCTCCCATTTTACTTTAGAAGTTCCATTTGTAAGACTCTCCCATTTTACTTCAGAGTTCCATTTGTAAAGCTCTCCCATTTTACTTTAGAAGTTCCATTTGTAAGACTCTCCCATTTTACTTCAGAAGTTCCATTTGTAAGACTCTCCCATTTTACTTTAGAAGTTCCATTTGTAAGACTCTCCCATTTTACTTTAGAAGTTCCATTTGTAAGACTCTCCCATTTTACTTCAGAAGTTCCATTTGTAAGACTCTCCCATTTTACTTCAGAAGTTCCATTTGTAAGACTCTCCCATTTTACTTCAGAAGCTCCATTTGTAAGACTCTCCCATTTTACTTTAGAAACACCATTTGTAAGACTCTCTCACTTTACTTTAGAAGTTCCATTTGTAAGACTCTCCCATTTTACTTTAGAAGTTCCATTTGTAAGACTCTCCCATTTTACTTTAGAAACACCATTTGTAAGACTCTCCCATTTTACTTCAGAAGTTCCATTTGTAAGACTCTCCCATTTTACTTCAGAAGTTCCATTTGTAAGACTCTCCCATTTTACTTTAGAAGTTCCATTTGTAAGACTCTCCCATTTTACTTTAGAAGTTCCATTTGTAAGACTCTCCCATTTTACTTCAGAGTTCCATTTGTAAAGCTCTCCCATTTTACTTTAGAAGTTCCATTTGTAAGACTCTCCCATTTTACTTCAGAAGTTCCATTTGTAAGACTCTCCCATTTTACTTTAGAAGTTCCATTTGTAAGACTCTCCCATTTTACTTTAGAAGTTCCATTTGTAAGACTCTCCCATTTTACTTTAGAAGTTCCATTTGTAAGACTCTCCCATTTTACTTTAGAAGTTCCATTTGTAAGACTCTCCCATTTTACTTTAGAAGTTCCATTTGTAAGACTCTCCCATTTTACTTCAGAGTTCCATTTGTAAAGCTCTCCCATTTTACTTTAGAAGTTCCATTTGTAAGACTCTCCCATTTTACTTCAGAAGCTCCATTTGTAAGACTCTCCCATTTTACTTTAGAAGCAAAGCAAGGCAAATAAAAATGCTCTGACACAATATGCTGTCACAAGCCATTGGCTACTCGAACTTTGTCGCATTTGAAGCAGGGTTGTACTTTAACAAACTCCCATAAATATGAGCACATATTTACAGGTAAAGTGTCTGTCATGCTCTATTTGGACAGAACTCTACCTTTGTATTCTGAACTTCACAAAAGCAAATAGCCACAAGATTCAAAGGAAAGGTGAGAGGAAATGCCTGGAATTTCCAGGAAAACATCCCAATTGCTACTGTGCTGACACCCACAATATTAGCTAAACAATAAACCAAAAGAGAAGCACGTTTCTTACCTTCCCCTACCATGGAAACACCTATTGACATGCCCATAAACTTGCTTTTGGTCCACACGTGAGCGTTCACACACATTTTCTTCTCTCTGCATTCGCAGTAAAAGCAAGACACCGGTGGGTGATGGGACACTTGCTCTGCCACAAACCTCAGCTTGTAGCAGGCAGACTGGTCCTGGCCAGACTCCTTGGTTGGGTCCTTAGAAACCACGGAGGCAGCACTAGTTCTGAATGCTTTCACTTTATCTTTGGGCACATCCCAGGAGCAATGGAAGGTTTCGCCAATGATGGGGTTATAGGGCTTCTTGGCAACTGCTCCCTTTCGGCCTTCATGAAAAGCTGTTAGATAATACTCCACAAAGCAGATAATTCTTTCCTCAGGAGTGGCTCCAGCTGCAATTGACAAAAACAGGTCTGGATGGGCCATGAAATTTGCATACATCTCCAGCAGGGATCTTTTCTCCAAAATAAATGTTGGAAGCACTACCTGTATGCAAAGCAGACAAAGGTAGATATGATTTCCCCATGACCATACTACCATGGAGGGAGGTGGGGGGAGGGGAACAGTTAAGACAGCTGCACTTCTGGCCCTGCCAAGTTTCAGGACTGTTTTCCTCCCCTGCCACAGCAATGACCTCCATAGCCAGGCAGGCCACTTGTATCTCATAGTAATTCTGAGCAGCAGCTCACACGGCAGGGATGAGCTGCTCTGCTCACATGGCAATCTGCTTTTCCCTGTCCCCACTCAGTTAACAAACAAACCATTGTTCTACTTGCTTGCTCCCATGAAAATTAATTTACATCAAACATCAACACACCCAACTAATCATAACTCTCCAAAAAGGGAGGCCCACACCCACCCACAAGATGTGTATTTCATATAAACTAGAGCAAGTGCAGAGGGCAGCAAAGCTGGCAAAGGGCCTGGAGAATAAATCCTATGAGGAGAGACTGAGGGAGCTGGGGATGGTTAGTGTGGAACAGAGGAGGCTGAGGGCAGACCTCATTGCTGTCTGCAGCTACCTGAAAGGACATTGTGGAGAGGCTGCTGCTGGGCTCTGCTCACAAATAATTGGAGACAGAACAAGGGGGAATGGACTCAAGCTGAGGCTGGGGAGGCTTAGACTGGATACTAGGAAAAACTCTTTCCCAGCAAGAGTGGAATGCACTGCTCAGGGAGGTGGTTATCAACCCTGGGTGTGATTAAAAGTTGTTTGGAGGTGATGCTTGGAAATATGGTTTAGGGTGCACCTTGTGGAGTAGAGTTATTGGTTGGACTCATTGACCCTGAGGGTCTTTTCCAACCTCAGTGTTTCTGTGTGATTCTGTGATGACCACCCTGTAAGCAGTGGAGAGTGCAGGGGATGCACCTACCCATTCTGTCAAACAAGTCATCTCCCAGTTTCACCCCTGCACACATGGACCACCCACTGCACACAGACTGCATCCCCTCCAGCTGGACCCAATCGAGTGTGTTTCCAAGAACACAACCACGCCAAGGATCCTTCACAAGAGGCTCTATATTTGACTGCCTCTGCCCTACACTGCCGTTGTGTGTGTCATGCCCACCCCATCTCCCAAGCTATATTGCCACCTCTATGATCTCTTGCCACTTCTAGGCACAAGGTACCACCTCACACCACAGTGTGAGATCCTGTAACACTACTGTGGATGCTTTCAACTTATTTCAGACAAGGTGAAACATGCAAAAACTGCACAAACTTTGACATCAATGCCCTGTAAACAGAGGGGCTCCAGAGCACCCCCAAAACAAGCTGGGACTGAGCAGTAGGCAGTCTGCACTAAAAGGAGCCATCCCTGAGGAATCTGGATGCAGTCTTGAGTGCTCATCTAGCAGCCTACTTAGGCTAATGATTGAAGTTTGCAGCGAAACATCCCAGAGCACATCGCAAGACACGCAAGGGCTACGGGCCCCAAAATAATTTGTTCCTTTCCCTTCCTTACAGGGCTGTGGGAATAGAAAGTGAGAAGAAGAATAACAAAGGAGTGTTGGCCTTGAGTTCCCACAGCTGCTGGCTATTTATCTGAGAAAGGACAGGTGAGCAGACATCTCGCTAAGGAGAAAAGCAAGGCAGGGTTTACTAGCTTGTTCTTGCCTAATTATGTTAATGTGTAGCTGTGTGCTCTAATGCTCAAGACTACATAATGAGAGCCAAAGCGATCAGGAGAGAGTCTCTGGCATAATTCACATTGAATTGGCCTGGAGTCCATGTGGCATTGCTTGTGATCACATTGATTTGTGCAAGCCTTGACCACGTCTCCTGCAGCAGCTGACAGGTAGCTGCAACATCTGGCGTCCGAGCAGTGGGACTTGACCTTCCTCTAAGAAGCTGTGAAGTCTCCTGGTGAGGATGTGTGGACAGCAGAAGAGAGAGAGAGAGAGAGGAGAAAAAGCGGGAAGCCGACCGACTTGGTCTCTGCCCCTGACACTGGTTAAAGATGTGCATGCAAGAGTCTGGGGAACCTCACCTGAGCAGCTGAGCGGTCGGGGGGGAGAAGGGGCTCCACGTGTGAAGAAGCAGCAGTGGTGGAAGCTCCCCAAAGGTTTTTCTATGAGAGGTGTCTCTATGAGATGCTGAAGGCTCTATTTTGCTGGACAAAGGAGCAACTTTTTGATCCCCAAAGTGTATGTGGCCTTTGAAGTGGCCACCTGGGAGTCGATGGGAAAGGCCCTGAAGAAATAAACCAGGGCTCCAGAGAGACTGTAAAACTCTTCCTTCCGTTGTGACTGGAAGGGCAGATCCTGCCTCTCCAACCTGATCTCCTTCTATGATCAGGTGACTGCTTGGTGGCTGTGGGGAGGCCTGTGGATGTGGTCTGTCTGGACTTCAGCAAGGCCTTTGACACTGTCCCCCACAGCAAACTGCTGGCTAAGCTGTCAGCCCATGGCTTGGATGGCAACACTCTGTGCTGGGTTAGGAACTGGCTGGAGGGCTGAGCCCAGAGAGTGGTGGTGAATGGTGCCACATCCAGCTGGCAGCTGTCACTAGTGGTGTCCCTCAGGGATCAGTGCTGGGCCAGATCCTCTTTAACATCTTCATAGGTGATCTGGATGAGGGCATGGAGTCAGTCATCAGCAAGTTTGCAGATAACACCAAGCTGGGGGCAGATGTGGCTGGGTTGGAGGGCAGAAGGGCTCTGCAGCAGGACCTTGACCGCCTGCACAGATGGGCAGAGTCCAAGGGGATGGCATTCAATAGCTCCAAGTGCAGGGTGCTGCACTTTGGCCACAGCAACCCCATGCAGAGATACAGGCTGGGGTCAGAGTGGCTGAGAGCAGCCAGACAGAGAGGGATCTGGGGGTGCTGATTGATACCCACCTGAACATGAGCCAGCAGTGTGCCCAGGTGGCCAAGAGAGCCAGTGGCATCCTGGCCTGCATCAGGAATGGTGTGGCCAGCAGGAGCAGGGAGGTCATTCTGCCCCTGTACTCTGCACTGGTTAGACCACACCTCGAGTCCTGTGTTCAGTTCTGGGCCCCCCAGTTTAGGAGGGACATTGAGATGCTTGAGCGTGTCCAGAGAAGGGCAACGAGGCTGGGGAGAGGCCTTGAGCACAGCCCTACGAGGAGAGGCTGAGGGAGCTGGGATTGGTTAGCCTGGAGAAGAGGAGGCTCAGGGGAGACCTTATTGCTGTCTGCAACTACCTGAGGGGAGGTTGTGGCCAGGAGGAGGTTGCTCTCTTCTCTCAGGTGGCCAGCACCAGAACAAGAGGACACAGCCTCAAGCTGTGCCAGGGGAGATTTAGGCTGGAGGTGAGGAGAAAGTTCTTCCCTGAGAGAGTCATTGGACACTGGAATGGGCTGCCCGGGGAGGTGGTGGAGTCGCCATCCCTGGAGCTGTTCAAGGCAGGACTGGACGTGGCACTTGGTGCCATGGTCTGGCCTTGAGCTCTGTGCTAAAGGGTTGGACTTGATGAGCTGTGAGGTCTCTTCCAACCTTGGTGATACTGGGATACTGACTGATCTCTGACTCTCTGACATCTGCTAAGGGTGATGGAATTGCTGCCGTGGTCAGCATTTGCAACCTTCGCTCCCAAGGGGAGCAGTGAGACTTCCATTAACCAAGTCCCCTTACCAGCGACACGGCAGCTGTTCCAAGTGCCCACTGTTTCTCTGCCACCTGCTGCGGTGGGCAGCTGAGCAACCAGCGGTGCGAAGAGCAGAGGAGAAGGCAGGGAACCGGGCACCATGGCTGCAGCGAGCGCGCCCTGCTCGTTGGCCGCCTCCCGGCTTGGCAGCTCCAGGGGAAGGCAGTCCCTGCGGCCTCCCTCGCTGCCCCCTGCGCCTCGCAGCTCGCCCCCAAGACGGCGAAGCTCCGGGACGAGAGACGCACAGCTGGCAGATCCTCCTGACAGACTCCACAAGTTAGAAGGCTAAGGATGAGTATGACGCTGGTTACTGGCTGGGGACAGGGGCTGTAGGACCTGTGGAATGCTCCCACCAGCGTTTCCTGTGGTGACGGGGGTCAGGGGGGAGCAGTGAGTAGTGTCAGCTGCAAACGCTTCAGGGAGCTGGGCTAATTGCACAGGTAAGCCTTCAAACAGGTCCTTCTTAGAGCTGGGCTATTTGCACAGGTAAGCCTTCAAACAGGTCTTCCTTAGAGCTGGGCTATTTGCACAGGTAAGCCTTCAAACAGGTCCTTCTTAGAGCTGGGCTATTTGCACAGGTAAGCCTTCAAACAGGTCCTTCTTAGAGCTGGGCTATTTGCACAGGTAAGCCTTCAAACAGGCCCTTCTTAGAGCTGGGCTAATTGCACAGGTAAGCCTTCAAACAGGTCCTTCTTAGAGCTGGGCTATTTGCACAGGTAAGCCTTCAAACAGGCCCTTCTTAGAGCTGGGCTATTTGCACAGGTAAGCCTTCAAACAGGTCCTTCTTAGAGCTGGGCTATTTGCACAGGTAAGCCTTCAAACAGGTCCTTCTTAGAGCTGGGCTAATTGCACAGGTAAGCCTTCAAACAGGTCCTTCTTAGAGCTGGGCTATTTGCACAGGTAAGCCTTCAAACAGGTCCTTCTTAGAGCTGGGCTACTTGCACAGGTAAGCCTTCAAACAGGTCTTCCTTAGAGCTGGGCTAATTGCACAGGTAAGCCTTCAAACAGGTCCTTCTTAGAGCTGGGCTATTTGCACAGGTAAGCCTTCAAACAGGTCCTTCTTAGAGCTGGGCTATTTGCACAGGTAAGCCTTCAAACAGGTCTTTCTCAAGCAAAGGTGTTGCAGATTACCACGACAACGGCACACAGAGCCTTGCTAGCTCCTGCTCTGCCCATGTCTGCCCTCGCCTAAGGCAGGATGTCCTTGAGAAGTATCCGTTTCTCCCCTGATGGATTCCAGATTTAAATAGAGAAGACTGGAAAGGCTCCCGCAGAAGTGAAAATGACTGCTCCAGTTTACCTACTAAGGGTCCTGGCAGGGATGGGTAGAGCCGTGGAGATATTCCAGCGGGGGACAACACCCCCCACCCCCCCCACCCTTGGTCTCGGATGGCATGGTACAGTTTGAGGGCTGTGCAGCGGTGGGAGATCAGTGCTGGTCCTCAGCTGTCGGTTTCGTGCTCCCTTTCCCCGCCTGGCTGGGGCGCACGGAGAGGCCTGGCACTGGGATGTGATCCCTCTCCCCGAGCTCAGAGGAGCCCTGTGCTGGTTTGAAGCAGGCTAGAATGTTTTGGTGAGAAGGACTAGATTACAGGCTGTGGAAGGAAAGCAGTGGTGATGCCTACTGCACTCATAGGCCTGCTGAGATGTGTAAGAACAAGAATCCAAACACAGATAAGCTCTTCTCTTCTGCTGCTGGGGAGCTCTGAGCTGCATCTCTCTCTCTAACCTGGATTCGTTTTTGGACTAAGCCACTTTGCTTCCTAACCCCCTGGCCCAACCTCCATTCTTCCTTGGGGCTAGGGTAAGGTTGAGAGGGGCAGGGGGAAGGTGCAGGGGTGGTTGAGAGCCCCTCCTGGGGACTCAGGTTTCTGGGAGGGGAGTTCTGTTTCTGTATTACCTTTTACCTTGTCTATGTCTGTCTATAACTGTATCTACTGTAACTATCTGCTTGTATATTGTGCCAGCTGTAAATATAAGCTTCATTCCATTTCCAGAGCTGGCTGAGCCTAGTCTGGGTGATTTCTAAAGTGTGGGGGGGTGGGATACACCCAAACCATCACACTCTTACTATTCAGTAACAGGAACCAATTTAAAACTGAACAAATCTTGAACCCCAGTTCAAATGCTCTTCCTCTAAAACCTCAACTGAAACAGGAAACTCCATCCTTAATCATAAAAGGCTCCACAGAACAACTGACTTGCTTCCACAAAAAGAAAATTGGCCCCATCTTGATTTCTGCAGGAATAAGCAAACTAGAAATAAGCTAATCAGGAAGTGTACAACATTCCTCTTGCCAGCATTGGATTGCTATGTACTTGTGCTAGCACTCTGGCTTCCAAAGGAAAGAGGTTTGCAGCTCTTCTGCAGCCAAACAGAATGCACTGCCCAGAAAAGTGCACTTAGAATCTAAGCTCCTTAGATTGGTTTTGGACCAGACTACAACTTTCACTTAAAAAAAAAAAAAAAATTGGGGTTTCTTTTTTGGTAATTGCCTAAAAAGTCAAAACTGCCTAATTCCTGTTCCCCTGGGAAAAAAGCTGCCATTGCATTCGCATGGACAAAAGAATCTCTCTAGAATAAATACCAAGTTAGTGTCCAGCAACATCATTAACCATTAACAACAGAACAAGAGGGGTTGGAAGGAACCTATGAAGATCACCTAGTCCAACCTCGCTGCTAGAGCATCATTAATACCTCCTTGGGCTTTCCTTGCACTCATGTTTGCAGGAAAAGACCTGGCTGCACTCTAAGAGGTTGGCATCCTGGCCTGCAGCAGGAACAGTGTGGCCAGTAGGACAAGGGAGGTTCTTCTGCCCCTGTACTCAGCACTGCTCAGGCCACACCTTGAGTACTGTGCCCAGTTCTGGGCCCCTCAATTCAAGAAAGATGTTGAGGTGCTGGAACATGTCCAGAGAAGGGCAACAAAGCTGGTGAGGGGCCTGGAGCACAAATCCTATGAGGAGAGGCTGAGGGAGCTGGGCCTGTTTAGCCTGGAGAAGAGGAGGCTCAGGGGTGATCTTATTACTGTCTACAACTACCTGAAGGGGCATTGTAGCCAGGTGGGGGGTGGCCTCTTCTCCCAGGCAACCAGCAATAGAACAAGGGGACACAGTCTCAAGTTGTGCCAGGGTAGGTATAGGCTGGATATTAGGAAGAAGTTCTTCACAGAGAGAGTGATTGGCATTGGAATGGGCTGCCCAGGGAGGTGGTGGCGGCACCGTCCCTGGGGGTCTTCAAGCAAAGCCTGGATGAGGCACTTAGTGCCATGGTCTGGTTGACTGGATAGGGCTGGGTGCTAGGTTGGACTGGGTGATCTTGGAGGTCTCTTCCAACCTGGTTGATTCTATGATTCTATGAATCATCTCTGTTCTTACTGCCTCTCTGGTTCCAAGTGAAAAGCAAGCAGTCTAACAGGCATTCTGCTGTTTTCACTGAGGCTAACAGATACTGGTTCATCACTTGAGCATAATCTCCTGGGTTTGAATTCACCTCAACCTGATTAGATCTGAATGTAACTGAGAAAACGAAGAGCATAAGATGTTGAAAACAGAGCTATTGATCACTGCTACTATTTGCTGTGAGACAAAAGCTGGGGTTCAGCATCATTCTCTGCTTCTTTCACAAGCTGGCCAAGGTACCCCATTCTGAGCTGTCTGCCTCTCAGAGGTACAAAAGCTTTCCAATGCCTTCCTGGACACTGCAGGAAGAAAATGAACTATTTTCACCCCAGTAATATTTAAAAGATTAAGCCAAGGTGAGGGGGTGTGAACAAGCAAACTAAGAACTTATGACAGAGTAATCAGAGTACAAAGTTCAACTACAACAGGTTGACACTTTGCAGAGTAACTAGCAGCCCTTTCACACAGAATGGCAGCCCTTCAGTTTAAGCATGTAAGTGTGCAGGGGAGGTGAAGGAATGCAGGGGAGTGACACCTGTCTGCACAGTCAGTATTCATGGCAATCCATTAGATGCCACTTGCCAACAAATGCAGCAGCCTGGCAGTGGCTCTTGGTGCTATTTTTTACAAGTCCAAAGAAAAACAAAAATTAGAAGCCTGTTTTTCTCCCCAGCAATTCTCATTTTCAATGAGGTTTAAAGCCCTAGGTCAGTCCAGGGCATCGGTTTTGTGCTGTGCTGCTCTAAACTGAACTCTCTCTACACTTTGGCCACAACAACCCCAAGCAGCACTACAGGATGGGGACAGAGGGGCTGAGAGCAGCCAGGCAGAGAGGGAGCTGGGGGTGCTGGGAGAGAGGAGCTGAAGATGAGCCAGCAGTGCCCAGGTGGGCAGCAGAGCCAATGGCATCCTGGGCTGGCTCAGGAGCAGTGTGGGCAGCAGGACAAGGGAGGTTCTTCTGCCCCTGTGCTCAGCACTGCTCAGGCCACACCTTGAGTGCTGTGTCCAGTTCTGGGCTCCTCCATTCAAGAGAGATGTTGAGGTGCTGGCAGGTGTTTGGAGAAGGGCAGCAAGGCTGGGGAGGGGCCTGGAGCAGAGCCCTGTGAGGAGAGGCTGAGGGAGCTGGGGGTGTGCAGCCTGCAGCAGAGGAGGCTCAGGGCAGACCTCTCTGCTCTCTACAACTACCTGCAGGGAGGCTGTAGCCAGGTGGGGTTGGGCTCTTCTGCCAGGCAAGCAGCAACAGAACAAGGGGACACAGTCTGAAGTTGTGCCAGGGAAGGTCTAGGCTGGATGTTAGGAGGAAGTTGTTGGCAGAGAGAGTGATTGGCATTGGAATGGGCTGCCCAGGGAGGTGGTGGAGTCGCCGTGCCTGGAGGTGTTGAAGCCAAGCCTGGCTGGGACACTTAGTGCCATGGTCTGGTTGACTGTCTAGGGCTGGGTGCTAGGTTGGGCTGGGTGAGCTTGGAGCTCTCTTCAACCTAGCTGATTCTGTGACTCTACTGGTGTGTCCTTGGCCACCACAGGGTCTAGTCTGTCCTCATGTAGCTGTAACACTTCGTTGTGGCTGTCTTCCCTCACAATAGACTTTCGGTGTTGAACTCCTCACCTGAAGGCATGGCAACATGAGACATTTCAACAGCAAAGCCACTCTGCCACACAAAATGTGGCTGCCATTACCGTGGGAAATTGATGTGAGCACAGGCACAGCCACGACTAATGTAAACAATCACCCCACAGGACGAGAGAAGATGTTGTCTCTGCTGATACAGTACGTGAAGGGAATGATTATGCATGCAGGACTCACAGTCCCCAAGGTGTCAGAAAAGCTGCTTCTCATGTGTGTGTTAGATTACATCCCATAGCTCATAAACTCAGCTAAAGAAACAACTCTAGGGAAGAAGGCACAGGAAAGGGGCAACATAAAGCATCCTCTGATACTACCAACTGCTGTGCCACAACCACTTTCAGGAGAAGCTGGCTATCATCAAGGCCATCTGAAATCTGCCTTTCAGAGGAATAATGAAGAAGTAGATGAGGTGCAGCCAATAAACCAAGCTTTATTATCACACATTTGTGGCCCTGAGGGTCTCTGTCAGTAAGCAATGTTAATAAAAAAAGCAGCCAGCTGTCTTGCAGTTCATCTTTTGTAACCCACCAAATGGGCAGGAGTGATGTGCACATGTGGCACGTCTCATCACTACTCATCAGATGTGTACTCGTGCATCACAGACTAGAGACTAATCTACCTCCACCATATGCCTGCTCTTCTTTTCAGACTGCAATATATATGCTTGTATTTTACCACACTGTAGATGCAGCAATATTTAGCACTATCCTCAAGAAGCTGTGTTCAAAGAACACAGTGTCTGAAATAGGTTATCACATGCATTTGCCTTTCTGCCTTCCTCAGAAGTGCCTACACTTTCCTAGCTTTCATTAACTGTGCATCTCTGGGGTTTTGCTACCTCTGCTGTGACAGAAGATGACATTGGCAATCAGGGAAGAAAACATTCCTGCTCATCACCCAAGACCAAGCCTGTTGAAGACACAGGAACAACAGAGAAGGAATCTTAGTCTAGTTTAAACATTATGGACCCAGACAGCCTCAGCAAAGCAAAACAGAAAAGAGAAGAGGCTGAGGGAGCTGGGGGTGTGCAGCCTGCAGAAGAGGAGGCTCAGGGCAGACCTCTCTGCTCTTTACAGCCACTTGAAAGGAGGCTGTAGCCAGGTGGGGTTGGGTTCTTCTGCCAGGCAAGCAGCAACAGAAGAAGGGGACACAGTCTCAAGCTGTGCCAGGGCAGGTCTAGGCTGGATGTTGTTAGGAAGTTGTTGGCAGAGAGAGTGATTGGCATTGGAATGGGCTGCCCAGGGAGGTGGTGGAGTCACTGTCCCTGGAGGTGTTGAAGCCAAGCCTGGCTGGGGCACTTAGTGCCATGGTCTGGTTGATTCTATGATTCTGTGAAAAATTAAACAATGGAAGAAAAGCAAAAGCAAAACTGACCTGCACATAACCCCAGGCACGTGAAGAAGTGACAGGTATAAAATACTCACAAATGAGATTATGAACCTCTTGTTCTATTTAGAACTAAACAATTTCTCTGCAGCTATTCCATAGTTATACTTAGCAACAGATTGTGAGATTGCTCAGTCTTTTTAAATACTGTCAGTTCCTCCAAAGCAAGCAGGAAAGACTACACTGAAGAAAGCCTTACTTTGTAAGACAGTGATGGTAAAAATAGATCTTGATTAGTATGAGGATGAAAAGGAAAGCAGAGGAACCCTTCAAAACACTAAACTGCCTGTAAGAAGAATGCACTTTCTGCACAAGCAGAGTTCTCTGGTTATTGGAACTTTTTCTCACTTGTGGAGAGTGTGTGAGGAGTTTTCCTCTTTGTGAGAAGTGAGCTGTATTAGATTGAAGTAGAAAACCTTTGTGGAAGTAAATGGTACACTGTGTCTTTAAGAAATTCACTTGGTTACTTGTTAAGCCCCCTGAGAAGGTTCCACCAGAATGCAGGACATCTACTTCATTGCCAAAGCCTCTCAGAACTTAAGGGAAGTTTCTTAGACATCAAAACTTCTCTGATCATATCAATATGGGTAAGGTCACCATGATACTGGTTCCAAAACCAGAAGGATGCACAAAAGGCCAAACTGGTGAGCTACCTAGCACAGACAAGCACAGTGATACGTTGAAGATGCTAATTTCTTTATCATCCTGTGATTTTTGAAGCTGCCAAGTAATGAAACTGAACTTAGTTCACAGAGCAGTAAGCTGAGCACATATATCCTTCCTCTACGTGACTGCCATTGTTTCTCACCCGGTGCCCCCTGACTTACATTACTATGGGATACACACATAATACACAGCTGCTTTGAAAGAGTTACCCCAGAGAAACAGGGAAGCAGTTCAGGTGGTTTTACCTTTTTCTTTCCCTTCCCCTCACTCCATCTCCCAGTCCTTAAAATATCTGATATGGTCAGTTTATATGAAAGCCTGGAGAAGAGGAGGCTCAGGGCAGAGCTCATTGCTGCCTGCAACTACCTGAAGGGAGGCTGTAGCCAGGTGGGGTTGGGCTCTGCTGCCAGGCAAGCAGCAACAGAAGAAGGGGACACAGTCTCAAGTTGTACCAGGGCAGATTCAGGCTGGATATTAGGAGGAAGTTGTTGGCAGAGAGAGTGATTGGCATTGGAATGGGCTGCCCAGGGAGGTGGTGGAGTCACTGTCCCTGGAGGTGTTTAAGAGGAAGCTGGGCGAGGCACTTAGTGCCATGGGTTAGTTAATTAGAAGGGTTAGGTGACAGGGTGGACTTGATGACCCTAGAGGTCTTTTCCAACCTGGTTAATTCTGTGATTCTGCCTAGGAGGAGACAGCACTCCCTAGCTTCCTTCAGCCACACTCTTACCAAAAGGGCTGAACTGGTTGGCAGGAGAGAAATATGCTCACAGGAATCACATGCACGCACACACATATGCACACACACACATACATACACACATACACACATATAGTATCATAGTATCATGAGGGTTGGAAGAGACCTCACAGATCATCGAGTCCAACCCTTTACCACAGAGCTCAAGGCCAGACCATGGCACCAAGTGCCACGTCCAGTCCTGCCTTGAACAGCTCCAGGGACGGCGACTCCACCACCTCCCCGGGCAGCCCATTCCAGTGTCCAATGACTCTCTCAGGGAAGAACTTTCTCCTCACCTCCAGCCTAAATCTCCCCTGGCACAGCCTGAGGCTGTGTCCTCTTGTTCTGGTGCTGGCCACCTGAGAGAAGAGAGCAACCTCCTCCTGGCCACAACCTCCCCTCAGGTAGTTGTAGACAGCAATAAGGTCTGCCCTGAGCCTCCTCTTCTCCAGGCTAACCAATCCCAGCTCCCTCAGCCTCTCCTCGTAGGGCTGTGCTCAAGGCCTCTCCCCAGCCTCGTCGCCCTTCTCTGGACACGCTCAAGCATCTCAATGTCCCTCCTAAACTGGGGGGCCCAGAACTGAACACAGCACTCAAGGTGTGGTCTAAGCAGTGCAGAGTACAGGGGCAGAATGACCTCCCTGCTCCTGCTGGCCACACCATTCCTGATGCAGGCCAGGATGCCACTGGCTCTCTTGGCCACCTGGGCACACTGCTGGCTCATGTTCAGGTGGGTATCAATCAGCACCCCCAGATCCCTCTCTGTCTGGCTGCTCTCCAGCCACTCTGACCCCAGCCTGTATCTCTCCATGGGGTTGTTGTAGCCAAAATGCAGCACCCTGCACTTGGAGCTATTGAACCCCATCCCATTGGACTCTGCCCATCTGTCCAGGCGATCAAGGTCCCGCTGCAGAGCCCTTCTGCCTTCCAACTCAGTCACATCTGCCCCCAGCTTGGTGTCATCTGCAAACATGCACACACATGCACACACACACACGCACATATGCACACACACACACAGAGAAGGATGAGAAGAAGAAAAAAGTTGTAAAAGAAACACAGTGTCTGTACCCTTGTAAGGTCCATGCCAAGTTTGAGCTGAGAGATGAGATGGAGAATTATACTGCGTTGATCATCCATGACTCCTAAATCCTCCTCTTCATTCTCTTCAGTATCTGTCATTTCATCTTCGACTAGGATCAACTCAGAAGCTGAATGCTGAAATGAAAAGAAGTATTACCACCTGGACAACAGGGTTTTTTCCACTATCTCTGTTTTAAAATGCAGCTGTCTCAGTGGAAGCAAAGACAGCCTATACTACAACCAAGGAATTATGGGAATTTAAAACAATAAGCAAGCAGAGTGAGGGGTCCATAGATTAGTTTGAGCCTATCCTCAAAACAAGAATCAGATGATAAATTACACATTGTCTTCCAATACTGATACTGCAGTGATGCCAGGCAAAAATCACAGCCTGTTAACTGAAGAAGGTAAAAAAACTACTGTAATTGAAGTACACATCTTGGGGGGGGGGGAGGGAACAACACACCCTAAAAACACCCACCCCAAACAAGCCCCAAAGATACTAGATTTTAGTGGGCAAGGCACGGTCAGGAGTCGTTATGACATTTGCAGCTCTACACTGTTTCATACCAGAGTTGTTCAGCTTCCAGAGACACAGGCTGAAGATAAGAACAGGGGCACCACACCATGCCTCTTCAAAAGGAACTTTAGAGCAGAAAAGGATCAACAATCTGTGGTTTTTTCTTTCTCCTCAGGGTTTGCAACATACTACTAAGAGTAATGCAATCAGGTGGCAGTTACTTTGTTCAGTTGATTGATCTCACTCTACACTGGCCTTCCAGATACAGATTCAGGTCAGATTTCCTCCTTCAAAAACAATGGGTTCTGTGGCTGAAGAATGTACAGCCCAGCATTTCACTACTGCCCGGGCTGTGAACAAGACAGGGCCACCTGCAGAAGTTAGCAATCCTTTGACCCCAAAACTCCTGCAGAGTTCTGCAGCAGGTCTGTTTTATTCCAGCGCTGGGTGCAGGCAGGATGGCTCCATCAGTCCTGCACAGCCCATGCTGGCACAAGCCACAGGGTATGACCCAGGAGCAGGCATATTCATAATAGCAGGTAGGTTTATGACAATTAATTCTTGGAGTTCATTAACATAAGTATTTTCCCACTCTCCACCCCAATGCCAGCGATTCCAACCCTGGTGGTCTGGAATGGTTATCTGCGATGAACATCCCACGTAGGCTTCCTTCCAGGGTCTTTCTCATCTCTGGTCAGCAGAGCCTTCTTTGTGGCTGATGTCAGGATATCCCTGCTTCTCCTTTATCTCCTTCCTGCTTTCCTTAGTCACTGCAGGCCTGGGGCTTTACAGGATTGCTTATCAGAGATCTCCAACGAGTAGCTGCAGACACTCCTAGAGTAGCCCTTGTTTAGGTTTGCAGATTATCAACTGACTGCTACAAACAAACATCTCCACAGAGTTTGTATTTTATGGTTTGTCACAGACACCCTCAAAATGAGCATCTGCTCTATGAGACCTTTTTACCAGCTTCCCTGGATTTTTCTTCTATCACCTTCATGCTGAATAGCATTTCTGCAGACCCAGCTAGTTCATGACACAAAATGATACATTTTTCATGCCACTGCATGAAGTCTGCAACTGAAGAGTTTCTTAAAGCCAGCTGATAGCCAGAATTGTTTCTGAATGCTCACATTACAGACCCCCCCTTCAGGAGAACAGCAGCTCCTGGAAGGAGAGTGCTCAGGAACTTAGTTGCTTAGGGATGTTTCCAAGATTCAAATCAAGTGTTGCCTCTTTCTCTCTCTCTCTCTTCTTTATTTTTAACTGAATAGAATGTTTAGGTCACTATTCCCAGAAGAGCAGCTATTTAGTAACATCCAAGGGCATCTGGAAGAGACTTTACAACTACTTTGTTTAGCAAGCAGAACATGTAGATTACACAAAGGAGAATCTGGTGAGCTGTAATCTCAGCAGGGTAGAGCTTTTCAAAGGGACACTACAATCACTTTCTTTAGCAAGCAGAACATGTAGATTACATAAAGGAGAATCTGGTGAGCTGTAATCTCAGCAGTGCAGAGCTTTTCTAAGGGACACTTTACAATCACTTTCTTTAGCAAGCAGAACATGTAGATTACACAAAGGAGAATCTGGTGAGCTGTAATCTCAGCGGTGCAGAGCTTTTCAAAGGGACACTTTACAATCACTTTCTTTAGCAAGCAGAGTATGTAGATTACACAAAGGAGAATCTGGTGAGCTGTAATCTCAGCAGTGTAGAGCTTTTCTAAGGGACACTTTACAATCACCTTCTTTAGCAAGCAGAGTATGTAGATTACACAGAAGAGAATCTGGTGAGCTGTAATCTCAGCGGTGCAGAGCTTTTCTAAGGGACACTTTACAATCACTTTCTTTAGCAAGCAGAACATGTAGATTACATAAAAGAGGATCTGGTGAGCTGTAATCTCAGCAGTGCAGAGCTTTCCAAAAGGACAAACCCATGTTTTTCCCCCCCACTCGGCCAGAAAATAAAAGGCTAGAATGATAAACTCTTTCCTCCCCAAAGGCACAGCATTATTATCCAACTGACACGTTACTAACAAGTTAAATTAACGCAAAGCCTGACAGCCACACACAA
Source organism: Pogoniulus pusillus (assembly GCF_015220805.1). Classification (NCBI taxonomy): domain Eukaryota; kingdom Metazoa; phylum Chordata; class Aves; order Piciformes; family Lybiidae; genus Pogoniulus; species Pogoniulus pusillus. The sequence goes on from NC_087295.1 coordinate 15,342,560, forward strand.
AATGAACAGCAGGGGAAACAGCAGAGCCCCCGAGCCTCGCTCCGTTATAGAGTTTAGGATTCATTTGCAGCGTGGAAAAAGCAGCGCCAGAACTTACAGTAGATGCTTCCACAGGAGGCTTCCCTTTGATCCAGCTTGACCTCATTGAGAGCACTGAGCTACCGCCGAAGCACTGCTGCTTCTGTTAGTGCCATGAGCAGTGCTCGCAGCGAGCAAGCTCCTGCGAGAATTAACAGTGCTGGGGAAAACACAGGGAACCTCCTCTCCCCTCCCCTCCTCTCCCCTCCTCTCCTCACTCCCAACCCCCTCCTTTTTTTTTCTGGCTATCCACGAGCTGGAGAGTGTGCACCCAATGTCAGCCTGCTCCTTGCTTCCCAGTCACATGGCGCTCAGATCAGCAGCTTAACTGCACACAGCTCCCACGGGGCAACGCCGCCGCTGCTGCCGCTGTTGCTGCCGCTGCCGCTGCCGCTGCCGCTGCCGCTGTTGCTGCCGCTGCCGCTGCCGCTGCCGCTGTTGCTGCCGCTGCCGCTGCCGCTGCTGCTGCCGCTGCCGCTGCCGCTGCTGCCGCTGTTGCTGCTCCAGTGGAGGAAAGCAGGGAGGGGGCCCAGTGCACAGGAGTGTGCGCAGGTCGGGGGGGAGAGAGCGTTGCCAAGTGAGAACACCTAGCACCTGTCTAACATTTAGTTGTTGTCAGCATCAGAAAATAAACTAATTGCACATGGACAAATTTGCAGACTAAATCCTGCGGAGCTGGGACTCCTGAGCTTGCAGAAGAGGAGACTGAGAGGTGACCTCAGCAGTGGTTATCAATACGTGCAAGGTGAGTGCCAGGAGGCTGCAGCCAGGCTCTGCTGGGTGATGCTCAGTGCCAGCACAAGGGGCACTGGGTGGAAGCTGAGGCAGAGGAAGTTCCATTGAAACATGAGGAGGAATTTTTTCCCTGTGAGGGTGACAGAGCCTGGCACAGGCTGCCCAGGAGGGTTGTGGAGTCTCCCTCTCTGGGATGTGTTCCTGCATGATCTGGTCTAGGAGATCCTGCTCTGGCAGGGGGGGTTGGACTGGATGAGCTTTGGAGGTCCCTTCCAGCCCCTGACATTCTGTGACTCTGTGATACACGAAAGATTTTCCTTTTTGTCCTCAAGACACTCAGCCAGAGATAGAAATCCTTCTGACTCCCCTGCTACAGCAGGTATTAGTCATCCCATGCCTTTCAGTTACAAACAAAACAGCAACTGCCTCTCACTGCTGCTCTGCACAATGCGCACGGAGAGCACAAGCAACCCAAGAGACAGTCAGGTGCTCAGGGAAGTACTCTTGGCATTGCTTCAAACAGGAGATGTTCCACTCATCAGGGAGGATGAGTACAATGCACCATTAGGACCAAGCATGTCTAATGACAGCCAGGACTGCAGTTTGAATGATCTTAGCTACCTCCTGTTTCAAAAGCACATCCTAGGACACCCAAAATCCCACAGCTCTACTACTAGGATTAGCAGCATCCCAGCGACCCTCAGTGAACACAGCATGACCTCACTGTCTGCATCTCCCCTCGTTTTCCAAGAAATGAAGCCTTAAGCAGCAGGTTACAATTTATAACCAAAGGTTTAGAACCAATATCTCCACCCAGGCTATTTCCATAGCCAGCAATTGGCAAACAAAGAATCAGCACAAGCAGACACACCTGGGGTTTTCCTATCAAGAGCAGATGGAACACTGGAAGGCACTTTGGATGACAGAGCAAGCTAAATCATGGAATGGGTTGGGTTGGAAGGGACCTCAATGTTCAGCCAATTCCAACCCCCTGCCAAAGGCAGGGACACCTCCCACTAGAACAGGTCACTCAAGGCCTCACTGAACCTGGCCTTGAACACCTCCAGGGAGAGAGCATCCACAATCTCCCTGGGCAGCCTCTTGCAGTGTCCCACCACCCTCACTGCAACACATTTCTTCCTAATATCCAGTCTAAATCTACCCTCCTTAAGCTTGCAGCCATTTCTTTCCATCCTATTGCTCCAAGCCCTTGCAAAAACTCCCTTCTTGGACTTCTGTAGGCTCCCTTTCAGGCACAGGAAGGCCACTCTAAGGTCTCCCCCAGCCACGTTTCCTGCAGGCTCAGCAATCCCAGCACCCTGAGCCTGTCTCCCTAGCAGAGGTGCTCCAGCCTCCTGATGGTCTTCGTGACCCTCCTCTGGGCCCGCTCCAGCAGTCCTGTTCTAGGCAGACACTGAACTGCTTCTGAAGAGCACAGAAAACAGACATCTCTTTTTAAATAATGCATCTGCTGCTCTTGAAAAGAACAACCCAGTAAGCACTGCAGAGGCTGTGTGGCCACGGAATGCAAACTGCTCACCCACCATGTCCTTGGTGCCATAGAAGTCCAACCAGGTCCCTAACTCTCCTTCCACAGAAAGAGTATGTGGCTAAGTAGTAACCGATGCGTAAAGCACGGAGCAGGCTCTGAAAGATGCTCTTGAATGATTGTCCTCTGAATGTCAGACACCAATGTACATTCCTCTCACCCCCAGGAAGTGTAACTGCAGAACTGCACTTGGAAAGCAGTGATCTGCTCCATCCTTGTGTGCTCAGGGACAATGTAAACACTGGCAGCTCGTGGCTGGGACAAATCCACTCTGATATGGGGCAAGAACCAGCTGGAGAGCTGGGCACAGAGAGTGGTGGTGAATGGTGCCACATCCAGCTGGCAGCTGGCACTGGTGATGTGCCTCAGGGATCAGTGCTGGGCACAGTCCTGTTCAGTATCTTTATGGATTATATGGACCAGGAGATTGAGTCCAGCATCAGTAAGTTTGCAGATGACACCAAGCTAGGAGCAGCTGTGGAGCTGTTGGAGGGTAGCAGAGCCCTGCAGAGGGACCTGGGCAGGCTGCATGGGTGGGCAGAGGCCAATGGCATGAGACTGAACAAGACTAAGTGCAGGGTTCTACACCTTGGCCACAATAACCCCAAGCAGCACTACAGGCTGGGGACTGAATGGCTGAGAGCAGCCAGGCAGAGAGGGACCTGGGGGTGCTGGGAGAGAGGAGCTGAGCATGAGGCAGCAGTGTGCCCAGGTGGCCAAGAGAGCCAATGGCATCCTGGGCTGGCTCAGGAGCAGTGTGGCCAGCAGGACAAGGGAGGTTCTTCTGCCCCTGTGCTCAGCACTGCTCAGGTCACACCTTGAGTGCTGTGTCCAGTTCTGGGCTCCTCAGTCCAGGAGAGATTTTGAGATACTGGAAGGTGTCCAGAGCAGGGCAACAAAGATGGATGGGGCACATAGTGCCATGGTCTGGTTGATTGGCCAGGGCTGGGTGCTAGGTTGGGCTGGATGAGCTTGGAGGTCTCTTCCAGCCTGGCTGATTCTATGATTCTATTGAGCTGTGTGCAGGTCAGCCTGGGCATGAAGAGCACAGTGAGGTTTGGGTGCTAAGCAAACACTGAGCCAGGTACAAACACCCACCAGACAGGGCTTACATCACAGTAAGTCTCCAAGAGCAGGCTGAAGCACCAGGATTTCTCAGAAAGAAATGTGAGTGGAAAACAAACAGATCAGTTCCAGAAATCTCATTAAGGGATTCACTTCACTGCTCGAGGGCCAGGGACGTGGGAGGAGGCACTGGCAGGGATCTGCTTCAGACAGATCGCTTCACCAGAACTGGGATCTATGGATTTAGAGAGGTCACCTGCTGGGACATGAAACAGATGTTGTGCTCTGCATGGCTTCACCAGGAAACAGGCTGGGTCCTTTTTAGCAAATGAAACTCATAGAGAAAGTAATTGCTCCTGAAGCAAACACGCTGGGGGTTGTGGTGGTTGTTTCTCTCTCTTGGCTCTTTGTTTTATTTTCTTCTTCTTTGTAAATCCAGCTGGCAGCTGGTCACAAGTGGTGCTCCTCAGGGCTCAGTGTTGGGACCACTTCTGTTTAACATCTTCACTGATGACCTTGATGAAGACACAGTGTGTCAGCAGTAAGTTGGCAGGTCATACCAAACTGGGTGGCAGTGTTGATCTGCAGGAGGGCAGGGGGGCTCTGCAGAGGGACCTGGATGGATGGGATGGATGGGCCAGTGTCAATGGCATCAGCTTCAACAAGGCCAAATGCCAGGTCCTGCACCTGGGCCATAATAACCCTGAGCAACACTACAGGCTTGGGGCAGTGTGGCTGGAGAGCTGCTGCAGAAAGGGACCTGGGGGCTGCAATAGACAGGAGCTGAATGTGAGCCAGCAGAGTGCCCAGGTGGCCAAGAAGGCCAATGGCATCCTGGCTGGGATTAGAAATGCTGTGGCCAGCAGGAGCAGGGAGGGGATTGTCCCCTTGGACTCAGCTCTGGTGAGGCCACACCTGGAGTGTTGTGTTCAGTTTTGGGCACCTCAATACAAGAGAGATGTGGAGGTGCTGGAGCAGGTCCAGAGGAGGGCAACGAAGCTGGGGAAGGGCCTGGAGAGTAAATCCTATGCAGAGTGACTGAGGGAGCTGGGGGTGGGTAGTGTGAAACAGAGGAGGCTGAGGGCAGACCTCATTGCTGTCTACAGCTACCTGAAAGGACACTGTGGAGAGGCTGCTGCTGGGCTCTGCTCACAGGTAAATAGTGATAGAACAGCAGGGAAGAGCCTCAAGCTGTGCCTGGGTAGGTTTAGACTGGACACTAGGAAAATACTTTCCCAGCAAGAGTGGTCAGGCACTGGAATGGGCTGCACAGGGAGGTGGTTGAGTCACCAACCCTGGGTGTGTTTAAAAGTCATGTGGAGGGAGTGCACCTTGTAGAGACAGGCTCTCAGTTGGACTTGCTGATCCTGAGAGGCTTTGCCAACCTGAATGTTCCTGTGTGATTCTGTGAGTCTTTTGTTTCAGGCTCTCCAGGACAGAAGACACTGGTAGCAGGCTGGGAGTCACAGCACTAACACCTATGTTCCTGCCAGAGGCACACCTGCCTGTTCTTCCCAAGCCTCTTCTGCAAAACCTGTGACAGTCTTCAACTACCCTCACAGCAACAAAAGCATTTCTGATGTCCAGGATGTCTCCCTTGTGCTGGTGCTTCTTGCCCTGCCACTGGGCACTACTGAGAAGAATCTGACTGCCTACTCTTCACTGCCTCCTCCTGGCTATTGACACACATCCATAAGGTGCCCCTAAGCCTTCTCTTATCCAGGCTGAACAGTCTCAGCCCTCAGGCTCTCCTCACATGAAGGGTACTCCAGGACCTTCATCATCTTTGTCTGTGCTAGACTCAGTCCAGTAAGTTCATGTCTTCCTCACACTGGGGAGCCCAGAAGTGCAGACACCACCACAGATGTGGCTTCACCACGAGTGAAGCAGAGGGGAAGGATCACCTCCCTCTACCTGCTAGCAATACTCCTAATGAAGCCCAGGAAGCTGTTGGCATTCTTAGCCACCAGGGTGCATTGCCAGTTCACAGCCAGCTTGCTGTCCACCAAGCTCCCAGGGTCTCCTCTGCACAGCCCCGTGGGCCCCAGGCTGCACTGGTGCAGACATCCCCTTCTGGCCCACCAGCCCAGGTTCTTCTGTCAGCTACCAACGAGCCCTCTGCCCCATCGTCCAGGCCATTAATGAAGATGTGGAACAGTTCTGGCCCCAGTGCTGAGCCCTGGGGTACCCCACTGCTGACTGGCCTTCAGCTGGATGTCATGCAGCCCTCTGGGGCTGCTCATGCAGACCATTTTTAATCCACCTCACTGCCTACCTATCTAATCCAGTCTCTGCTTTTCTCTGAAGGTATTTCAGAAGACAGGGTCAAAAATCATAGCCAGGTCCAAGCAAACAACATTCACAGCTGTCTCCACGTGCATCAAGGCAGTCACAGCACTGTGGAGGGCTACCAGCTGGTAAATGACTCTTTCTCCTCTGTAAATGCATGCTGACTGCTCCTGATAACCTTCACCTCCAGGAGCTTGGAAATGCTCTCCAGGCTCAGCTGCTCCACTACCTTCCCAGGCGTTGAGGAGAGGCTGACCAATGTTACTAGAACATCCCTAGCTGTTCATTCTTGCTCTTCTCAAAGACAGGAGTGACATTTGCTCTCTTCTTCATGAACTACTCCCATGACCCCTGAAAGACAATAGGTGATGGCCTTGCAATGACATCAGCCAACTCCCTCTATGCTCGTAGGTGTATCTCATCATGCCTCAGTTACATAAGTGCAGCTTAGCTGCTGCCTAACCTGTTCCTTCTCCATCGGGAGTATGTCTTCCTCCAGATTTTCCCTCTCATCTGAGAGGGATTCTTGCAGACTGATGCCACCAGTACAGAGTAAGGCATTGCATAACAGCCTTTTCTCCACCACAGGAATCAGCAGAGCCCATAAGCATCCCAGCAGAGGGACAAGGAGGACCTGTGTAGGACTGCAAGGCAATTAAGGCAACGTAAGGCAATTCTTCATGCAATCACACCAAAACACTCTAAGCTTTTTCACTAAGGCCTGAAAAGGTGATGTAGTATGAAAGGGGCTGCAGGGGATGGATGAATCTCGAGAACTTCAGGCATCCAGATAAAACCTCATCATTTAACCATATTCCAAGGGAAGCAGTCCTTAAGTCTTCCTACAGGCAACAGCTACTCAAAAAAATAACACTGCATGAAACATTTCTGCATGCAGAAAAAGCCTGAATAAATCACTTGCAGGCCTTGCTCAGGAGCAACACCAACCTGAATTAGCATTTTCAGACCAGGTAAGCATTGCCATAGTTCCTGTCAGCTCATCACAATTAGTTCCACCAGAGCAGAGAACAGTGAAAGGCCTCATTTTCATTTCTGACTCTCTGAGTTAATGATAGAGGTTTGCAAGCCTCATTTACACTTGCACTTGTGTAACTTGAGAGCTTGTGAACAGGTTTTCTGTGGGTGTAAGATTAAATATAACGCTGTAAGGTCAGGCAGCTTTAGTGCCTGAGTGTAAACGTGGCCAATCTGCCCCCAAGATCCTCACTAGCCTCCTGCCAACGCTGCCATTCTCTCTGTGAAGCAGATACAGTAAGGGTACCTCAGAACACCCCAGAAGCAGTAATATAAACTGACCTGTAAGCTTCTTGCAGGGCTTAATCAGAACTGAACCAACTTGCATGCATCACTTGGTCTCCGTTAGAGAACACCGAATGCTTTTACTAGCACTTGATTAAAAACAGAAGCAAAGAATGCTTTGGGTCCTAAGCCAGCTTAAACATCAGCTATTCAAACCCCCCTGCCACGGGCAGGGACACTTCCCACTAAACCAGGTTCCTCAAAGCACCACTCCAACCCAGCCTTGAACACTTACAGGGATGGGGATCCGTAACTTTTCTGGCAACCTGTTCCAGTGCCTCACAGTGAAAAACTTCTTCCTTGTATCTAATCTTAATCTGCCTTCTTTCAGTTTTAAAACCATACCACATTTCCTTGTGAAGAGGCTGTAGCCAGGTGGGGTTGGGCTCTTCTGCCAGGCAACCACCAATAGAACAAGAGGACACAGTCTCAAGCTGTGCCAGGGCAGGTCTAGGCTGGATGTTAAGAGGCAGTTGTTGTCAGAGAGAGTGATTGGCATTGGAATGGGCTGCCCAGGGAGGTGGTGGAAGCACTGTCTCTGGAGGTGTTGAAGCCAAGCCTGGCTGGGGCACTTAGTGCCATGGTCTGGTTGGTTGGCCAGGGCTGGGTGCTAGGTTGGACTGGATGATATTGGAGGTCTCTTCCAACCTGGTTGATTCTATTCTATTCTATAAATATAAATATATATATATATATATATGTATGTATGTACACACACAGCCAGATGGATGGCAGTGGTTTTGCCCACCTCATGCACTGATGGCCACGTGGTAAAATAAAGAGCAGCAGGACCAGGAAGGTGATGCTGGCGGGCAGGGAGGCAGGGCAAGAGAGAACAAAAGAGGACGTTCCTCTGTTTTGATAGGGGGGTAGACAGGAAGCAGGAGTGGGCTAAGCACTACACCTGGATTAAGGTTCAAAATCCACCCCCGGGAGGAGTCAGGAAGCCCTGGGGTCAGGGTCAAGACCACTCCTCCAGGAGAGTTAACCCTTTGCAATACCAAAAGAGCAGTGATGAGGGCAGGACAGCACAAGAAATTCAAGAAGAAAAAAGGTTGGTCTGGTTTTTAACCAGGAAAGAATGCACTGACCACGAAACAAAGGGCATTTGTGCTTCTGCTGCAGTACAGTCTGTGTGAGCCTGCAGAAAACAGCATCAGAAACTAACAATGGCAGTGAACATGGTTAAGGTTTTTTTTATGAACAAACATGTATTTAAAACCCAAACAGCAATCAGCGCCAAAACATCCCTTCAAACACAGGTCCTGGTCTGGGTTACCTACAGCACTGAAATCCTGTTATGCACCACCTGTTTGTCAGAAAACTTTTTCCCCTGCAGGTTTGTATCTTCTTCACAAGCAACTGCAAACTCTGATTTTCATAAACCTAGGTCAGTGGGTGCTGAAAAGCAGCTAAAAGCCAAGCACAGACTCTACATCAAAGTGTTAAGCACCTGCAGCAGTACAGCATCTTGTGAGCATCTTCCGTGACTACTGCAGTACAGCACTGTGTAACCCACATCCTGAAACACAGGGGAGTGGTGGATAACTTGGGTAAGAGCTGGGAATAAACACTTCTGCATCACTAGACCCAGACAGGAATAGCAACATGAGACCACAATCATGTGTAAGGAGTCTAACAACAGGCACCAGCATAGGCTGGGGGCTGCCTGGCTGGAAAGCAGCTCCGTAGAGAAAGACCCTGGTCCTGGTGGACAGCAAGTTCTGCATGGGACAGCAAGTTCTGCATGGGACAGCAAGTTCTGCATGGGACAGCAAGTTCTGCATGGGACAGCAAGGGAGCCAGTGGCATCCTGGGGTGCACCAGGAAGTGTGGCCAGCAGGTCTAGGGAGGTTCATCTCCCCCTCTACTCTGCCCTGGTGAGACCACACTTGGAATACTGTGTCCAATTTTGGGCTCCCCAGTCCAGGAGAGACATGGACCTGCTGGAGAAAGCCCAGCAGAGAGCCATGAGGATGACTGAGGGACTTGAGCATCTCCCCTGTGGAGAGAAACTGAGAGCCCTGGGGCTTGGAGAAGACTGAGAGATCTCATCAGCATCTATAAACATCTGAGGAGTGGGTGTCAAGGGGCTGGGGCCAATCTCTTTTCAGTGGTGAGCAGCAATAAGGCACGGAGAAACAGCTACAAATGGAACATAGAAGGTTTCACCTCAACATGAGGTGAAGCTTCTTTACAGTGGGGGTGACAGAGCCCTGGCACAGGCTGCCCAGAGAGGTTGTGGAGTCCTCTGGAGACTTTCAAAGCCCGCCTGGATGCATTCCTGTGTGAACTACCCTAGGGGATCCTGCTTCTGTCAGGGAGGTTGGACTCGATCTCTGGAGGTCCCTTGCAACCTCTGAAGCTCTGTCACTCTGTGGAAAGCCCCAGAGACATGCCCTAGATTGAAGCAAACCCCCTAGAAGGCCAGCACAAATCACAACAGAACACTTTATGCTAACCTAACCCCACAGGAAATAGAGACTCCATCGTAAACCACTGCAACAAACCCTACTCCTAGTGCAGCACAGACACAAGAGAAGGACAACTTCCTGAAAGGCATTCAGGTTTTGTTTTGATAATCAGCTCCTGGGAAGCAAGATGGCTACAAATGCCACAGCTGCCACTGTCCAAAGGAGATGGCTCAGAATTCACAAGCACACAAAGCACACAGTGTGGCAGAACAGACTCCCATCTCTGGCTGGGGACAGAGTGGCTGAGAGCAGCCAGGCAGAGAGGAACCTGGGGGTGCTGGGAGAGAAGAGCTGAAGCTGAGGCAACAGTGCCCAGGTGAGCAGCAGAGCCAATGGCATCCTGGGCTGGCTCAGGAGCAGTGTGGGCAGCAGGACAAGGGAGGTTCTTGTGCCCCTGTGCTCAGCATTGCTCAGGCCACATCTGGAGTGCTGTGTCCAGTTCTGGGCTCCTCCATTCAAGAGAGATGTTGAGGTGCTGGAAGGTGTCCAAAGAAGGGCAGCAAGGCTGGGGAAGGGCCTGGAGCACAGCCCTGTGAGGAGAGGCTGAGGGAGCTGGGGGTGTGCAGCCTGCAGCAGAGGAGGCTCAGGGCAGAGCTCATTGCTGTCTACAGCTACCTGCAGGGAGGTTGTAGTCAGGTGGGGTTTAGCCAGGTGCTGGTTCTCTTCTGCCAGGCAAGCAGCAACAGGACAAGGGGACACAGTCTCAAGCTGTGCCAGGGCAGGTCTAGGCTGGATGTGAGGAGGCAGTTCCTGCCAGAGAGAGTGATTGGCATTGGAATGGGCTGCCCAGGGAGGTGGTGGAGTTGCTGTTCCTGGAGGTGTTGAAGCCAAGCCTGGCTGGGGCACTTAGTGCCATGGTCTGGTTGATTGGCCAGGGCTGGGTGCTAGGTTGGAGGTCTCTTCCAACCTGGTTGATTCTATGATATTCAAACCTTTGCTCCCAGTGACAAAATCCCCAGAGGAGCTGCACCAGTTTGTGCACACAGCCTGTGGGACCTCCACTGTCAGCTTTAAGACCTGACTGGACATGACCCTGAGCAAGCTGACTTGATTAGCTCTGCTTTGGGTATGACCTGCAGAGGTTCCCTCCACCCTGGAGTACTCTGTGAGTCCATTGCTCTGCTTGCAAAGCCCAAGTAGCTGAGAAGCAGCTGAAAATCTGGGAAGCAAGAGAACTGAAGTTGTTCAGCCAACTGTAATTGTCACTTTGCATGCTGGGTAAGCAAATCCATGGCAGAAAGAGGCTTCCACATCAGTCAGTAATATACCATCCACATAAGAGAGAGGGCACAAGAAGATGGACAGCTTTAACCTTTACAATCAGCTGGCCTTGCAATACTAATTCACATGCAAATCCAGTTCCTGCAGTGCCAGTTCCTGTATGCAATGTCCCACACCAGCATATTCATAAGAGCCAAGGTACAGCAAGGACACATTAGTACAAGCAGTACCTTTCCCTACCAATCCCTGCTGCCATTTCCTGTCCCATCCACACATATCATCTCCTTGCTGACACACTCACAGGCAGTAAATAGCTCAACCAAACCACCAGCTCGAGTCTCTCAAAAGAAAAACAAAGCAATACAAATCATAGCCTGAGAATGTCCAATGTACACATGAAACAAACCGAGCCTGAAAGGTCAGCAGCTTCTACCCAGCTACCTCCTTAAGGTCAGTGGATCTCTCCACTTGAAAAGCTTCTCACAGGATCACAGCATGTGAGGGGTTGGAAAGGACCCAAAGAGACCATTGGCTTGGATGGCAACACTCTGTGCTGGGTTAGGAACTGGCTGGAGGGCTGAGCCCAGAGAGTGGTGGTGAATGGTGCCACATCCAGCTGGCAGCTGTCACTAGTGGTGTCCCTCAGGGATCTGTGCTGGGCCCCATCCTCTTTAACATCTTCATAGATGATCTGGATGAGGGCATGGAGTCAGTCATCAGCAAGTGTGCAGATGACACCAAGCTGGGGGCAGATGTGACTGGGTTGGAGGGCAGAAGGGCTCTGCAGCAGGACCTTGACCGCCTGGACAGATGGGCAGAGTCCAAGGGGATGGCATTCAATAGCTCCAAGTGCAGGGTGCTGCACTTTGGCCACAGCAACCCCATGCAGAGATACAGGCTGGGGTCGGAGTGGCTGGAGAGCAGCCAGACAGAGAGGGATCTGGGGGTGCTGATTGATACCCACCTGAACATGAGCCAGCAGTGTGCCCAGGTGGCCAAGAGAGCCAGTGGCATCCTGGCCTGCATCAGGAATGGTGTGGCCAGCAGGAGCAGGGAGGTCATTCTGCCCCTGTACTCTGCACTGGTTAGACCACACCTTGAGTGCTGTGTTCAGTTCTGGGCCCCCCAGTTTAGGAGGGACATTGAGATGCTTGAGCGTGTCCAGAGAAGGGCAACGAGGCTGGGGAGAGGCCTTGAGCACAGCCCTACGAGGAGAGGCTGAGGGAGCTGGGATTGGTTAGCCTGGAGAAGAGGAGGCTCAGGGCAGACCTTATTGCTGTCTACAACTACCTGAGGGGTGGTTGTGGCCAGGAGGAGGTTGCTCTCTTCTCTCAGGTGGCCAGCACCAGAACAAGAGGACACAGCCTCAGGCTGCACCAGGGGAAATTTAGGCTGGAGGTGAGGAGAAAGTTCCTCCCTGAGAGAGTCATTGGACACTGGAATGGGCTGCCCGGGGAGGTGGTGGAGTCGCCGTCCCTGGAGCTGTTCAAGGCAGGACTGGACGTGGCACTTGGTGCCATGGTCTGGCCTTGAGCTGTGTGGTAAAGGGTTGGACTTGATGATCTGTGAGGTCTCTTCCAACCTTGGTGATACTGGGATACTGTGAGTCCAAGCCCCAGATCCTCAGATTGATTTCTTTTCCAGCCTGATGAACCACTTGGTGCATCTCAGGGCATGATGACTGTGTGGTCTCTCTATAATACAGAAAAGTCCTGCCTCCCATCTCCTTCCAATTTCTCCTCTCAGACAAAGGTTTATAACCTGGATTTTCATCCAGGCTATTTCCACATGAAGCAGTCACTAGAATTCAGCACCACAAGCAGACACACCTGTGTTTTTCCTATCAAGAGCAGATGGAACACTGGAAGGCACTTTGGACGACAGAGCAAGCTAAATCATGGAATCAGTTAGGCTGGAAGGGACCTCAAGGCTCAGCCAGTTCCAACTTCCTGCCATAGGCAGGGACACCTCCCACTGGAACAGGCTGCTCAAGGCCTCATCCAACCTGGCCTTGAACACCACCAGGGAGGTTGTGGAGCACAGAATCACCCAATGTGATCAATCAGTCAATCAATCAATCAATCAATCAATCAATCACATTGGGTGATTCTGTGCTCCACAACCTCCCTGGGCAACCTGTGCCAGTGTCTCACCACCCTCACTGCAAACAACCCTTTCCTAACATCTACTTTGAACCTCCCCTCTGTCAGTTCAAACCTATTCCCCCTTGTCCTGTTATTACAAGACCTTGTCAATAGTCCCTCCCCAGCCTTCCTGTAGCCCCCTTCAGATACTGAAAGGCTACTATAAGATCACCTCGAAGCCTTCTCTTCTCCAGGCTGAAGAGCCCCAGATCTTGGACCCTGTCCTCATGACAGAGGTGCTCCAGCCCTCTGAGCATCTTTGTGGCCTCTTCTGGACTCATTCCATTACAGAAGAGGGCAGCCCAACTTACAAAGTCTGTTACTGATGGTCTGACTGAGATGGGCAAGTTTACTAATGGGTAGTACAGCCAAACCCACATATACAACAAGAAATAATAAACACATTATATAAAGACACCAAGAAACCAAGAAATAAAACTGAGAGCACAAAGCAAGTCAATTGGCACAATAAATCAGAGCACAAACCTGAAATAAAACTAACACTAACTTCAGAGTTCATCTTGCAGCAAGTGCAGGTTTTGCAATGACCACAGGAAGCAACTGATCAGTTTCACCTCTTTCAGTCTCACTGCACATGAGCCCCAGTTCTTTATACTCCAACAACTCCTTCCCACTGAAATTCACCAGTAAGGATGGAAAGTCACATAAATCTGAGCCCATGGTCATTCAAATTAGATGTGACTTTGTATTAAAGTTTCATGGAATCATAGAATCAGCCAGGTTGGAAGAGAGCTCCAAGCTCAGCCAGCCCAACCTAGCACCCAGCCCTGGCCAATCAACCAGACCATGGCACTAAGTGCCCCAGCCAGGCTTGGCTTCAACACCTCCAGGCACAGCCACTCCACCACCTCCCTGGGCAGCCCATTCCAATGCCAATCACTCTCTCTGACAGGAACTTCCTCCTAACATCCAGCCTAGACCTCCCCTGGCACAACTTGAGACTCTGTCCCCTTGTTCTGTTGCTGCTTGCCTGGCAGCAGAGCCCAACCCCACCTGGCTACAGCCTCCCTGCAGGCAGCTGCAGACAGCAATGAGCTCTGCCCTGAGCCTCCTCTTCTGCCGGCTGCACACCCCCAGCTCCCTCAGCCTCTCCTCACAGGGCTGTGCTCCAGGCCCCTCCCCAGCCTTGCTGCCCTGCTCTCAACACCTTCCAGCACCTCAACATCTCTCTGCAATGGAGGAGCCCAGAACTGGACACAGCACTCCAGGTGTGGCCTGAGCAGTGCTGAGCACAGGGGCAGAAGAACCTCTCCTGTCCTGCTGCCCACACTGCTCCTGAGCCAGCCCAGGATGCCATTGGCTCTGCTGCCCACCTGGGCACTGCTGCCTCCTCTTCAGCCTACTCTCTACCAGCACTCCCAGGTCCCTCTCTGCCTTGCTGCTCTCAGACACTCTGTCCTCAGTCTTTAGTGCTGCCTGGGGTTGTTGTGGCCAAAGTGCAGAACCCTGCCCTTGGCCTTGCTCAGTCTCATCCCACTTCATGTTTAAGCAGCATATTGCTCTCAAGTATATTATGATATACACAGCAAGTGGAATCCATGCATTCTGTGGCAGGAGTGACTCAACAAGAATGCAACGGCTTTGCTTGGAGTTACACAAACAGATTTACTATGGATTGTTGCAACTATTTCAGAAAGGTAGTAAAAAAATCCAAACAAACAACTAGCTGGATTATTCTAGGCATTGTCTGTGCTGCTGCAGAAGGCTTAGGGTCATTAATTCTACTTTTAGCATAATTGTCCATTTAATCCTCAAATATACCTTCCCCTGATTAACCTCAAGCATACCTCCAACTGACTAGCTAAGATTTAATTTTTCAGATGGCCTGCTAGTGCATGGATTAACTGCTACCATCTTTGCCCACAGATTAATTTATCTACCCAGGTCATTACAGGCCAGTTACTGCACTCTGACCCCAAAAGTCCTTAATCACATAGAAGGCAAAAAAGCTGAGCACATTCAGAAATCCTCTAACATTGGTACTAAACTGAAGAGGAACTCTCAGTAACACTGCAGATGTTCCCTTCCCACCCTGAGCTGTACTCTTTCCACTGCTGCATTTGTGACTTCCAACCTGGTTAATTCTCTGACTCTAAATTGATCTCCCAACACCAATTACAGAGGTTTATGCCAAGTACAAATGGAAACTAGGAAACACTAGGAGCAACTGACACTAGGAAACAATCCAGAGTCCTGGGCAAGTCTGCTGAGACAGACACACATGAAGTAGAGGCAACACTGCATTCATTTCTCCTATCTAGCTTAACCTCTAACCCTAAGCTGGACAGTGCTGCTCTCAGCACTTCTAACCCAGTCTGTAGAAGCTGTAAAGGCCACTACCTGCCCTGTGCTCCTGCTTCCTAGAACTGGTTCTACACAACTGATTTTACTCCCCAGCTAAGTCTCTTCTAAGTGGCTGCACATTCTGAGAGTAACAGTCTATGCTCTCAGACAGTAACTATCCACGTCAAGTGACAGCACCTGATGGTGACAGTTACTACTGCAGGATGGTAAGCAGAAAGGCTTTTGCTTACAATTGCTCACATAGAAACCAATCATTGAATCACAGACTCATAGAATCAAGCAGGTTGGAAGAGACCTCCAAGCTCATCCAGCCCAACCTAGCACCCAGCCCTGGCCAATCAACCAGACCATGGCACTAAGTGCCCCAGCCAGGTTTGGCTTCAACACCTCCAGCCACAGAGACTCCACCACCTCCCTGGGCAGCCCATTCCAATGCCAATCACTCTCTCTGCCAACAACTTCCTCCTAACATCCAGCCTAGACCTCCCCTGGCACAACTTGAGACTGTGTCCCCTTGGTCTGTTGCTGTTAGCCTGGGCTGTCACTGCTAAACCTTGTGTGCTACACTGGAGCACTGCAAGTGAAAGGGTCATAAGCATACAGGTAGCATTTATAGGGAAGAGTGGGCAGGACACATGACTCAGAGCTGACCTACAAGGTATTCCACGTATGTCATGCTAACATAAAGCTAAGGGATCCCAAGAGTGAAGTCCCTTTCTTTAATGGTTTGCATCTGAGGAAGACTCTGCCCATTCTTCTGCCTTCAATTCCAGCCCCTGAGTTTCCTTTGTGTATATTTGCACACACTGAATTTATTTGCTATTAAAATGACTGCATTTTCTTTTTATTCTTACTGCAACTCATAAATCTCTACTATTGCCTTTCCCTTCCCCTTCTGGTTGAGGGGTTAGTAGGGTTAATTTTCCTTCCCCTTTCTGGGAAGGGAGATGGATTAACAGAGAGCATTTGGCATCCATTTAGTGGCCAGCCCAGCTTTAACCAGGGACATCTGTAATGGATGATATGAGGAGAGGTTGAGGGAGCTGGGGGTGTTTAGCCTGGAGAAGAGGAGGCTCAGGGGTGATCTTATTACTGTCTACAACTACCTGAAGGGGCATTGTAGCCAGGTGGGGGGTGGCCTCTTCTCCCAGGCAACCAGCAATAGAACAAGGGGACACAGCCTCAAGTTGTGCCAGGGTAGGTCTAGGCTGGATGTTAGGAAGAAGTTCTTCACTGAGAGAGTGATTGGCATTGGAATGGGCTGCCCAGGGAGGTGGTGGAGGCACCGTCCCTGGGGGTCTTCAAGCAAAGCCTGGATGAGGCACTTAGTGACATGGTCTGGTTGATTGGATAGGGCTGGGTGCTAGGTTGGACTGGATGATCTTGGAGGTCTCTTCCAACCTGGTTGGTTCTATGATTCTATGATTCTATGTTAGGATGTATACTAACCTACAGATAGAAAACAACTTCAGCTTGAAAGTGAAGTTGGACAAGAACACATCATTTGTTTAAATTAAGAACTAAGCAGCTCAGTTCCTTCTGTGCATAGCACAGGCCCAGCTTACAGTTGAAAACAACAAGGTTCAGATCATGTAGGGGACCAAAACATCTTTAATAACCTGGACTTGACTGGCCTTGCAGTCACTGCCACAATTAAAACCTGGGTTAGCAGTCAGATAAACAGAGCTAAAGCCTCAATCCCACGGAGCTAAAGCTTCAATCCTATTAAAAAGACACTTGAACACAGAACGTGTGTACGATTCCTTATGAGCACAGGCAAGGACAGGGAAGCAGAGAGACTGCAGACAATTCAAGAAAGATTTTGAGGTGCTGGAATATGTCCAGAGAAGGGCAACAAAGCTGGTGAGGGGCCTGGAGCACAAATCCTATGAGGAGAGGCTGAGGGAGCTGGGCCTGTTTAGCCTGGAGAAGAGGAGGCTCAGGGGTGATCTTATTACTGTCTACAACTACCTGAAGGGGCATTGTAGCCAGGTGGGGGGTGGCCTCTTCTCCCAGGCAACCAGCAACAGAACAAGGGGACACAGTCTCAAGTTGTGCCAGGGTAGGTCTAGGCTGGATGTTAGGAGGAAGTTCTTCACAGAGAGAGTGATTGGCATTGGAATGGGCTGCCCAGGGAGGTGGTGGAGGCACCGTCCCTGGGGGTCTTCAAGAAAAGCCTGGATGAGGCACTTAGTGCCATGGTCTGGTTGACTGGTTAGGGCTGGGTGATAGGTTGCACTGGATGATCTTGGAGCTCTCTTCCAACCTGGTTGATTCTATGATTCTATGACACCAGATCCACAGGATGGAAAGTGATCAGCTGGCTTGGGATTTTAAGGCATGAAAATGACATGAAGAGAGCTGAATCACAGAGGTAGCCACAGCATGGTTTTGGCAATAATTCTTAACTAGAATGTTAGATTGAAAGAAAATTATTCCCTCCCTCTCACCTTCTGCATCAGAACAGCCTGGAGTGTATTTCACTGGCAGCTCAGAAGGGGAAGTCTGACACTCAAAATGACTATCAGCTGAACTGGAACAGCAGCTCACACGTGGAAGTGATTCACACCTTGATTTTACTTGGGCACCACATTCATTACAACTAAATTTACTACAAGAGTTACTATTTTAAACTGCTTTCAGCATTTCTTGGAATGAATGTCAAGATTACAAGCCCTTCTGTGAAGAAAGCAGATTCCTGTGTACTGCTGACTGGACTCAGCCTAAGACCACATCACAGCTCTGAAGCATACACTCTGGCATATTCCAACCAGATTTGTCCTGCTCTGCCTTAAGGTTCTCCCTCCAGTAACACCTTGAAATTGTAATAAAGGTTACACCAAAAAGGCCAAAGTAGTTCACTAAGGGATGCACAAAACTATTTTTCAGATGGAGAGCAGTTGTGTGCAGCTCAGCCTGCTCCTTTGCTTCCATCTGACCCTTCAGGTGGGCAGACCTAAAAATGAAAACAACAGTATCAACTGAAACTTGGGGGGTTGGATTCCTCCCCTTCTCCCCCCAAAATAGGAAAAGTAAAGCACAAAGGTGCCTGAGATGGCTTTGCACTCTGAGATTATGTCTTTCTGTAAGAGTAACAGATGTTAACTTCATGTTATCCTAGAGCAGAACCATGGAATAGCTCCTGAGACAAAGCAGTCACATCAAGAAGAGAGGCTGAGAGGCTGAGGGAGCTGGGATTGGTTAGGCTGGAGAAGAGGAGTCTTAGAGGTGACCTCATTGCTGTCTACAACTACCTGAGGGGAGGTTGTGGCCAGGAGGAGGTTGCTCTCTTCTCTCAGGTGGCCAGCACCAGAACAAGAGGACACAGCCTCAGGCTGTGCCAGGGGAGATTTAGGCTGGAGGTGAGGAGAAAGTTCTTCCCTGAGAGAGTCATTGGACACTGGAATGGGCTGCCCGGGGAGGTGGTGGAGTCGCTGTCCCTGGAGCTGTTCAAGGCAGGACTGGACGTGGCACTTGGTGCCATGGTCTGGCCTTGAGCTCTGTGGTAAAGGGTTGGACTTGATGATCTGTGAGGTCTCTTCCAATCCTAATAATACTGTGATACTGTGAAGAACACACATGATAAAAGCATGCAAGCAATACACAAGAAATTAGCATTGATCACAAACCCTTCTATTTCCTGAACTACTTTAAGCAACATTTCAAATGACATCCTTGCATTTAGAAGTAAGAAACACCCTAAACAACAACAGCAATAAACACCAAGACATTGCTTAAAGAGAAGAATTTTTAGCTGCTAGATTATTTTAGCAGGGGGAAAAGACTCTGCATGCCTGAAAGCCTGAGAGTGCGACAGAGCAGGAAGTCTTACATGATGCACCTATCTGTGGCACCAAAACCCAACTCCACAACTTGCTATACCCCTCAAGAATGCTTAAGTGGTCAAAAAGATGAACCTTGCTATTGCAGAGGACAATTCTCAAGATCCACACTTCTCCACAAACTTATGAAAGGCCTGGCAGAGAACAAGTCATTGGCTTGTTAGTGATGCTGTTAATGCACTGCTGCAGCGTCTATGTGTCGTGGAGGGCCTGTAGCCTGAAAAGAGGCTTATTTATGCCTATGCTTGTCTGGATATGTCTTTCTGCCAGGACCTCTGGTTGTAAACAGGTTGTGTAAGCCCCACACACCCAGCTCGTGTCTCCCTGGGGTAAGCCCATGTGATCCCCATATTTGGGATGGTCCAGGCAAGTGCCTTATGCCTATTATGGTAAGGTTTGGCTGACTGCCAACCTGATTGGTCGTTCTAGTGGCCAAGGGACCATCAATCTTGGCCCACAGTCAATAAATAGGGGTGCACAGGTAAACAAAGAGCTCAGACCTCTGCACAGCTTGGATGCTCAGCCACTCTGACCCTCACTTGCAGCGCTCAGCCGCTCAGACGCCCACACTCAGATGCCATTGCATAGCTCCGATGCTCAGCGGCTCAGACCTCATGCTCTGACCTATCCGCAGCTCACCTGCCTGTGTATCTTACTTGCAGAGCTTACCTAAGCCTGCCTATATATATATAAGGAGCCTATAGTCTCCAGCCAGCTGTGCACATCTGCACACCACTGTGTTATCAGGACCAGATCCTGCACTGCCTTTACGTACGGAGCTCAGACTCCCAGCAGACGCACACCTGCATGCCTGCTGCCTGGCACTGCCTGGTAAGCACCACTGCTGCTGAGATAAGCAGGAAGCAGACTCTGGATTTCTGCACACAAACACGGCCTGAAGCTGTGACAACCGTGCCAGAGACAGCAGGATATTCTCCTGCTATACCTGAGATCCTGCCAGCTCAGAATCCCTGGGCACAGCCTCCAGAAGCAGCCAGCAGCACCAAGGCAGAGAGTGCATCCCTCGCCAGGAGAAAAGGTCAGAGCCCATCATTTCCCCAGAAGCTGGGAAGATTCATCCTTTCCCCCCAAGCCGGGAGGATTCCAGCCTCAAAGTCCATGGGCAGAGATCCCCTGAAGTTTGGATGTTAGGAACAGGCTGTGATATAGCCCAGAGGGTGATTATTGATTACTAAGAGTTGTGAGTAGAAGCTTTAATACCTCTGTAAATATCTGTTGCCTCTGCCATAGAGCAGAAAGAGTTTTCAGCCCATTCTGCTGGATGAACACTGTACAGACCCCAAACAGCATTGAGCTGTGGGGAAAACTCCTCTCTCTGTTTATAGTTTGAATGTTTGCCAGTAATTAATAAGTTCCTGTACATATTTTATCCCAGAATGTTTTCATAACCATGTAAAGAACAATTTAACATTCATATACAGTGGTTGGGGGGGGCAGGGTCCAGAATATTGAGTTTAATAAATCTCTATTTTTATATTATATTCTCTCACCCCAATTAATTTCTCCCCTCTGCCAAATCCAGCATAGCTGCTGAGAATCTCCCTCTGTGACACTATGCCATGTGCTGAGAACTAACAGAGCTATCACTACACACCCAGCCACTTGGTTGTGTTGCAGGGCAAGTGCTGCCACTGGCAGCCTGCTGCATGTGAAAGATCCCACAGCAGTCATCCCCCACCCAACATAACAGAACAATCTCTTTTCTTTCTGAAAACCACTGCTGAGCCACGAAGCCAAAATGATCTTTCCCTTATAAATAACACTGCACAGTACAAGTAGCTGAGTTGGTTGTTCCTCAAGGGTAGTAATTTGATGGCTTTCTAAGGGCAAGTCACTATTTGTTCCCTTGGTACATCTCCTATATTATGTTGAACATTAGCCAAAAAAGCTCTCCCACGCCTCTGGGGCACAGCTTCTGACCAAGAGGTAGAAGTTTTATCACAAAAAGCACAGATTATTTCAGAACAAAGCTCTAGGCCCAGCCAAAGAAGAAAAGGGAGTTAGTTTGAGAGTGCTGACAGAGGAACCAGCACTACCTTCTTCTCTGTTCTGTAGAAGCAAAGGCTTTGGGTAGGCATCTTCTGAAAGCTGAGCCCCAGCAGTAGAACAGTAACCTCTCCAGAAATGGGCACATTTCAGTGCCTAGTTTGGAGGTTTGTGCCAAAGAAAATCATTCAGAGAAATCAGCATTGTTTGGATGATACTTGTGGGCTCCTTTTCTACATCCAAAAGAAGTTCCTAGGGAGATGAAGAAAGCAGGGTCTGCAAAGCCTGCCTGACACAGTGCCTTTTCATGATGAACTCACAGCAACAGCAGACAAGGGAAGGGCAACTGACAGCATCTACCTGGACCTGAGCAAGGCATATGACTCTGTTCCACATGGCATCCTGGTCACCAAACTGGAAACACAGACTGGATGGGTGGAGCACTGCTGGGTAAGGAATTGGCTGGTCAAGGGCACAATGTCCACCTGGAGACCAGTGCCAAGTGGCTCCCTCAGGGGTCAGTGCTGGCACCAGTGCTGTGTAACAGCTTTGACAGTGTCATGGACAGAGGAATCAGTGCACCTTCAGCAAGTGTGCCCATGGCACCAAGCTGTGTGGCACAGTTGACTTGCCAGAGGGCAGGGATCCATCCAGAGGGAGCTGGACAGGCTGCAGAGCTGTGCCCAGGCCAACCTTATGAGGTTCACCAAGGCTAAGTGTAAGGTCCTGCACCTGGGTGGGTGCAATCCCAAGCACAGCTCCAGGCTGGGTGGGGAATGGCTGAGAGCAGCCCTGAGGAACAGGCCCTGGGGATCTGGGCTGGTGAAAAGCTCCACAGGAGCCTGCAGTGTGAGTGCAGCCCAGACACAAGCCTGTGCTGGGCTGCAGCAAGAGCAGTGTGGGCAGCAGGGCAAGGGAGGGGATTCTGCCCCTTGGCTCTGCTCTCCTCAGACCCCACCTGCAGTCCTGGGGGCAGGTCTGGAGCCCCCAGCACAAGCAGGACATGGAAGTGTTGGAGCCAGTGCAGAGGAGGCCACAAGGATGCTGAGAGGGCTGCAGCAGCTCTGCTCTGAGGACAGGCTGAGAGAGTTGGGGCTGTGCAGCCTGGAGAAGAGAAGGCTTTGAGGAGACCTTGGAGAGGCCTTGCAGTGTCTGAAGAGGGCCACAGGAAGGCTGTGGAGGGACCACTGACAAGGTCTTGTAATGACAGGATGAGGAGGAATGGGTTTGAACTGGCAGAGGGGAGATTCAAAGTAGATGTTAGGAAAGGGTTCTCTGCAGTGAGGGGGGTGAGACACTGGCAGAGGTTGCCCAGGGAGGCTGTGGTTGTGGCTGCTCCCTCCCTGGAGGTGTTCAAGGCCAGGTTGGATGAGGCAGGGCAGGTCTAGGCTGGATGTTAGGAGGAAGTTCCTGGCAGAGAGAGTGATTGGCATTGGAATGGGCTGCCCAGGGAGGTGGTGGAGTCGCTGTGGCTGGAGGTGTTGAAGCCAAGCCTGGCTGGGGCACTTAGTGCCATGGTCTGGTTGATTGGCCAGGGCTGGGTGCTAGGTTGGACTGGCTGAGCTTGGAGCTCTCTTCCAACCTGATCGAGTCTATGATGCTATGGGATATGGAATTAGCTGGAAGCTGCAATCAAGAGACTCGCAGTCAACTGCTCAGTGTCCAAGTGGAGATCAGTTACAAGTGGTCCCTCAGGGGTCAGTACTGGGACCAGCCTTGTTTAACATCTGTCAGGGATATGGACATCAGGATTGAGTGCACCCTCACTAGGTTGCACTAGGTGTACTTGACATGCTGGATGGAAGGGATGCCATCCACAAGGACGTGGACAAGCTTGAGAGGTCAGCCCCTGCCTACCTCATGAAGTACAGCAAGGCAAAGTGCAAAGTCCTACACATGAATTGGGGCAATCCCAAGCACAAACACAGGCTGGAACAGTCTCAAGGAGAAGAACTTGCAGGTGTCAGCTGCCAAAAGCTCAACATGAACCAGCCACCTGCACTTGCAGCCCATAAGGCAAATCCTGTCCTGGACTGCATCAGAAGAAGTGTGACCAGCAGGAGGAGGGAGAAGTTTCTCCCCCCTCTACTCTGCTGTTATGAGATGCCCATTGGAGTACTGCATCCAGCCTGGTACCCCCAGCATAGGGAGGACATGGAACTGCTAGAGCAGGTCCAGAAGGGGGCCACAATGATGAACAGAAGGCTGCAGCACCTCCCCTGTGGGGACATAACTAAGGTGTGGTGTTAAGATCTATGTGCCGGTCTCTTTTCAGTGGTGCCCAGTGATAGGACAAGGAACAGGAGATACAAGCTAGAATGCAGAAGGTTCCATGTCAACATGAGGAGACACTTCTCTACAGGGAGGGTGAAGAAACACTGGAATAGGCTGCCCAGAGAGGTTGTGGAGTCTCCTTCTCTGGAGACTTTCAAAACATGCCTGGGATGTGTTCTCGTGCAGCCTGTCCTAGGTGATCCTGTTTTGGCAGGGGTGTTGGACTCGATGACCTCTGGAGGTGCCTTCTAAGCCCCAGCATCCTGTGATTCTGTGACACACTGCAGGAGCTGGTTGCTGTTCAGCCCGGAGAAAAGGAGCCTCTGGGGACATCTCACAGTGGCATTCCAGTGCATGAAAGGAGACCCACAAGAAAGCCAGCAAGAAGCTTCTAAAATGAGCTTGTAGTGATGACAAGGAATGGATTTAAGCTGGAGAAGGGAAGATTTAGACTAGATATAAGGAAGAAAATGTTTTACAGTAAGAGTGGTGAGACACTGGAACAGGCTGCCCAGGAAGGTTATGGATGTCCCCTCCCTGGAGATATTCAGGGCCAGTTGGAGGAGGCCTTGAGCAATCTGGTGTAGTGGAAGGTGTCTAGGCCCATGGCAGGGGCACTGGAACTAGATGGTATCTAAGCTCCCTTCCAACCCAGTCTATGCATCTATGAAAAGGGCAAGTAATAATCACAGTCAGTGCTCTCACTCCTTGGAAAATGGGCTGGCTGCTCACCACCAAATCCAGATGCCTGCCCTGAACTCAGGACAGGCCAGAATATAGTTCAGAACATGCTTAAATCCTGCATGCAGAACCATCAGTGTGTCAAACCAAACATCTCTGATAGCTCTGCAGGCTGTCAGGCACTATGTCCTAGGTGACTGCCCAGCTCCAACAGCATCCTTAGCTGGAGAACAGCTACATTGCTCAAAAGATTTTTCTCTCTTTAGAGCTTGTTCTCTCTCTCTAATCACAACCAGAAGAAGCTCCAGATTCTTATTCAACACTTCACTAAGCTTAGACAGCTGGGTAGAACCTGCAGCACTCTAGGAAAAAGCTTTACTTCTTCTCCCATAAAAGCATCAGACTGCAGCAGCCAAGCTGTCTACAACCACCTGAAGGGAGGCTGTAGCCAGGTGGGGTTGGGCTCTGCTGCCAAGCAAGCAGCAACAGAACAAGGGGACACAGTCTCAAGTTGTGCCAGGAGAGGTCTAGGATGGATGTTAGGAGGAAGCTGTTGGCAGAGAGAGTGATTGGCATTGGAATGGGCTGCCCAGGGAGGTGGTGGAGTGGCTGCGGCTGGAGGTGTTGAAGCCAAGCCTGGATGAGGCACTTAGTGCCATGGTCTGGTTGATTGGCCAGGGCTGGGTGCTAGGTTGGACTGGATGAGCTTGGAGGTCACTTCCAACCTGGCTGACTCTATGATGCTGAGTGCATTTTTATCAGAGACAATCTGCTTTCTATCTGAAGATTAATATGAAAACCTAAAACTTCATAAATTTCACAAGCAAAGCAATACCTCAAGCCAAAGGCACAACTCTTTATTTCCCATCAACAAGGAGAAGGAGATTGGACTTCCAAAAGGCCTCTCAATTAAAACAAGTCATAAATGGCTGATCTCAGCTGCACAATGATGCCCTGAGATGAGTGAAATCAGCTGTTCTTGCTGCAAAGCCCACGCTTCCACATCCCACTCAGCCTTGCTTGGCTCATGAATTTGAAACCACTTTCTAAGAACAGATCTGGAATGGGACCAAAGTAACACTAAAAAAGTTTGGTCTGCCCTGACATTTGTTGAGCTTTTCAATTCAAGATAGTACAAAGGAAGTGGAAAAACCAAACAGCTTTATTGGTGTTCCCAGGCAGTACAGATTCTGTTGAAGGAGACACAAGGTAACTGCAGCCATTCCAATCGCCAAAGAGCATTCGCTGGTTGGAAAACAGCTTCTTCATCTTGTTCAGACACTTCTTCCCCATCCTCCAGGTCCCACATGATCCAGGTGCCCTACAATCTGTGGGGTCTCAGAGTGAAGTGTTTTCCTGGTGGGCAGCAGGAACCAAAGCAGACAGCAGGAGCTGGAGAGAGCCTTTCAGGGCATGAGATGCCTGATAAGCAGCCGTGAGCCTCCTCAAAGAGCCGATGCTTCTGAACTGCCCTTTACCAAGCAAATGCCACAAAAGCACAAATCAACAGGGTGGTGCAGGACGATGTGGACAAGTTCTGCCCATAGTCACTTAACAGGAAAAACAGTCAGAAAACAATAGGGTCTTCCAACTCAAAAAGCAGAGCTCAAGGTACACCCGAGAGCAAACAGTCACAGGGAATCGCAGCAGCAATTACTAAAAGCACCCACACCACTGTACACAAGTTGTACCTAACCAAAGTCAAGTCCCACACACAGCTGCCATGGCCTGAGGAGACCTAAGCATGCTTACCTCTGTGCTTGGCTGCAGTGCCTGTCCGTCCTGGGCCACAGATGGTACTATTGCCCATGTAATGTTGGCACTAGCAGACGACAGGGAGCTGAGGGCACCATTTTTCAGTTGATCTGTGGAGTGTGACTTGGGCCCAGGCCATCCCAGGATACCTTCTAAAGCAGAAAATGGGAGTCAACTTACAAGAGACAAGCTACAGATACCTTCCATTCATCTCACTACACTACTAATGCAAGTCTGCTACTCTCTTCTCTGCTCCCACACAGTTTCCTTTGGTAATAAATCCACTCTAGCATCTTTATACAGATTTATCCATGACCACTTCTGATTTTATTTTAGCTCAATGAAAGAAGACTTTAAAATGTTACTCCTGACACCAAATTTGTATATAAAGCCTACACAATCTAGTACTTTTTGGTAATTAGCTATGAAAGTAACAGGTAGAGAATACTTCCTTAGGAAGTTACTGAAGTAAATCTTCCATCTCTTCTGCCTGAACTCAGTTTGCAGCTTAGCTGCTCTATTTGATCTCTCTCTGTGCTGTTGAAAGCTGTATTAAATGCTAAAATGCCTACCTGCTCCCAAGACCACAGCTCAGAAAAGCTGCCATTAGAAAGATACACATTAAATTTGAATCAAACAGAATTAGACATCAGAACAACTCTTACTTCTGGGGGCACCTGATTTCCAGGATGGGCCAGTGTTTGAAGATGCTGGAGCAGAAAGAACAATCAGCTAAAGTGACTCTACAGCTGTTCCTCCATTACTGCTCTGACACACAGCATCAACACTCGAATCAGCCCTCAGCATAGGGCTTAAATTTCAGCTGAGAATTACACTGCTATAAAATGCAGAGATGTGGATATGAAAACTGCAGCTCTTGAGTTGTTATAATTTGTATGTGTGCCCCAAGGAAGATCTCTGTCTCTCATTGCTGACAACTTCTTCAGTGACCCAAATCAACAAAACATACATAGAAGTACATGCAACTTGTCCTCTCTGTATCATCAGGCCTTAGCAGAGACTGCCTCCTAAATGAAGCAAAGGGTTTGATCTGGTGACGTGCTGAGCCTGGTCCTGTTCAAAATCTTTACTGATGATCTGGAGCAGGGAATTGAGTCCAGCATCAGTAAGTTTGCAGATGACACTAAGCTAGGAGCAGCTGTGGAGCTGTTGGAGGGTAGAAGAGTCCTAAAGAAGAACCTGGACAGGCTGGATGGGTGGGCAGAGACCAAGGGGATGAGATGGAACAAGGCCAAGGGCAGGGTTCTACACTTTGGCCACAACAACCCCAAGCAGTGCTACAGGCTGGGGAAAGAGTGGCTGAGAGCAGCCAGGCAGAGAGGGAGCTGGGGGTGCTGGCAGAGAATAGCTGAAGATGAGGCAGCAGTGCCCAGGTGGGCAGCAGAGCCAATGGCATCCTGGGCTGGCTCAGGAGCAGTGTGGGCAGCAGGACAAGGGAGGTTCTTCTGCCCCTGTGCTCAGCACTGCTCAGGCCACACCTTGAGTGCTGTGTCCAGTTCTGGGCTACTCAGTTCAAGAGAGATGCTGAGGTGCTGGAAGGTGTCCAGAGAAGGGCAGCAAGGCTGGGGAGGGGCCTGGAGCACAGCCCTGTGAGGAGAGGCTGAGGGAGCTGGTGGTGCGCAGCCTGTAGAAGAGGAGGCTCAGGGCAGAGCTCATTGCTGTCTGCAGCTACCTGCAGGGAGGCTGTAGCCAGGTGGGGTTGGGCTCTGCTGCCAGGCAAGCAGCAACAGAGCAAGGGGACACAGTCTCAAGCTGTGCCAGGGCAGGTCTAGGCTGGATGTGAGGAGGAAGTTGTTGTCAGAGAGAGTGATTGGCATTGGAATGGGCTGCTCAGGGAGGTGGTGGAGTGGCCATCCCTGGAGGTGTTGAAGCCAAGCCTGGCTAGGGCACTTAGTGCCATGGTCTGGTTGACTGGCCAGGGCTGGGTGCTAGGTTGGGCTGTGTGAGCTTGGAGGTCTCTTCCAACCTGACTGATTCTATGGTTCTGTGATCTTTCACTTGTGCAAGGTTGACAATTTTATTTTCCTGGTTCCAATTTCCAAACAATGTTTTTGCATGGCAACTGAAGCATGAAATATGCTTAACATCTACCTCAACTCTATAATAAAACCCTGTCTATTATTAAGTCTTTGCTTATAGTCTAAAAAAAAGCTCAGGGTTTTCCCTGGCACAATGGAAGCCAGCATCTACTGATGAAATCCTCACCAGATACTCTAACTATAATAAACAGCCCTTCAACGAGCCAACAGTAAGCCTCGAGGAGAGACCAGGATTAGATCTAAATTCCTTCCCATGCCAGGGAGGGATGTGACAGTTTGGTGTCTCCTCTGAATCCTAGAAGCAACTGAAGCAGCAACCGAAGTGGCAGCTGCACATCTGCTTTTGCAGATTAGAAAAGGAATGTTGTATTTGCTAATGCTGCACAGGGGCTAGAAAACAGAATTATCTTCCCAGGAAGAATATCCAAGGAATAGTGTATTAGCATTTAGATAGAGCAGTGAATTGCCTTGGCTATATCCTAGACAGAAGCAGGTCTAGCAATAACTCAATTTAAGGGAGAACCTGACTAATCATGCCCAAATCACACCACTAGCAAAGAATATGTTCTCCACTGTCTCCTTTCCTCACCTTCCCTCTCTGCAAAAGCATGCAGGGGCTGAGTGCCTGTGTGTGCTCCACAAGAAGAACTCCTCTGCTCATTCTACTCTCCTCCTGCCATTGCAGCTGTAGAAGCCCTAACTAGCATTTGTCACCAAACCAAAAGCATCTAGATTTCACCTTCCCTGTCCATGCATCCTCTCCAAAGTGGGGAAAACAGAGCACCTGCTAAAACAAGGATCCAGAACATCTCACTGCCCTCAGCTACAGAACCATCTGCAACCCATTTGCTGCCCAGGGAGCCAAAATAAGCAGCATTTGCATGGTCAGTTGAACTCCAGGCAGCCAACAGTAAGGAGAGTTTGGAGTTTTGGGGGGGTTTGGTTTGTTGGCTTGTTTTGTGGATTGGTTTTTTGGGGGTTTGGTGGGGTTGGTTTTTTAGGGGGGTTGTGTTTAGAGGTTTTTTTTTGCTTGGTTGGTGGTTTTCTGGATGGGTTTTTGTGTGGTTTTGTTTTGTTTTTCTTTTAAGACAGGGAAACACAAACATTTGTTTCACATATTTAAAAAGTAGAAACAGTAAAATACAGCAGGGAATTATGACACCAAGCTAGGGGCAGGTGTGGAGCTGTTGGAGGGTAGCAGAGCCCTGCAGAGGGACCTGGCCAGGCTGCATGGGTGGGCAGAGGGCAATGGAATGAGATTGAAGAAGGCCAAGGGCAGGGTTCTGCACTTTGGCCACAACAACCCCAAGCATCACTACAGGCTGGGGACTGAGTGGCTGAGAGCAGCCAGGCAGAGAGGGACCTGGGGAGGCTGGGAGAGAGGAGCTGCAGAGGAAGTAGCAGTGTGCCCAGGTGGGCAGCAGAGCCAATGGCATCCTGGCCTGCATCAGGAGCAGTGTGGGCAGCAGGACAAGGGAGGTTCTTCTGCCCCTGTGCTCAGCACTCCTCAGGCCACACCTTGAGTGCTGTGTCCAGTTCTGGGCTCCTCAATTCAAGAGAGATGTTGAGGTGCTGGAAGGTGTCCAGAGAAGGGCAGCAAGGCTGGGGAGGGGCCTGGAGCACAGCCCTGTGCCCAAAACTGAACACAGTACTCAAGGTGTGGCCTCACCAGAGCCAAGAGGACAATCCCCTCCCTGCTCCTGCTGGCCACAGCATTTCTAATCCCAGCCAGGATGCCATTGGCCTTCCTGGCCACCTGGGCTCACTGCTGGCTCACATTCAGCTCCTGTCTATTACAGCCCCCAGGTCCCTTTCTGCAGCAGCTCTCCAGCCACACTGCCCCAAGCCTGTAGCATTGCTTGAGGTTGTTGTGCCCCCAGTGCAGGACCTGGCATTTGGCCTTGCTGAAACTCATCCCATTCCCATTGGCTCATTGATCTAAGCCTACCCAAGTCCCTCTGCAGAGCCTCTCTACCCTCATCCAAATCAACACTGCCACCTAACTTGGCGTGATCTGCAGAGGTACTGCAGGCACTCTCTGTGCTGAATCAAGGTCATCAATACAGATGTTAAACAGAAGTGTCCCAACACAGATCCCTGAGGAACACCACCAGTGCCTGGCCGCCAGCTGGATTTAACTGCATTGACCACCACTCTGTGGGCCCTCCTATCCAGCAGTGCTTTATGCAGGAGACAGTGTGCTCAGCCAAGCCATCAGTAGGCAGTTTGTCTACAAGAATCTTGTGGGGAACAGTATCAAAGGCTTTTTGAAAGTCCAGGAATACAGCATAGCCTTTCCCTCGCCCAGCAGCTGGGAGATCTTGGCACAGAAGGAGATTGGGTTGGTCAGGCAGGTCCTGCCCCTCATAAACCCATGCTGAACTCTTCCCACCTAAACACATGCAAGACTGTGCTGCTCTACTGGCCTGGACTGCTTCATGAACTAGAGGCCAGAAGCAAATAAGCAAGCTATCAAATTCCCACTTTTCTCTCTACAATATTCTGTGGACCCCACCCCACCAGCACCTTGCACACTGAACATCACATAAGGAGACAGTACTGGGATGAGAAAGAATGGCAATTGTTTGCACACAGCTACCATATCTCAAGGGAAAGGCACTTGAGACTTCCTGCCAGAGGAGGAAATGGCTTCTCAAAGAAATAAAATGCAGTTTCATCTGACAGCATCCACAGGTGACAGTGAAGGTCCCTTGGCTGCACCTTCAGGGCATGAAATTAAGGCAGTTCTGGAGGACACAGAATGGAAAATCACTACCTCATCCCTCAGAATCAGAGTTTGCCAGAGGATTACTTAAAGGCGTCAGGCTTATTAGGTAGGGGTTTATGCAGCTCTAATGACTCTGAAACACTCTGACTCAGCAGAAATGTTAAGACTATCAAAGTGCTCCTTGAGAAGATTAAGTGGGTAGGAAAATCAGTAATCAAGACTTGTAGGCCAGGTTCTTTCAGGCAACTACATTGCATAACAAAGCCAAGGGAAAAGAAGTAATTGTTTCACAGACTCTTTCAGTTAGGGAGAAGAGACTTCATATTTCAGAAGCTTTTACTGCCTTTCTCCTTCCCTGTTGCACCCACCTCTCCTAAACTACATACCAAAGAGTAAGCACACATACACATGGAAAATGAACTGCATTTGGTTTCTCAGTTACACCAAAGATGTTGCTGTGAACCAGAGCCTACAGAGTTTTGACTCCTGGAGGGATTCCTGTACAAGTTTGAAGTCTTAGAAGGAGCAAAAGCACTTACTAAATTCTGTTAAGTGCTTTATAGTTGTGCCCTTCCACATTTTTCTCCTCCACAAGATGGGCTTCCCCTTCAGCAATTAGTTAGGTTATGCTTGCACCTCCTGCTCAGAGTCTCAACAATCACCATCAAGACACTGATTTAACAGACTATCTGGACACAGATTCAAGGGTATGTACAACTCCAGTCAGCTGGCAGATCACTTAGATCACACAGACATGAAAAACAACCTTCAGGCACTTCAAAACTAGAGAGTGACTTTTCTTTGAAGGGTGCTTTTCATCTTTGTACCAAATGGTTCTCTTTTGAAATGAGATTGTATCAAAGAACTCAACTAAATGCACTATTATTTAGAGATGTGCAAGGCTCTTTTGCCTTTCCTAGGAGCACTCCAGACAAGGGAAAGCAAGGAATCTTTCATTTGTGTTTGTTTATGACCTACATCAGACTCTGGATGCAGGAAAGTCACTAGATGCCACAGCACAGGTACCAAAGTTGTTAGACTGTTTTTTTCCAGGACACTTTTTACATCATTTAGCTACTTCTCAGCTGACTCTCTCACATTTCTACTCTCCCACAATGGGAATTCTCCAGAGGGCTTCTGATCCAGCTATCTGAGCAGCCCTGAGGGCATATGATGCTCTTTAGTAAACCTACTGTAAGAAGCCTGAGGTGAGGAACGTTGTTGAAGCACCTGAGTAAAACTTAGGAAGTCATCCTGTGCTCAGAGTTGTGCTGCCCTGTCAGACTGATCAAGGCACTGGGGTGTTAGATACCACACTGATGTTAATCCCAGTACATATCCACTGGGAGGGAGGAGAAGCATGGCACTCAGGCAGGCAGAGCAGCCAGGCAGCTACAGGTTCCAGGTGGCAAGCAGCTGCATTAGGTACCCCTCATCTTACACAGATGCCCTTAGGCTAGGCAGTGTATGGATGCTCTTAGGCTAGGCAGTGCATGGATAAAGACTGAGCACCCTTTCAAACAGCTGAAGGTTCAGCTTCAGATACTAAGGAGAGGGAAGTAGAAGAGGGTGAACTGAAAAAAAAATCCCATGAGGCCTGACAGGTTCATGCACTCAGGTCTCACTGAGAATCACACTGTTTAACACCCTGGGCTCAGAAACAAGTGCCACTGGTTTTAGGGGGGGCTTAGCAGCGTGGAGAACTCCTCCCAGATTTAAAAGTGACAAACAGAAGCAAATCTGCCTCAGCAGCATCCTCCAGGGTAGAAAACTAGCAATGTTGTGTTCACTGTACCACTGTATATTACAAGTGTTTTTATCACACAAATCTCTACTGTGATTTCCATCTTTTAAAAAGGCAGGGGGAAAGGAGGTTCTCCAGTCTCATTAAGAACACAGGCAAATCTACCTCTCCATGCCTTTTCCCCCCCACCTTCCTGTCTTCAGAACCTGATTTCCCTGAGAAACCTCGTTGCCATCTCTCCATAGAGGATTTGTATCCATTTTTTAGGCAAAGAGGGAAAAAAGCAATACAGCTAAGGCCACAGGTCTATTTCTCACTCACTGTCTGCCACTACAACTTGCCTCTCCGAGGAATGGTTACTTTTGCCTTCTTCAGCATAAGAATAAAATATCCCAAGGCACATGACAAACTACCCAAGAGAGCTGGTGTTCACCTGATGACAGTGTCCTGTTATGGTGCTGGCCCACTTGATGCATGCTTTGTTGTAACAGAGTCAGGCATTCTCCAAGGCAGCTCAGGGTGGCAGCAGAGGTAGCTTTTAAAAGCAGCAAGTCCTGATCCAAGGCAGAAAGTGGTCCAGAACTTGGGAGAGCTTCGATGGCTTGTACAAGATTCTTTTGCTGTCCCTCAACTTGGTTCATGATCTGTAAAGGTCCAAAAGCATCTGCTGTCACAGCAAATATCACTAAGTAGCTGTTAAATTCTTATGGGTTGATAGAGTGACTAAATGTGAAGAACTACCACAAATGGATGTTAATGTTCTGATCCAAACATATCATATACTTACCTACAAAAACCAAGGGCTTGAGACTACCAAAGGCCTGTAAAAATGCCAACACCAGGTTAGAGAAGATCATTTCTTACAACAGGAGCTTCGTAATAAGTTAAATAATGGAACTCTTGAAAGTCTTCTTAAGGAAAAGTATGCAACTCCTACTTCCTTCTCCATCTTACTTTAAGCTTACATTCTCTTTCTTTTGTATGTGATCTGAAACATCCAAGGATGCTGTCAGAGCGAGTCCAGAGGAGGCCACCAAGATGCTGAGAGGGCTGCTGCAGCTCTGCTCTGAGGACAGGCTACAAGAGTTGGGGCTCTGCAGCCTGGAGAAGAGAAGGCTTCAAGGAGACCTTGGAGTGGCCTTGCAGTATCTAAAGGAGACTACAGGAAGGGTGAGGAGTGACTATTGATAAGGTCTTGTAATGACAGGACAAGGGGGAATGGGTTTGAACTGGCAGAGGGGGGGGATGTTAGGAAAGGGTTCTTTGCATTGAGACACTGGCACAGGTTGCCCAGGGAGGTTGTGGAGCACAGAATCACCCAACGTGATCAAAGATCACGTTGGGTGATTCTGTGCTCCACAACCTCCCTGGAAGTGTTCAAGGCCAGGTTGGATGAGGCTTTGAGTGACCTCTTCTAGTGGGAGATGTCCCTGCCTATGGCGGGAGGTTGGAACTGGATGATGCTTAGGGTCTCTTCCAACCTAACCCATTCTGATTCTATGCTACACTGTCCCTCCAAGGCACAGTCATTCTACATAAATATTTTCATGTATAAAATATCTAACCACAGTTTAAGACCAGAGATTTGTGATTTCTCAAGGAACTGCTTTTACAAACCCAGGTATCTTGTCATTTTACCAGCTTTAGCACTGGATGCAACTATCAGATGTGAGTACCAAGTGAAATACCAGGGAGAAAGTTAACCTGCTTCTAGATTTGGACCATCCAGATGAAGATGAAATGCATGCTTACATAGAAAATAAAACCACTTCTCATTATTCCAGGGAGGTTGTGGCTGCTCCCTCCCTCGAGGTGTTTTAGACCAGGTTAGATGAGGCCTTGAGTGACCTGTTCTAGCGGGAGGTGTCCCTGCCTATGGCAGGGGGTTAGAACTGGCTGAGCTTTGAGGTCCCTTCCAACCTAACCCATTCTATGATTCTTCTTTGTGCTGACTGTTCTTTAATCAAACTTGCAAGCTACCAAAATCCTTCCTAAAGCCAAAAGAAAAAGGTGTGTTAAAAGGTCTGTGTTTTCACAGTCAGTAGGAAATGGTACAAGCAGATGACAAAGCTCTTTGCTCACACTTACCTTGCTGAAACCTGATTGCAAGAGCTTGTAGGCTCATGCTCATGGTACCCAAAGCTTTGGGAAAGCTTTCACAAGATTTTGTAAGCAATAAAGATTCAAGTTCCATTTGTCCATGCTACTACACAGTAAAATATGGTATGAACTTAATGACTTTTTAACTACTGCTGCTTCAAAGCACAGTGTACTCCCCATAGCCTTCCTATCCCGTGGCACATAGACTGATTCAGATCCTGTATGTTGAGTGGCTGAGAAACAAGGCAGGAAGGTGAAGTTGAGGATGCAAAATCCACCCCTGCAAATGAGGCAGAGCAGAGTGAAGTGCTGTGCTGTTGTGGCAAGGGTGGTCAGGAACATCAGCTAAATGCCTTGCTGAAGGTTACAATGATGACACTTTAATAAGCCAAAGTTCAGCAGAGACCACAGTGAGTTTTAGTTGCACTTGACAGAAATCAGGCTCAGAAGATGACACAGACCTCCACAATGTGTGGCTTTAGGGGACCACTAGGTCAGGCCATGCTCTGCTTCGAGAGGTCACACACCATGTAACTGAGCTCCACAGCTGTCCCAGTGTGGGCCAGGGTCCTGGAGAACAGAACTGACTCCCAGCCCTTTCCAGGAGTAACAATGAGGATACTGCACACCAACTGGAACTTTCAAGAGACAGTCTATTTACAGGAGCATTAATACACAGGGCAACCAGCTGAAGTAAGTATAAAACCCACTGGGACCAAACTGGCCTTCTAGAACCCTCCATCCTTTCCACTCTCAAGTCAACCTGAACTAGACTGAAACTGCTCCCCTGAGCTGGGCCTGCAAGGTCTCAGTGGCTCAGTTCCCTGCCTGCCAACTGCCCCACGGGACAAGACAAGAGCTGCTCGGAGAAGTGGAAGCAAGAGAAGCAGGGAGAAGAAAGGGAGAGATCAAGTCAGGCACTGTCTTTTAAGCTGTGACACCTGAAAAGGGACAGAATAACAATATTACAACATCCTGGGACAAGCAGGTCCCTCCACACCTTGAGTGCTGTGTCCAGTTCAGGGCTACTCAATTCAAGAGAGATGTTGAGCCCTGTGAGGAGAGGCTGAGGGAGCTGGGGGTGTGCAGTCTGCAGAAGAGAAGGCTCAGGGCAGAGCTCATTGCTGCCTGCAGCTATCTGAAGGGAGGTTGTAGCCAGGTGGGGTTGGGCTCTTCTCTCAGACAACCAGCAATAGAACAAGGGGACAGTCTCAAGTTGTGCCAGGGCAGGTCTAGGCTGAATGTCAGGAGGAAGTTGTTGGCAGAGAGAGTGATTGGCATTGGAATGGGCTGCCCAGGGAGGTGGTGGAGTTGCTGTGCCTGGAGGTGTTGAAGCCAAGGCTGGCTGGGGCACTTAGTGCCATGGTCTGGTTGATTGGCCAGGGCTGGGTGCTAGGTTGGGCTGGATGAGCTTGGAGGTCTCTTCCAACCTGCTTGATTCTATGATAACCCTGGGATGTGCCTCTGTCCCTTTGGGTTTAAGAGAGACCTGGGAACTACCACAACAGCGCAGACAGAGCATTGCTTCAAAGCTAAAAGGTAAACAAGAGCACCACAGCTCTCTCAGGAAGAGAGCTCAGGGAGACAAACTGAAGGAACAGCTACGAGAACAAAGATCATCTTTTCCCCTGGAAGACTGCACAATGTCATTGCATAGCAAACTGCTTCCCTCCTTTTCTCCTCCTAAATAACAGCATGAAGGTGAAACCATGACAGCCTCACGCTCAAAGCAACAAAGTGTTGAGCTTTCACTCCTAAGCAATTCATTTTCCTACCTTTCTTTACAGTTTATTTTTAAAATGCAGCTTACATTGCCAAATATTTGCTGTGTGATGGTTTGGGAGTTCCCTCCCCCCCACCCTTATGGAATCACCCAGACTAGACTCAGCCAGCTGGGAGTTAAGGAATGGAGCTTTATACTCACAGCTCAGCACAAGATACAAGCAGAGAGTTACAACAGTTACAGCTACAGACAGAAATAGACAAGGTAAAGGTAACACAGAAACACAACAGCCCTGCCAGAAACCAGAGTGCCCAGGAGGGGCTCCCAACCACCCTGCCACCGTCTCCCACCCCTCTGCCTCATCTCAGAGTCTGCCTTATGTGCAAGGAGAGCCACAAAGATGGGCAAGGGGGGTTAGAACCAGAATTAGTTGAGTTACACAGCAAAGGCCCAGGGAGAATGCACAGGCTCTGACAGACACACACACACTGCCTTATCTGTGTATGTGTTCTTGTTTTTACGCCTCTCAGCAAGTCTATGAGTGCAGCAGACATCAGCACTGGTTCCTTTTCACAGCCTAGCATCTACTTTTTCTCACTAGACTATTCCAATTAGCCCCAAACCAGCACTGGCTTCTGTAGGAAACAAAATCTAGAAGAAACCTTTGCACATTTCAAACACTTCCATTTCCCCTTCCCATCAGTAACAGACAATTATATTCTTCCACAGCTCAGACAAGAGTAATCCCACCAGAAAGCTCAGGAACCAGCAGGAAAATGCTTACAGTTGGCAGACTGCACAAAGCTTTCCAGGCTCTGGCCAACTACATTGTTCCTACAGTAGGAGAAATTTAAATCATTGATATTTTACTCAGAACAAAGGATTGCTCTGAGTCTTAGCATGTTGTTAGCTGACCTGAGACACTTTTCAAGAAGCCTTTTGGGTTCATCCTTTCTATGCTACTTAGCTTCTCATCACAGCTGTGATACCAGCAGCAGCTCTACGGATTTCACAGTATCCCAGCATCACCAAGGTTGGAAGAGACCTCATAGATCACCAAGTCCAACCCTTTACCACAGAGCTCAAGGCCAGACCATGGCACCAAGTGCCACGTCCAATCCTGCCTTGAACAGCTCCAGGGACGGCGACTCCACCACCTCCCCGGGCAGCCCATTCCAGTGTCCAATGACTCTCTCAGGGAAGAACTTTCTCCTCACCTCCAGCCTAAATCTCCCCTGGCACAGCCTGAGGCTGTGTCCTCTCGTTCTGGTGCTGGCCACCTGAGAGAAGAGAGCAACCTCCTCCTGGCCATAATCTCCCCTCAGGTAGTTGTAGACAGCAATAAGGTCTGCCCTGAGCCTCCTCTTCTCCAGGCTAACCAATCCCAGCTCCCTCAGCCTCTCCTCGTAGGGCTGTGCTCAAGGCCTCTCCCCAGCCTCGTTGCCCTTCTCTGGACACGCTCAAGCATCTCAATGTCCCTCCTAAACTGGGGGGCCCAGAACCGAACACAGCACTCAAGGTGTGGTCTGACCAGTGCAGAGTACAGGGGCAGAATGACCTCCCTGCTCCTGCTGACCACACCATTCCTGATGCAGGCCAGGATGCCACTGGCTCTCTTGGCCACCTGGGCACACTGCTGGCTCATGTTCAGGCGGGTATCAATCAGCACCCCCAGATCCCTCTCTGTCTGGCTGCTCTCAGCCACTCCAACCCAGCTAAAGACATTAGAAATGGCAATTTGGGTGCAGGACTCAAAGCATTAGAACTTCCAAAACATCTGCTGCTTGAACACTGATAGAGCCACTGTTGAAGGTGAAGAGAGTCAAAAGAAGGAAGCTCTCCTGCTCCAGAGTGGCAGACCATGGCTGGTTAACAGGGCAGAGATGCTGTGCACTACTGACACACAGAGGTTTTTTACATGCCTGCCAAGATGTACTTTAAAAAGAGCTGAAGTGTGGTTGTTCTAAAAAGTGCAAACCAAAGAGCAGCAAATGCAAACCCTCTAAGCCATGCTAGAGAGAACTCATTAAAAACCCCTTAAAAGAGAGCACTTAGGCCATGCAGCCACAGCACTATCCCCCCTCTTACCTGGTTTGCTTTTCTGGCATCTGAGGAGAGTGGAAGCAGAATGCTTCATTTACCAACACACTGAGCTGCTTCCAAGCCAACAACAAAGCTTTGCATTCTGAGAAAGCCAGCTGGACCTTTGCTCTCCAAAGTGAAATAACTGCTCAACTTTGAATGACTTTGGTCTTAGACAGGTCTATCTCAGTAGCCTACAGCTCTCCATCCTCCTCATTTGCAAATACAGACACCTCATAGTCGTAGTCCACTACTTTTCACAAGAGCAAAAGCTATTTGCCCCCACCTCCTCACCAGGTCTGAACCCATTTCCCTTCCCACTCTTAGTTCAGCTTTGACACCTTCTCTCCATCTATAAATAGAATCACAGAATCAGCCAGGTTGGAAGAGACCTCCAAGATCATCCAGTCCAACATAGCCAGGTGGGGTTGGCCTCTGCTGCCAGGCAAGCAGCAACAGAACAAGAGGACACAGTCTCAAGCTGTGCCAGAGGAGGTCTAGGCTGGATGTCAGAAGGAAGTTCCTGCCAGAGAGAGTGACTGGCATTGGAATGGGCTGCCCAGGGAGGTGGTGGAGTCACTATCCCTGGAAGTGTTGAAGCAAAGACTGGATGAGGCATTTAGTGCCATGGCCTGGTTGACTGGCCAGGGCTGGGTACTAGGTTGGGCTGGATGAGCTTGGAGGTCTCTTCCAACCTGGCTGATTCTATGATTCTATAACTCAGTACAGCTTCTTGAGTAACACTAATCTCAAAGAAACCTGCCACTCTCTCAGAGAAGACTGAATGCAATAGGAATCATCTCAGATGTTTCCCCCACTAAGTCTTTCATACAGTAAATAAGCTACAATTTGCTGTCAGAAACTAATTTACTAAATACCAATTTAAAATGGAAGTGTTGGTTTATGTGCTATAAAATAACCAAGCTGTAAATCATATTTGGTAATGTATTCTTTTCATGCAGAGAAATCATCTTACAAAACCTAAATGGCCTTTCTAATTCTAGGCTTCAATTTGTTCCTGGAACTAGAAAGAGAGATTCCTAATTAATTAAGTATAAACCCTAACAGATTTTTCTTCTCATCCTAAAACAAAGGTAAATAGAAACCTCAAAGGAAGAAATCAGAGTAGCCACACATAAAAGGAACAGCATATGACTGCTTTTGACATGATTTGATTTACAGTGGAAATACTCTTTTTATGCAGACTCCATGACTGAACAGGCCTAAGTCTGCTTCACTTGTCCAGCCCAAACAGGTATTACAACAATCAGAGCATCTCTCTTTCTAGAATCATAGAATGGTTTAGGTTGGAAGGGACCTCAAGGATCATCCAGCTCCAACCCCTCTGCCATAGGCAGGGACAGCTCCCAATAGAAGAGGTTGCTCAAGGCCTCATCCAACCTGGTCTTGAACACCTCCAGGGAGGCTGTGGAGCACAGAATCACCCAATGTGATCTTTGATCTTTGATCACATTGGTTGATTCTGTGCTCCACAACCTCCCTGGGCAACCTGTGCCAGGGTCTCACCACTCTCACTGCAAACAACCCTTTCCTAACATCTACTTTGTATCTCCCCTCATGCCAGTTTAAACCATTCCCCCTTGTCCTGTCCTTACAAGACCTTGTCAGTAGTCCCTCCCCAGCCTTTCTGTAGATCCCCCTCAAATACTGGAAGGCCACTATAAGGTCTCCTCTTCTCCAGGCTGCAGAGCCCCAACTCTCTCAGCCTGTCCTCACAGCAGAGCTGCTGCAGCCCTCTCAGCATCTTGGTAGCCTCCTCTGAACTTGCTCCAACACTTCCATGTCCTGCTTGTGCTGGGGGCTCCAGAACTGCACCCAGGACTCCAGGTGGGGTCAGAATCACTGATCCTACACCATATGAGGGGTGGTTGTGGCCAGGAGGAGGTTGCTCTCTTCTCTCAGGTGGCCAGCACCAGAACAAGAGGACACAGCCTCAGGCTGTGCCAGGGGAGGTTTAGGCTGGAGGTGAGGAGAAAGTTCTTCCCTGAGAGAGTCATTGGACACTGGAATGGGCTGCCCGGGGAGGTGGTGGAGTCGCCGTCCCTGGAGCTGTTCAAGGCAGGACTGGACGTGGCACTTGGTGCCATGGTCTGGCCTTGAGCTCTGTGGTAAAAGGGTTGGACTTGATGATCTGTGAGGTCTCTTCCAATCCTGAGATACTGTGATATCACCTAACACAGACCACCACAACAATCTAAAGCAAACATCAGCTTCAAGCTATCTGCAAAACTACCTGACCACAGCTGCCTCTGGGCCACTTCTCGAGACACAGTGATTTCCAGGTCCTTGAAGCAAAGGAAGAATTACATCAGCATACTACTTCAAAGGGCAAGCAGATATTCTCCCTTTGTCATAGAGGGCAAGTGGGCCTGGCCAAGAAAACAAGTAGTGTCACCAATTCTGATTTTCAGGGTAATCATTTAAACACTTCAACTCTTCCTAACATTCTTCTGGAATATAAAACCTGAGCAAAACTCTTCAGACCTCCCCAGCTACAATCTGATACACACATCAGCCATCTGAATTTTAGCACCTACCATATTCCTTTTTTGGTATTGCTCTTCACACATATTGGACTTGATGATCTGTGAGGTCTCTTCCAACCCTGATGATGCTGTGATACTGTGATATTGAATCCCTCTACAGAATTCCTCAGAGTGGAAAAGCCCTTCAAGCTCATCGAGTCCAGTCATTAGTTTCACACTGACAAAACCAAATGACTTGACTAAACCAAGTTCTTGACTAACCCAAAGCCCTCAGCACAACTTCTCATCACTATGAATCACTATGCTGGGAAAGGACCACCAGGATCATCCAGTCCAACCTTCATCCCAGCAGCCTTCATCACTAGACCATAGCCTCAATGTCACATCCACTCTCCCTTTAAACACCTCCAGGGATGGCAACTCCACTACCTCCCTGGGCAGCCCATTTCCATTTTATAGTAGGAATACTCATGTGCATAAAAGACTCCAAAAGCCCCTAGGAAAAAAAGATAGATAGATAGATAGATAGATAGATAGATAGAGGATATACTTATATTCTTTCAGTGCTGAGAACCCACAGAACTCTGTACCACCAAGCTCCCCTGTAACATGCTAGAGATCATGCACCAAGGACACATCTGGCTCCAGCAGTTCATAACTCCATAGGCACCTCTGCCTGCCTGCTCACCTCTAGGCAGCTCTCTCTAACAACAACTTCCTCCTAACATCCAGCCTAGACCTCCCCTGGCACAGCTTGAGACTGTGTCCCCTCGTTCTGTTGCTCCTTGCCTGGCAGCAGAGCCCAACCCCACCTGGCTACAGCCTCGTTTCAGGAAGTTACTGACAGCAATGAGGTCTG
The DNA here is from genome assembly GCF_015220805.1 of Pogoniulus pusillus. Lineage (NCBI taxonomy): Eukaryota > Metazoa > Chordata > Aves > Piciformes > Lybiidae > Pogoniulus > Pogoniulus pusillus. The sequence goes on from NC_087295.1 coordinate 15,384,122, forward strand.
CCCTGAGCCTCCTCTTCTGCAGGTTGCACACCCCCAGCTCCCTCAGCCTCTCCTCACAGGGCTGTGCTCCAGGCCCCTCCCCAGCTTTGTTGCCCTTCTCTGGACCTAGCAGTTCTGGCCAGACCTCCAGGAACACATCCAGAAATCTCACCACAACAGCTCTTCCACATGAGGACAAAACAAAGCATGTGCTCCCTCTGCTCCCTCAGGCAGTCTGGTTAGCAGAGTTCTCTGTGATGCCGGTGCCAGAGCTCAGGCTAAATGCATGCTTTGTCTGCTCAGTGTCACGTTCCTCACCTGAGAAACAAGTTAGCAAATGCTCAAACGGAAACGGGAAGGGGGAGAGAAACTGCAGCAAGACCTTGTGTCCATGGAGAAGGATAAAAGCTTCAGACCGTGCCAGGGAAATGTTTAGCAGACAGACAATCTTGCATCTTCTAAACTACAGAGTGCTTTTAATCCTAATCAACAGCCTGAGGTGCTCAGCTTCCCTTGAACGGCTTCATACTGCCAAGAAGAAAAGGAACCAGGCAAGCTTTCCCTGCCATCCTCACAGCATTTGTTATTCCTGCAATTCCTTCTTGCTGCTGAAGATCTGAGGAGGGGAACGCCTCTTCCCTCCAAACAAACCCTCTTTTCCTCTAAAAGAGGCAGATCCACAAACAAACCAAAGTGCTACAGCCCTGGAGGAAAGTGCAATCTCTCTGCCAGTGTCAGCTCTCCTAAGAGCACCGATGGCACTGTGCCATGGCCATAAGGTGGGAGTTAAAGCTTTTCTGTAAGAGCTGCCTGCCACCAGCAGTCCTCAAGCACAAGACCATGAATCAGACAAACGCAGCAGTGTGCACTACTGCTCCCCTTAGGCTGGAGTGAGTGCACTACACATTCTCTGCAAACCCACCAGCAGCCATCCAGCACTCATCACTGTGCCACTGGAGGGTCAGGATCTACTGCAGGAGATGTGACAGATCTTCCTTCTGCCTGTGGCTGCTCCGCAGGCGTAGGTAAGGCATGACTCTGGCTGGCAGTACAAGCCCTGCACAGTAACACTGCTGGTGAGTGCCAGGCTTCCTCCACTGGGAACTCATTTCAACTGCTAACCCAACTGCCACATTAACCATAGCCCACTAACAGTCACACACTGAGACGTACCAGTCACTAGCAAAGATGATCCAAGGCTGGCAGTATGTTGGGATCTTAAAGTGAAATCTGTTTCACACTAACCATCCCCAGCTCCCTCAGTCACTCCAAGGCTGGCAGTATGTTGGGATCTTAAAGTGAAACCATAGAGAAGAGAAAAAGTAAACAGTGACTGCCAAGGTTATTTCCCCCATTCTGAGTTGCTTCCAGTGATCCAGAACCAAAAGTCAGAGAAGGAAGGAACTTGCAAGGTCAAGTACATTTTGGACAGCCACAGGCTGCCATCTAGGCAAGCAGGAAGAAAGCTGCTGTGCTTTTAACCACAGAATGCAGCTCTCAGAACACAGTTTATAAAAAGCATCCCACAAGTAATCATTCTTATGCAATTTCAGCACCATAGAATCACAGAACCAACCAGGCTGGAAGGGACCTCCAAGGTCATCCAGTCCAACCTTCTACTCAGCAACTAGCCCCTGGCCTAAGTGCCCCATCCAGGTATACTACATCCACAGCCTTCCCCACGTTCACCACAGTGTTCACTATTCCTATTTCTTGGAAGATCAAAACACTTCCTCAATTTCTGGTTGCAGCATGCAGCACTTTGGGTGTTATCCAAGGAGGTGAAAATTACAACAAGCTCTGTGATACAGGTGTACACTGATGTAAACTGAGTGGTACACTTACTATACATGAGCCATCTCTATGGCTACTCTCTCCCAGAGGGCATTTGCTTCCTTTCTGTGTTTGTCATGTGCAGCTTGGCTCTCCAGCTAATATCACACTGGCATCTATTGCCACTGAGACCATGCAGAAGTATTTCCTACTTAGTCTAATAAAAACAGCATGTGAGTGGAGGTTAACAGAACAGCCTATGCATCTTGGAGTCATTACAGAGAGCTGTACAAGCTAAGTGCACCCTGTCACATTCAGAGTTTGCTACACAGATCACTGTTGCTCCAACCAGCTACCCAAAAACGTGCACTGAAAGGCAGTGGCACCCTGTGACACCCTGATCTGAGAGAAGATTTACTCCAATACACTTTATGTACAGCTTCATTTTCAAGCTGTGGACTTTATATTGCAAGTACTGCATTATTTGTGCACTTTGTGAAAGAGAAAAGCCCTGCAGCTTTCAAACAATGCAGGTAAATGTATGTTATGTTAGGCTGTTTCACAGGCTCACAGCACCATGCAGGCTGGCAAAGCCCCTCAGCATCACCAGATCCAGCCTAGAACCCTACTCTGTAAGATTCACCTTAAACCATAGCCCTAAGCACCACATCCAAACCACCCTGAAACACAGCCAGGCTGGGTGACTCCAGCACCTCCCTGGGCAGCTCATTCCACTCCCTGAACACTCTCTCCATGAAAAACTTTTTACCTAATGTCCAATCTAAACCTCCCCAGCCTCAGCTTGAGGCCATTCCCCCTTGTTCTGTCTCCAGTTCCCAGTGAGCAGAGCCCAGCAGCAGCCTCTTCACAATGTCCCTCCAGGTAGCTGCAGACAGCAATGAGGTCTGCCCTCAGCCTCCTCTGTTTCACACTAACCATCCCCAGCTCCCTCAGTCACTCCTCATAAGATTTATTCTCCAGGCCCTTCCCCAGCTTCATTGCCCTCCTCTGAACCTGCTCCAGCACCTCCACATCTCTCTTGTACCAAGATGCCCAAAACTGAACACAACACTTGAGGTGTGGCCTCACCAAAGCCAAGTACAAGGGCACAATCACTTCCCTATTCCTGCTGGCCAGAGCTTTTTTAATCCAAGCCCGGGATGGTTGTTTACATACAGGATGCTGGTTTTCATACATGACCCATGTGCATGAAACAGAGCTGCTGGATTCTAGTTTATGTACAAAATAAGTGACATTTTGAGGGCAGGCAAAATCCCCTTACATCAACTCCTCTCAAGCTCCTTTGGGGACCTACTCTTAAGTCAGAATTTCAGGAAATATTTTAATGACTGTAAAGAATAACCTCAGCTCTCCTGCAGTTGCTTAGGCAAGCAGATGCTGCAGTACTCTGAATGTAGCTATCTTATGTATTGTGTCAACCCCTGTGGATAAACTGCCTTTTACTAAAGGACTGAGAAGCACTGCTTTTGCACATGCTCAGTCACAGAACCACAGAATCAACCAGGTTGGAGAAGACCTCTAGGACCATGAAGTCCAACCTATCCTCTAACCCTTCTAATTAACTAAACCATGGCACTAAGGGCCTCATCCAGCTCCCTCTTAAACATCTCCAGGGATGCTGACTCCATCACCTCCCTGGGCAGCCCATTCCAATGCCAATCACTCTCTCTGACAACAACTTCCTCCTAACATCCAGCCTAGACCTCCCCTGGCACAACTTCAGACTCTGTCCCCTTCTTCTGTTGCTGCTTGCCTGGCAGAAGAGCCCAACCCCACCTGGCTACAGTCTCCCTTCAGGTAGTTGCAGACAGCAATGAGCTCTGCCCTGAGCCTCCTCTGCTGCAGGCTGCACACCCCCAGCTCCCTCAGCCTCTTCTCGCAGGGCTGTGCTCCAGAACCTGGCACTTGCCCTTGTTAAAACTCATGGCACTGGAATGTGTCCATCTGTCCAGCCTGTCCAGGTCCCTCTGCAGAGCCCTCCTCCCCTCTAACAGATCCACACAGGCTCCCAACTTAGTGTCATCTGCAAACTTACTGATGCTGGACTCAATCCCCTGGTCCAGATCATCAATAAAGACACTGAACACAACTGGGCCCAGCACTGATCCCTGAGGCACACCAGCAGTGGCAGCAGCCAACTGGATGTGGCACCATTCACCACCACTCTCTGGGCTTGGCCCTCCAGCCAATTCTTAACCCAGCACAGAGTGCCCCTGACCAAACCAAGGGCTGCCAGCTTGGCCAGGAGTTTGCTGTGGCAGACATTGCCAAAGGCCTGGCTGCAGTCCAGGTACACTCCATCCACAGCCTGCCCCACATCCACCAGATGGTCACCTGGTCATAAAAAGAGATCAGGTTGGTGAAGCAAAACCTGCCCTCCCTAAATCTGTGCTGGCTGGGCCTGCTGCCCTGCCCGTCCTGCAGGTGCTGTGTGATTGCACTCAGGCTGATCTGCTCCATTGTCTTGCCTGGCACTGAGGTCAGGCTTCCAACTGCTAGTAAACTACAGGCTGAGAGAAGCTAATGAAAAGAAGCCCTATTTGCACCATGTATATTTTTCAGATGTGCAGGAGGGTAACAAAGATAAAATCAGAACTTAGAATCCATGCTGACTCCAGACACAACCCACATGGACACTCAGTATAATCAGATTACAACAGCTGCTCTCTGGTTCCCCTGGCAATCTGAATTCTCCCTGCCTGGGCACCTGCAATTCAGGATGACTCAGGCTTTGCAGGAATAGAAAACCAAATGCACAGGACAAGGCTCAGTTTAGGAAGGTGTAACTTCTGTGCATTCAGGTCCTGCCTCACCAACCTGATCTCCTTTTATGATCAGGTTCCTGCCTGGTGCATGTGGGGAAGGCTGTGGATGTAGTCTACTTGGACTTCAGCAAAGCCTTTGACACTGTCTGCCATAACAAGCTCCTAGCCAAGCTGGCAGCTCATGGTTTGGACAGATTCACTCTGTGCTGGATCAAGAACTGGCTGGATGGCAGAGCTCAGAGAGTGGTGGTGAATGGTGCCACATCCAGTTGGCAGCTGTCACTAGTGGTGTGCCCCAGGGATCAGTGCTGGGCACAGTCCTGTTCAATATCTTTATTGATGACCTGGACGAGGGCATTGAGTCCAGCATCAGTAAGTTTGCAGATGACACCAAGCTAGGAGCAGGTGTTGATCTGTTGGAAGGTAGGAGAGCCCTGCAGAGGGACCTGGACAGGCTGGATGGGTGGGCAGAGGCCAATGGGATGAGATTGAACAAGGCCAAGTGCAGGGTTCTGCACTTTGGCCACAACAACCCCAAGCAGCACTACAGGCTGGGGACTGAGTGGCTGGAGAGCAGCCAGGAGGAAAGGGACGTGGGGGTACTGATAGATAGTAAGCTGAAGATGAGGCAGCAGTGTGCCCAGGTGGCCAAGAGAGCCAATGGCATCCTGGCCTGCATCAGGAGCAGTGTGGCCAGTAGGACAAGGGAGGTTATTCTTCCCCTGTACTCAGCACTGGTTAGACCACACCTTGAGTGCTGTGTTCAGTTCTGGGCCACTCAATTCAAGAAGGATGTTGAGGTGCTGGAACATGTCCAGAGAAGGGCAACAAAGCTGGTGAGGGGCCTGGAGCACAAATGCTATGAGGAGAGGCTGAGGGAGCTGGGCCTGTTTAGCCTGGAGAAGAGGAGGCTCAGGGGTGATCTTATTACTGTCTACAACTACCTGAAGGGACATTGTAGCCAGGTGGGGGTTGGCCTCTTCTCCCAGGCAATCAGCAATAGAACAAGGGGACACAGTCTCAAGTTGTGCCAGGGTAGGTATAGGCTGGATGTTAGCAAGAAGTTCTTCACAGAGAGAGTGATTGGCATTGGAATGGGCTGCCCAGGGAGGTGGTGGAGGCACCGTCCCTGGGGGTCTTCAAGAAAAGCCTGGCTGAGGCACTTAGTGCCATGGTCTGGTTGACTGGATAGGGCTGGGTGCTAGGTTGGACTGGGTGATCTTGGAGGTCTCTTCCAACCTGGTTGATTCTATGATTCTATGATTCTTAGAAAGCTCAAACATACTGCTAAGGCAAGGCAAAGGCTGAGAGAACACAAACCACTCATGGATGTAGTAATTAATGCACTGCAGCAGTGGAATAATTCACATTTCCTCATCCCCAAAGTGAGAGCCAATGCTGCCTCCTGAAGTGCATGCACACTTGCTGCCTGACACTGCCAGACGTTCAGGCACCCATTTATGCCCTGAGGAGACCAGTTTTTGTTGATCTCTGCAGTAACAACTTCAGGAAGAATAAAGAGATGTAGGAGATGAGACTTTTACCAGTCGAACATCCTCTAAAGAAACCACCCCGGGACACACAATTTATCTGCTCCAGAAACTCTACATTCACCCGTTGGCTATAAGGATATGGGCAGCTGCCAACCTCAGGACAGAACACTTCTGCATGCTTGCACTGGGGTAGAAAGCACACACACTTCTACAACTGGAGCCAATCTCAGCTCAGAAGACAGGGTAACCATAACATCTGCAGCTGTGCCTTTACTCCTCATGCTAAGTCCAGAACTGGTTTATACTGTTACAGGTTTGATGCCTCTAAACAAAGTATAATGGCTCCTATTAAAAACCAGCTGGAAGCAACCCTTTCAGCATCAGTCAGCTCAGCTGCAACTAAGCTGTTAAATGTACCAGGAACACTAATTCATTACAGTATCTCTCCATTCAGAAACAAACTAAGTGTGCTTAAACAGCAGCAGCACAACTTACACCAGCGTGTTCTATGCCATGTAAATACCACCAGCTGGATTAACACTTAAGGCCTCATTCACTTTCTCTTGACTTCAGTGGACACACAAGTGCCCCGAGGGCTTTCTGCTGTCTTTTCTTCACTACCAGTAGACAAGAAGCTGGTTTTAATTTGGGTTTTTGGCAAGGACTGTTTCATTATCTGTTTTGGAGTGGAAACATGATCTGCTGTACTCCAAACCTTGCTAATTAAAGCAGAAAATGTGTAACTCTGTTTGTTTTCAGACAAAACAGAGTGCAATGGATAGAGCATGCAAAATGCAGACACAGGGGTATCGTTACCTGTGAGGCAACATCTCTTCTTCTGAGCAGCATCCATCGACAGGTAACAGATGACTTAGATATGATATGGAGCATTTGATCAAACAGGATCAAAACAATGCCCTCTGATCTTTAATTTATTGTGTTCAGTAGGGGTGGTGGTGCCAGAAAAACAGAGTTAAAAACTTCTAGGCTGAATAAGCATATAATGAACTGATCTGAAACCAGGACAAGAAGAGCAGAAGGCCCTTAGGACTAAGGGACAGAATGACCTCAAAGGTTAAAATAAGCAGAAACAAGGCACAGTGATTAAGGGCAGTACTCTCAGTATCATCAGGGTTGGAAGAGACCTCACAGATCATCAAGTCCAACCCTTTACCACAGAGCTCAAGGCCAGACCATGGCACCAAGTGCCACGTCCAGTCCTGCCTTGAACAGCTCCAGGGATGGCGACTCCACCACCTCCCCGGGCAGCCCATTCCAGTGTCCAATGACTCTCTCAGGGAAGAACTTTCTCCTCACCTCCAGCCTAAATCTCCCCTGGCACAGCCTGAGGCTGTGTCCTCTTGTTCTGGTGCTGGCCACCTGAGAGAAGAGAGCAACCTCCTCCTGGCCACAACCACCCCTCAGGTAGTTGTAGACAGCAATAAGGTCTCCCCTGAGCCACCTCTTCTCCAGGCTAACCAATCCCAGCAACCTCAGCCTCTCCTCATAGGGCTGTGCTCAAGGCCTCTCCCCAGCCTCGTCCCAGTGAAATTCTGGAGGATGGTCTCTCTCCCAAGTAACAAGTGAAAAGACAAGAAAACTGCCTCAAGTTGTGTCCGGGGAGGCTGAGGTTGGACATCAGGCAAAATTTCTTCACTGAAAGAGTTGTAACCCTGGACCAGGCTGCCCAGGGAAGTGGTGGTATCACCACCACTGATGGCATTAAGAGTCATGTAGATGTGGAGAGAGTGTAGATGTGCAGAGAGAGTGATTTCCCATTGGAATGGGCTGCCCAGGGAGGTGGTGGAGGCACCGTCCCTGGAGGTCTTCAAGAAAAGCCTGGCTGGGGCACTTAGTGCCATGGTCTAGCTGACTGGCTAGGGGTGGGTGCTAGGTTGGAGTGCATAATCTTGGAGATCTCTTCCAACCTGGTTGATTCTGTGATTCTACTTAGACACATGATTTTGTGGTGACTTAGCAGTGCTGGGTTAACGATTCAATGATCTAGTCAATGGTTGGACTCCAGTTAAAAGAATCAACCACAAAGTGCCATAAATGAAATACCAGAAGCCTATCTTTTATACATGTAGAAGCAAAAGCAGATGTCATTTTAGGCAACTGTCTAGCAAAGTCACAGGAGCAGACTTCAGCAGTATTACTGCAGCCACAGTCCACGGTTATCAGGTCTCTCCCTGGTAAAGCACCTTGCTAGGCCAGAAATAATGGTGAGCACAGTTTAGCAGTCCATCCCACATCCATCCCTTTTAGTTACATGAACCTGACAACTCACATAGGGAGCAAAAACATTCCCTGAATATCACAGTATCACAGTATCCCAGTATCACCAAGGTTGGAAGAGACCTCACAGATCATCAAGTCCAACCCTTCACCACAGAGCTCAAGGCCAGACCATGGCACCAAGTGCCACATCCAACCTTGCCTTGAACTGCCCCAGGGACGGCGACTCCACCACCTCCCCAGGCAGCCCATTCCAGTGCCCAATGACTCTCTCAGGGAAGAACTTTCTCCTCACCTCCAGCCGAAATTTCCCCTGGCGCAGCCTGAGGCTGTGTCCTCTCATTCTGGTGCTGGCCACCTGAGAGAAGAGAGCAAGCTCCCCCTGGCCACAACCACCCTTCAGGTAGTTGTAGACAGCAATAAGGTCATATAAAGCAAGCAGCACACACCCAGGTCTACTGCATTCACTCTGGAAAAGCAGGGAGAATGAAATGCACAGAGCATGGCACTGAAATGAAATCTGTCTCCGTCCTTAATCTGGAACAACAGACTTCCCTTTCACAAGATGGAGCTGAGATAACTGAGCTGCCACTTTCTACAAGGAACTGGGAAAGAGAGAGGAATGGCTGACTTTCCCTCCAGGATGCTCTTCTCTAGGAAGCAGCACACACACATTACACAGAAAGGTAAAGTTCAGACATCTCCTCACAGGCTTTTCTTAAGCATCATTTCGCTCAGTACCATTTTCCCTCCCTGAAACACAAGCATTTCTTTTTTAACATTCCATCATAAGCACATCTCATCTGATTATGGTTTTTATGGCAGTCCTTTAAGTTGCTCTCTCAGGATTTAGTGCAGCAGCTGAGGTATCACTCACATCAAACACAGCAAAATAAATCTTCCCGAAAATAGAGTCCTGTAATATTTGCCTTTTTGGAGTGACAGCACACTGCAATGCACTGCAAACAAATGAGTCAGCAAAGCCCAGGCCTTTTCTGCAGGGCTGATACCTAGCCACTTCTTCTCTGTTTTGCTAGCATTTATTTCTTCCTTCCCAAGTGTACTTTTCTGCACCTGTTCACTTCTTCTCTTCACAGCTTATGACAATCAGCAAGTCTCTCAAATTCCTTTCAGCCCTACCCAGTTTCATTTGACAATTGGAAGACACACTTAAAACTGGCATATGAGTCCCAGTTCTTAAACTCTGAAAGAAACATGCTCTCTTGTGTGTGTCTCCTGTGGTTAATGAAGAGAAGGCACTCTTCCATCACAAGGCCAGAAGCAGAAACTTGATGGCAAAGTTCAGCCTACAGCCATGTAGAAAAACTGCTGAGTCTGGAGAGCTGTGCCCTCCTCCATACTCATTCATCAGTCCTATTAACACTGGGTCCTTTCTAGTTATAACTAAATGCTTCAGGGCTCTCTTTCCAATCTGCAAGCTACGAAGCTTCAAAGAGACATTTCTCCATCACTGCAGCACCACTGTGAAGTCCGGGAGCGGCGACCAACCTCCTTCCTGGTGTTAAGCATGGACACATTAACTTCGCTGCCAGCATCAAACAGCCTCTATACAGCAGACTTTGAGCTGAGCCAGAATTTAAGGTCACCTTTTGCTCAGTGAGAGGATCAAAATGAAACAGTCACAGCACAAGGTAGGAAGAGAAAGAGAATGTTAAATTGTTCAGGCTTCATGGCTTATTCTGAAGCAAAAGAAGCATTTATAAGTTACAGCAGAGTTTTATCTCTTACCTCCCTGACTTCATGGAGCTGACCAGAACGTTGGCTCTTTGCTCTTCGAGCAGCTGCAGGTGACTTGTGATGTGTGATGGTTACAACAGTTGGCCCACTTTGATTCAGGTGTTTCTGGCTGCTGGGAGATGCAGCACTAACTGTCCCAGGTGGCAGCAGGGATGAGCTTCTACTTCGTGAGGATGAAATGCTCTAGAACAAGCAATGGGATGCTGAAATGAGCAACCTTTACACAGGTGAAGAACTTACAACTCAAGCTAGAGATTTGTGCTGTTCTGCTTTCCTCACAAACCTACACCTGGAGCTCTAACTGTGCTCAGGACTGATTTATTCCTTCTGAGCTATCTGCATTGCTCTGCAGGGATCTGCTTGGAAACACTCTGGATATACTCTTTGTTTTGTGCATTGTGGAAAGATCTTCACAGACTTACATATTAGCATGCTACTAAGATCTTAAAACCAAACTGGTTTAGGAAAGACTAGAAAGGATCTTGCAGACAGAGCAGTAATAAAGCAAAAAAAGTTTTTTTATGAAGCTATTGACCTATAAATTCAACACACTGCTGTGAATAGCTAAGAAGAAATGAAGTCTTAATGCTCTCACCTGACAAGCTTGTGAAACAGCACAATGCTGGTTTCAAGAGCAGAGGAGCTGCAGTTTGGGCAAGGCTAAGCCACACACCAACTAAGCATTAACATTCAAAATAAAACATAGATTAAGGAGCTGAGACATTTGGGAGTATGCTTGGGATAATTCCTAAAGAAGGCCAGATCTAAACTTCCAACAGTATCTGATCTGCAGGGTGAAGATGTTAGGAAACAAACTGTGGTGGTTTGGGAGTTCCCTGCCCCCCCCCCACTCTTAGGAAATCACCCAGACTAGACTCAGGCAGCTGGAAAGCTAAGGAATGAAGCTTTATATTCACAGCTCAGCACTACACACAACTGACTTTAGATATGCTGACACATATACCTATTTACCCCACTGAATTCATTAGTGTTACTTCTGCCACTAAAGACAGGAGAACACAAACCACATTCAGCAAATTAAAACAGGATAAAAATTACCCTGAGCTTACAGAATAAAGAAGCACAGCAGCACAGCTTCAGAGAGACAAACTTAAGTGCACCTAGGACAGTTGTGTGGTGTGATGGCTTGGGAGTTCCCTGGCCCCCCACTCTTATGAAATCACCCAGGCTAGACTCAGCCAGCTGGGAGTTAAGGAATGAAGCTTTATATTCACAGCTCAGCACAAGATACAAGCAGAGAGTTACAACAGTTACAGCTACAGACAGACATAGACAAAGTAAAGGTAACACAAAAACACAGCAGCCCTGCCAGAAACCAGAGTGCCCAGGAGGGGCTCCCAACCACCCTGCCACCTTCTTTCCGCCCCTCTGCCTTATCCCAGAGTTTGCCTTACACACAAGGTGAGTTTAGAGCATCAGCAAGGGGGGTTAGAGGCAGAATTAGTTGTGTTACACAGCAAAGGAAGAAAAGCACAGACACACACACACTGTCTTATCTATGTTGGGCTTTGTTTTGATCCATCTCACAAGCCCATGAGTGCAGCAGACATCAGCACTGGTTCCTTTTCACAGCCTGTCATCTAATTTATCTCACTAAAATATTCCAATTAGCCTCCAACTAGCACAGAGACAGCACCATTCAGTATTTTATTTCCCATCTTCTTCTTCTCCAAAGTAAACAAACCCTGATTAAAAAACATACACAGAGAGATTTAATCTACATTCTAACCACTCACAAAAATTACAGTGCAAATGACTGAACCCAAACTGCAGCACTGCAAAAGGACCAGCTTGGGACAGGCTTTGCATGTTTGTGTGCACAATCACTGCGCAGCTTTGAGTGTAATTGGAACATTATAGTGAGAGAAATTAGATTACAGGCTGTGGAAAGGAACCAATGCTGGTGTCTGCTGCACTCATAGGCTTGCTGAGATGGATAAAAACAAGAACACAAAACAGGACAGGAGGAGACAGTTGGTGTGTGCCCCTGTTGCAGTTGGTGCCTGTACTTTTCTCCCTGGGCTTCTTCTGTGTAACTAATCCTTCTGCTTTCTAATCCCAATGGCTGATTCTCTATACTCATCTTGCATGTAAGGCAAACTCTGGGTATTGCAGAGGGGTGGGGAGAAGGTGGAAGGGTGATTGGGAGCCCCTCCTGGGCACTCTGGTTTCTGGGAGGGCTGCTGTGTCTCTGGATTACCTTTACCTTGTCTGTTTCAGTCTATAGCTGTAAATATGGCAAATATCATAGAATCAGCCAGGTTGGAAGAGACCTCCAAGCTCAGCCAGTCCAACCTAGAACCCAGCCCTTGCCAGTCAACCAGACCATGGCACTAAGTGCCCCAGCCAGGCTTGGCTTCAACACCTCCAGCCACAGAGAATCCACCACCTCCCTGGGCAGCCCATTCCAATGCCAATCACTCTCTCTGACAACAACTTCCTAACAACATCCAGTCTAGACCTGCCCTGGCACAACTTCAGACTATGTCCCCTTCTTCTGTTGCTGCTTGCCTGGCAGAAGAGCCCAACCCCACCTGGCTACAATCTCCCTTTCAGGCAGCTGCAGACAGCAATGAGCTCTGCCCTGAGCCTCCTCTCCTGCCGGCTGCACACCCCCAGCTCCCTCAGCCTCTCCTCACAGGGCTGTGCTCCAGGCCCCTCCCCAGCCTTGCTGCCCTTCTCCAAACACCTTCCAGCACCTCAACATCTCTCTTGAATGGAGGAGCCCAGAACTGGACACAGCACTCAAGGTGTGGCCTGAGCAGTGCTGAGCACAGGGGCAGCAGAACCTTCCTTGTCCTGCTGCCCACACTGCTCCTGAATATCTGCTTGTATCTTGTGCTAAGCTGTGAGTATAAAGCTTCATTCCTTAACTTCCTGCCAGCTGAGTCTAGCCTGGGTGATTTCATAAGAGTGGGGGGCAGAAAACTCCCAAACCACCACAACCATCTATGGTACTAACATTCCTCACAGTATCATAGTACCTCAGCATCTTTGGTAAGCCAATACACGTGTCTGCTTTTCAGCAAGAAACTAAGATAATCATTCTGTCACAAAATCTCCATCAACAATCATTTCAGCAAGCTCATTCTCAGCCCGAAATGTTTGCCTCTTCCTTTTTCTTTTTTACATTTCTGTAGAAAGGTTCTGAAAGCAGAGAGCTGAGAACAATTCTTTATCCTCATGGCACTTCCAAAGGAAGGGAAAAAGGTGTCAAATAGGTACCTAGAAATGCTTCCTTCTTAGCCTCACCACTGTAAAGATTTCCAAACCATGCTTTAATTGTACAGTCGTAGAATGCTTCAGGTTGGAAGGGACCTCAAAGCTCAGTCAGTTCCAACCCCCTACCATAGGCAGGGACACCTCCCACTAGAACAGGTCACTCAGGGCCTCATCCAACCTGGCCTTGAACACCTCCAGGCAGGGAGCAGCCACAACATCCCTGGGCAACCTGTGCCAGTGTCTCACCACCCTCACTGCAAACAACCCTTTCCTAATATCCACTCTGAATCTCCCCTCTGCCAGTTCAAACCCATTACCTCTCATCCTGTCATTACAAGACCTTGTCAATAGTCCCTCCACAGCCTTCCTGTAGGCCCCTTCAGATACTGGAAGGCCACTCCAAGGTCTCCTCAAAGCCTTCTCTTCTCCAGGCTGCAGAGCCCCAGCTCTCTCAGCCTGTGCTCTTAGCAGAGCTGCTGCAGCCCTCTCAGCATCTTCATGGCCTCCTCTGGACTGGCTCCAACACTTCCATGTCCTGCTTGTGTTGGGGGCTCCAGAACTGTGCACAGTGCTCCAGGTAGTATCAATGTTGCTTTTCACAATGAATATTCAGACTGCTCTGTGGGCTCAAACATCTCTGTTTTGAACAAGTTGGCTCCAGATGTAATTTTGCCTCCACAAGATAAGAGGTTTGCAGCTTTCCAGTTTCAAATCCAGTGACATTTTATACAGCCCTGTCACTAAAATCTGTGCTGTTTTCTTCTGGTAACTCTTGGCTATGCTGCTGCACGACAGTCTCAGCACCACTGAGACACTTCCTAAGACAGAAATGGACTGAAAATATTCTATAACTGTTTCAGAAATTACAGAATCACAGAATGTCAGGGGCTGGAAGAGACCTCAAGAGCTCATCCAGTCCAATATATGCACCATTCTTAAGCTGACTCCTATACAGTTCAGGGCCAAGATGATACTTGATCAAAAAGAAAAGAGGTTTGATGTGCATAAATAAACCCTATCAGCAGTCACAAAGACTTGAAAGTGTCACTAACCTGGCCTTATGGAAGCAGTAAACAGGCAGACTTTACCAATAGCCAGCAAACATCCACTGGGGAATGTAAAGGTGCCTTGTGGCCAGCCATTAACAAGTGAAAAAGAAACCCAGCAAAGGCAAAGGGCTCTGGCAGCCATTCCTCCAGCTGTGGAGAACAAGTGCACATCCTATCCATCACAATCATACAAGGGATGACCTCAGACTTCTACATTACACCTGCAACTGCAGTTTAACACTGCAAGGGACAGATCTGGACTTTTTTCTCTCCATCACCTCTCCATGCTGGCTCTGAGGCCCATTTGACCTCTAGGATAGACACTCCAAGAAGCGAAGCAGAGACATAAACACACACAGAGATTCTTTGACAGATTGACATCCCCAGACTGTCTTTCCAAGAGCTTGATGATGGTAATAGCACATCAGGAGCACTGCTTGAGTGGCAAGAGAGCAGGACAGTCCTTCAAACAGGCATGAAGTCATTAGGTTGGCTCAGTTTTAAATTCAAAGCAGCAGACTAAACCACAGAACAGTTTGGTTTTGCCCAGATCCATTTCAGCCAGGCAGGAGAAGAGAGCAGGGCATTAGACTACCAGAACCTGCTGGAAGCAGAGTGCAGTTCCCCCTGCATCAGTGCTCACTGCACTGGTCAAAGAGTTAAGCTCCTTTTAGTAAGGTGCCATTTCCTCTGATTCTTATTCTAGCAGACCCAGAAACACAAAGGAGCCCATGCAAAGGGTGGCAGCAAAAAGAAAGATCCCCAAGGATCAGTGCTGGGCCCACTCCTGTTTAGTATCTTTATTGATGATCTGGATGAGGGGATTGAGTCCAGCATCAGTAAGTTTGCAGATGACACCAAGCTAGGAGCAGCTGTGGAGCTGCTGGAAGGTAGGAGAGCCCTGCAGAGGGACCTGGACAGGCTGGATGGGTGGGCAGAGGCCAATGGGATGAGATTTAACAAGGCCAAGTGCAGGGTTCTGCACTTTGGCCACAACAACTCCAAGCAGCACTACAGGCTGGGGACTGAGTGGCTGAGAGCAGACAGGCAGAGAGGGACCTGGGGGTGCTGGGAGAGAGGAGCTGAAGATGAGGCAGCAGTGCCCAGGTGGGCAGCAGAGCCAATGGCATCCTGGGCTGGCTCAGGAGCAGTGTGGGCAGCAGGACAAGGGAGGTTCTTCTGCCCCTGTGCTCAGCACTGCTCAGGCCACACCTTGAGTGCTGTGTCCAGTTCTGGGCCACTCAATTCAAGAGAGATGCTGAGGTGCTGGAAGGTGTTTGGAGAAGGGCAGCAAGGCTGGGGAGGGGCCTGGAGCACAGCCCTGTGAGGAGAGGCTGAGGGAGCTGGGGGTGTGCAGCCGGCAGGAGAGGAGGCTCAGGGCAGAGCTCATTGCTGTCTGCAGCTGCCTGAAGGGAGGCTGTAGCCAGGTGGGGTTGGGCTCTGCTGCCAGGCAAGCAGCAACAGAACAAGGGGACACAGTCTCAAGGTGTGGCAGGGCAGGTCTAGGCTGGATGTTAGGAGGAAGTTCCTGGCAGAGAGAGTGATTGGCATTGGATTGGGCTGCCCAGGGAGGTGGTGGAGTCGCTGTGGCTGGAGGTGTTGAAGCCAAGCCTGGCTGGGGCACTTAGTGCCATGGTCTGGTTGATTGGCTAGGGCTGGGTGCTAGGTTGGAGTGGCTGAGCTCGGAGCTCTCTTCCACCCTGCTTGATTCTATGATTCTAAGGAGGCTGGAATGCCATTTGCAGCTGCAGGGAACCATCAAACCATTTCAGCTGAAACGTGAATCCACCCCATCCACTTTTTAGCAGCTCACTGTACAGTTTGAAGCTAGAAAAAGTGAAAGTCTGCCTCCATATTCTGACACAGACCTAAACTGAAAGTTACCAGCTGAGCTCAGAAGCTACTTCACAAGATAAGCTTTCTGTTCCTTGCCACATGCCCAATCTACGCTGGAAATTACAAGAGCTATATGCCCATCCAGTAAGCAACCAACACACTGGAATTAAGAGCTGCTATAAAGCCCCCATATGTTTGTTTTTCATAGTACTTTTGTAGCCATCATCACCCCACAGTCATGAGCAGAAGAACAGGCTTGTGATAATGTATGGCTATGAAATTACTTTTAGACTTAGCATAAACATTCTGCAGAAGCCTGCCCTCCTCAGAAGCACTGTCACTGCACTGCAGCTTGACTCATGCTTTAATTAAAACCTCTACAGTAATGTTCACTTGGAATAGTCTAAGAACCAGGAATCCTATCCAGACACAGAAGACTTCCCCCATACAGTGGTTGAGCAATCTGTAATTAAGCCAAATGAGACACACCAAGAACATTAACAGTACCTTTCAGCAGGGGAATTATTTTCCAGAGAACATTCTCTTTTTACTGCTTTTTTATGATGAAGATGTAAAATCTAATTGAAGTGACACACTTAGGTTGTGTTTCATCCACTTGTTAGCTGCACAGCTCACCTCTGAACCATTTATTAGGATGGTAAAAAAATGCAGTCCCTACTGTACCCCTTTTTGTGTTTGGGGTGTTTGTTTGTGGGGTTTTTTCTTCTTTGGTAACCAGGAATGCAATGAGGAAGGCCACAGCCCTCTTGGAACTGAAGCTGGCAAAGGAAGTAAAAGAGAACAAGAAAGGCTGCTTCAAACCCATCAGTAGAAACAGGAAGCCCAGGGAAGGCGTGGGGCAGTGCTGAACGATGAGGCAGCCTGAGAACTGAGGGTGCAGAGAAGGCAGAGCTGCTGAATGTCTTCTTGGCTTCAGTCTTTACCCCTAAGGGTGAGCTCCCCTATGGACTCCAGACCCTGAGTGAAGGAGAGGAAGCCTGGAGGAGGGAATGCTCCCCACTGGTCAGTGCAGACTGGGCTAGGGATCAGTGACACACATTGAACATTCACAAGTCCATGGGCCCTGATAGGATACACCCAAGGGTGCTGATAAAGCTGCCTGAGGTTGTTGCTCTGCCACTCTCCATCGTCTTTGCCAACTGGTGGCAGACAGAAGAGGTGCCTGAGGGCTGGAGCAGAGCCAACGGCACTGCAGGCTTCAAAAGGGCAAGAAAGAGGTTCCAGGGAGCTACAGACCAGGCAGCCTCACCTCCATCCCTGGAAAAATGATGGAGTGACTCCTGCTGGAGGGCATCTCAAGGCACTTGGGAGAGAAGAAGGTTATCAGGAGCAGTCAGCGTGGATTTACCAAGGGGAGGTCATGCATCACTAACCTGATAGATTCCTGTGATGCCATAACTAAACAGGTAGATGCAGGGAGAGCAGTGGATGTAGTCTACCTTGACCTTAGCAAGGCCTTTGACACCATCTCCTACGACATCCTGGTGAGCAAGCTCAGGAAGTGTGGGAAGGAAAAGCTTGCAGTGAGGAGGATTAGGAACTGGTTACAAGACAGCTCAAAGAGTGGTGATCAATGGTGCCAGGCCCAGCTGGAGAGCTCTAACCAGTGGAGTCCCCCAGGGATCAGTGCTGGGGCCAGTCCTGTTCAACATCATCAGTGACACTGATGAGGGCACAGACAGACAGACAGAGTCTGCTCAGCAGGTTTGCTGATGACACCAAGCTGGGAGGCTTGGCTGAGACAGCTGCAGGCTGTGCGGCCATCCAGAGAGACCTGGACAGACAGAGCTGGGCACAGAGGAACCAAATGAGGCCCAACAGGGACAAGTGCAGAGTCCTGCACCTGGGGAGGAATAACAAACTGCAGCAGGACAGGCTGGGAGGTGACTGCTGGAGAGCAGCCCTGGGGAGAGGGACCTGGGAGTGCTGGGGGACACTTCTTGTGGGCAAGAAGACCAATGGGATCCTGGGATGTACTAAGCAGAGTGTGTCCAGCAGATCCAGGGAGGTTCTCCTGCCCCTCTACTCTGCCCTGCTGAGACCTCATCTTGAGTACTGCCTTAGGTTTTTGGCTTCCCAGTTTAAGAAGGACAGGGATCTGCTGGAGAGGGTCCAGTGGAGGGCTACAAGGATGATGAGGAGACTGGAGCACTGCCTGATGAGGAGAGGCTGAGGGACCTGGGGCTGCTTAGTCTGGAGAAGAGAAGACTGAGAGGGGATTTAATCAATGTTTATAAACATCTGAGGGCTGGGGGTCAGGAGGGGGGGACAGGCTCTGCTCACTGCTCCCTGGGATAGGACAAGAAGCAATGGATGGAAGCTGCAGCACAGGAGGTTCCAGCTCAACACAAGGGGGAACTTCTTGCCTGGAAGGGTCCCAGAGCCCTGGCACAGGCTGCCCAGAGAGGTTGTGGAGTCTCCTTCTCTGGAGCCTTTCCAGGCCTGTCTGGATGTGTTTCTCTGTGGTCTGTGTTAGATAGTGTTGTCCTGCTCTGGCAGGGGGGTTGGACTCGATGATCCCCTTACGTCTTGTGATCCTTGGGTCCCTTCCCACCCTTAATATCCTGTGACCCTGTGATCTTGTGAACTAAAAAAAAAAACCCTTGCTCTGCTGCATTTCCTCCACCACTCTTGTCCCCAGCTGAAGCTTTACAGACAGCAAGGAGAGAAAGTCATAGAGTAGCATTTGGAAGCAGGCAGTAGCTGTGAAAGAGAAAGGAAGAGCAGTGCTCATCTGGCGCCAGTGCGGGAAGAGGGAATGCCCTTCTGCATTTCACAGAAGCAGTGGCACAGCTGCAGCTTTGAAGAACATCCCCCAGGTTCTCATGTTCTCCTATGAATCTCCTTCCAGCAAGATTTATTCAAGGTTTCAAAGACATGCTCTCTCTCTGGGATGTAAGACCTGTAGCTAACAGCCCCATCGCTGGTACTCTCAAGTAACTTCCCACTAGTTCCCCAGTAATGTAAGTCCCACCTAAGAGCAAACATCCAGCTCACTACATATTTCACACTTCCCATTCCATCTCCTTCTCAAGGAGATGACTCCTAAAAAACAGCTAGAAATATCTGCCTGCCATTCCTCCTGTGGAAAAGGTGAGCTTAAGCTGTAAGAGAAGCTGGAAGCAAATGCTCAGGCTCCAACTCACCAGCTGGTAGAAACAAGCCTGTTCCCAGCAGAGACAAGAGCTTGGACCTGTTCAAACTCCAGAACTGCAAAACACAAGTATCTCTCTGCCTGTTTGTCACAGCAGTGTGGGGGACAATTTGCAGTTATCACTTTCTCAAAGTATGAGGAGAGGTGGAAAGAGAGAGATCCAGCCCTGCTGCCAGGAGGATAACAAACCACATCATGTCAGCCCCACGAATGGCACAGCTACTGCAGTAAAATCCAAACCCACACATTTTTGTCAAGTCCTCAGTAATCCAAAAGGAAGTTTAGGCAACCTTCTCTGTGCCACTACAGTCTTTTCTGTGTAATTCTAGCCTCTAACCCTAACATAAAAGAAACAGGTGGGTGAAATAGTGACCAGAGAGAAATGTGGCAGTTCTTACATCCCTCACCTCCTACTGGGCAGTGCTTCTGAAGAAACTTGCAGGAAACAGAAAAAAAGAGTTCTAGAAATGCATCATGAATCACAGAATCAACCAGGCTGGAGGAAACCTCCAAACTCATCCAGCCCCACCTAGAACCCAGCCCTAGACAATCAACCAGACCATGGCACTAAGTGCCCCAGCCAGGCTTGGCTTCAACACCTCCAGGAACAGAGACTCCACCACCTCCCTGGGCAGCCCATTCCAATGCCAATCACTCTCTCTGACAACAACTTCCTCCTCACATCCAGCCTAGACCTGCCCTGGCACAGCTTGAGTCTGTGTCCCCTTGTTCTGTCCCTGGTTGCCTGTCAGCAGAGCCCAACCCCACCTGGCTACAGCCTCCCTTCAGGTAGTTGTAGACAGCAATGAGCTCTGCCCTGAGCCTCCTCTGCTGCAGGCTGCACACCCCCAGCTCCCTCAGCCTCTCCTCACAGGGCGGTTCTCCAGGCCCCTCCCCAGCCTTGCTGCCCTTCTGTGGACACGTTTCCTAGTCTCTGGAGCTTCTGTGAAGCATCACTGCAGTGTAACCAATACCTGATGTCCAAAGTCTAATCACTATACCATTAAGGACTTGAATGCTGGCTCCTATGGAGAAAAGCAGAGAAAAGCTTTCAAAACTTCCTTGCAGACAAAACCCAAGTTAGCACTATATGTAATGCTACAGTCTGGGAAGATTGGGGGAAAGCATCTTGAATAACGAGAGATAAACCCTTTCAGAAGAAAGGCTCCTAGGAAAAGTAAGCACTGCACTGCTTCAGTGGATGTGTGGAGAAGCAGTCATTGGTGGTCTCACAAGAAGCAGGTGAATTCCCAACATCTTCTGTACTCCTCTGCTTAAAAATACCTACAATGTAAATTCTTTACTAGCTCTGTGGCATATAAAAGTGGAAATAAAGAATGCTTCACTAACAAACATGTCAACTGAACAGCCTGATTTTAGAGGTAGATCTGTAACACATTTCTGTGTTCTTTGACATTTCTGTTTTATTCTAAATGGATCCAAGCCAGTTCAAATGTCTCACTGCTTACACCAACAAAAATGAATCTATATGGCAGCATCCAAGGCCAACTTTCTGTAACTCATCAGTCTAAGACAGATGCAAGAACCACTGTCCCGCTGTATGAAAGCAACCTTTCATTTGGTTCCTCAGCCACATGTGTCCACCACCTCCCAGTCAAGGAAGCCCTTGGATTTTACTGCACAACAAGCCTAGGAACCAGAAGGAGGCCACTGCAGTGGTTGGTCACTATGAAGGAGTAGGAGAACAAGTCTAGAGAGATGCTTCTCATTCCAAGCTCTTCCTGTTTCTCAAGGCTGGATGTTAGACCTTCTGTGACTGACACACTCAGTCAAGACTTTGTGCCTTTCAAATACTTCTCACCTTTATATGCACTTTTGGCAGTCGTGAGAGTCTAAATCCTCTCTCTTGTTTATCAACAAAGATAAGGATTGCATCAGTCTCTCCCTAGTCAACAAAGATAAAGATTGCCTTTGTTACCTTCTGGGACTCAGTCTTGGTGCTTGGCCTAAAGCTCAGGGATGCAAATCAACAGACAACGCCTCGGAAACCGCTGGACCTCAGCCTGGCTAGAATGCCCAGGATGCCTGCATCTCAGCCACCCCGAAGAGAAAAGGCTGATGTGCATGCAGGGTATGGAATGCATGAGGAGCTGCAGGCAGACACCGAGCAGAAGGCTGTGTGAAAGGCAGGAGCATTGCCTGCCAAAGGGTGGCACTCCCAGCAGACCACCAAGAGTGCACTTCTAGCAGACTACCAAGGGTGGACCTCCACCAGACTACCAGAGCAGCACCACCACCAGCCGAACTCCACAGCAGACCAGCCCTGGGCCACGCACCCGTCTCTCTCTCCACCCCCCATCTGCGACTGAGGGTAATATGATCACAGTTCTTTTCCTTCCCTGCTTCTTCTCTTCTTCTCCAACATTCTCTTTATCTCTCTCTCCCCCTTCTCTCTCTCTCCCTCTGTTTTGTCCAACTTTATCCTCTAATAAAGAGCTTTGTGGTGAGCTCTGGTCTCATTTGCACCTTAAATTCACAACACAGAAATCCATAAGAACAGATCTTGCATCTCTGGACAGAGATATTGTTCATCTCTGTTCTCTGGACCTTGACAGCATCCAAAGTAACTCATAATGATTTCCATTTCTCATTAATCTCCTGTTTTGAACCTGCTTACAGCTCATTTTCTTTAAGGCACCTCCATACCAACACAGTATCACAGTATCACCAAGGTTGGAAGAGACCTCACAGATCATCAAGTCCAACCCTTTACCACAGAGATCAAGGCCAGACCATGGCACCAAGTGCCACATCCAACCTTGCCTTGAACTGCCCCAGGGACGGCGACTCCACCACCTCCCCAGGCAGCCCATTCCAGTGTCCAATGACTCTCTCAGGGAAGAACTTTCTCCTCACCTCGAGCCGAAATTTCCCCTGGCGCAGCCTGAGGCTGTGTCCTCTCGTTCTGGTGCTGGCCACCTGAGAGAAGAGAGCAACCTCCTCCTGGCCACAACCACCCCTCAGGTAGTTGTAGGCAGCAATAAGGTCACCCCTGAGCCTCCTCTTCTCCAGGCTAAGCAGGTAGCAAATACTCCCTATTTATTGGCTCCAGAGCCCTTTCCCGTCACAGAAAGAGACCTGAGAGTAGACAGGTTCCATTAGACAGAGCACATTCTGCACACAGTAACTGATGAGAAGCACTTGCCACCACTCCAACATTTGTTTCAGAAATTAAAGTATTCAAGACAAGTATGTGACAGACTTATAACAGTCTAAGTCTTTTGTTCCTTGCTCCTTTCCTGATAAACCCTAATATTCTATTTGCCTTTTCTGGACCACTACTAATTACTGGCTACTTTCAGTGCTACAACACCAAGGTTTTTCTCTTGCCCTACTAATTAATTCAGAGCTTAACAAAATATGTAGGGACTACCACTGCAAGAGCTCAACGTGGAGAGGCAGAGTAAAAAATTCTAGGCATAGATTATTACTGAGTGTAAATAGTTTTTACCTAAGGAGGAAAAATGATCCAGAACTCACTTAAATATCTCAACTCAATTATTGCCACTCCAGAATTAGATTTTGGTGACACCTCTATAGAATTATTTATCAGGATCAGGCAAATAGAGAAAAGCAAATCCAGTATTAGAAATATTAGCAAACAAATACAGAGTAGAAGTATAGGAACTGGTACACAGAATCACAGCACCAGGCAGGCTGGCAAAGCCCCTCAGCATCACCAAGTCCAGCCTAGAACCCTGCTCTACAAGATTCACCTTAAACCATAGCCCTAAGCACCACATCCAAACCAACCTTAAACACAGCCAGGCTGGGTGACTCCACCACCTCCCTGGGCAGCTCATTCCACTCCCTGACCACTCTCTCCATGAAAAAGTTTTTCCCAATCTCCAATCTAAACCTCCTCATTCTCAGCTTGAGGCCATTCCCCCTTGTTCTGTCTCCAATTACATGTGAGGAGAGCCCAGCAGCAGCCTCTCCACAATGTCCCTCCAGGTAGCTGTAGACAGCAATGAGGTCTCCCCTCAGCCTCCTCTGTTTCACACTAACCATCCCCAGCGCCCTCAGTCACTCCTCATAAGATTTATTCTCCAGCCCCCTCCTCAGCTTCATTGACCTCCTCTGGACCTGCTTCAGCACCTCCACATCTCTCTTGCACTCTGGTGCCCAAAACCCAACACAATACTGGAGGTGTGGCCCCACCAAAGCCACTGCATAAGTTTTTGATATCATATATATTGAGCAACAGTTCAACTAATAACCATGTCAATGGGTTCAAGAAGTGACCAGAAAAGTTACTGAGGAATAATTCACTAGTGGCAGTTCAGCATGAAAAGTTACCATGTCTGTCTAGCACCGGAATTCCCTTAGCTGCAAATCACCAGCAACTGTCAGTACATCCTCGTCAAGCAGAGCTGCACCTCTCTGAACGTTGCTGGGCCACAGCTACACAGAGCCCACATTGAACTACCACATGTAGGAACCGAAAGAGCACCAAAAGTGAAGCTGCTTATTCTCCTTCAAAGAGGGAAATTATACCAGAACCACTTCCTAAGGAGTCTCTGTAATTCAAAAAGGAGAAAAAGTTGGATTTCTTTCACTTCACACACTCACATGAATGCTCTTCTCCTGAAAATATCCCTTAGCTTTTAAAAGTCCAACTTGCAAAGATACCCAGAACATGACTTTGAGAGCAGTTAATGGAAGCCTGATACTGTCACAAGCCTGGGGCAGGAAGGAATTCTTTCTGCATGCAGTTCTATGCATTTTCTTTTTACATATAGCAAAGAATCAGGAAGAGAGCAAAATCTTTTTCATTCTTGTAAAGACATCAACAGAAGCACTTAGACTGAAGAGAAGAACAGGAGTTGTTTGGGTTTTTAGGGACTTATTATTAGAATCATAGAATCAAGCAGGTTGGAAGAGACCTCCAAGATCACCCAGTCCAACCTAGCACCCAGCCCCAGCCAATCAACCAGACCATGGCACTAAGTGCCCCAGCCAGGCTTTGCTTGAATACCTCCAGTGATGGTGACTCCACCACCTCCCTGGACAGCCCATTCCAATGCCAATCACTCTCTCTGACAACAACTTCCTCCTAACAGCCAGCCTAGACCTCCCCTGGCACAACTTGAGACTGTGTCCCCTTCTTCTGTTGCTGGTTGTCTGGGAGAAGAGCCCAACCCCACCTGGCTACAGCCTCCCTTCAGGGAGTTGTAGACAAAAGCATATAGAAAAGACCTTCATCATTTGTTTATAATAGGGAGAGTTGTTTGGTTTTAGTATCTCCAACTTTCAAAGTGGGTTCTAATTAACAAATATTGATGTCATCTCTAGTTTGAGTCAGGGGACACCCTCAAACCATCATTCTGCTATTTTTAAACCCAGAATATGTTTTGAATCTGTCCAAAATATTTATCTCTCCAAGGTTAAAAACTCTGACATCATTTCCAAAGATAAGTTAATAACACAAATCTTAACACGATGCCCTGGTTCAGATTTGGTTAAGATGCTAAAGAGTGACCACTGCTAACACCTACCTGAAGCTTCTCTAACAGGAGCCATCAACTCTT
Organism: Pogoniulus pusillus; assembly: GCF_015220805.1. Lineage (NCBI taxonomy): Eukaryota > Metazoa > Chordata > Aves > Piciformes > Lybiidae > Pogoniulus > Pogoniulus pusillus. The sequence goes on from NC_087295.1 coordinate 15,409,004, forward strand.
GTAAGAGGAAATAAAGCAAATCTCCAATGCTAGTACATTTACCAATCTTCAATACTAATCAGGACATAAGACAGGTATTTATAAATAAGCTGTTCATTCACCCACTCAATCAACTGTCTACTTCATTAGTTTCTCACAAACAGGACACTGCTTACTCACTGAGACTGCCCAATTAACTCCAGCTTGCCCCAGTCAGTGACAAATAACTTCCTGCTTTTATGCATAAACCCCCAAACATCAACCTACTCCAGTCTGCTGTCCAGATCATGCTGTTCTTTGCCTACACTACTCAAAACATAATAGTTACTTCTCCCTCTCAATTATTTACCTTAGAATTACCTTCCTTGTGGTGTTTGGCACAGGATCGAAGCTGAGTTATCCAGTACTGTTTCTCTTTTGCATCAGCAGCTGGAACAGAAACAAGAAAATGCAGGGAATGGCACATAAATCCACTCTGGTTTTGCATAAGAGAAGGTGACTGAGAGGGAGATGCACTACAAATTCTACTGAAATCAAGTATGGCTAAGTTCTTCGGTGCAATACATCTGAACCTCAACTTAAGGTGTGGCTGGTCGGAAGAGGCAAATTGCTCAGTCTTCTTCACAGTTACCTCCTCCAATTGTTACTAAACCCAGAATTACCTCAAGGTTACTTTGGTGCTCACCTGTTCTACTGGTCTCTCTGTGAAGCACAAGGGTCATACTGTAACAATGACATCAGTGAAACCCCCAGGCTCAGGCTGTCAGCTACCAGACAAAGTATCAGTTCTACAGACACTTAAGTACATCTATTTTAATGCAGTTCCACTAAATCTCTTTAAACCAATGTGTCATTCACATGCAATCCAAAGATACCAGAAGGCAAAGCACATTTTCCCACACATCTCTTTAAAAGCAGCTTTAAAAAGTGCTTGTAAAGACTGCCCACAGTCTCTACACACAGTGGCTCCTGTGTAGTAAGTTTATTCAGGAGAGGTGTTTGCTTCTGGGTTGATTTTTAAGCCAACTACTAGAGTAGTCCTAATTATGAATAGCTATGTGGAGTGGATGATCTCAGCAAGTATTTTCTTTTACTTCCTCTACTATTATGTACTTCAGTGTTTATTGGCTCAGCATAAAACTTATTTAGTGATTTCAATCAAATTCATAGATCCAATTAAATTATGAAGGATCATAGAGCATCTGATGATCACAAGTGGCTGGAGAAGCATGAAAATGAAACCACAAGTGCTCATTCCAGAACACCTGCACAGGAATTCTCCCTGGGTGTTCTTCTGTATCACTTCTAAGAATGAAACAGGACCACACTACACCACAGGGGAGTACTGCATACTCTGTCCTGCCAGGCAACTGATGAAAAAAGCTGTGAATCACAGAATCAGGCAGGTCGGAAGAGACCTCCAAGCTCAGCCAGCCCCACCTAGAACCCAGCCCTAAACAATCAACCAGACCATGGCACTAAGTGCCCCAGCCAGGCTTGGCTTCAACACCTCCAGGCACGGCCACTCCATCACCTCCCTGGGCAGCCCATTCCAATGCCAATCACTCTTTCTGGCACGAACTTCCTCCTAACATCCAGCCTAGACCTGCCCTGGCACAGCTTGAGACTGTGTCCCCTTGTTCTGTTGCTGCTTGCCTGGCAGCAGAGCCCAACCCCACCTGGCTACAGCCTCCCTGCAGGTAGCTGTAGGCAGCAATGAGCTCTGCCCTGAGCCTCCTCTCCTGCCGGCTGCACACCCCCAGCTCCCTCAGCCTCTCCTCACAGGGCTGTGCTCCAGGCCCCTCCCCAGCCTTGCTGCCCTTCTCCAAACACCTTCCAGCACCTCAACATCTCTCTTGAATGGACGAGACCAGAACTGGACACAGCACTCAAGGTGTGGCCTGAGCAGTGCTGAGCACAGGGGCAGAAGAACCTCCCTTGTCCTGCTGCCCACACTGCTCCTGAGCCAGCCCAGGATGCCATTGGCTCTGCTGCCCACCTGGGCACTGCTGCCTCAGCTTCAGCTACTCTCTACCAGTACTCCCAGGTCCCTCTCTGCCTGGCTGCTCTCAGCCACTCTGGCCCCAGCCTGCAGTGCTGCTTGGGGTTGTTGTGGCCACAGTGTAGAACCCTGCACTTGGCCTTATTAAATCTCAACCCATTGGCCTCTGCCCACCCATGCAGCCTGTCCAGGTCCCTCTGCAGGGCTCTCCTAGCCTCCAACAACTCCATACCTGCTCCTAGCTTGATGTCATCTGCAAACTTACTGATGCTGGACTCAATCCTCTGGTCCAAATCATCAACAAAGATATTGAACAGGACAGAATAAAACTAATGTGGTCAGAATAAAACTAATATAATTTGAAAATTCTGCTACACTGTGTTACATGTCAGTTCCTAAAATACCTTTTGTAAGGTGTTTTTAAACACTGCTTCTTTAGAACTACTCTGATGAAAGCATCCTCATCGATCCCCCATAAACACCTCAGAATCAGAATACTGCTTTTAAAAAGAAGAGAAAGAACATTTAAAAAGTCAAATAAAATAGTCCAAAGTAATTCTTATGTACCCTGTATTGCCTACTTACATTTGGGAGTAAGAGAAGGCAAAATGTTATGTTAAACAAGTATTGAATTATTGCAAGACTGAGAAGAGAAACAAGAATGGTCTTGCATTGTCATTTTTGTGCTCTCCGACCTATTATCAACCCATTAACAACCCATTACCCCATACATTACTGCACTGCAGGATGGTAGCAGGGTAGAACAATATTAGGAATTAAATGCTACTCTGTGAACCACAACAAAAGCAGCTTTTCCTTCCTTCAGGAGCAACAGAATACACCATACAATCAAAATGTCACACCTGTGTCACTCCAGATCGCTCTTCCATTGTGTACTACGAAGTAGCACGCAGCAACGTAGTTGTATGGGCATTGCTTTCTGACAGTACAGGGGATTAAAAGATATATTAATTACAAGATAAATCAAACATGCAGAAGCAGGAATGGCAGAGAAGAACGATTCAGCTGGCCCTTGCAGCAGCACTGTACCTCTCAACTTGTACATCTCTCCGTTGGCAGAGTAGACCACCAGCATGTGCGGCACTTCGTCGCTGGGCGAGATGATGGCTCCGGCTAAAGACAAGGCCCCTCGTGGCTTCTGGCTTTTGCTTTGCTCATTCACAAAGTACTGCAGGATCCCTGTCTCGAAGTCCAGCACAAAGTACCTGCCCAGAGAAATTGCAAACACACGAATGAGGCTAGGTCAGCCTTGGCGTCCTCAGTCTGTAAGGTACCACTGCTTTGATTGTTATGGGCTTGGGTTTTCATGGGCACTTCTTTTATTCATAGAATGGGGCAGGTTGGAAGGGACCTCAAAGCTCATCCAGGTCCAACCATAGGCAGGGACACCTCCCACTAGAACAGGTTGTTCAAGGCCTCATCCAACCTGGCCTTGAACACCTCCAGGCAGGGAGCAGCCACAACCTCCCTGGGCAACCTGTGCCAGTGTCTCACCACCCTCACTGCAAACAACTTCGTCCTAATATCTACTTTGAATCTCCCCTCTGCCAGTTCAAACCCATTCCCCCTTGTCCTGTCATTACAAGACCTTGTCAATAGTCCCTCCTCAGCCTTCCTGTAGCCCCCTTCAGATACTGGAAGGCCACTCCAAGGTCTCCTCAAAGCCTTCTCTTCTCCAGGCTGCACAGCCCCAACTCTCTCAGCCTGTCCTCAGAGCAGAGCTGCTGCGCCCTCTGAGCATCTTGGTGGCCTCCTCTGGACTGGCTCCAAGAGTTCCATGTCCTGTTTATGTTGGGGGCTCCAGAACTGCCCCCAGGACTGCAGGTGGGGTCTGAGGAGAGCAGAGCCAAGGGGCAGAATCCCCTCCCTTGCCCTGCTGCCCACACTGCTCTTGCTGCAGCCCAGCAGAGAGTTGCTGTCTGAGCTGCATGAGCAAACGTGTTTCTTTCAGATTAAGGATGATGTTCACATATGAAACAGAAGACACAAAAGCAAGAAAAGGAATTCTTTGCAGAGGAGGTTCCACTGAAGAATTATGAGACTGCTGCTTTTAGAGACTTTTGGCCTCTCCTCATTTCTTTTATGCATACCTTTGAAAGACATGCTACTTGCCCACAACTTCTCATTTGAAAAGGTGACTGCAGAGGGACAAGGCTGGTGCCAGGGTATTTTCTATTACACCAGACATGGCATTTTCAGCTTTGTGATATTCTATATGTAGTTGTCAAGTGTAACTCTGGAAACTAGTCAAGGGAACTGATCATTCAGTTTACAGCTAAGTACTAGGGAAGTATGGACACACATTGGGATGCACTGGAGGAACTGTGGCTGGCTGCTGAGCAGCCCTGCAGCAAATACCTGGATAGTTAAAACCACCTCTCAGAACCAGGGCCTGTGATTGTGAGGCTGTGGTTAGCTGCCTGTAGAAAGCCTCAGCAACCTCCTGATCCTGGCCAGGTGGCTGTAATAAACACCCACAACTGTATCACCCCTGCTAGCCTGTCCTTTAACTCACAACCACAAGCTATCAGCTCACCCCTATCCACCCCTGGTGTGATAGTTTGAGGCAAAGTGGAATATTTTAATGAGAGAGATTAGATGTTAGGCTGTGAAAAGGAAACAGTGCTGATGTCTGCTGCACTCACAGGCTTGCTGAGATGGATAAAAACAAGAACAAAAACATATGTAAGACAGTGTGTGTGAGTCTCTGTCCCTGAGAGTCTGTGTTTCTCCCTAGGCTTCCTCTGTGCAACTAATCCTTCTGCTTCTAACCCCCCTGGCTGATCCTCCAAACTCACCTTGCATGTAAGGCAAGTCTGGGATGAGGCAGGGGGGTGGAAGGAAGGTGGAAGAGTGGTTGGGAGCCCCTCCTGGGCACTCTGGTTTCTGGCAGGGCTGTTGTGTTTCTGTGTTACCTTTACCTTGTCTATTTCTGTCTGTAGCTGTAACTGCTGTAACTCTCTGCTTGTATCTTGTGCTGAGCTGTGAGTATAAAGCTTCATTCCTTAACTCCCAGCTGGCTGAGTCTAGCCTGGGTGATTTGTAAGGGGGGTTGGGGGGGGGGGAGCAGGGAACTCTGAAACCATCACACCTGGACAGAACTCAAGGCATTCTAGTTGCTCCCTCACATAAAGAGCACCTCCACCCCCTTGCCTCGTTGAGATGTCTCTCCCAAAGAGGCCACAGCCACCCATGTGTGCATGGAAGTGCATACTTCTGCATTTATTTGTCTGAATTAAGCAAAGCATTTCTAGGCACCTCAACATTCACTTACACATCTGTAACACGGTACACTGCTCACTGAAGGTGTCACTTGGAAGCAAGTCTGCAATGTACTCAAAGGTATGTTCTCAGGAGAAACAAACATCTCTTTTCTCACCTCAGAAATCAGCCATCTGAAACTAAGTTCTCACTACTCCATGATTCCAAGAAGTTCTGGCAATGCTACCTAGAAATCCTTCCAACATAACCCTTGTGATCTCAAATCTCTTCACACTCTTCTTTCTCACTTCAGTCAGTTTTCTGGAACAGATTTTGTACAACTTCCCAGTTTGGATCCATGTGATGGAGGATTTGGGTTTTATATGAAGATTTCTGCAACTGGAAAACTGCAATCCCCGTCAGAGCTTCAGCTGGGGACTCAATCCATCCTTCATGGGTGGAGTGTCTAATGCCAGGGCTCATCTGCGCCAAACAGTGTGGCCAGTAGGACAAGAGAGATTATTCTGCCCCTGTGCTCAGCACTGGGCAGGCCACACCTTGAGTGCTGTGTCCAGTTCTGGGCTCCTCCATTCCAGAGAGATGCTGAGGTGCTGGAACACATTCAGAAAAGCTGGTGAGGGGCCTGGAGCACAGCCCTGTGAGGAGAGGCTGAGGGAGCTGGGGGTGTGCAGCCTGCAGAAGAGGAGGCTCAGGGCAGAGCTCATTGCTGCCTACAACTACCTGAAGGGAGGCTGTAGCCAGGTGGGGTTGGGCTCTGCTGCCAGACAAGCAGCAACAGAACAAGGGGACACAGTCTCAAGCTGTGCCAAGGGAGGTCTAGGCTGGATGTTAGGAGGAAGTTGTTGGCAGAGAGAGTGATTGGCATTGGAATGGGCTGCCCAGGGAGGTGGTGGAGTCACCGTGCCTGGAGATGTTGAAGCCAAGCCTGGCTGGGGCACTTAGTGCCATGGTCTGGTTGATTGGCCAGGGCTGGGTTCTAGGTGGGGCTGGATGATCTTGGAGGTCTCTTGATTCCATTATTCTATGATTCTATGACTGCATCTACAAAAAGCAAAGTTCATGGTTCCACTAACTCAAAGAGATGCCATGCAGATATACTTCATTTCCAGAACACTGTGTCTTATTAGGCCTTCTTAAAGATTATGTTTTTGCAGCTATGTTTCTCTTTTCCCTTGAGCCATAACGGAATTATTCACACCAATAAAGCACTGCATACATGTGTAACAGTCAACACTGCTAAAAAACCCTCTGAAGCCATCATTTAAAGACAGGTGGCTGGGAGAACATGCTTACAGTTCAGTAATTGATATCCTTTATGCACTGAGGTTCCTCAATTTATTGTTTTCTGACATTAGAACATGTAAGATCCACAGTGTTCAATAAAGGACTCTGAATGCACACTGGGTTTTCATATCCTGCCCTTCATCATTTTAACATCCACAGACCTTTCACACAAATGAAACTTTAAGAGAAATCTTCCCTGGTTTGTTAAGTCCCAGTCAGTCCTTAAGTCAACAAGCAAGCCTGCCTTATGAACCAAAGCATCACTTACAATCATAGAATCATAGAATCAACCAGGTTGGAAGAGACCTCCAAGATCATCCAGGCCAACCTAGCACCCAGCCCTAACCAATCAACCAGACCATGGCACTAAGTGCCTCATCCAGGCTTTTCTTGAAGACCCCCAGGGACAGTGCCTCCACCACCTCCCTGGGCAGCCCATTCCAATGCCAATCACTCTCTCTGTGAAGAACTTCTTCCTAATATCCAGCCTATACAGAAGCTACAATTGCTGCTGACCAGCTCATCAGTTCATCGACTTCTGCTTGCCATGCCAATTAGAAACATAGAATTGTGAGGGTTGCAAGGAACTTCAAAGATCATCTGCTTCCAACCCCCCTGCCATGGGCAAGGATACCTCACACTAGATCACACTGCTCAGAGCCACATCCAGCCTGGCCTCAAAAACATCCAGGGATGAGGCTTCCACCACCTCTCTGGGCAACCTGATCCAGTGTCTCACCACCCTCATGATGAAGACCTTTCTAACACCCACTCTAAATCTACTCACTTCTAGTTTTGCTCCATTTCCCCTAGTCCTGTCACTACCCAGCACCCCAAAAAGTGCCTCCCCAGCTTTCCTGTATGCCCCCTTCAGATACTGGAAGGCCACAATAAGGTGTCCTTCAAGCCTTCTCCTCTCCAGACTGAACAGCCCCAGATCCCTCACTCTGTCCTCACGGGAGCGGTGCTCCAGCCCTCTGAGCATCCTCGGGGCCCTTCTCCTGACACAGCCTGCAGCTGTATCAGCCAAGCCTCCCAGTTTGGTGTCCTCAGCAAACCTGCTGAGCAGACTCTTGTCTGACTGTGCCCTCATCAATGGCATTGATGAAGATGTTGAACAGGACTGCCCCCAGCACTGATCCCTGGGGGACACCACTGGTCACAGCTCTCCAGCTGGACCTGGCACCATTGATCACCACTCTCTGAACTCTATCTTGCAACCAGTTCCTAACCCACCCCACTGCCTGCTCTTCCATCCCACACTTCCTCAGTTTGCTCACTAATTTTTACCCACTGGGTGTGGAATTCATAAAGATTAGTGGATAACTGTATACTAATCTACACTCTAGCATAATATGGCCACCTTGAAGGGTAATAATTGCAATTGAGGGGCAAACACACAAACAAAAGACACATTTGAGACTGACACCATAAACAGCCCACCAAACTGGCTGGCCAACGCTACTGTGTATCACTTCATATTCCTTGCACCTCCCTTAACTGCTCTAAATTCACTACTGCTAAACCATCAAGCAGGCTCTCATTTTTACTGCAGATCAGAGATCAGTGACTTAACTGGGGGAATAACTGGGCTGGTGCAATCTTAGTTATGGCAGTCTTACTATCTAGCTCAATCCGGGTCACAGATGAAGAACAGAGCTTCCAGCTAAGAAAACATATTTTCCTTCATAAGATCTAAACAAGAACAAGGAAATTCCACATCACTTCTATTCATTGCCATGTAAATAAAGCACAATAAGCTTCAGAAAGACTTCTATGCAATTCCAAAGTGAGATCCAGGAAACATATAAAACATGCTAAGTGGATGAGGGATGGGCTGTGGATGTTGTCCACCTTGACTCTGAAAAGCTTTTGACACTGTTTGCCACAGAATGCTCCTGGGGAAACTGGCTGTTCATGGCTCAGATGGATGGATGCTTTGCTGGGCAAAGAGAATGCCTTGATGGCCAGATCCAAAGAATGATGGTGAGTGGAGGTAAATGCAGTTGGTGGACTGGTCACAGGCACTGTTCCTCAGGGCTCAGTATCTGGGCCAGCTCTCAGTACCGGGGCTGGTTCTCTTTACTGTCTTTATCAGTGCTCCAGATGAGAGGACCAAGTGCATCCTCAGGAATTTTGCAGGTAACACCAAGTTAGGAGAGTGTTGATCTACTCAAAGGTAGGAAAGTTCTATAGAGGGATCTGGACAGGTTGGTTTGAGGCCAATTATACAAGGTTTAACAAAGTCCTGCTCTTTGGTCATGAGAGAGGCTGAAAAGATGCCCAGCAGAAAGGCACCAGGGTACATTGGTCAACAGCTGGATGACTATGAGCCAGCAGTCTGCCCAGGTGGCCCAGAAAGTCAGCAGCATTCTGGCTTGTATCAGACCTGTGTGTCCATAACCCTAACCCTAACCAGGACCACAGAACTGTTTGTCTCCACTGGTGAGGTCACACCTTGAATACTGGATTCAGTTTTGAGACACTCCAAGAAAGACACTGAGGTGGTGGAGCAAGTTCATGGAAGGGCAACAGAGCTGGTGAATGGTCTGGAGAAGTCTGATGAGGAGAGGCTGAGGGGACTGGATTGTTTGGCCTGGAAAAAAGGAGACTTGGGGGTGACCTTATCACTCCCTGCAATTACCTGAGAGGAGGTATTAGTAAGGTGGATGTTGGTATTTCTCCTAGGTAACAAGCAACAGGACAAGAGGAAATGGCCTCAAGTTGCACCAGGGGAGGTTTGGATTGGACAGCAAGAAAAACTGATTCACCAAAAGGGTTGTGGCTGTGCACAGGCTGTCCAGAGAAGTAACTGGAGTCAACATCTCTGGAGGTATTTAGGATATGTTTTGATGCAGTGCTTAGGGTGACAGGCTACTGGTGGCCTAGCAGTGCTGGGTTCATGATTGGTCTCTTCCAACCAAAACACTTCTATGATTCTGTTTTTGTCTCTCTAAGAGACAACTACACACAGCAACTCTGCTCCCCATCTGAGGGGAAAGGCAGTGCTCTGTATGCCACAAGACTCTGATGCTAAATTGGTTCTCAGTGACAGGACACCCCTAGGATACCCACAGAAAGCCTGTACTTTGCTTAGCCAAGGAACACTCAAATGGGAAACTAACTTAAGTCTATCCAAAGAAACAAGAGGAGCTCTAAGTAAACGAGGTAAGAAGTAAGCAACTGAGAAAAACTGACTCGTTTGCTTTCAATACCATAACAAATCATGTACATAGAGGTAATTACATACTGGGGGATAAATAACTAAAAACTGTGGGGCAAAAATAACCACCAGTGAATTCCTCAAAATAAAGCACACATATAACAAGACTGCTGCCGTTGGAGCCAGATTTCTGGCTCAGACAGAAAAAATACTCAGAACACAGAAACTTAGAAGCAGAAGCTCTGAGTGGAGAGGTGAACATTCCAGGGGTAGGCCATAGAATGGCACCAATGGATAAGTTAATGTCATTTCATAGGAGCATCAGGAGCTTTATGCCTGGAAGCACAGCTTGGACCTTCCCCTTGCTGCTTCTGCTGTTTCAGCTGCGCCTGCTGCTACACTTCCCGACGCTGTTTTGGCTGCTGCTGCTTTTGCTGCTTCACCACCACTTGACCCCTTCCCCATTTTCACTAAGGTTGTTATATTTCTCTAGTAGTTTACTCTCCTTATGCTGTTACATTTAAGCTATAAGAAATACTATTTCTTTTTTCCCCTGCCTTTCAAAAACAATGCGTGTTGTAGTGAATGCATTGTACCAGCGGAGGGATGCACCCTAACCCGGGACACAAGACATTCAGCCTGTGATGGTTTGGGCTCTTACCCGCCCCCCCACACTTTTGAATTTGCCCCAGCTAACTCAGACGGCCTCTGGGAATATAAATGAAGCTATTTATTTTACAGCAGCAAATATACAGGCAGCTATTTACAATATATACAGTTATAGACAGAAATATACAAAGGATAAACAATACAGAAGCACAACTCCCCTCCCAGAAGCCTGAGTCCCCAGGAGGGGCTCTCAAACCACCTCAACACCTCCCCTTGCCCTCTCAACCTTACCCCAGTTCTCAGGAAGAAGAGAGGTGCAGCCAAGAGGTTAGGGAGCAAGGTTAGTGGGAGCAAGGTTAATGAGATGTGACCAGGTCTGAAGGCAAAGGCAGAATGAAAGGACAAAATGGAGAATGTTTTACTTTTTCTTCCCAGAGCTCTCAGCATGACTGTGAGAGAAGTTGACACAATTGTTTTTCATTTCACTGCCTGTTATCTAGTTCTTTTACCAAAACATTCCAGCTTGCTTCAAACTAGCATACAGCCGCATAGAGCTCGCAAGAACAGGTTTTCCCTATTAGAGCTTGTAATGCTCTCTAATCACATTAGCAGCATCACCACAACATTTTAAGTATCTCCCCAAACTATGCTAGTCATGCCAGGAACCTTATTGCTTATTCTTTTCTGTAGCAAAATACCTGCTCTCCCCCAAAAAAACACAGCACTTGCTTGATGCTTTCTGTAACAAGTCACAACACTTCACACGTTCGGCACAGCAGGTCTGCACATCAAAACAGGGAGGTCATTCTGCCCCTGTACTCTGCACTGGTTAGACCACACCTTGAGTCCTGTGTTCAGTTCTGGGCCCCCCAGTTTAGGAGGGACATTGAGATGCTTGAGCATGTCCAGAGAAGGGCAACGAGGCTGGGGAGAGGCCTTGAGCACAGCCCTACGAGGAGAGGCTGAGGGAGCTGGGATTGGTTAGCCTGGAGAAGAGGAGGCTCAGGGCAGACCTTATTGCTGTCTACAACTACCTGAGGGGAGGTTGTGGCCAGGAGGAGGTTGCTCTCTTCTCTCAGGTGGCCAGCACCAGAACAAGAGGACACAGCCTCAGGCTGTGCCAGGGGAGATTTAGGCTGGAGGTGAGGAGAAAGTTCTTCCCTGAGAGAGTCATTGGACACTGGAATGGGCTGCCCGGGGAGGTGGTGGAGTCGCCGTCCCTGGAGCTGTTCAAGGCAGGACTGGACGTGGCACTTGGTGCCATGGTCTGGCCTTGAGCTCTGTGGTAAAAGGTTGGGCTTGATGATCTGTGAGGTCACTTCCAACCTTGATGATACTGTGAGACTGTGAAAACCTGCATCAACACCTCTTCCATGAGTACTTACAAAATACAACACAAACCATTTAGAAGATAGCCTAACATAGCAAAAATACAACTCTCCAATTAGCCAAATGACAAAATTGGGCAGCCTGAAATGCTGATCCAAAGGCTCCACCACATAAAGCATTACACATTCAATGGACTAAGAAAATGCAAACGTCCCACAGACATCTTTAAAAGTCATTAAAAAGACTGTAGCACTGAATCATAGAATCATAGAATCAACCAGGTTGGAAGACACCTCCAACCTAACACCCAGTCCCGGCCAGTCAACTAAGTGCCCCATTCAGGCTTTGCTTCAACACCTCCAGGCACAGCGACTCCACCACCTCCCTGGGCAGCCCATTCCAATGCCAATCACTCTCTCTGCCAACAACTTCCTCCTAACATCCAGCCTAGACCTCCACCAGCACAGCTTGAGACTGTGTCCCCTTGTTCTGTTGCTGGTTGTCCGGGAGAAGAGACCAACTCCACCTGGCTACAGCCTCCCTTCAGGTAGTTGTAGCCAGCAGTGAGCTCTGCCCTGAGCCTCCTCTTCTGCAGGCTGCACACCCCCAGCTCCCTCAGCCTCTCCTCACAGGGCTGTGCTCCAGGCCCCTCACCAGCTTCATCGCCCTTCTCTGGACACATTCCAGCACCTCAACATCTCTCTGCAATTGAGGAGCCCAGAACTGGACACAGCACTCAAGGTGTGGCCTGAGCAGTGCTGTACAGGGGCAGAAGAACCTCCCTCGTCCTGCTGCCCACACTGCTCCTGAACCAGTTCCTGAATGCAGTCAGTGTGCACACAGCTGCTCAGAGCAGGAATGAGTTCAATAGTGACTGACACTATTATGTATTAATCTTGCAGCAGCAGGGACATGCACACACAGATAGACAACACACTTCCAGGAAGGTCATAGATAAAGAAAGATTAATAATGAAAGGACACTTGACCAAGGGCAGTACTGGATAGAGATTTCTGTCTGCTACCTGCCATATTCTGTAGGAAACTTCAGACCGAGAGATGTGACCTTGCCTTGGTCCTGCTGGTACTTGCTATTACAATATCCATAAATGAATTAAATGCCAGCCTGGTTCTCATGCACTAGAATAAGAGAGCAGCAAATTCAGTAACCTAATAGAACAGCTAACATGACAGACACTCACAGGGAGCATGGAACTGCTGCTTCTCTAGCACTACTACCAGGCACCAGAGTTTAAAGAAAACCAGAAGCCACTGAACTTGTGCAAGTCAGATGGTTCTAAATTACAGTTTTATCTCAACAATCCAAGTTCTCTACAATTTGCAGCTACTAATTTTTTTGAAATCCCAAACATACACACCTCTGAAAGAGGTGTCTGAGCTAAAAACATCTATTCAACCAAAATACACCCCCCCACACACCTCTCCGTCACCTTCAGCAACTAAAGGACAGGAGATACAGGAAGTGTGCAGACTATGTCTACTACACAATACCTTCCATTGACCCCAGCCTAAACTTCTGTATCACTTCCCTCTTACAGAGTATCAACACAGTTTGCTGTCCCCCTCAGCAAACTGCTGGCTAAGCTGTCAGCCCATGGCTTGGATGGCAACACTCTGTGCTGGGTTAGGAACTGGCTGGAGGGCTGAGCCCAGAGAGTGGTGGTGAATGGTGCCACATCCAGCTGGCAGCTGTCACTAGTGGTGTCCCTCAGGGATCTGTGCTGGGCCCCATCCTCTTTAACATCTTCATAGATGACCTGGATGAGGGCATGGAGTCAGTCATCAGCAAGTTTGCAGATGACACCAAGCTGGGGGCAGATGTGGCTGGGTTGGAAGGCAGAAGGGCTTTGCAGCAGGACCTTGACCGCCTGGACAGATGGGCAGAGTCCAATGGGATGGGGTTCAATAGCTCCAAGTGCAGGGTGCTGCACTTTGGCTACAACAACCCCATGGAGAGATACAGGCTGGGGTCGGAGTGGCTGAGAGCAGCCAGACAGAGAGGGATCTGGGGGTGCTGATTGATACCCACCTGAACATGAGCCAGCAGTGTGCCCAGGTGGCCAAGAGAGCCAGTGGCATCCTGGCCTGCATCAGGAATGATGTGGCCAGCAGGAGCAGGGAGGTCATTCTGCCCCTGTACTCTGCCCTGCTTAGACCACACCTTGAGTGCTGTGTTCAGTTCTGGGCCCCCCAGTTTAGGAGGGACATTGAGATGCTTGAGCGTGTCCAGAGAAGGGCAACGAGGCTGGGGAGAGGCCTTGAGCACAGCCCTACGAGGAGAGGCTGAGGGAGCTGGGATTGGTTAGCCTGGAGAAGAGGAGGCTCAGGGCAGACCTTATTGCTGTCTACAACTACCTGAGGGGTGGTTGTGGCCAGGAGGAGGTTGCTCTCTTCTCTCAGGTGGCCAGCACCAGAACAAGAGGACACAGCCTCAGGCTGTGCCAGGGGAGATTTAGGCTGGAGGTGAGGAGAAAGTTCTTCCCTGAGAGAGTCATTGGACACTGGAATGGGCTGCCCGGGGAGGTGGTGGAGTCGCCGTCCCTGGAGCTGTTCAAGGCAGGACTGGACGTGGCACTTGGTGCCATGGTCTGGCCTTGAGCTCTGTGGTAAAGGGTTGGACTTGATGATCTGTGAGGTCTCTTCCAACCTTGGTGATACTGGGATACTGTGAGACTGTAACAATGACATGCTAAAGGTAAAGGTGGTTTACACTTCTCTGATTCATACCTCTCAGCTCCTTCTCCCTCTTCTCTAAGAACTCTCAGTCTTTACTAGCAAAAGCTAACCCTAAACCAACACAGCACTACTGTTATTGGATATTATGTCCCACTCAGGGAAGGCACCTTCATATATCAACATCTGCACATGTTATGTCCCACCCAGGGAAGGCACCTTCATATATCCACATCTGTACATTATGTCCCATCTAGGGAAGGCACCTTCATATATCAACATCTGCACATGTTATGTCCCACCCAGGGAAGGCACCTTCATATATCCACATCTGTACATTATGTCCCATCTAGGGAAGGCACCTTCATATATCCACATCTGCACATTTCCAGAGCTCTCTTTGGCTGCTAAGAATTACAGACTGTACACAGAAAAGCACTCAGATATGAGGCGATCAATATGACCCTGATTTTTTATGCCAGACCTAAAGTTAGTTAGGATTTTACCCAAAGATAGAATACTTTCTGGGACTGAAATATTAATGAAACAAATAAAATGCACAGAGAATGACCCTGAACAACAGAACAAACAGTGAAGCTAAAAAAGAGACAATTGCTGGATGGTCAACCAAGGGATGGCACAAATGCCTCCAGCTGGGAATATCAGGCAAACTGTTCAGGTAATCAGACTGCAAACAGAGCAGCTGAAGTTACAAAGCTGCTCTAGCTTCAATTAGATTAGTTAATTGAGCTTGGTGCCTTCAAGTGCTGCTTTTTGTCCAATTTAATAATGACAGTGGAAATTAGGAATGTCATTCAGGTCATTTCTTGAGCCAGCTACCTGGACAAAAGTAGTTGTTATCTCAGTTCTAAGTACTTGTGCTGCAAGTCTCCAAGTTAAAAGTGAGGGAAATTATGCAGAGAGGTGAACCCAAATGAGTCTTTTGTTCCCAGGGGAATATGGTCCCACGAACAAAAGTTAGGAACCTGCAGTGGCAAGTCAAGGAACTTCAGGGAGTAGATCTGCATGTGAATAAAAAAGACCATATGTCAGTGAAAGCAAATGGTCCATTCTTTCTAAGTCATTTTTATTGCTTACTGGAAATAAAGGTTGCCTTAAGAGAAACTGTAAAAATCCCAAAGGCACAAGAAAGGTATCTTAAGTCATGCAACTGAGCTGTAAATGCCATGCTATAAACTCTGCACTGGTCTAAATGTAGCACTGCTTGAAAAATAAACCAGGTAAATCACTGAACTGTCTTCACTGTTGCTTAACTCCTCCCTCATTTTAAATACTTAAAAATTAAACACCAAAGCTTACACAGGAGTCATAAACTCCCTCAATAAAAAGCTGCCAGCAACATAAAGCTTGGATAGATAGGGCCTTACTGGGAATTAATCAGGGAGGCAGAACCGCGGTTTGATCGTGACCACGTGTGAGGGACAAACTGCAGATGAGATGGGAGGATAAAGGAGTAGGCAAGCAGAACAACCTGGCAACTGGATGTGCCAAAAGGTGTTCAGCAAATGCAACCAAAGCTAAGAGAAAGCTGAAGAAACGTTTGACACTATGTGCAGGTTTGAGCCTGGCTAGAATGTATAGGTGAGAAGGGCTAGATCACAGGCTGTGAGAGGAGAACAAGGCTGGTGCCCACCTCACTCATAGGCTTGCTGAGAGGTATAAGAACATGCAAACATGGATAAGGAGTCACTTCTGCTTCTTCTGGGGGAACTGGCTGAGCTGCTTTTCTCTCTAGCCTCTCTGATACCTCTCTGATTAATCCACTTTGCTTCCTACCCCCCTGGCCAAACCTCCTTTCTACCTTGGGACTAGGGTAAGGTCAAGAGGGGGGGGGGAAAGGTGAAAGGGCAGTTGGGAGCCCCTCCTGGGGACTCAGATTTCTGGGAGGGGAGTTGTATTTCTGTTTACCTTTTACCTTGTATATCTCTGTCTATAACTGTATATACTGTAACTATCTGCTTGTGTATTCTGCTAGCTGTAAATATAAGCTCCATTCAATTTCCAGAGCTGGCTGAGTCTAGTCTGGGTGATTTTCAGGGTGTGGGGGGGAGGGTAACACCCAAACCATCACACACTACAGTCAATAATAGAACACTGAGCCAGATAGACTTCCAACCACTATCCAGAGCAAAACATTCCCCTGCACTGGATTAGATGTACTGTGGGCTAAGTATTCAGTTAGTGAAGATTAGGCTTCTTTCCTGCTTCTGACAAAAAATTAGTTCAACATCTTGAACACATCTGCAAAGAAATGAATTTGTTTTTTTCCAACAGAAAAGCCAACATGAGACATCATTTTGACAGTACATTCACATCCTTCTCTTAAGCTACATAGAGCATTACACCTCCTACTCATAGCTGCAGTGTTTCATTAGACTAAGCAGGAAGCATCATACAATCATAGAATCAGTCAGGGTTGGAAGGGACCACAAGGATCAGCCACGGGCAGTGACACTTTACCCTAGAGCAGGCTGCCCACAGCCTCAGCCAGCCTGGCCTTAAACACCTCCAGCCACGGGGCCTCAACCACCTCCCTGGGCAACCCATTCCAGCCTCTCACCACTCTCATGCTCAACAACTTCCTCCTCTTGTCCAAGCTGAAAGATGTAACTGGATCAAAGATGCAAGTGGAGCACTTTGAAGCTTAAGTACTTAACAAGAAAGATATCAATACCAAATATACATACAGTTTAATATTTTTTTCATCCTTTTTAGCCAGGTGAATTTTCCACCATCTTATAGAATCACAGAACAGATCTGACTGGAGGAGACCTCAATGATCATTCAGTCCAACTCCTGGACCCAGAAAGGTCAACATTAACCCATGTCCCTAAGTGCCAGGTCCACACACCACTTGAGCACCCCCAGAGATGGCAACTCCACTACCACCCTGGGCAGACCATTCCAGTGTTTGAGAACCCTTTCAGTGAAATATTCCCTGATGTCCAGCCTAAACCTTCCCTGGCACAGCTGGCAACCATTTCCTCTACTCCTGTCACTTGTCATCACAGAGAAGAGGTTGGCCTCCTCCTCACCCCAACCTGCCTTCAGGGAGCTGTAGAGAGCAATAAGGTCTCCCTTCAGCCTCCTCTTCTCTACACTGCACAGTCCCCACTCACTCAGATGCTCCCTGTAAGACACATGCTCCAGGCCCTTCACAAGCACCACTGCCCTTCTCTGGACATGTTCCAGCTCCTTAATACTCCTGAATTCCATTACCATGCAATCAACAGGAGCTCAGAGTCAGAGAAAAATAAGGAGTGAGTAGCAGTGAGGAGCATGCAGTGAGGTTACCCTTCTTTTGTTGACAAATACTCTCAACTGAGTTCAAGCAACCTCAATAAGCCATACCCTCTTGAAGGCTATTTTAAGGACACAGCACTCCACTGTATTTAGCAGCAGGGATGAAACTGATGCTTAAGTCATTTTCATTTGGTCTTTTTTTCACTTCCAACACTATGAAGTACCAAAAGTGATGGCATATGGTCTGAGGTTTGGGGGGGGATTTTTTAATTACATAGTATCATAGGACTTTTTTTCCCTCATTCATGTCTCTCTTACACCATACTCAACTTTTATCTTACCTCCTGGTAACATAAAAATCTATGTGTATGAAAAAAGTAAACCTAGAAATGAAAATGCAAATCTGCTGTCACAGGCTCACAGGATGTCAGGGGTTGGAAGGGACCCAGAGAGATCATCCAGTCCAGCCCCCCCCCCGCCAGAGCAGGACTGTACAGTCAAGTTCAGGGCACACAGGAACACATCCAGACAGGCCTTGAAAGGCTCCACAGAAGGAGACTCCACAACCTCTCTGGGCAGCCTGTGCCAGGGCTCTGGGACCCTTCCAGGAAAGAAGTTCCCCCTTGTGTTGAGCTGGAACCTCCTGTGCTGCAGCTTCCATCCATTGCTCCTTGTCCTATCCCAGGGAGCAGTGAGCAGAGCCTGCTCCTGACCCCCAGCCCTCAGATGTTTACAAACATTGATTCAATCCCCTCTCAGTCTTCTCTTCTCTTTGCCAGACTAAGCAGCCCCAGGTCCCTCAGCCTCTCCTCACCAGGCAGTGCTCCAGTCTCCTCACCATCCTCATAGCCCTCCACTGGATCCTTTCCAGCACATCCCTGTCCCTCTGCAACTGGGGAGCCCAAAACTGAAGGCAGTACACCAGATGAGGTCTCAGCAGGGCAGAGTAGAGGGGCAGGAGAACCTTCCTGGATCTGCTGGACACACTCTGCTTAGTACATCCCAGGATCCCATTGGCCTTCTTGGCCACAAGGGCACATTGCTGTGCCATGGATGTTCTCCCCCAGCACTTCCAGGTCCCTCTCCACAGGGCTGCTCTCCAGCAGTCACCTCCCAGCCTGTCCTGCTGCAGTTTATTATTCCTCCCCAGGTGCAGGACTCTGCACTTGTCCCTGTTGGGCCTCATCTGGTTCCTCTGTGCCCAGCTCTGTCTGGCCACACAGCCTGCAGCTGTATCTGCCAAGCCTCCCAGTTCTCTACATGTAACGCTCCTGCTACACTTAAGAAAACACAGCCTCTGTGTTCCTTTGTGCTGCAGGACAGACACCTAGGATGCTCTTCTACAGTTGTATTGGCCTCAAGACATGAGCTGTAGCTTTTGCTGGTCTTCCTGGAACACTTTCAGGAAAGATTACCACAAGATAACAAATAAATAAATAAATAATGATCCCTCATGTGGAGCAAGTAGGAAAACATTCAGAAGTACACAGGAATCCAAGCAGGTATCTTCTGTGCATGCCTCCTCAGAACACATTTTGGCATTTCAGGTGTTGAAAACTGACTTCCAACATGTACCTTTTAGAAATACTGAACCTTACACTGCTACAGCTGAATTCACATCACATGTGTCACTAATGCATGCCGTGCTGGAAGCAGCTACTCTGTAGTCCCATTGTCTGCTGCTCTCCACTTCCCTGTCAGAGAACATCACCTCTGCAAAGCAGCAACCAACCAACCCCACCAAGGTCCTGTGCTCAGTGAAACTGAAACTGCTGTACATGATGAACAACTGTAGCCAGTGGCACCCACAACTGTTATTAGCAGAGTTAAATCACTGAGGTACTGAGCAAGTGAGTGGCAAACAAGTGATCAGAAAGAGGCCTCAGTTAAGTATTAACTACGACCAGTAATGAAATAATAAAATCCCTCTCAGAGAAAAAAGTCCTTCAGAACAGACTCAAACACTAACATCAGTTCTCAGCATTTCCTCAGGCTCCTCTAACAAACCCCAGTCTTGCTATTGGAGCTGCAGCAGCCAGCTTGCCTGCTACAGCAACCCTGGAAGAACAACAGGGCACACAACGATGCAGAATAAGCATTTCAGGGAGAAGCTGAGTAGCAGGGATTTCAAGAACCAGAAATTCTTTCCCCTGAAAACACACTGCCAAAGAAGAGATCAAATCATTTGCAGACTTCCAGAACTGAGCTACAGCTGCAGACTTCATCTTCCTTTCAGCATGATACTAATTCAATCCAGTTGAAACTCTGTACGAGTTCAGCCTCTCAGACATTTGTTCCTGATGTCTGGCACCATCTTTAATCAGCCACCCCTCAGAAACTGCACTAGATCTGTGCTGTACAAGTTGCTTTCTGTACTGCTACTGTCAGTTCCATGAAGCTTTCCAGTTCCCTTAGCTGAGACACTATTTCCACCCCTCTTCTGCTCCATCTGGTCCAGTGTCACTTCTGAAAAATCAGCTTTTAAGCTCATGGGGACAAAACCCCCAAAAGCTTCCTGTTGTTAGTCTTCTGTCTGAAACCTGAGGTCACCACTCATCCATGCCTCATTTTTAGCACACATAACATTTTCATGCCTTATCTACTCACTTTCACTTTTGCACCATTCCCCCTAGTCCTATCACTACCCAGCACCCTAAAATATCCCTCCCCAGCTTTCCTGTAGGCCCCCTTCAGATACTGGAAGGCCACAATAAAGTCTCCTCTGAGCCTCCTCTTCTCCAGACTGAACAGTCCCAACTCTCTCACTCTGTCTTCTCAGGAGAGGTGCTCCAGCCCTCTGAGCATCCTCGGGGCCCTTCTCCCAACACATTCCAGCATGTTCAGACCTTTCTTCTAACAGGGGCTAGAACTGGACACAGGACTCCAGGTGGGGTCACACCACAGTGGAGTAGAGGGGGAGAATCACCCCCATTGACCTGCTGGCTACACTCCTCCTGATGCAGTCCAGGCTCTGGTTGCTCTCTGGGCTGCAAGTGCACACTGCTGGCTCCTGTTGAGCTTCTCCTCCACCTGCATCCACAAGTCCCTCTCCCAAAAGCCTACTCTCAAGCGACTCAGTGTCCAGCCTATATCAGTGCCTGGGATTGCCCTGACACAGCTGCAGGACCTAGCACTTGGTCCTGTTGAACCTCCTGAGCTTGGCTTGTGCCCACCCTCTGCAGCCTGTCCAGGGCCCTCTGGATGGATCCCTGCCCTCCAGCTGTCAGCCACACCACACAGCTTGGCGTCATCAGCAAACTTGCTGAGGGTGCACTCAGTGCCACTCTCCATGGCACTGACAAAGATGTTAAACAAGACTGGTCCCAGTATTGATCCCTGAGAATGCCACTTGCAACTGGCCTTCACTTGGACATGGAGCCATTGACAGCCACTCTTTGGGTGCAGCCATCAAGCCATGTCCTCATCCATCAAGCTATCTATCCACCAAATTCATATTCCAGCAGCTTGGAGACCAGGATGTCGTGTGGGTCAGTGCCAGAGGCTTTGCTCAGGTCCAAGTAAGTGATGTCAGATGCTCACCCCTCATCTATTGGTGGTGTGACATCTTCATTGAGGTCCACCTGGTTTGTCAGGCACGATTTGCCCTTGGTGAAGCCACGCTGTGTGTTCCAAATCGATCCTGCCAATGTCAGCCATCAGAAGTCACCACCACAAAACACTCTAAGTGTGTCCCAAAACATGGGTATGACCCATCCAGCCCCCGGGAACAGTGCACGGCGAGGACAGAAGGGTGGAAAAGCACTGGATTACCTGGGAGCTGCAGAATGAAACATGCAGCTTGAGCCTCTGACACCCTGAGAAGGACAGAGCATCTAAGCATGGCTGTCATAACCAATCTCATCTGCACTCACAGCCGAGAGGTGGGGGTGGGGGTTTCAGGAAAAGAGAAATAACTGTGTTTTTATCATTCCTGCCTTGGCCAATCAATCCCCAACCAAATCAAAATCAAAGCGAGAAAAGCACTGGCAGCAGCAAGGTGGAGATGGAAATGAAGTACAGGAGGAGTGCAGAGTGAATTTAAAATAAATCCATGGAATTTTATCAGAGACATCTTCTACAAGACGAGGTAACAGTATTAACTGCCAGAGAGTTTTCCTTAGTATACATTAGACTATGGACTGGCAAGTGTAAGGAGTTCATATAGTGTGCCCAGGTGGGCAGGAGAGCCAGGGGCATCCTGGGCTGGCTCAGGAGCAGTGTGGGCAGCAGGACAAGGAGAGTTACTCTGTCCCTGTACTCAGCACTGGGCAGGCCACACCTTGAGTGCTGTGTCCAGTTCTGGGCTCCTCCATTCAAGAGAGATGCTGAGGTGCTGGAAGGTGCCCAGAGAAGGGCAGCAAGGCTGGGGAGGGGCCTGGAACACAGCCCTGTGAGGAGAGGATGAGGGAGCTGGGGGTGTGCAGCCAGCAGAGGAGGAGGCTCAGGGCAGAGCTCATTGCTGTCTACAACTACCTGAAGGGAGGCTGTAGCCAGGTGGGGTTGGGCTCTGCTGCCAGGCAAGCAGCAACAGAACAAGGGGACACAGCCTCAAGTTGTGCCAGGGCAGGTCTAGGCTGGCTGTTAGGAGGAAGTTTGTGCCAGAAAGAGTGATTGGCATTGGAATGGGCTGCCCAGGGAGGTGGTGGAGTCGCTGTGCCTGGAGGTGTTGAAGCCAAGCCTGGCTGGGGCACTTAGTGCCATGGTCTGGTTGATTGGCCAGGGCTGGGTGCTAGGTTGAACTGGATGAGCTTGGAGCTCTCTTCCAATCTGGTTGATTCTATGATTCTATCATTACATATTCTGAAAAAGGCAGAAAGGTTCAAGTATATCCAAAACTCTTCCTAGTTTATTTTTAGATGAGCAACTCTTCAAGTTGACAACTTTTCAATATTCACAACCTATAAAGAGAAAGATACTGTCTGCAAGGCACTGCAGTACTGCAATCCAGTGAGATTCAAAGCATAACCACATCCCACCAATGGGTATCACTGCATAAATTTTCAATTAGCTGCCTTGAGTCAGCAAAGTTTTACAGAGGTTGTATCACAGCTTGCTGATTTCTTTGCCAGGCACTCATAACTCATCCCTGTTTTTGCCATACCCTGTCCTCAGCAGATATCACTGCCAGGAGCCATCAACTCATCAAGTGCTATTTTCTAGTCCACAGCTAAAACCACCAGTAAGAGATCTCAAGATACAACAACCTTGCTGCACACTGAAAGGCTAATGCTCAGATTTGAAAGCCACCTTGTAGTCATTGAAAGACACTTGCAGATTTCATTTTCTCACCAAAAAATGAAATATATATCACAGCCAGCAATGTCTTAATGGTGAAAGACAGGGCTAGAGATCAAGCACCTCTTCTAACTTTAGTAGTGGAAGCTTCACACTGGCAGCTTGTTCAAATGTTGTGAAGTACCTACAGTATTCTCAGATTAAAAACAAAAGATGATTGCCTTTTTAAGGAAAAGCTATCACCACAAAATACAGTTTAAATGTTTAAAAAAAAACAGCTGTGGAAGTATTTTGGTTTTATTAAGTAAGGGGGAGGTCTAGGCTGGATGTTAGGAAGAAGTTGCTGGCAGAGAGAGTGATTGGCATTGGAATGGGCTGCCCAGGGAGGTGGTGGAGTGGCTGTGGCTGGAGGTGTTGAAGCCAAGCCTGGCTGGGGCACTTAGTGCCATGGTCTGGTTGGTTGGGCAGGGCTGGGTGCTAGGTTGGGCTGGATGAGCTTGGAGCTCTCTTCAACCTGCTTGATTCTATGATTCTATGAACCTATAGCAATACTGACAAGGATGCAAGGGCAGAGACTTCATGACTATGGCATGTTCAGTAACATTTCTGACAAAACAGACTAGTAACAGTCTGAAACACCTTTCCAGCTTAAATGTGCCTGTCTTCATCAGCCAAAGTCATCCCAGCCACAATGTCACTACAAAGCTCCTGTATTTGACAGTCTGGCTTCCTATTTTTTTCTGTAACTACCACCCTTTCACCTAGGTCTTTCACCTAGCTATTTTTGGCTTCTGGACATATGTACATCACTCATACCATTTAGTGTGGATGAAACACATAATGACAAGAGTTGATTACCACCTGCAAAAGCCATACAAAAGAAATTCCAGGTTGTTTCCAGGTAGATACAGGCACACACTTGATGCCAGAAGTCACAGGACCAGAGCATATCTAGTTGGAAGACCTTAAAGATCATCCAGTCCAAGCCTCAACCCAGCACTGAAGGGTCAACACTAAACCATGCCCCTAAGCAGCTGGGCCATACAACATTTCAACACCCTCAGAGATGGCAGCTCCACCACTGCTCTGGGCAATGATGCCAGAATCAGCATTCCTTTAACCTGATTCTTCATTCCTTCCTCATTCCACACTCTACTTCCCATATAGTTCTCCACAGCTACTCTAGACACAAATTGCTATGACATATTCTAAGTGAACACAGGGACAACCAGATACTTCCTAGTATCTGTATCTAGTAAATGCTTTCTGAATAGATCCATTTCAACAGTAATTTTTAGTGCAAGGGAATGGAATAAAACATCTGGGTTTAGACTTTGTACCATGTTTTTATTGTGCTATTTATAGCAGCTGTTATTTTTCCCTTTCAGAATGCAGGTAATTTATCATCCAGGTTCTCAACACTGAATCACAGGAATGCTGCCATGTCTTTCAACTGCTTCATTTAAAATATTACTTCAGTGATGGAACCTCTTCAACAATACTTAGTCCACTTTTGTACACAAGAATAATACTTAGTCACAGTATCACAGTATCATCAGGGTTGGAAGAGACCTCATAGATCATCAAGGGTTGCCTTTACCACAGAGCTCAAGGCCAGACCATGGCACCAAGTGCCACGTCCAATTCTGCCTTGAACAGCTCCAGGGACGGCGACTCCACCACCTCCCCAGGCAGCCCATTCCAGTGTCCAATGACTCTCTCAGTGAAGAACTTTCTCCTCACCTCCAGCCTAAATTTCCCCTGGCACAGCTTGAGGCTGTGTCCTCTCGTTCTGGTGCTGGCCACCTGAGAGAAGAGAGCAACCTCCTCCTGGCCACAATCTCCCCTCAGGTAGTTGTAGACAGCAATAAGGTCTCCCCTGAGCCTCCTCTTCTCCAGGCTAACCAATCCCAGCTCCCTCAGCCTCTCCTCGTAGGGCTGTGCTCAAGGCCTCTCCCCAGCCTCCTCGCCCTTCTCTGGACACGCTCAAGCATCTCAATGTCTCTCCTAAACTGGGGGGCCCAGAACTGAACACAGTGCTCAAGGTGTGGTCTAACCAGTGCACTTTTGTATACAAGAGGCTAAGAACTCAGCCATGTTACAGCACTGTCTTTTTTCCCCTAAGCTGTATGTATTTCAAATATCCTGTTGCGAAGGGGAATTCTCAGCACCTATGCCTGTTTGGCAGAGGAGAGAAATTAATTGGGGCAAGATAATTTTATATAAAAATATAGATTTATTAAATTCAATATTCTGGACTCTGCCACCCCCAACCACTGTATATTAATATTAAAGGTGAGTACACGGTTATGAAAACAATCTAGGATAAAATGTGTACAGGGATTTGTTAATTAACCAGCAAACATGCAAACTATACACAGAGAGAGGAGTTTTCCCCGTGGCTCAACGCTGCTTGGGGTCATATGCTATTTGCCCAGCAGAGCAGGCTGGAACTCTTTCTGCCCTATGGCAGAGGTAAATGATATTTACAGAGGCATTAAAGCATTCACTTACAATTCTTATTCATTATTAATCACCCTCCGGGGCTGCATCACAGCCTGTGTCTAATGTCCAGACTTCAGGGGATCTCTGCCCGTGGACTTGGAGGCTGGAATCTTCCCAGCTTGAGGGGAAAGGATAAATCTTCCCAGCTTCTGGGGAAATACTGGTTTTCTCTAACCTTTGTTCTCCTGGCAAAAAGGCCATCTCTGCCTCTGGTGCTGCTGGCTTCTTCTGGATGCTGTGTCCAGGACTTACCAGCTGGCAGGATTTCAGGAGAATACCATGCTGTCTCTAGCACGGTTCTTCATGGCTAGCAGGCCATGTGTGTGTGTGCAGACAATGCAGAGTCTGCTTCCTGGTTATCTCAGCAGCAACGGCTCTTGCCAGGCACTGATAGGCAGCAGGCATGCAGGATGTGTGCAGCTGCTGGGAGTCTGAGCTCCGTAGGTAAAGCAATGCAGGATCTGATCCTGAGAACACCGTAGCGTGCAGATGTGCACAGCTGGCTGAGGAGACTATAGGCTCCTCATATATATATATGTGCAGGCTTAAATGAGCTCTGCAAGAAAGGTACGCAGGCAGGTGAGCTGCGAATGAGGGTCAGAGCATGAGGTCTGAGCCTCTGAGCATCGGAGCTATGCAATGGCATCTGAGTGTGGGGGTCTGAGCGGCTGAGCGCTGCAAGTGAGGGTCAGAGCATGTGTCTGAGCTGTGCAGGTGAGTCAGAGCTGAGCTGCGAGTAGGGTCAGCACTGTGCAAGGTCTGAGCTGAGTGGCAGGGCGCTGCAATGGGGTCCAAGCACGTTGTTTACCTGTGCACCCCTATTTATTGACTGTGGGACGAGATTAATGGCTCCTTTGGCCACCAGAACGACCAATCAGGTTGGCAGTCAGCCAAACCTTACCATAATAGGCATAAGGCACTTGCTTGGTCTTTCCCAAATATGGGGATCACATGGGCTTACCCCAGGGAGACACGAGCTGGGTGTGTGGGGCTTACACAACCTGTTTACAACCAGGGGTCCTGGCAGAAAAACATGTCCAGGCAAGGCATAAACAAGCCTCTTTTCAAGCAACAGGCTCTCCATGAAATATACATTTACACAGATGGGAAAAAAGTGCAAAACAGAAGCTAAGGCCAAACTTTGGGATTTCCTGAAGATCTCAACTTTCTGCTGTCCTTCCTGTTTGTTCTCCCTACCTTTTGAGTTGTTGTTTTTTTTTCTTTTCAATCTATATTGTAACTTTTGTTCCTGGGTGGAAAGAATGAACACATACAATGCCACGCAAATGTTTCTTTAGAACCATAGAATCAACCAGGTTGGAAGAGACCTCCAAGCTCAGCCAGTCCAACCTAGCACCTAGCCCTATCCAGTCAACCAGACCATGGCACTAAGTGCCCCAGCCAGGCTTTGCTTGGTGCCTCCACCACCTCCCTGGGCAGCCCATTCCAATCCCAATCACTCTCTCTGTGAAGAACTTTGGATCTTGCTTTCAAGATCAGCATTCTGCCTTATCCCCATCTCTTCTCCACAGCAGCTCGCTCAAACAAAGCTCTGCAGAAACCAGACTGTATCATCTTAAGGTAGTTGGAAATTTTCAGCTTCCTGTGACAATACTTTGCAGTTCACTGGAGTCTGCCTTGCCTTCGCTATCAATTCATTCACTGAAATGAGAGGTTGAAGTATCTGTGTTTGATCTTTGACAGTTGATATGCAGCCATCTTCACAACAAGGTATCCTGTCAACATTGTTTCTTATAAACAGAGAGAAAGCTCAGAGAGTCCCTGAGAGGGTGGTTTCATCAGCATGTTATGAGATTTACAGCCTATTAGTAGCAACGATGCTCCTGAGTACATTTAGATTTGCATACAATTACTTCTAAAGATCTTTATGCATTAAGTTGCCACTTTGCCTATTTATTTCCAAGACCACAGTACTACAAAAAGCCAGATACTCATCACTGCCATCATAAAGTAAGAAAAAAACACTTGGAGCCTTTAAAGGGAAAAAAGTTTCACCGTTACGCACCAATCTCCACATCAACAACATTGTGTTTAAAAGAGCAAAGGTAAATCTGGCACATAAATATATATACAGGTGGACGCTGTCAGTAGCTTCCCCTAGCTGCTATTCACATCAGCCTAGAATGAGCTCTGCCACAGAAGGTGGCAGAGGAAATAAAGCAAAACCAGAAAATCCACACTACAGTACACACTCAGCAGTTCAGAAAATCATAACCCCCTTTCTGCTTCTTTTGTGCCATTTTTAATGGCAATATCTAAATTAATAAATAAGAACAAATTCTTTCACTTAACTTTCCAAGGCTTTGTTTTAAATTCATACTATCTGATTTTCAGACTTCCATTTTCAGTTTTCAAAAGCAGTTTATCCTTGTGCTGTCTTCAGTATCCACTTCTTTCTCTCCTCTGATTCTGCCCTATTGAGTGCTGTGTCCAGTTCTGGGCTTCTCCATTCCAGAGAGATATTGAGGTGCTGGAAGGTGTCCAGAGGAGGGCAGCAAGGCTGGGGAGGTGCCTGGAGCACAGCCCTGTGAGGAGAGGCTGAGGGAGCTGGGGGTGTGCAGCCTGCAGCAGAGGAGGCTCAGGGCAGAGCTCATTGCTGTCTACAACTACCTGAAGGGAGGCTGTAGCCAGGTGGGGTTGGGCTCTTCTGCCAGGCAAGCAGCAAGAGAACAAGGGGACACAGTCTCAAGCTGTGCCAGGGGAGGTCTAAGCTGCATGTTAGGAGGAAGTTGTTGTCAGAGAGAGTGATTGGCATTGGAATGGGCTGCCCAGGGAGGTGGTGGAGTCGCTGTCCCTGGAGGAGGTCAAGACTGGATGAGGCACTTAGTGCCATGGTCTGGTTGATTGGCCAGGGCTGGGTGCTAGGTTGGGCTGGATGAGCTTGGAGTTCTCTTCCAACCTGGCTGATTCTATGATTCTCTTGTTCCACCAGTCCTACTCCAGAGGCTTTAACTCCAGTTCAAACCCTCTCCTATCATTCCACACCTCTTCTTTCCTCCCTTGTTCACTTGCCAAACCCAAGGAAAGGGTATTTTCCTTGCACGTGCATAATAAAATAGCCAACTCCTCAGTTCCCTCCCAGCTCCAAGAAATGGCAACAGACACGAGGGTGGCCAATGCCCCTCGGCCCCTCTTTGTTTATAAATGCATAGATGTAAGGAGACTCACAGCAGAACTCCTGGCCCTGCCTGCGCTAGCCTAAACCATTCTGTTACTAGGAAGCTTTTCTTCATACTCCAAAGCTCACAAACACACAGATCCCTTTCCTGGTGAGGTTAAACATAGTACTCTTACTCCAGAGAGTAGATTTTCCCAGTCTGTGTGTCCCTTACATAAAAGCATTATCCTGTCTCAGTGAAAGATGCAACAACCAAGACAGCTGTAAGTGGAAATGTGGTTCAGGATTTTCTACCCGAGGTAAACACAGAGCCTCAGCCTGCATTTAGGCACTTCCTCTAACTTTGATTTTGAAGACATGGTCTGGTTGACTGGATAGGGCTGGGTGCTAGGTTGGACTGGATGATCTTGGAGTTCTCTTCCAACCTGGTTGATTCTATGATTCTATGACTTGTACTCCCACAATCTAAACTGTCATTTGTATCAGAAAGATACCATCAACAAAACAGTTAGATTGCACCAACATACAGTGAAAGATTCAAACTGCTAAAATTCATCAATACTTGGTGCATCCAACTTCTTTCCACCAAAACCAACGGGAAGCTTCCCAAGTTGAAGGAAATTATGCTGTGAAAATATGTTTACAGTACAAATGCAGCAGCCTAGTTAATTGCATAGGTCTCTCAGCCAATTCAATGCTCAATAATTGAACAGTAAATTTCAAAACAAACCCAAGATATTTAAAACAAAATGAGTGCATACTGATTTATGACAATCACTCAGAATTTATTCCCTACAGAAAATCTGCAAGGTTTCTGATAGAATCATAGAATCAAGCAGGTTGGAAGAGACCTCCAAGCTCAGCCAGTCCAACCTATTACCAAGCCTTGTCAATCAACCAGACCATGGCACTAAGTGCCCCAGCCAGCCTTGGCTTCAACACCTCCAGGGATGGTGACTCCACCACCTCCCTGGGCAGCCCATTCCAATGCCAATCACTCTCTGCCAACAACTTCCTCCTAACAGCCAGCTTAGACCTCCCCTGGCACAACTTGAGGCTGTGTCCCCTTGTTCTGGTGCTGGGTGCCTGGCAGCAGAGCCCAACCCCACCTGGCTACAGCCTCCCTTCGTAGACAGCAATGAGCTCTGCCCTGAGCCTCCTCTTCTCCAGGCTGCACATCCCCAGCTCCCTCAGCCTCTCCTCATATTATGAGTTTGCTTTATAAAATTATAATATTACCAGCATTGAAGAAATGTTCTAATGCAGGCAGCACTGAGTTCTAATTAACAAAATGAACAAGATACATTAAATGCTTTGAAAATCAGTTAAATGATGGAGCCAGGCTCAAAATGTAACTAAATAAAAATGCAAGTACATTTCTAATAGGGTTATTTGGCAATTGGTTCTTGGCCTTGGAGCCTTTAGCAATGACCTAGATGGGAAGCAAGAGTTCCACAAAGAATGCTGATGACATGAAAATAAGCTCTGATCAGCAAACAATGTGCATTCCAATCCTGTTAAATAAAACCATCAATGCAGTTACAAAACAGTCACGATGACAGGACAGAGAATTTACCCAAAAAGAAGCAGTGCCTCTGAAAAATTCAGAGCAAGGAAAATCTACAGATTACTTTGTCCAAATCATTCTGCCAACTAACAATTAGTTTGCTCAACTATGTATAAAAACTATTGTCTTCTGTAAACAAGTAATTAACTGCTATTGTCACCCTCTCGAAACTAGGCATGCACACACCACGCTAACCATGGAGTGTACTGCAGGTAGACAGTTCCCACAGCACTGCCTTTCATCACCTTCCCATCCAAAAACAGCACAGTTAACACTCTTCATTTTGAGGCTTCCAGCAATCATCTTGTAAGTATTACATCTATGTGAATGGATCAAAAAAATAGCAGGTATGAGGAGAAAACAGCACAAGCACCAAAGTGTTGCACCAGAGACAGCTCAGACTAAGCAAGCAGTAAATAACAAGAGCATGGGTATGAGGATACCTGTCCAGAGAACCCAGGCAGCACCAGGGAACAGGAGATCTCAGTGCCACATGTGATTAGTCCAACAGTTAAAACTTATGAGATAAAATTAGTAACCTCGTTTTCAGACAAATAATGACAGAGAACAAAACCACTAATGGCCCTTGACTTTTTTAAGCAGACAGTATTGAGTTGGAGGAAATGGGATACATTACACTGTATCTGATGCCCAGCACAGGAGGGTCCACCTCAACACAAGGGGGAACTTCTTCACTGTAAAGGTCATAGAGCACTGCAACAGGCTCCCCAGAGAGGTTGTGGAGTCTCCTTCTCTGGAAGGAACCACAAGGATCATCCAGTTCCAACTCCCCTGACATAGGGAGGGACACCCTACCCTAGAGCAGCCTGCACAGAGCCTCATCCAGCCTGGCCTTAAATACCTCCAGGGATGGGGCCTCAAACACCTCCCTGAGCAACCCATTTCAGCCTCTCACCACTCTCATGCTCAACAACTTCCTCCTCACAGCTAGGCTGAATCTCCCCACCTCCAGCTTTGCTCCATTCTTCCAGGCCCCCTTCAGATCCTGGAAGGCCACAAGAAGGTCAACGCGGAGCCTTCCCTTCTCCAGCCTGCACAGCCCCAACTCTTCCAGTCTGTGCTCACAGCAGACCTGCTGCAGCCCTCTGAGCATCCTCCTGGCCCTGCTCTGGACACACTCCAGCATCTCCACATCCCTCTTGTCCCAGGGGCTCCAGAGCTGGATGCAGGACTCCAGGTGGGGTCTCAGCAGAGCAGAGCAGAGGGGGAGAATCATCTCCCTGGCCCTGCTGGCCACAC
This sequence comes from Pogoniulus pusillus, assembly GCF_015220805.1. Taxonomy (NCBI): domain Eukaryota; kingdom Metazoa; phylum Chordata; class Aves; order Piciformes; family Lybiidae; genus Pogoniulus; species Pogoniulus pusillus. The sequence goes on from NC_087295.1 coordinate 15,440,276, forward strand.
TTCTGCTGCTGCAGCCCAGGCTCTGCTTGGCTTTCTGGGCTGCAAGTGCACACTGCTGGCTCCTGTTGAGCTTCTCCTCCAGCAGCACCCCCAGGTTCCTCTCCTCAGAGCTGCTCTCCAGCCACTTACTGCCCAGCCTGGAGTTGTGCTTGGCATTGCCTCGACCCAGCTGCAGGACCTTGCACTTGGTCTTGTTGAACCTCATGAGCTTGGCTTGTGCCCACCTCTGCAGCCTGTCCAGGTCCCTCTGGATGGATCCTTTCCCTCCAGCCTGGCTGCTGCACCACACAGCTTGGTGTGGTCAACAAACCTGCTGAGGCTGCACTCAGTGCCTCTGTCTACATCAACAACAAAGATGTTGAACAAGACTGGTCCCAGGACTGATCCCTGAGGGACTCCACTTGGCCATGGCGCCATTGACAACCACTCTTTGGTTGCAGCCATCAAGCCAGTTCTTTATCCATCTCATGGTCCACCCATCAAACCCATGTGTCACCAGCTTGGAGACCAGGATGTGGTGCCAGACAGTGCCAAAGGCCTTGCTCAGGTCTAGGTAAATGCCGTCAGTTGCTTGCCCCTCATCTATTCATGTCGTGACCTGTTTATAGAAGGCCACCAGGTTTGTCAAATTGTTAACATTACTGGGATATCTACTTTGCAGTAAGGAAACTCCATTGGTTTAGATATACCAAATACAGACAAAAGATAACCTGACCTGTCCAAAAACCTGCTCAACCTGCACATAGACATTAAACTTGATAGGAGGTATCTTATCTCGCACACAACGAGCACAATGAGATTCAGTGAAAAATCAAAGGCCAACATGTATTAAGTACAACAGGCAATTTCCAAAGTTGTGATTAAAGCTGGGCAAATTGTTCCCATAGTTATGTCACTGGAAGAAAAAATTCTTGGATATGCAAATTACATTACAGACTAATTAAATACTGTCTTGGAAAGAGAAGTGCAGCAGCATTTAGAGAGCATTTCTCAAAGCCTTTTTATATGCAACAGTTAATCACTAAGCAAACTCTGTCACCCTGGATTAGGTTCCAAAAAAGAAATCAAACATCTCAGTAAGATATTCTGAAAAGCCTCTAAGATCTAAAGCACAATGCCAAGATACTTGAAAATAAAGTTGTGGAAGTGTCTTACGAGCAAAGAAACAGCCTCAGCGTTTCTCGAGGCACCTGATCAATACTTTGTTTTGTCAGTCATAACTACACATATTTAACAAAAAACTAATTCACACTGAAACCAAATATTCACAATTTTAGCATCCTCTTCACTTAGAAGGTTCAGTCTTTTAAAAACAAAGTAAGAATACTGGCAGAAGCCAAAGCTCCAATACATACTTCTTATTAAACAACTGTTTCTAAATACAAAATGACTGAGGAAATCTTCTGAACACTTTTCTGTATGCCCATAAAAAGACTTGAGGCACATTACTCATTTTAACAACATCCATATTCATAAGCTGGTCAGTTTTCTTAAATGAGCCAGTAAGTGTATGTGTGCTCACTGTAACCACATTTGTCATTGCATTCCTAAGCACAGAAATCACCACTCAAAAAACCTCGCTGCAAAATAAGCCAGAAATATCAAAACTCAGACAAGGGCAAGTGCATGCACCACTGGTGCCATCTGCCACTTTCTTTTCACTGTCTGAAATCTAAGTGTGACATCTGGGTTAAAGGAAGACCACACTCTATTTTGCCTGTCACTCCATTCCCTCTGGTACAAGACTGCTGCTCAGCTCTGAATTTCACTTGAATATCTCTAACATACTGCTCGAGCAAAAATGCCCAAGTCTCATTTGTCTTAAGAGTATTTTTCCATCAAGTATCCTATGCATTAGATGAATATGCAACATATTAATTTATCCTCTGCATAGGCATAAGCAGCCCTGACACCATGTGCCACAAGCAGCTGAGAACAAAGAACTCAGGTCACCTGTCTGAGGACAAGAGAAATGAGCACGGCAGTTCTCCAGCCAGAATCCATGTCTCTGCAGTGCAAACCAATTCCTTAGCACAAGACCATCTTGTTTAATTTCATCCTGAGGTTCAAAGTTGTCTTCTACCAAGAGGAGGTCTAGGCTGGATGTTAAAAGTTCTTGACAGAGAGAGTGGTTGGCATTGGAATGGGCTGCCCAGGGAGGTGGTGGAGTCTCCATCCCTGGAGGTGGTGAAGTAAAGCCTGGCTGGGGCACTTGGTGCCATGGTCTAGTTGACTGGCCAGGGCTGGGTGCTAGGTTGGGCTGGATGAGCTTGGAGGTCTCTTCCAGCCTGCTTGATTCTATGATTCTGTGAAATGTTTCTTGTAAGCATTGCTGAATGGTGAATTTCTCAGCCTTTGTCATACTCTTGCTAAAATTCTTTAACTTCACTGCTTGAATCCTTCTCCAGCCTCTAAACAGAACTGGTCTAGAGGCAACAGCAAAGTTATTCAAGCTACATCTACCAGTTCATGTTTTAAACAGTTAGGTTTAATCAACCACTAACCAAAGACAAAGTGAACTTTTCCTACAAATAAACTAGGGACATAAATTTAAAGATATTACTTTAAAAACAACCCAAAAAAAAAAAAAAAACCAAACATAAAGGAGCAGTAATGCTACTTAAAGGGAATCTGTTTCAACAGCAAAAAGCAAAGAAAGGAGAGGAGGTAAAAAAGATAGCTCACATTTTAATGTGATTCTTTTTGCTGCATAGCATTCAGGATTAAGAAAAATGATTAGCTCCTTAATCCAAAAGAGAATTTACTAATACCTGATTTTTTGACATTTTAAATTCCAAGTTTATTTGAAACTAACAATATACATATTAATATCTGTAATGTAACAGACGTAAGCAGATTTCCAACAAGAAAAGGAGGAGATAAAGTTGCACCTCCAGCTCCTTAGAACTGTCCCCCCCTTTCCAAACTCTGCAAATAAATTCTGGAAGACTTTACACCATGACACAAAGCCCCACATAGATATGCCAGAAACACACTAAGACAAAGAGATGGAAGGGCTGTTTAGCCTGGAGGGGTTGTTTAACCTGGAGAAGAGGAGGTTCAGGAGAGACCTCACTGATGTCTACAACTGCCTGAAGGAGGCTGTAGCCAGGTGGGGTTGGGCTCTTCCACCAGGCACCCAGCAACAGAACAAGGGGACACAGTCTCAAGTTGTGTCAGGGCAGGTTCAGGCTGGACATTAGGAGGACGTTCTTCACAGAGAAGGTGATTGGCATTGGAATGCTGTGTTAGTTTGAGCCTAGCTGGGATATTTTAGTGAGAGAAATTAGATTACAGCCTGTGAAAAGGAACCAATGCTGATGTCTGCTGCACTCATAGGCTTGCTGAGATGTATAAAAACATACACACAAATAGAGATGAGTTTCTCTCTGAGTGCAGCTGATGCAGGCATTTTTCTCCCTAACCTGCTGTCTGTTGTAACTAATTCTTCTGCTTTCTACCTGCCCTGGCTGATGCTCCAACCTCACCTTGCATGCAGGGCAAACTCTGGGATAAGGTAGAGGAGTGGAAAGAAGGTGAAAGAGTGGTTGGGAGCTCCTCCTGGGGACTCTGGTTTCTGAGACAGATGTTGTGTTTCTGTATTACATTTACCTTGTCTATTTCTGTATATAACTACATAGTTGTGCATATCTGCTTGTATATTGTGCTAAGATGTAAATATAAAGCTTCATTTCTTAATTTCCAGACAGCTGAGTCTAGTCTGGGTGGTTTCATAAGAATGGGGGGGCAGGGAACTCCCAGGCTGTCACAAATGGTTTGCCCAGGGAGACGGTGGAGTTGCCATCCCTGGAGGTGTTGAAGCCAAGCCTGGCTGGGGCACTTAGTGCCATGGTCTGGTTGATTAGCCAGGGCTGGGTGCTGGGTTGGGCTGGATGAGCTTAGAGGTCTCTCCCAACCTGCCTGATTCTGTGACTTATCCAGTTTTAGTAAGAACACCAAACATCCCATTTCAGCAAATGTCACAAACATTAAACAAGCACTTCTCAGATACTGCCTACTGTCAGAATCCTGATGGTATAGTTCATTCTACATTAAAACCCAGTTTCTTTCTCTAAGACAGACTTCCCTTGCAGCAGTTACATTGGTATACCTGCATAAATACAGTGACTTATTTTGTTCAGTAACCATGCACCAGTTTTTTACACTGAAAAAAAGGCCACATTTCATTGCTGGAACTTGACTGTTACCACTGGAGAATTAGCAAATACTAGAGGGTTTACCCCAAAGAAGCCTGACAACCAGTGTGTTCATCCCAAAATGCTGCAAACAAATGGCCTTGCTGTTTCAGGAGGGAGAGGGGACTGTGAGTGTTTGAAGGATTTGCATCAATTCTCCTAAGAGGTCACTGTCTCTTTATCCAAAATAAATATAATTACAAAAAACAGGTCACACATTTGCAGGTGCTCTAGCACAAAACAATGCTGACATATTTTATCAACATGCCTGGAAAACAATCCTCCCAGGATTGTTTTCTACTGTCAGAGCTGAATAAACTGTGGAAGCCAGAAAGTCAGCCCCCTAAAGTAGCACTAAAGCCTGCTGGTTCTCCTGGTAAACAGCAGTCTAGCTGCTCTTTGGGGCACTGGAGAACAGGAAGGGTCTTTCTCTGGTGGCAACGGACAGATTGCAACTGTTGTCTCCAACTACACAAGCAAAGAGACCACAGCACAGCCTTGTGAAGTCCAGTAAAGACACTGCATACACACACACCAAAAAAAAACAATAACTCAATGTTTAATCTACTTTTACATACAAGGAGCATAGCTCCTGAAACAAGGGGTGTAGCACCAAAACAAGTCTGGTGGATGTGCTAGGTTGAAGCTAGCTAGAATGTTTAGGTGAAAAGAACTAGATTACAGGCTGTGAAAGGGAAACAGTGCTAATATCCACTTCATTCATAGGCTTGCTGAGATGTATGAGAATAAGAATGCAAATATAGATAAGACAGTCACTCTCTGCCTGGCCTTTGGGCTGCATCTCTCTCAAACCTAACCCTGCCATCTCTGTGACTAATCCACCTGCTTCCCAACCCCCCTGGCTGACCCTCCAGTCTTCCTAGGGCATAAGGCAAGATCTGGGGTAAGGGAGAGGGGTGCGACAAAGGAGGAAGAGCAGTTCAGAGCCCTCCTGGGGATGCAGGTTTCTGGCAGGGCTGTTGTGTTTCTGTATTACCTTTACCTTGTCTATTTCTGTCTATAACTGTATATTTTGTAACTCTCTGCTTGTCATTGTGCTAAACTGTCAATATAAAGCTTCCTTCAATTTCCAGAGCCCCTGAGTCTAGTCTGGGTGATTTTTTCTGGGGGAAGTGGGGCAGGGAACACCCAAACCATCACAGTGGGGACCAAGCACAGAAGTATATCAGGCACAATTCATGCGGACTAGTAACACAATGTACTTCTCAACTAAGGGAACAAGGTCAGAGTACTGCTATAGACAACTCTTGGGCTACAGAACCATCTACATGCAGCAGATGAGCTCAGAAAAGCCAACAACATTCACCAGTGGTGACTCCATTTATTGTTGTTATGAACCCAATTTTAAGCCCAGGTCCAGATGTAGATGATCCAGGGGCTGGTATATGCTCACAGGACAAAACCCTACAAGCAGGTTTTGCAAGACATGATTTTAGAGACACATTTCTCCATCAAACCCACACAACTCCCATTTGCAATACAAGCTGCTACCCTCCCATACACATTGAACAAGCTACTCCCAGTAGAAATGCAGTACTTACATTCTGAGAACATTATTATTTGTAATACCATGGTAAAGATAATCAGATAGAATCATAGAATCAAGCAGGTTGGAAGACACCTCCAAGATCATCCAGTCCAACCTAGCACCCAGCCCTATCCAGTCAACCAGACCATGGCACTAGGTGCCCCAGCCAGGATTTGCTTCAACACCTCCAGGGATGGTGACTCCACCACCTCCCTGGGCAGCCCATTCCAATGCCAATCACTCTCTCTGCCAACAACTTCCTCCTGACATCCAGCCTAGACCTGCCCTGGCACAGCTTGAGACTGTGTCCCCTTGTTCTCTTGCTGCTTGCCTGGCAGAAGAGACCAACCCCACCTGGCTACAATCTCCCTTCAGGTAGTTGTAGACAGCAATGATGTCTGCCCTGAGCCTCCTCTTCTCCAGGCTAAACAACCCCAGCTCCCTCAGCCTCTCCTCACAGGGTTTGTGTTCCAGGCCTTTCACCAGCTTTGTCACCCTGTATCTTCCCCCAGATGTCTCAGACCAGACAGAAGCATTCCTATGTCAACACACCTGTGTTTTATGTCAAGTTTTGCTTTCTGCATTCTTACCTGTGTAAACCCACAGAGAGGTGCACTTCAGTAGAGCTGCTTTAGATGTCCAGGCCCCCTGACACGTTTACCACAAAACAAACTGCCTCAAAAACAATGGAACAAAAAGAAGTGTTTGCTTCTGTTTGTTATGAAGGTGTAGAAGAACCTCACTCACTTCCAGATCAGGCTGTTCCTGACCCACTAGAGCAAAACAAAGATGTCTTCAGTAATGAACAACAAACCCTCAGAAATTCTTAACCTAAGAAATAGCACAGCCCTATGGATTGATTGCATTCATCAGTCCATGTTTAGAAATGCAGTGTTATGCTTCAGGATCCATAATCAGTTATGAATCAGAAGAGTATTTGTATATACCTCTTCAAGGATAATTGATTTTTAAAATGACACTGATTTACTGTCATTCAAAGCTACTTCTTTATACTTGTGGAGACACAGATAACCTAGGAATGCCTTTCAACCCCAGTACCACATGGGGCTAACATCAATACATTTAAACTATTTGGCCAAATGGATAAGGAGCTTTAAAGAAGAACATTCCAAATCCACCACCACTGAACTCTGTCAGTTTTTGCTTTGTTTCTCCATTTTATTTATACCCACACCATCTGGCTGTATTGATCATGTAGCTAAACAACCTCCTGTCTTTTTGCAAATTAAGAAAATTAAAAACTATTTTGTATGACCATACAGTAACACAAACAATCTCGATTGATTTGCAGATGTCAGCCATAAAGTCACTCACCAACTCTTACACACTGAGTTCCAGTTCATAGAAAACACTCTCAGTAACTCAATGCTGAAGGCTAGACAGATAACCACACAGGAACTCATGGATCACTACTCACTTATCAGGCATTAGATAATAAGACCATTTTTTGCAAGCCTCAAGTTTCAAGTCTTCTGCTTATATCTTTTATCAGATACCACATCCCAAACAAAAGATACATACATCAACAGAACAGACCAAGTTCAATATATTCATTGGTGATCTGGACCAAGGGAATGAGTCCAGCATCAGTAAGTTTGCAGAGGACACCAAGCTAGGAGCAGGTGTAGAGCTGCTGGAGGCTAGGAGAGCCCTGCAGAAGCACCTGGACAGGCTGGATGTTTGCAGAGGACACCAAGCTAGGAGCAGGTGTAGAGCTGCTGGAGGCTAGGAGAGCCCTGCAGAGGCACCTGGACAGGCTGGATGAGTGGGCAGAGGCCAATGGGATGAGACTGAACAAGGCCAAGGGCAGGGTTCTACACTTTGGCCACAGCAACGCCAAGCAGCACTACAGGCTGGGGAGAGCAGCCAGAGAGGGATCTGGGGGTGCTGATTGATACCCGCCTGAACATGAGCCAGCAGTGTGCCCAGGTGGCCAAGAGAGCCAGTGGCATCCTGGCCTGCATCAGGAATGGTGTGGCCAGCAGGAGCAGGGAGGTCATTCTGCCCCTGTACTCTGCACTGGTTAGACCACACCTTGAGTACTGTGTTCAGTTCTGGGCCCCCCAGTTTAGGAGGGACATTGAGATGCTTGAGCGTGTCCAGAGAAGGGCAACGAGGCTGGGGAGAGGCCTTGAGCACAGCCCTACGAGGAGAGGCTGAGGGAGCTGGGATTGGTTAGCCTGGAGAAGAGGAGGCTCAGGGGTGACCTTATTGCTGTCTACAACTACCTGAGGGGAGGTTGTGGCCAGGAGGAGGTTGCTCTCTTCTCTCAGGTGGCCAGCACCAGAATGAGAGGACACAGCCTCAGGCTGCACCAGGGGAGATTTAGGCTGGAGGTGAGGAGAAAGTTCTTCACTGAGAGAGTCATTGGACACTGGAATGGGCTGCCCGGGGAGGTGGTGGAGTCGCCGTCCCTGGGGCACTTCAAGGCAAGGTTGGACATGGCACTTGGTGCCATGGTCTGGCCTTGAGCTCTGTGGTAAAGGGTTGGACTTGATGATCTGTGAGGTCTCTTCCAACCCTGATGATACTATACTGAGAGTAGCTGAGAGCAGCCAGGCAGAAAGGGAGCTGGGGGCATTGGCAGAGAGGAGCTGAAGATGCGGCAGCAGTGTGCCCAGGTGGGCAGCAGAGCCAATGGCATCCTGACCTGGGGGACACTATCTCAAGTTGTGTCAGGGGAGGGGTCTAAGCTGGATGTTAGGAGGGAGTTGTTGTCAGAGAGAGTGATTGGCATTGGAATAGGCTGCCCAGGGAGGTGGTGGAGTCACCATCTCTGGCGGTGTTGAAGCCAAGCCTGGCTAGGGCACTTAGTGCCATGGTCTGGTTGACTGGCTAGGGCTGGGTGCTAGGTTGGACTGGATGAGCTTGGAGGTCTCTTCCAACCTGGTTGACTGTATGACTCTAAAGGAACAAACTAAAAAAGCCTACTTTGTCTAAAATCTCTGTCTTCATAAACCACTTGCTCGAACAGCCAGAGTTACAAAACCTAAAGCAGGCAATTGCCAAAGCATGATAAAGTAGCATTAGAAAAGACTGTTAAGAGAATAGACTTGAATTTCCAAGTGCCGTTACAAACTATCAGCCTCATCAAAGTTTTAATCAGTTCCAAAAGGAAACAGGCAGCTCTAGTCTCAAAGGTTTATAAGCAACGACCTCTACATTGCCATTTTATCAGACAATACAAAAACTACAATACAAAGTTACTATTTCTACAAAGACAGGTTTGAGGTGTCAGGGGGCAAAAGGGGAGAGGGCTGACTTCAAAGTCTTAGTCACACGTTCTAGGTACCAACATGTGTTTTATCTGATTTTTAACCAAAACTCCAGAAGATTGCAGCAACCAGCAGACACGAGTCCAATGCAAAGCTACCATGGAACTGCAGTGACCAAATGAGAGTAAAGGATCTTCTCTATGCCTACGCTGAAGCAATCTACTTTTACAGAGATGTGTGTGCATCTAATCCCACCAAACGGTCCTTTACCCAGAGTGCAACGTCAATTGACACCTGGAGTCAAGACAGTTGCTTTAGTTGGGTTCTGCAGAAGTGGCTGCCAGCCACAGTATCACAGTATCACAGTATCACCAAGGTTGGAAGAGACCTCACAGATCATCAAGTCCAACCCTTTACCACAGTGCCCAAGGCTAGACCACGGCACCAAGTGCCACATCCAACCTTGCCTTGAACTGCCCCAGGGGGGACGACTCCACCACCTCCCCAGGCAGCAAAGCCAGGGCCCCATTAGCTGAAGCAGCAGCTTTTTGTGTACAGTGCAGATAGCCAGAAAACTGTAGACAATGGGTTACATATACATCTGTATGTTCTGCAGTCAGAGCCCTGGCCTAGTGTCTGAACTGTAAGTAAGTTCTTTTTCCAGAGAATTCCAGTCTAAAGAATAAACAATGTTAGGGTTGGGCACAGAATAACAATAGAGAAGTTTATCCAACTCCATTGGTCTGCCAAGTATCTCGTATTCTGCTGGACTGCTTGCTTGCTCTCTTTCTGGCTACCTTCTGCTTGGCTTGTGGCAGCTTTCTACCTCTGTGTCCTGGAGTCCCAAAACTCCTCTCCCTCCGTGGTGTCAATGGGAGAGGAAAGGTGCAGAAAACCTGTTCCCCCCTGCCCTGCAGGTGTGAAGGGGGGGAGCAAGGGGCCCTTCTGGCACGAGGGGTGCCCATGCAGTGCCAGTGCTGGGATCGGGCTGGGCATTGGCTGCAGTCTGCACACCCAGGAGTGGTAACTCTGCTCTGTGTCTAGGAAAGGGATAATTATTGGGGGACTTCCCGCCTTGGGCTTCCCACCTTAGAGTTCTCCCCACCTGCAGAAGGAGTCCCCTGGCACTGCGAAGGACAAGCTCCTGAGGGACAGGACTGTCCCTGCTTTGGAGGCTCCCCACCACAAGCACCCTTTGTGCAAGCTCAGTAGGCCTAAGGAGCCTCACATGTCCTGTGAAAGAGAGAGAGCTGACAGGCATCTGGGCTGCCCTTTCTCTCACACAGCCCAACTCACCTGCCAGTAAACTTTGGCTCAGCCTGATTAATAGTGGGAATGGTATGTTTAGTAGCTTAGCCTTTTCCATCTCCTGACTTCTCAAACAGACTAATTTATCTATGGTATCCCTGCAAGATCTTCTCAATCAAACTGAATCTGCTAATTAAAACTAAATTAGTTTCTGTACATAGTTTTGGGGGTGGGTTTCAGGAAAATAAAATAATTCTGGTTTTATATATATTCCTGACTCAGCCACATTAATTCCCTACCTCCACAACACTCTGCTCATGTCCTTGCATGCAGGCAGACCACATTCTGTTTTGGCTTTGTAAGGTACAGGGGAAAAGGTGGAGAGCAGGCCGGCTGTGCACTGCCTCTCCAGACTTTGTGTCGGGGCAGGGGGTCAGGTGAGGGGGAAGCTGAAATCATAGAATGAAGCAGGTTGGAAGAAACCTCCAAGATCATCCAGTCCAACCTAGCACCCAGCTCTAGCCAATCAACCAGACCATGGCACTAAGTGCCCCAGCCAGGCTTGGTTTCAACACCTCCAGGCACAGCCACTCCACCACCTCCCTGGGCAGCCCAATCCAATGCCAATCACTCTCTCTGCAAACAACTTCCTCCTACCATCCAGCCTAGACCTCCACTGGCACAACTTGAGACTGTGTCCCGGCTATTAAGTTGTTGTTGAACTGTAAGCATATGTAAATTTGCCTTGCGTGTGGTTATTATCTCGTATACTACTTATATTTAGTCTGCTTTTGTAAATATTACTTAACTTCCTTATTCTGCTCATTAATCAAACAAGCTAGCCCCACACTGGGTGCCAAAAATTGTTGTGGTTCATATTTGTACCCTAACAAGTGTGGTAAATTTACTCTGGGGATACATTTCCAATTTATTGGGGTACACATCCAAACTACAACAGTATGCATGCTCCATCAATTACCTAATTCATTACACTATTACCTCATTCATTATATTAAGGTGGTCCTACATTTAAATTCTAGTGGGAGATGTCCCTGCCTATGGCAGGGGATTGGAACTGGATGATCCTTGAGGTCCCTTCCAGCCTAAACTATTATATGATTCTGTTTCTCCACTGTACACAAAAACTCCTGGGGTTTAGTATTAAATTCACTACAGGTTATGTTGGGGACACCTCTTAGTCCAAATCTGCCTTTAGTTTATGTAAAAAGACCAGAAAGATACATTATCTACAAAGTTCAAACAAATTTTACTGTCTTTAATTACTGCTCTTAATTACTGCATCTTATTTCTGATTATTTTAATCTTTGAGCTCTTTCCATCCTTCAGTCTTAAAGGCCTTCCACGTTCTATTATCCTGGTTTCAGACCAGTTCATTATATGCTTATTCAGCCTAAAAATGTTTAACTCAATCCTTCTGACATCAGTACCAGACATAACCATTATCACTTACTGCTGGCACACCTACGTATGCCCTCCAGTGCATGGAATTAGGACCAGCTCCTGACACCTTTCAGGAAGCACCGCTCCAATACTCCTACTGCTGATGTCCCATGTCAGTCAGCACCACAGCATCACAGGCCTTTGTGCAGTTTAATTCTGTCACCTAAGAATGCTTTAAAATCTTCACAACTAATCCTATGTTCTGTGTGCTGGAGAGAACTTAATATAAGCAACAGCAGGGTTTGGTAGTTTGGGGTGTTTTGTTTTGTTTTATAAAGGTTTGTAACTACTCCTGTAAAAGCTCTCTACAGTGTTTGCTTCTCTTCAAAACCATCACTGTAATGCTCTACTTAAAAAGTTAAGGTTTTGATACTGATCACCAGAGGAGCCAATGAGGTTCAACAAGGACAAGTGCAGAGTCCTGCACCTGGGGAGGAATAATAAACTGCACCAGGACAGGCTGGGAGGTAACTGCTGGAGAGCAGCCCTGGGGAGAGGGACCTGGGAGTGCTGGGGGAGAACATCCATGGCACAGCAATGTGCCCTGGTGGCCAAGAAGGCCAATGGGATCCTGGGGTGTGTCCAGCAGATCAAGGGAGGTTCTCCTGCCCCTCTACTCTGCCCTGCTGAGACCTCATCTTGAGTACTGCCTTCAGTTTTGGGCTCCCCAGTTGAAGAGGGACAGGGATCTGCTGGAGAGGGTCCAGCAGAGGGCTACGAGGATGATGAAGGGACTGGAGCACTGCCTGATGAGGAGAGGCTGACAGACCTGGGGCTGCTTAGTCTGGAGAAGAGAAGACTCAGAGGGGATTTAATCGGTGTTTGTAAACATCTGAGGGCTGAGGGTCAGGAGGGGGGGACAGGCTCTGCTCACTGCTCCCTGGGATAGGACAAGCAGCAATGGATGGAAGCTGCAGCACAGGAGGTTCCAGCTCAACACAAGAGGCAACTTCTTGCCTGGAAGGGTCCCAGAGCACTGGCACAGGCTGCCCAGAGAGGTTGTGGAGTCTCCTCCACTGGAGACATTCAAGGCCTGTCTGGATGCTGCCTCTGTGATCTGTATCTGTGTTATGTTCCTGCTCTGGCAGGAGGTTGGACTCGATGATCTCCTTGGGTCCCTTCCAACGCCTAACATCCTGTGAGCTGTGATCTATCCTCTCCGTGAGGGCAAAGTCCGGGAACAAAACCACTAGGAAGAAATACTCTCTCCTGATTTCCACGGACCCAAATATAGCATTATTCATTCCACAGCATGGCCTCAGCTCTGTCAAAGCATTTGCTCCAAGACACTAGATTCAAACCTAGACCTTTCTCGGGTCTCCCACAGATGCACATCAGCCTGTCCACACCCAACAAACTGCAGGACCGGGGCCTGTCACTGCATCAACATAAATAAGGGCTTGTCAGAGCGGAAAGGCACAGCAACAGAAGAGATCTTACTGAACACACAAGCGAACTGTTCCTACTGTCCTGCCTCACAGCAAACTGGGGGGGGGGGGAAGTCATAAACAGAAGCGCGGCATTTTCCCCGTTTATTCTGGGAGGCTCTCCGCAGGAGCCTGACGCGGTAAAGCGGCAGCTTACAGAGGGAGCGCTGCCGGGCGGGCAGGGTGTGCAGCCTTAGCCACTGCATGCCCCTGCCCGCACCTGCGCCCGCAGCGCCGGGGCCACAGCTCCCGCCGCGCTCCCCTGCGCCCGAGCGGCCCAGCGCCGCCGTCCTCCCCTCCCCGTCCTCGTACCCAGCGGCTCCTCCGGATGGGAAACCAAACATGCGAAACAGCATGAAGGAAAGCAGCCGCGCAGGGGAACGGAATCTGGCCTCGGGCAAGACTGCCCCAGACAGCCTGGCCTACCTGCCCACAAGGGCCAGGGAGGGGTCGGGGCAGGGCGGCGGCGCCAGCTGCCCGGACACCATCTTGGGGCGGCTGAGGGCGAGGGGAGGCGCCGCTGGCGCCGGCGCGGCCGTTTACCTGCTCTGCCAGCCCTGCAAGAGGTTGGTGTATTTGCTCAGCGTCCCTTCCAGCACCGGCTCCCGCCGCCTGCCACCGCCGCTACCGGGCGCCTGCGCGCCCCCCGGGCTGGCCGCCGCCGAGCTGGGGCTACTGCCGCCGCCGCCGGCCCCTCCACCTCCATCCAGCCTCCCCGTGGCCGCCGCCCGTCCCGGCAGCCCGCGGCTAGCGGAGGACGACGAGGGAGAAGAGCCCGCCGACGTAGGGCGGCTGCTACTGCGGCTGCTGCTGTTGCTGCCGCCACCCTCGCTGCCCGCCGCCGCTTTCTCCATGGGGCCCGGCGGCGCAGGCTGCGAGCCCGCTTCGGCCGCGGCTGCCGCCCGTGCCCGCGAAGCCCTGACTCACGGGCGGCGAGGAGAGGGGCGGCGCCCGCGGAGAAGGGGCCGGGCCGCGCGGGGCGCGGGAGCCGCCACACCGCCTCCTGGCGAGCGGCTGCCGGTGCGGGGCGGGCTGGGTGCCCGCGCCGGGGCAGGGCTGCCCTGCGGCCGGGGCGATCGGCAGCTAGGGGTCGCGGCAGCGGCGCGGAGCCTCGGCGTAACACAGCCCGCCCGCTGCAGCCCGGCCGCGCACCCCGGCAGTAACAGAGGGGAGCCCTAAGGAAGGAGCGCTCAGCGCACACTGGAGGCGTGCGGACCCACCGGCACAGGCTGGTGTCTCCGGGAGCGGGGGCCCGGTGTGCGCAGTGCCAGGCCCCCGCGCATGTGGCAGCGAGGGGAGAGCCAGCGAGGCCTGGCAAACGCTGTCTGCATCCTTGCTAGGCCTCACATCGCACCACAAGGCACATGTGAGGAGCAAGGGCAGCTCTGTGCCACACAGCAGCGCCATCGGGGAGGATTCCCTGTCAGAACGTGTACGAGTGGCACTCGCAAAAGGCATGCCCAGCGGAGCACAGAGCATGGCACTGGCTCTTGATCCGCACCAATACACATCCCTGCCCGTTGCCACGGAGCGTGGCACCAAGGAGGCAGCTGCCACACATGATGTACATCGGCAGGCTCTATCAGTCACACAATTCATTCAAACCGGGAAAAAACGCTGTGAGGTGTGCCACGTCTGAAACAGGACCACCGGGAAAAGCTAAGCACATCCCTGTGCAGCCAGCTCAGAACGAGCCTATGTGGCTGCTGGCCCTCAAGATAACTTCCAGGGCCATGTTTGCTGCAATAGTCAAATGGCTCACTGTTGTTGAAACATGTATCTTCACAACATCCCATAGTCTATCATAGACTGATGGAATCATCCAGGTTGGCAGAGAGCTCCAAGCTCAGCCAGCCCAACCTAGCACCCAGCCCTGCCCAACCAACCAGACCATGGCACTAAGTGCCCCAGCCAGGCTTGGCTTCAACACCTCCAGGCACAGCCACTCCACCACCTCCCTGGGCAGCCCATTCCAATGCCAATCACTCTCTCTGCCAACAACTTCCTAACAACATCCAGCCTAGACCTGCCCTGGCACAGCTTGAGGCTGTGTCCCCTTCTTCTGTTGCTGCTTGCCTGGCAGCAGAGACCAACCCCACCTGGCTACAGCCTCCCTTCAGGTAGCTGCAGACAGCAATGAGCTCTGCCCTGAGCCTCCTCTTCTGCAGGCTGCACCCCCCCAGCTCCCTCAGCCTCTCCTCACAGGGCTGTGCTCCAGGCCCCTCCCCAGCCTTGCTGCCCTTCTCTGGACACCTTCCAGCACCTCAACATCTCTCTGGAATGGAGGAGCCCAGAACTGGACACAGCACTCAAGGTGTGGCCTGAGCAGTGCTGAGCACAGGGGCAGAAGAACCTCCCTTGTCCTGCTGGCCACACTGCTCCTGAGCCAGCCCAGGATGCCATTGGCTCTGCTGCCCACCTGGGCACTGCTGCCTCAGCTTCAGTCTACTGTCTCCCAGCACCCCCAGCTCTGTCCCCATCCTGTAGTGCTGCTTGGGGTTGTTGTGACCAAAGTGTAGAACCCTGCACTTGGCCTTGTTCCATCTCATCCCATTGGCCTCTGCCCACCAATCCAGCCTGCCCAGGTCCCTCTGCAGGGCTCTCTCAGCCTCCAACAGCTCCACACCTGCTCCTAGCTTGTTGTTATCTGCAAACTTACTGATGTTGGACTCAATCCCCTGGTCCAGATCATCAGTAAATATATGGATCAGGAGTGGGCCTAGCACTGATCCTTGGGGGATCAGTGATTCATGTTGTCATTTTGTAATCAGAGACCTCAAATACTAAGAAGCCCTGAGAGTCTATGACAAAATATTCACTGAACTTAACTCCTGTGCTCTAACCCTGTGAAAAGTTTTGCAGTCCTCTGCTAGAGATCTTTCGAGCACACAGAGTATCATGTGCCTCCTGTACTCTGCACCTCATAAGAGACTCCAACGATCTGAATCCACACACAGCTAGAGACCTACCTTTGCCATGTAACTCAGCACAGAGCTCCTAATTTGGATTCTCCCAGTTTTCACTCTTGAAAATTCTGCCATATGTGTTGTGGTTGTGTAGCTGCAGTGTTGGGCAGCCTGATCCTGAGTTTTGGGTGGTTAAATGTCTCGTGTTGTAGTTAAATACTGAGGCACTGCAGTCTGGAAACTTGAATGTTAATTTAGTGTTTGATTGCTGGAACGTTGAAGGGATGTTTCTGGCAGCACGGACTAAAAGCTGCCTGCAGGGAGGCTGTAGCCAGGTGGGGTTGGGCTCTGCTGCCAGGCAACCAGCAACAGAATGAGGGGACACAGCCTCAAGCTGTGCCAGGGGAGGTCTAGGCTGGATGTTAGGAGGAAGTTGTTGGCAGAGAGAGTGATTGGCATTGGAATGGGCTGCCCAGGGAGGTGGTGGAGTGGCTGTGCCTGGAGGTGTTGAAGCCAAGCCTGGCTGGGGCACTTAGTGCCATGGTCTGGCTGATTGGCCAGGACTGGATGCTAGGTTGGACGGGTTGAGCTTGGAGGCTTGATTCTATGATTCTAAGATTATGAAACAAAATAATTTAGAGTAACTACTCTGCCAGGTGAGAGCTGTTACTCAAAAAGTTCATGTAGAATTTCCTAACCACTGTTTACTATGGAGAGAAACTGCATGGTTATCTCAACTAGAGGGCTGGGACCTGAGTTACTCAGTTTCTTTTAAAATCAGAATCCTATCACCCACACAGTTAAAACTAGAATAAAGTGCAGAAAACAAGAGAAAGATCTCACAGTAGTAAATAAATAATTAATTGAATGGCTGTAAAAAAATCATGTTGCTAAAACCCAAAGTAAAGCACACAGGGAGAAATCAAATCAGCTGTTAGTGTGATTATGATCTATAAATTAGCTACAGTCTCTCAGGAAAGAGATCTTGGAGTCATTTTAAATATGCCTCTGAAAACCCCATCTAGTGTTCAAGGGTAATCAAGCAAACAGCTGTGAGGAGCTCATTAGCAACCCAGAAATAACAGCATGCTGCTGTGTAAATCTGTAGTACAGCCAGTGTCTGTATACTCAGCATTTACAATATGCCTCCAGGAAGAACAGAGTAAAGAGAGAAACGAGAGCTAACTGAATAGGGTTTTCACTTAGCAAAGAGACAGCCAGAGAAAGAAATGGTATTCTGGCCAGTAGGTATGGCTCTTCAGTGTTTCTCATCAAACAATGGGCCAGCTGGTTTAAAACAAGTACCAAAAAAGTCTTTTTCACATGATTTGTACTTGTAAAACTCTTTGTTACAGAATGGGCTTGGATGCCAAATGTTTACAAAGGTCAAGAGCCTTTACACAAGGTTCAAGCAAGGTACTGTGGACATATTCACAGGTCAGAAAGGCCCTGAGTCCTTGAAAGCTGTTTACTTTATTGAAGAAATAATCCTTGCATTGTTCTTGAGTCCTTCTCTAAGCACCTACTAGTGGAAGAAACACAGCACTGAACTAGATAGACCTGCGGGAAGGATTCATCCCCTTGGTTAACAGAAAGACCTTTTGAGACAAACACTGTGACACTGTGGAGCTTTTACATTGTACTTAAGGAAAACAATATGTAATTATCTTCATCAGTGACACTGATGAGGGAACAGAGGCTGCTCAGCAAGTTTCCTGATGACACCAAACTGGGAGGCTTGGCTGATAGAGCTGAAAGCTGTGTGGCCATCCAGTGAGACTTGGACAGACTGAGAGCTGGGCACAGAGGAACCAAATGAGGTTCAACAAGGACAAGTGCAGAGTCCTGCACCTGGGGAGGAATAATAAACTGCACCAGGACAGGCTGGGAGGTGACTGCTGGAGAGCAGCCCTGGGGAGAGGACCTGGGAGTGCTGGGGGAGAAAATCCATGGCAGAGCAATGTGCCCTTGTGGCCAAGAAGGCCAATGGGATCCTGAGGTGTGTCCAGCAGATCAAGGGAGGTTCTCCTGCCCCTCTACTCTGCCCTGCTGAGACCTCATCTTGAATTCTGCATTCAATTTTGGGCTCCCTAGTTGAAGAGGGACAGGGATCTGCTGGAGAAGGTCCAGTAGAGGGCTACAAGGATGATAAGGGAACTGGAGCACTGCCTGATGAGGAGAGGCTGAGGGACGACCTGTGGCTGCTTAGTCTGGAGAAGAGAAGACCGAGAGGGGATTTAATCAATGTTTGTAAACATCTGAGTGCTGGGGGTCAGGAGGGGGGGGCAGGCTCTGCTCACTGCTCCCTGGGATAGGACAAGCAGCAATGGATGGAAGCTGCAGCACAGGAGGTTCCAGCTCAACACAAGGGGCAACTTCTTGCCTGCAAGGGTCCCAGAGCACTGGCACAGGCTGCCCAGAGAGGTTGTGGAGTCTCCTCCACTGGAGACATTCAAGGCCTGTCTGGATGCTGCCTCTGTGATCTGTATCTGTGTTATGTTCCTGCTCTGGCAGGAGGTTGGACTCGATGATCTCCTTGGGTCCCTTCCAACGCCTAACATCCTGTGAGCTGTGATCTATCCTCTCCGTGAGGGCAAAGTCCGGGAACAAAACCACTAGGAAGAAATATTCTCTCCTGATTTCCACGGACCCAAATACAGCATTATTCATTCCACAGCATGGCCTCAGCTCTGTCAAAGCATTTGCTCCAAGACACTAGATCCAAACCCAGACCTTTCTCGGGTCTTCCACAGATGCACATCAGCCTGTCCACACCCAACATCTGTATCTGTATTATGTTCCTGCTCTGGAAGGGGGTTGGACTTGATGGTCTCCTTGGGTCCCTTCCAACCCCTAATATCCTGTGAGCCTGTGATCTCTTTTGCCTCTTTTGCATCATGCTGCTGCAATCCAACAGAACTGAACAACTACTGAACAACCTTTCATAGCCATCTTGATACCAATGAGTCCCTGCCCTCACAGAATGGTTTAGGCTGGAAGGGACCTCAAAGCTCACCCAGTTCCAACCCCCTGCTATAGGCAGGGCCACCTCCCACTAAAGCAGGATGCTCAAGGCCTCATCCAACCTGGCCTTGGACACCTCAAGGGAGGGAGGTGTGATCAACATCCTTCAAACTGACGGAACACGTCTGAGTTTTTCACTAGTTTCTGGTCTGCCCCAGTAGAACTATACTTCAGGGTAACACACATGGGCTTAGCCTGATGCAGTACTGCATGACCTATGCTTTGTCACAAGCTAGCAGTTAATTAGCTATTTATTATCAGCCACCTGCCTGATGAAGGTTCTCACTGTTTCCAAGGTAACACAACTGGTTTGTTCCAGTGCTTCAGAATGTCACAATTTTGCCTCTATCATTAAGTCCTTTTGCCTTTTAGAAGGCAAAACAGCTGCTAAGATAACAAATTCGATACTGTTCACCCTTATCAGGAATCAGGTTTCTACAGCTTGGTTAGAGTACACAGCTGTGGGATGCAGGTGCAGAAGGACTGTGGGAACAGAGTGAAGGAGAATAACAAGAAGTGGATAGCTGACCTTGATTCCCACCAGCTGCAGGCTTCCTTATCTCCGGGGGCATAGATAATGGACACCTCCTTAACGAGACTAACAAGGCGTGGTTTATGCTGATGTAGTGGGTTGTCCTTGACTCATTATGCTAATGTGTAGGCATATGCTCTACTAGCTGAGTGTATATATACTCGAGTTGTAATGTAATAAAGGGTCTCTGGCATAAGTCACATTGAATCATCTGGAGTCCTGCGTGGCAAGGCCTTGATCATCACTGGTCTGCAGGCCTTCGGCCATGGTTCCTGCAGCAAGCAGAGATAACAAGCAGTGCAGGCTGCTGCTGGATGAGGGCATGGAGTCAGCCATCAGCAAGTTTGCAGAGGACACCAAGCTGGGAGCAGATGTGGCTGGGTTGGAGGGCAGAAGGGCTCTGCAGCAGGACCTTGACCGCCTGGACAGATGGGCAGAGTCCAAGGGGATGGCTTCAATAGCTCCAAGTGCAGGGTGCTGCACTTTGGCCACAGCAACCCCATGCAGAGATACAGGCTGGGGTCGGAGTGGCTGGAGAGCAGCCAGACAGAGAGGGATCTGGGGGTGCTGATTGATACCCACCTGAACATGAGCCAGCAGTGTGCCCAGGTGGCCAAGAGAGCCAGTGGCATCCTGGCCTGCCTCAGGAATGGTGTGGCCAGCAGGAGCAGGGAGGTCATTCTGCCCCTGTACTCTGCACTGGTTAGACCACACCTTGAGTGCTGTGTTCAGTTCTGGGCCCCCCAGTTTAGGAGGGACATTGAGATGCTTGAGCGTGTCCAGAGAAGGGCAACGAGGCTGGGGAGAGGCCTTGAGCACAGCCCTACGAGGAGAGGCTTAGGGAGCTGGGATTGGTTAGCCTGGAGAAGAGGAGGCTCAGGGCAGACCTTATTGCTGTCTACAACTACCTGAGGGGAGGTTGTGGCCAGGAGGAGGTTGCTCTCTTCTCTCAGGTGGCCAGCACCAGAACAAGAGGACACAGCCTCAGGCTGTGCCAGGGGAGATTTAGGCTGGAGGTGAGGAGAAAGTTCTTCCCTGAGAGAGTCATTGGACACTGGAATGGGCTGCCCGGGGAGGTGGTGGAGTCGCCGTCCCTGGAGCTGTTCAAGGCAGGATTGGACGTGGCACTTGGTGCCATGGTCTGGCCTTGAGCTCTGTGGTAAAGGGTTGGACTTGATGATCTGTGAGGTCTCTTGCAACCTTGGTGATACTGGGATACTGTGATACTGTGATACACAGTTTCAGCTTCTAGAACAAGGTTGGTTCATAATTCATTTACCAGTTTCTGTTTCCTGATCCCATTGGTTTGATGGAGGGAGAAGTATAAAATCAAAGAATACTGCCAAAGGGCTGCAGAGGTTTGGGTGTTAATTGGCTGAGGCAGGAATTACAAAAATAGAATTACTTCTCTCTTCCCAAAACCCTGCCCCCAAGCTGTATACAGAACTGGTTAAGGTTTACTTACAGGCTCTAATTCACTCAGGAAGATCTTCAAAGGATGCTTATGGGCAACTGTAATAGTTTAGGAAAATCAGAAAATGGCAAAGGCTAAGCTCCACACACAGCTTTACCCCACTACAACCAGGCTGAGCAGAGAACCTAAGGGAAGAGCAGCTTTTACTCAGGGAGGTGAGGTGGGAAATTAGCAATGCTCCCCTGGTGAATTTCTCTCAGGAAACAGCCTCCTGCAAGTTGTGTCCAATAGTGTGGATCCATAGGGCAAGAGTCCCACGAGCTTCCACGAAACAAAGACTCGTGGAGCAGCACTGCCTTAGCAGCACAAGGGGGAAGCCAAATTGCTGGCATCTCCCCCAGCTCAGGGTAGCAAGCAGGAAGCTGGCTGTGCTGTGGTCCTAGAGGAGCCAGGTCCGGGTGCCGCTGGCAGTTCTCTCTCAGAGGGACCTAAGGATTTGCCAAGCTTGCAGACCTGCACAGAATGGTGCAGAAGTGGGGGACTGTCCAAAAGCAGGGACAGTGCAAAAGCAAGAGCCCTGCAAAAAGTGGGAGATGTCCACAAGCAGGAACTCTCCAAACAGGAATCATAGAGTTATAGAATCAAGCAGGCTGGAAGAGACCTCCAAGCTCAGCCAGTCCAACCTAGCACCCAGCCCTGGCCAATCAGCCAGACCATGGCACTAAGTGCCCCAGCCAGGCTTGGCTTCAACACCTCCAGGCACGGTGACTCCACCACCTCCCTGGGCAGCCCATTCCAATGCCAATCACTCTGCCAACAACTTCCTCCTAACATCCAGCCTAGACCTGCCCTGGCACAGCTTGAGGCTGTGTCCCCTTGTTCTGTCGCTGGGTGCCTGGCAGAAGAGCCCAACCCCACCTGGCTACAGCCTCCCTGCAGGTAGTTGTAGAGAGCAATTAACATTACTCACAAACCCCAGGAAGTCTCTACAGCCTGCCTAGCTTCTAAACCATTGTCAAGAAAAAGGGAGTGAACATTGTGCTTGTTTTAACACAGGATTTTGCAGTTCCAGGAAGTGTTTCAAACCTACTCTGCCTTTTGCCATGTCTATATATTTCAGTTACACATACTGAAACATCTACCAGTGCTGGTCATGTAGACATGTAGATCTGTCCTGTTGCATTAGGAACTTGGATTTGTTTCATTTAGGCTTATGGTAGATGAAACTGCTTGCAGAGTTGAGTCTGAAGTTAGCAATCTAAAATACTCCTGCCTAAGTAGTTGTCAGAAAGTTTTAACTGACTTTTTTCTCCCTTTGTCAGTGCCAAGGAAACTGAAATGTTTGTGTTTTGGTTTCAGTTTGTAGTGCACAGTTCTTGCCTTTTTTTTTTTAGCTGTCATCTCATCGTGTGGTGAATTCTAACACTACCTAAATAGTATTTCTAAAGATATTGTGAGTAACTTACAGCTCTGCTGTGGATGAGTAAGGAGATTAGAGACTGGTCCTATTTGAATGAGACTGGGCTTTAAGCTATAAGATACTGTAAGCTATTACCAAACAACTACACAATTTACTGTTGGTGGAGTACAAGTTCACAGCCCAAGTGGCCTAAACTAGCATTATATTGTCAGTAAATACACCCTCTGCAGTGTAAATGCTCTGTGGAAGTACTTTCTTGGATGTAAACATGTTTTTGCAAGTTAGGGCTAAGATTACAAGTGCACAGATACTTAATTTAGGAAGTGTATGGACACTCAGCTGTATGTTTTTGCAGTGATATTCAGCTCCATGCCTTATGAATGTTGAAATCTGACAGATTCCACTGGAACCACTACACTCTCCAAAAAATGGGGATGAAAGAGAGTTTGAGCAGTGGTGGTCTGAGATACATTACAAGAGAATGACACTGAGTAAGCTCAGCCCAATCTTGAATTTGACCCTTAGTGGGCCAGTATACTTTTCAGATCTAACTACAGAGCGTGGTAGGTTAGGAACTTCTCCCCCTCCGGTAGGTTAGGGACTTCTCCCCCTCTGGTAGGTTAGGGACTTCTCCCCCTCTGGTAGGTTAGGGACTTCTCCCCCTACCCCCACTGCTGAAACTTACCAGACTAGCTCAGACGGCTGGGAAGTAAGATAAAGCTCTATTTAGAAGCACAGCTACACAAGATATAGACAAGTGTTTGCAATTATACACAAACCAGAAATAATACAAACCCCCAAACTCCCTCCTGGACAAAGGAACTGCCACAAGGGAGCTGGGATTGTTTAGCCTGGAGAAGAGGAGGCTCAGGGGTGACCTTATTGTTGTCTACAACTACCTGAGGGGTGGTTGTGGCCAGGAGGAGGTTGCTCTCTTCTCTCAGGTGGCCAGCACCAGAACAAGAGGACACAGCCTCAGGCTGTGCCAGGGGAGATTTAGGCTGGAGGTGAGGAGAAAGTTCTTCCCTGAGAGAGTCATTGGACACTGGAATGGGCTGCCCGGGGAGGTGGTGGAGTCGCCGTCCCTGGAGCTGTTCAAGGCAGGACTGGACGTGGCACTTGGTGCCATGGTCTGGCCTTGAGCTCTGTGGTAAAGGGTTGGACTTGATGATCTGTGAGGTCTCTTCCAACCCTGATGATACTATGATACTAAACCACTCTCTCTATCTCCTCTACTTTCCCAGACAGACAAACAAAGCAACCAGCAAAGCTTATGTTGTTTTCTGTTAGCCAAGATTAGTGGAAAGATACTAGAGCAGAGCGAGGAGGAAGCAAATAGATGCAGTGGGACAAACTGCTGCCATGCTGGCTTTGTATCCTCAGGTCAGAAGTGCACGGAGGACATGCTGGTTAAATCTAAGTGGAAGCATTCCATAAGGTAGAGCATAGTGTTCAAATTATGTGCCTGTGTCCTGAAAAAGGCCAGGTTAGAGGAGTCAGTGCTTCCAGATGCTCAGCTGCAGGAGGCTGTAAAGCTGGATCTGAGGAAGGACCAGAGGCCATGCTGCTGCTGTGCACTGTTCCACCTGCTGCATTCATTCTGTGCCAGTTGCTGAGAGCAGACTTGGTGCACATGTGGCTGGCATTCACTGAAACGCAGGGACTGCGTCTGAGTCATTCCTGTGATGATGTCTTCAGACTCAGGATAGAGGGGCACAGTTTTTGCCCTAAGTATTGCCTGCAGTTTAGTGACAAACAGCTTTAGTCTCCAAAGCTCATGCATTATGAAGCAGTGTCTCAGGAGGGCTCTGCAGGGTAAGAACGAGGAGCCAGTAAAACTGAGCCAACTTGGGGCATTTCCTTGTAACAGGTTCAGTGCCTGAGTGTTGATGGGGCAGAAGTAGTTTCTGCAGCCATATAGTCAAATAGAAGCTATTTGCTAGAGAAGCACGAAAAAGGTATGGAAACCTAAATTTGACCTGTGAAAAGAAGCCCACAACCTGTAAAGAGTTATGAAGTAGGTATGTTTATTACAGTGCTGGGTGCCAGAGGGATCTCCCCACCAAACCTGCACACCCTAAGATGACACAAGCCATAATTTATGCTACAAAAGCTGGGATTGTTTAGTCTGGAGAAGAGGAGGCTCAGGGGTGACCTTATTGCTGTCTACAACTACCTGAGGGGAGGTTGTGGCCAGGAGGAGGTTGCTCTCTTCTCTCAGGTGGCCAGCACCAGAACGAGAGGACACAGCCTCAGGCTGTGCCAGGGGAAATTTAGGCTGGAGGTGAGGAGAAAGTTCTTCCCTGAGAGAGTCATTGGACACTGGAATGGGCTGCCCGGGGAGGTGGTGGAGTCGCCGTCCCTGGGGCTGTTCAAGGCAGGACTGGACGTGGCACTTGGTGCCATGGTCTGGCCTTGAGCTCTGTGGTAAAGGGTTGGACTTGATGATCTGTGAGGTCTCTTCCAACCCTGATGATACTGGGATACTGTGAAAATACTCATGAGGGGCCTGGAACACAAACCCTATGAGGAGAGGCTGAGGGAGCTGGGGTTGTTTAGCCTGGAGAAGAGGAGGCTCAGGGGGGACCTCATTGCTGTCTACAACTACCTGAAGGGAGATTGTAGCCAGGTGGGGTTGGTCTCTTCTCCCAGAGAAGCAGCAATAGAACAAGGGGACACAGTCTCAAGCTGTGCCGGGGAAGTACAGGCTGGATGTTAGGAGGAATTTGTTGGCAGAGAGAGTGATTGGCATTGGAATGGGCTGCCCAGGGAGGTGGTGGAGGCACCGTCCCTGGAGGTCTTCAAGAAAAGCCTGGCTGGGGCACTTAGTGCCATGGTCTGGTTGACTGGCTGGGGCTGGGTGCTAGGTTGGACTGGATGATCTTGGAGGTCTCTTCCAACCTGGTTGATTCTATGATTCTATGATAAGAGGCAGAGCTATTATAGTTATTTCTTAGAATAGGTGTGGTCATTACATTTATTTCTTGGAACTTACTCACAGAGGTGTCTTCCCATTCTCTATCCCAGTTCCACCCTCTTGGTGGTTGTGAAGGATTAAGCAAAATTAGTAGCCTGTATCAATGTTGCTATCCAGGTGATGATTGTCAGTAACTATGGAAACTGTTTGTTAACATTAAAACTCACCAGAAACTTATGCACAGGTTCAAAACACACAGGCTGGAAATTCATACAGGCAGGGCACAGGCACAACTGGAGCACTTGTTTCTTACAGTGGCAAACACATTATACTGGAAGAGGCTTTTAAGTATTTACTCACGAAATATAAATCAGACAGCACCCAGAGCAGGTGGAACTCTGATTGGCCACTGAGACTTGATTCTTCCCAGGCTTCTGGGGAAAGGAGGCAGACAATCTCTGACCTTGTCTCCTGGCTCCTCTGGATGATCTGCCTATCTCCAGGACTTCCAGTCTTAGCAGGAAGGCTTTCAGGGGCAGGCAGGGTGTCTTGAGGTGTGCACGGTCTCAGCACAGTGTCACACTGGCTATGCAAGGCAACCACGTGCAGGCATTTGGAGCCTGTTCCTGGTCAGCTCTCCAGGCAAATTCAGGATGCAAAATGAGGCAGCAACAGCCCTGTGCTACCTGCTTATCCCTTTGATCAATATCCAGACCACAACTAGTGGGGCATTGGCCATAGATTAGCCAATTGGAATGGCACTTTACCAGGCCTCACTATCTTAGGTGAAGCCAGGGCTTGCACCCTCCCCTCCCAAGGTTGCTTCCCCAGCACAGAAGGGGGGGGGGGGGGGCGGGCAGGGGAACATGTCTGGGCATGGATAAGCCCATGTTTGCCCCATCAAGCCTACCACCACAGTGGTCCCTGAGTACATCTGCTGGGGTGAATGCCAAGACTCCATAAGCATAGTTAGAATTTTTCCTGTCTTTGCATTCCTATTTTACAAGTTCTGACTGTTTAAACTGTTTAATTCTGTGCAGCTACTTCCTGTCAACTGAAAATCCAAAGAACTTCAAGGAATTTTCCCAAATTTTGGATATTTCTGCATCTGGGTTGAGGCAATCCCAAGCACAACTCCAGGCTGGGCAGTGAGTGGCTGGAGAGCAGCCCTGAGCAGAGGAACTTGGGGGTGCTGGTGGAGGAGAAGCTCAGCAGGAGCCAGCAGTGTGCACTTGCAGCCCAGAAAGCCAAGCAGAGCCTGGGCTGCAGCAGCAGAAGTGTGGCCAGCAGGGCAAGGGAGGGGATTCTTCCCCTCTGCTCTGCTCTGCTGAGACCCCACCTGGAGTACTGCATCCAGTTCTGGAGCCCCTGGGACAAGAGGGATGTGGAGATGCTGGAGTGTGTCCAGAGCAGGGCCAGGAGGATGCTCAGAGGGCTGCAGCAGGTCTGCTGTGAGCACAGACTGAAACAGTTGGGGCTGTGCAGGCTGGAGCAGAGGAGGCTCTGAGGTGACCTTCTTGTGGCCTGCCAGGATCTGAAAAAGGTCTGCAAAAAAGCTGGGGAGGGACTTTTTAGGATATATGGGAGTGACAGGACTGGGGGGAATGGAGCAAAGCTGGAGATGGGGAGAGTCAGCCTGGACATAAGGAGGAAGTTGTTGAGCATGAGAGTGGTGAGAGGCTGGCAGGGGTTGCCCAGGGAGGTGGTTGAGGCCCCATGGCTGGAGGTGTTTGAGGCCAGGCTGGCTGAGGCTGTGTGCAGCCTGCTCTAGGGTAGGGTGTCCCTGGGCATGGCAGGGGGTTGGAACTGGCTGCTCCTTGTGGTCCCTTCCAACCCTGCCTGATTCTATATTAATAACAAAAACTAATATTCATACAGAAATTAATATTCATCATTCCTAACAGGTTACTACTTTCCAATACACCTCTGTGTAATGCTTTTCATGACTGTTGCAAAGAACCTATTATTATTAAAGATGTGAGACTCCTGAATATCCAAATGAACAAACTATATTAGTGTGGAAAATCCTGTCTTGCCCCATACTAATACCTGCCAGAACAGACTAAGTATAATGGCTTGTGAAAAATGCTTGAACCAAAACTTCTTTACATATTACAATAAATATTTCTTCTTCAATATTTCTTGCATATTACAATAAGTAAGATCAGGGCTCTTTTAATAAATAAACAAAAGAAGCATGGTGCATATTGCCTAATTGCTGAGCTAACTCTTTTGTGGTCTGCAGGTTTAAGACTGATGTACCAGACAGGCAGCATTCTGTACAGCATGACCCCATGGCACAGAATGGATTGTTATTTTCACTAATTCTGAGGAACAGCAGAAACTGAGGTTTATAAAAGCCTGGCAAGGTCATTTATCTAATCCTCTTCTGGTTGCTGGACAGAAAACATCATCTTTTTTTTCTCCCTCTTCTCTATTGAATATGCTTGTAGTGTTTTCTTGCTTGTGTCATGCTCAGCCTTGACAGGAGTATCCAGTGGAGATAAGCTCAGACATGCCAAAAGCTGAGTGACAACTCTGCTTCTCTGATTTCTAAAACTCAGCTTTGCTCTTTGTCTTTTGAGAGCCTATTCTGCAAAACTGAATGTGCTTCAGTTGCTACATTGCTGAATACAAATGTTAGGGGGGTTAGAATATGTCAACTACAAGTTGAGAAAGCTGCTATTTTTCAACCTCACTTTTTCTGACCTTGGTCTTTTCCATAGACTGTGCCTGAAACAGGCACTCTTAGATGCAGGTTCACAAATCCAGACATTATAAACTCTGAGCTCTTCCAGCTTCAATCAGTCATAAACTTCCCCCTACTATGGTGATGCTTCATTACAGCCTTAAAGTAGGGCTGTGCTTCCAGAAAAGGAGATACCATTAAAGTTATGAAAGCTGATAAAACAGATTACAGACACTAAAAACCTGAAAGTGCAGTAAGAGATACAGCACAGTATGAGAGGTACAAACCTGAAAGTGCAGTAAGAGATACAGCACAGTATGAGAGGTACAAACCTGAAAGTGCAGTAAGAGATACAGGACAGTATGAGAGGTACAAACCTGAAAGTGCAGTAAGAGGTACAGGACAGTATGAGAGGTACAAACCTGAAAGTGCAGTAAGAGGTACAGGACAACATGAGAGGTACAAACCTGAAAGTGCAGTAAGAGGTACAGGACAGTATGAGAGGTACAAACCTGAAAGTGCAGTAAGAGGTACAGGACAACATGAGAGGTACAAACCTGAAAGTGCAGTAAGAGACACAGCACAGTATGAGAGGTACAAACCTGAAAGTGCAGTAAGAGATACAGCACAGTATGAGAGGTACAAACCTGAAAGTGCAGTAAGAGGTACAGGACAGTATGAGAGGTACAAACCTGAAAGTGCAGTAAGAGGTACAGGACAGTATGAGAGGTACAAACCTGAAAGTGCAGTAAGAGGTACAGGACAGTATGAGAGGTACAAACCTGAAAGTGCAGTAAGAGGTACAGGACAGTATGAGAGGTACAAACCTGAAAGTGCAGTAAGAGATACAGGACAGTATGAGAGGTACAAACCTGAAAGTGCAGTAAGAGGTACAGGACAACATGAGAGGTACAAACCTGAAAGTGCAGTAAGAGGTACAGGACAGTATGAGAGGTACAAACCTGAAAGTGCAGTAAGAGATACAGGACAGTATGAGAGGTACAAACCTGAAAGTGCAGTAAGAGGTACAAAACAGTATGAGAGGGCTCCTCAATTCAAGAGAGATGTTGAGGTGCTGGAAGGTGTCCAGAGGAGAGCGACAAAGCTGGTGAGGGGCCTGGAACACAAACTCTATGAGGAGAGGCTGAGGGAGCTGGGGTTGTTCAGCCTGCAGAAGAGGAGGCTCAGGGGTGATCTTATTACTGTCTACAACTACCTGAAGGGACATTGTAGCCAGGTGGGTGGTGGCCTCTTCTGTCAGACAACCAGCAGCAGAACAAGGGGACACAGTCTCAAGTTGTGCCGGGGCAGGTCTAGGCTGGATGTTAGGAGGAAGTTGTTGCCAGAGAGAGTGATTGGCATTGGAATGGGCTGCCCAGGGAGGTGGTGGAGTCACCATCCCTGGAGGTGTTGAAGCAAAGCCTGGCTGAGGCACTTAGTGCCATGGTCTGGTTGATTGACTAGGGCTGGGTGCTAGGTTGGACTGGATGAGCTTGGAGGTCTCTTCCAACCTGCTTGATTCTATGATTCTGTGAAAACCTGAAAGAACAATAAGAGGTACAGCACAGTATGAAAGTGCAATAAGAGGTACAGCACAGTATGAAAGTGCAGTAAGAGGTACAGCACAGTATGAGAGGTACAAAACCTGAAGAGCAATAAGAGGAAGACTCAGAGCATTTGCATGCACAGACTTTGTAAGATACTCAGGAGATTGGGGGGAAGTTGTTTGGGTTTCTGCCATTCTGTTTGTGTGAAATGAAGGCAGAATGTTTGCTCTTACTATCTTACTGGGGAAAAATGGCAACCACTTCTAGGGGACCTTGAAATCTTCATCAGGAGAGGTCAACCTCTAACTGACAAGACAGACACTGAGGCTCCAAAGCCAAAATCTTCTCAGAAATACTGGAAACTGCCATAGCAAAATAAACAATGTAACAAAGCTTGGCAGGGTCTCAGTAACAACTTCCCCCATCCAAATTAGATTTAGCTTAATCTGACAGCAGCTTTTTAGAGTCTGTGAGTTCTCCACATAATTTTCAAAACAATTCATGCAAATCAAATGGAGAGGACCTGAGGTGTTAATACATGTACCAAATGGCACAGGAAGGGCCTGCTCAGGAGCATGCAAAGGACTATTGGTGATCTGGGCAAGGGGACTGAGTCCAGCATCAGGGAGTTTGCAGATAACAAGCTAGGAGCAGCTGTGGAGCTGTTGGAGGGTAGGAGAGCCCTGCAGAGGGATCTGGCCAGGCTGGATGGGTGGGCAGAGGCCAATGGGATGAGACTGAACAAGGCCAACTACACTTTGGCCACAACGACCCCAAGCAGCACTACAGGCTGGGGACAGAGTGGCTGAGAGCAGACAGGCAGAGAGGGACCTGGGGGTGCTGGGAGAGAGGAGCTGAAGATGAGGCAGCAGTGCCCAGGTGGGCAGCAGAGCCAGTGGCATCCTGGGCTGGCTCAGGAGCAGTGTGGGCAGCAGGACAAGGGAGGTTCTTCTGCCCCTGTATTCAGCACTGCTCAGGCCACACCTTGAGTGCTGTGCCCAGTTCTGGGCTCCTCAACTCAAGAGAGATGTTGAGATACTGGAAGGTGACCTCATTGCTGTGTACAACTACCTGAAGGGAGGCTGGAGCCAGGTGGGGTTGGGCTCTTCTGCCAGGCAACCACCAACAGAACAAGGGGACACAGTCTCAAGCTGTGCCAGGGCAGGTCTAGGCTGGATGTTAGGAGGAAGTTGTTGGCAGGGAGAGTGATTGGCATTGGAATGGGCTGCCCAGGGAGGTGGTGGAGTTGCTGTTCCTGGAGGTGTTGAAGCCAAGCCTGGCTGGGGCACTTAGTGCCATGGACTGATTGACTGGATAGGGCTGGGTGCTAGGTTGGGCTGTATGAGCTTGGAGGTCTCTTCCAACCTGATTTGAGTCAATGCTTTGATGACTCTTTCATTCTATGCACCCCTGTTATGCTTTAGGGCCAGTGCCCTAGCCTAGTGTCTCAGTTGTAAACAGAAGTAAGTTTTTGCATAGAATTCCAGTCCAAAGGATAAACAATTTTAGGAATTAGATACAGAATAATGAAGTTTATCTAAGTCCATTGGACTGATGAATATCTTATGTTTTGCAGTACAAGCTTGCTCTCTCTCTCTCTCCCTGGCTACTTTCTGTTTGGCTTCTGGCTGCTCTGGCTGAGCTCCTGACCTTGTATTGCCTGCCTGACCCTCTTCTCTTTTGGCATTATAAGGTACAGGGAGGGTGGGAGGTAGAGACAGCAAGGTGGCTGTGTTACAGCATCCTGTACCTCTTCATGTCCAAGACAGGTGAAAGAGCTGAAATAGTGTACAAGGGGGAATTGTGCTGCTGTTGAACTGTAAATATATGTAAATATACCTTGTACATGTTTATTGCTTTTCATACTTTCATATCTATAGTCACAGAATGATTTAGGTTGGAAGGGATCTCAAAGCTCAGCCAGTTCCAACCCCCACCATAGGCAGGGACACCTCCCACTAGTGCAGATCACTCAAGACCTCATCCAACCTGGCCTTGAACACCTCCAGGGAGGAAGCAGCCACAACCTCCCTGGGCAACCTGTGCCAGTGTCTCACCACCCTCACTGCAAACAACCTTTTCCTAACATCTATTCTAAATCTCCCCTCTGCCAGTTTAATCCCATTCCTCCTCAAAGTGTCAGTGCAAGACCTTGTCAATAGTCCCTCCACAGCCCTCCTGTAGCCCCCTTCAGGTACTGCAAGGCCACTCCAAGGAGCCTTCTCGAAGCCTTCTCTTCTCCAGGCTGCACAGCCCCAACTCTCTCAGCCTGCCCTCAGAGCAGAGCTGCTGCAGCCCTCTCAGCATCTTGGTGGCCTCCTCTGCACTGGCTCCAACACTTCCATGTCCTGCTTGTGCTGGGGGCTCCAGAACTGCCCCCAGGACTGCAAGTGGGGTGTGAGGAGAGCAGAGCCAAGGGGCAGGATCCCCTCCCTTGCCCTGCTGCCCACACTGCTCTTGCAGCAGCCCAGCACAGGGTTGTGTCTGGGCTGCACTCACACTGCAGGCTCCTGTGGATTTATTTATTTATTCCTCTTTTGTAAATATAATTTCATTTAACTTCCAAAATTCTAAGTGTGGTGAATTTAGTCCAGAGAGTAGATTTCCAGATTTGTTTGGGTGCAAATCCAACCCACAACATGTTTGGTGTTTTTTTAAAGACTGCTTAAACAAAATCATCATCTAGAAGGTATAAACTTACACAAGCATCTGCTTCAAAAACTGGAACAGGGTCTTATTATGGGGAAACACAGCCAATAGCCTGATTTGATCCAATCCTGGATTTCTTTATGTCAGAAATCCAATTCATATTGCTTTTGCTGGAGGAAAGTGGGGCATATGAGCAGAAGCAAAGAGAATCATAGAATCATAGAACCAACCAGGTTGGAAGAGACCTCCAAGATCATCCAGTCCAACCTAGCACCCAGCCCTATCCAGTCAACCAGACCATGGCACTAAGTGCCTCATCCAGGCTTTTCTTGAAGACCCCCAGGGACGGTGCCTCCACCACCTCCCTGGGCAGCCCATTCCAATGCCAATCACTCTCTCTGTGAAGAACTTCTTCCTAACATCCAGCCTATACCTACCCTGGCACAACTTGAGACTGTGTCCCCTTACTCTATTGCTGCTTGCCTGGGAGAAGAGGCCACCCCCCACCGGGCTACAATGAAGCTGCCAGCTTGAAAGAGTTCTGGGGTTTTTCTTTCCTAGCCATGAGGACTCTCACACAGCATGCAGAGCACCAGCAAGGTCTTTGGCAGTTGCTATTGTCTTGTTTTGTCAGCGAGATCTGTCCTAGCCAAGTTTAGACAACACTTTGATAGCAATACAAGTGGCTGGTCTACTTTGGAACTCCCAGTGGGAGTTGGAGCTGCTCCAGTGTCAGTCTGAGAGTGTGGTGGGGAGTTTGCCAAAGAAGACTGGGTTAGATGCAGTCTTCAGAGGCTGCACATCAAGCACACATGTCAAAATCCTAGCAGTTAACTCCAGGAAGTTTAAAACCCAGGCAGATGCAGAAAATAACTCTGCTGACATGACCACAACATTTCCTCACTCTTGTAGAACTTCAGAAGGAAAACTGATGTTGATGATGCAGTACAGCAGAAGTAAATCAGAGGTCATCAAGCAGAGGCAGAGACAATCGAGTGTTTGATGTCAACAGGAATCCTAAGAAAATACTACCAAGGGAAACAGATCTAAGCAAGTCAACCCAAGACAAGAGAAGGATTTAAGGAAAGAAGACTTTTCTCTGCATGAAAATGAAATGGTGCCCCAATGCCATAGATTTTAAGATTACATTTCTTTGATTTAGTAGCCTTGAGGGGAAGTATCTCTCCTATCTACACAAGTTTGATGCGAAACACTTCTGACACATTCCTTGCACCACAGTCTTCAGAAATGATAGGGACTGGGGGGTTTTACTCAGAGGCACTGACAGCCTTAATCATTAATAACTGTGGGAAGAAATGCACAAAGGAACTTCTTTCCACTTTGCTTTTTGTACAAGGGCAGAGTTGGTATGTGTTTGATCAGGAGCAGTGTGGCCAGTAGGACAAGGGAGGTTATTCTTCCCCTGTACTCAACACTGGTCAGGCCACACCTTGAGTGCTGTGTCCAGTTCTGGGCCCCTCAATTCAAGAAAGATGTTGAGGTGCTGGAACATGTCCAGAGAAGGGCAACAAAGCTGGTGAGGGGCCTGGAGCACAAATCCTGTGAGGAGAGGCTGAGGGAGCTGGGCCTGTTTAGCCTGGAGAAGAGGAGGCTCAGGGGTGATCTTATTACTGTCTACAACTACCTGAAGGGACATTGTAGCCAGGTGGGGGTGGCCTCTTCTGCCAGGCAACCAGCAATAGAACAAGGGGACACAGTCTCAAGTTGTGCCAGGGTAGGTCTAGGCTGGATGTTAGGAAGAAGTTCTTCACAGAGAGAGTGATTGGCATTGGAATGGGCTGCCCAGGGAGGTGGTGGAGGCACCGTCCCTGGGGGTCTTCAAGCAAAGCCTGGATGAGGCACTTAGTGCCATGGTCTGGTTGACTGGATAGGGCTGGGGGATAGGTTGGACTGGATGATCTTGGAGGTCTCTTCCAACCTGGTTGATTCTATGATTCTATGATTCTATAATCTGACTGAGAAGTTACCACAGGCCAACAGTCACTAGGTTACTGGAGACAGGACAGGGGGAAGCAGGGCTTGCAAGTATGTGCATGAGCAGTGGGCAAAGATGGTATGTAACAGATTCCAAAGCAAAGGAGGAGCTCTGCTCTCCTTGGTTCAGCCTTCTGGGACATCCTGGCCATATGTCACAGAATTCTGAACCCATCTATAGCAAGAGCCCAGGGAGCTGGGTTGGAGCAGCACCAGTCTGACCACCATGATGCTGCAGTTCCTGCTGGGGACACCTACCTTAAGAAGATAAGTGCCTGCCAGCTCTGTGATCTGTGCATCTCAGGAGTGCTGCTGGTCAGTTGGGTAGGGTGACTATAAGCTGCTCTTTGATCAATAGTTACTCATCATTCCTTGTCATAGACCTTTCTGCATTGGAAATCAATAATCATTGTGAATTATTGTGATGGTTTGGGTGTTCCCCACCCCCCACTTTAGAAATGACCCAGACTAGACTCAGCTGGCTCTGGAAATATGAATGAAGCTTATATTTACAGCTAGCACAATATACAAGCAGAGAGTTACAGTACATACAGCTATATACAGAAATAGACAAGGTAAAAGGTAATACAGGTAATACAGCTCCCCTCCCAGAAACCTGAGTGCCCAGGAGGGGCTCTCAGCCACCCCTGCACCTTCCCCCTGCCCCTCTCAACCTTACCCCAGTCCCAAGGAAGAATGGAGGTTTGGCCAAAGGGTAAGAAGCAAAGTGGGTTAGCCGAAATGGAGGGTGTGTTAGAGAGCTGCAGCTCAGCCAGCAGCCCAGCGAGAGTGAAGGTGGTGCTGAGTGTGTGTTACTTAATGTTTTTGTTTCTTCTTCCCATACATCTCAGCAAGCCTGTGAGCGAAGGAGACATCATCATCGTTTTCTTCTCACAGCCTGTAATCCAGTTCTTCTCACCAAAACATTCTAGCCTGCTTCACCAGGGTGCTGCACTTTGGCCACAACAACCCCATGCAGAGATACAGGCTGGGGTCGGAGTGGCTGGAGAGCAGCCAGACAGAGAGGGATCTGGGGGTGCTGATTGATACCTGCCTGAATATGAGCCAGCAGTGTGCCCAGGTGGCCAAGAGAGCCAGTGGCATCCTGGCCTGCATGAGGAATGGTGTGGCCAGCAGGAGCAGGGAGGTCATTCTGCCCCTGTACTCTGCACTGGTTAGACCACACCTTGAGTGCTGTGTTCAGTTCTGGGCCCCCCAGTTTAGAAGGGACATTGAGATGCTTGAGCGTGTCCAGAGAAGGGCGACGAGGCTGGGGAGAGGCCTTGAGCACAGCCCTACGAGGAGAGGCTGAGGGAGCTGGGATTGGTTAGCCTGGAGAAGAGGAGGCTCAGGGGAGACCTTATTGCTGTCTGCAACTACCTGAGGGGTGGTTGCTCTCTTCTCTCAGGTGGCCAGCACCAGAACAAGAGGACACAGCCTCAAGCTGTGCCAGGGGAAATTTAGGCTGGAGGTGAGGAGAAAGTTCTTCCCTGAGAGAGTCATTGGACACTGGAATGGGCTGCCCGGGGAGGTGGTGGAGTCGCCGTCCCTGGAGCTGTTCAAGGCAGGACTGGACGTGGCACTTGGTGCCATGGTCTGGCCTTGAGCTCTGTGGTAAAGGGTTGGACTTGATGATCTGTGAGGTCTCTTCCAACCCTGATGATACTGTGAGACTGTGATACTGTAACAATTATGAATAATAATTTCTGTATTCATATTACTTTTTAATTAATATCCAAAATTCGGGAGCATTCCCTGAGCTTCTTTGGATTTTCAGTCAGCAGGAAGTAATTGCAGAGAATGGAACAGTTTAAACAAGCAGAGCTTGGAAAGCAGGAGCCTGAGAACAGGAAGAATTGTAACTAAGCTCATGGAGTCTTGGCATTCACTCCAGCATAGGCACTCACAACGTTTTTGGTCCCTAAGTCTCCTGTATCAAAGACACTTCCAAACTCGCGATGATGATCCCAGGGTAACACACAAAACATTCCAGGCAGAGGGAAGGAGATGATGCTGAGGTGCTAAGCTGGCAGGTGTGAGCTGCATCCACGTGGCCACCTGTAGTGAGCTGCAAAGGAGAGGGAGGAAGGCTGGATGCAGAAAGGGGCAGATTCTAAATCATCCCCCTTTAAATACTTCATTTTGAAACCCAGACTGGCCAGCAGGCACTGGCACCATTGTGCTGCCCAAGGAACTCAAAGCTTCCTCACAGCCCAGGGCACCAGCTGTGACAGACACA
This sequence comes from Pogoniulus pusillus, assembly GCF_015220805.1. Taxonomy (NCBI): domain Eukaryota; kingdom Metazoa; phylum Chordata; class Aves; order Piciformes; family Lybiidae; genus Pogoniulus; species Pogoniulus pusillus. The sequence continues at coordinate 15,476,725 of NC_087295.1, forward strand.
CACACACACACACTGACCCTCCTGCTCTTTCTTATCTATGTTTTGTGTTCTTGTTTTTATACATCTCAGCAAGCCTGTGAGTGACCCCCAGGGCCTTTTCCTCAGGGCTGTCCTCTGCCATTCCCCACCCAGCTTGGAGCTGTGCTTGGGACTGTGGCCACCCAGGTGCAGGACCTTACACTTGGCCTTGTTGAATGTCATGAGGTTGGCTTGGGCACAGCTCTGCAGCCTGTCCAGGTCCCTCTGGATGGATCCCTGCCCTCTAGCAAGTCAGCTGTGCCACACAGCTTGGTGCCATCTGCACACTTGCTGAGGGTGCACTGATTCCTCTGTCCATGCCACTGACAGAGCTGTTACACAGCACTGGTGCCAGCGCTGACCCCTGAGGGAGCCACTTGGCACTGGTCTGTTCACTTTTCCCCCTGACCAAAGACTAACTGATACATTTTTTAACCCAACGGTGCAGTCAAATCTCCAAGGTTTCAAGCTGCAGAACAAGCCCTGTTAATGAGGTAACCAATGACAGCCAAGCCAGTTTCTGGTTTGTTAATTACTGGGCAGCTCACAGACTTCAGCAGATTTCTGACTGCATTGCTGCTGATGAGTTCTGGATGGGCAAAGCATTCATGTGTTGCACACATTTTAGTGCCTTCAAGGCCAACCCACTAAAAAACTTTGCAATCAATACTCTTTCAAACTTGAAAGCTAAGCCATAAACTATGTCCCTGAGTCCACCCTTCTCAGAGCAGGTTAATTAGTCACGCCAGAGGGCTCTGTGTGTGCCCAGCCGAAGAAGGACAATGCATCATCCCTACTAGCAGTGAACATGAAGATGTGAAGCTCCCAAAGAGCTGAGAATATTTCCTCTAAAAGATGCAGCAAGTTTTGGAGCAGATGAGGGGGAAAAAAACTGAGAAGAGGCTTCGTTATCTGAATGCAATTCAGCTGAAATGGTAAACATCACCATATTGCAGCAGGGAATTTGGGGTTATTATTGCTTTTGGGTTCTTCTGCTGTTGCTTCTTCCACACCCAAGGAACCAGCTGAGGCATCACTCAGGAATTTGGAGCTCAGAGGTCTTTTGGAAACGCCTTTGTTGAGCAGGGGCTGAAAACAGCTGTTAAAACCAATTAAGTTATCCATGAAGTACAGAATTTTAGCTTACTGTGGAGAGCACCCTGGGCTTTCTCAAATATGAAGGGGACAGACTCCAATTAGGTCCAAAGTGGGAGAGGTTTGTTTTTTTTTTAAAGACTAGGTTGAAGAATTGCAATAACAATCACCATGTGAATGGGCTGTAAGCTTTGGTTCACAGGCTCACAGCACCAGGCAGGCTGGCAAAGCCCCTCAGGAGCACCAAGTCCAGCCTAGAACCTACTCTACAAGATCCACCTTAAACCATAGCCCTAAGCAGCACATCCAAACCACCCTGAAACACAGCCAGGCTGGGTGACTCCACCACCTCCCTGGGCAGCTCATTCCACTCCCTGAACACTATCTCCATGAAAAAAAATTTCCTAATGGCCAATCTAAACCTCCCCAGCCTCAGCTTGAGGCCATTCCCCCTTGTTCTGTCTCCAGTTCCCTGTGAGCAGAGCCCAGCAGCAGCTTCTCCACAATGTCCTTTCAGGTAGCTGTAGACAGCAATGAGGTCTGCCCTCAGCCTCCTCTGTTCCACACTAACCATCCCCAGCTCCTTCAGTCTCTCCTCATAAGATTTACTCTCCAGGCCCTTCCCCAGCTTTGTTGCCCTCCTCTGGACCTGCTCCAGCACCTCCACATCTCTCTTGTATTGTGGTGCCCAAAACTGAACACAACACTTGAGGTGTGGCCTCAGCAAAGTTCAGTCCAAGGGGACAATCCCCTCCCTGCTCCTGCTGGCCACAGCATTTTTAACCCAAGCCAGGATGCCATTGGCCTTCTTGGCTGCCTGGGTACACTGCTGCTGGTTTGTACCACATCTTGTTTGGAAACTTTTAGTCTAGTGTCTCATTTGTCTCCAGCTTGGTCTTTTGCTCAGGCAGTTTGCAGATAAACTCTGTAAACCACTACAGTCCACAGATGTTTGAACTTAAGCTGCCTATGACAGAATTTACTGTGGGGAAACAGCAAATCCCTCTAGTGCTAAAGGAGCTTCCTCCCTCCCAGCACACTGAATGTGCAGTGAAAGTCATTCTTTGCTGATTAATATTGTGTTCCTCTTATGAAGTTGTATTCAAGAGTCTCGTAATCTTTTACTGCACCCAGAGAGTGGCTGCCAATGGCTCCATGGCCAAGTGCAGGCCAGTGACAAGTGGAGTCTCTCAGGGATCAGTCCTGGCACCAGTCTTGTTCAACATCCTTGTGGGTGCCATGGACAGAGGCACTAAGTGCAGCCTCAGCAGGTTTGCTGCCCACACCAAGCTGTGTGGTGCAGCAGCCAGGCTGGAAGGAAGGGATCCATCCAGAGGGACCTGGACAGGCTGCAGAGGTGGGCACAAGCCAAGCTCAGGAGGTTCAACAAGACCAAGTGCAAGGTCCTGCAGCTGGGTCGAAGCAATACCAAGCACAACTCCAGGCTGGGCAGTGAGTGGCTGGAGAGCAGCCCTGAGCAGAGGAACTTGGGGGTGCTGGTGGAGGAGAAGCTCAGCAGGAGCCAGCAGTGTGCATTTGCAGCCCAGAAAGCCAAGCAGAGCCTGGGTTGCAGCAGCATAAGTGTGGTCAGCAGGGCTAGGGAGGTGATTCTCCCCCTCTGCTGTGCTCTGCTGAGACCCCACCTAGAGTACTGCATCCAGCTCTGGAGCCCCTGGGACAAGAGGGATGTGGAGATGCTGGAGAGTGTCCAGAGCAGGGCCAGGAGGATGCTCAGAGGTTGCAGCAGCTCTGCTGTGAGCACAACCTGAAAGAGTTGGGGATGTGCAGGCTGGAGCAGAGGAGGCTCCCAGGTGACCTTCTTGTGGCCTTCCAGGATCTGAAGGAGGCTACAAAAAAGCTGGGGAAGGACTTTTTAGGCTGTCAGGGAGTGCCAGGACTGGGGGGAATGGAACAAAGCTGGAGATGGGGAGATTCAGACTGGACGTGAGGAGGAAGTTGTTGAGCAGGAGAGTGGTGAGAGGCTGGACTGGGTTGCCCAGGGAGGTGGTTGAGGCCCCATGGCTGGAGGTGTTTGAGGCCAGGCTGGCTGAGGCTGTGTGCAGCCTGCTCTAGGGTAGGGTGTCCCTGGGCATGGCAGGGGGTTGGAACTGGCTGCTCCTTGTGGTCCCTTCCAACCCTGGCTGATTCTGTGATTCCCTCCCGGGCTCTGTTGTATCTGCCAACATAAGTGTTAACAGCCACTGACAGTGACCAGGAAAAGCTGCTCTGCACATTCACATCAGGACACTGTTGGGCTCTGATGAATTTTTCTTTGGAAAAACAAAATATATTAAGCACAGTGAAAAGCTTTGATTTACACACTCAGACTCTGCCATGGTTGAAATGTGTTTGGAGTCCCCTGGTGTTTCACTGCTTGTGGCAAGTGTCTAGTTTCCAACTAAACATAAACACTGAAATCAGCCACAGTTATCCTGGATGCTAAACTTCTCCTAGGTGTCAATACTCAGGAGGTTAGTAGGCATTGACTCTGCCACGGAATAACAAACCAGAAAGTTGAGACATCCTCATGGGAGTTTTTATCCTCTGCAGGAAAGATAAATAAGGCCCTACCCTCTTGAGTTACAGACTAGCTGCAGCAGATCACAGAATCATAAGCACAGAATGGTTTAGGTTGGAAACGACCTCAAGGATCATCCAGTTCCAAGCCCCTGCCACAGGCAGGGACACCTCCCACTAGAGCAGGTCGCTCAAGGCCTCATCCAGCCTGGCCTTGAACACCTCCAGCGAGGGAGCAGCCACAGCCTCCCTGGGCACCCTGTCCCAGGGAGATTTCATGCTGGCTCAGTATGCTGCTACGAGGGTTTGTATGCTGCTGAGGCTGTAAGACTGCACTGCTGTACCCGGGGTCACTGAGATTGTCACCCCCGACGCAGGGAGGCTTTGCACACATCAGGCTTGCACAGCTGGCCTCGCTTGCAGATGCACAGCAGTGGAACAGCAGGTGTGTAACACAGACAAAACCACAGCCCACTGCTGGGCACAAGTAGGATTGCGTCTTACCGAAGACAGGCAGCAGAAAGCTGTCAGACCTTCATCACAGAGCTGCCTCGGCTGCGATGCCAGGCCTGCCCTCTGTCCTCAGGGTCTGAGGGCGAGAAAAAGATCAAATATTCCAAGTCAGGCAGCCACAGAATTGAAAAGGCAGGACGCCATGAAGGGCAGTTTTGAAAGCAAGGCGATGAGGATGCAGTGTCCCTGAGAAGAGAAACCTGTAGCTAGTCTGTAAGTTAGCTTCCTGCCATCAACTGGGGGTGTTGTTCTTACCAGTTTGGGTAGAAACTGTAATAGAATGGAAGAGCAATCATGGATTTATTGATAATGTGGATGGCTAGCTCAGATCGAGGGCACAGTGTCCACCTGGAGACCAGTGCCCCTTCAGGGGTCAGTGCTGGCAGCAGTGCTGTGTAACAGCTCTGTCACTGCCATGGACAGAGGAATCAGTGCACCCTCAGCAAGTGTGCAGATGGCACCAAGCTGTGTGGCACAGCTGACTTGCCAGAGGGCAGGGATCCATCCAGAGGGACCTGGACAGGCTGCAGAGCTGTGCCCAGTCCAACCTCAGGACATTCGACAAGGCCAAGTGTAAGGTCCTGCACCTGGGTGGCTGCAATCCCAAGCACATCTCCAGGCTGGGTGGGGAATGGCTGAGAGCAGCCCTGAGGAACAGGACCTGGGGGTCTGGGCTGATGAAAAGCTCCACAGGAGCCTGCAGGGTGAGTGCAGCCCAGACACAACCCTGTGCTGGGCTGCAGCAAGAGCAGTGTGGGCACAGGGCAAGGGAGGGGATTCTGCCCCTTGGCTCTGCTCTCCTGAAACCCCACCTGCAGTCCTGGGTGCAGCTCTGGAGCCCCCAACACAAGCAGGACATGGAAGTGTTGGAGCCAGTCCAGAGGAGGCCACCAAGATGCTCAGAGGGCTGCAGCAGCTCTGCTCTGAGGACAGGCTGAGAGAGTTGGGGCTCTGCAGCCTGGAGAAGAAAAAACTTCAAAGAGACTTTGGAGTTCCCTGAAGGGGGCTACAGAAAGGCTGGGGAGGGACTACTGACAAGGTCTTGGAATGACAGAACGAGGAGTAATGGGTTTGAACTGGCAGAGGGGAGATTGAAACTGGGTTTTAGGAAAGGGTTCTTTGCAGTGAGGGTGGTGAGACACTGGCACAGGTTGCCCAGGGAGGCTGTGGCTGCTCCCTGCCTGGAGGTGTTCAAGGCCAGGTTGGATGAGGCCTTGAGTGACCTGTTCCAATGGGAGATCTCCCTGCCTATGGCGGGTGTCTGGAACTAGATGATCTTTGAGGTCCCTTCCAACCTAAACCATTCTATGGTTCTGTGATAATAAAACATAATGCAAACTTTAGTTGGCTTAAGCTCATTATGATCTAATGATAACCTCACATCTCCTAGCTAGAGAAGCCCCTACCCACGTAAGGCTCTTACCCTGTAAGCATCTGCAGCAAATTTAAAAGAAGCTGTGTATTGAAGATGAAGCAAGAAAGTACCTAAGCTAGCAGTGGCTAGTTAGTAGGGGTTAGCCTTAGCTGCTGCTAATGTATTTTACTGTCTCCACAGTGCCCTGGCTCTGTGGAGTTCTCTCTTGGCACATTTTCTGCACAGGACCAGCATAAAATAACTAACTCTGTGTGGTGATTTGGTTTAGCACACTAGATACAGAATCTAGATTTTGGACAGCAGCTTCCCTAAGCACTTGCCTTGGTTCTTGTTTACATTTCCCAGAGACTCAAAACATAGCTAATGGAACCAGTACAATAACAGGATGCCTTCCCCTCTCCTTCCCCACACCTTTTGGAAAGAAAGGAATTAGATGGAGAGAGGAAGAGGGTACAACACCACAGCCAAATAAAGTAGCCTTGCTTCCATTTGGAAGGTAACAGAAAAACTTTAACAATAAATAAAGGATATTTAATTTAAGGTAGGGGAGTTACAAAGAGGTACAGAGAAGGAAAACAAGATACAAAATATGTATTTACAACCAGATTGCTGGCAATGGATGGAGGCAGAATCAGGAAGGGTTTGTGCACCATGTGGAAGGATTTCCACGAGGTAAAAACAAAAGCAGCCTCAGGAACAAGGGTGGTGCCAGCAGGCTGGGAGGTGAAAAGACATACAGAAACAGGAAGTTCCTCTGGTTTTATAGGGGCCCATGACAGCAAGTGGGAATGGGCACCTGGGGTCAGGTTCAGATCCACCCCCAGGAGGGTTAACCCTTTACAGCACTATCATAGGATCATCTAGGCCAGAAAGGACCTCTGAGATCAAGTCAAGCCATTTCACCCACTCCACCAAGTCTATCACTCCACCATGTCCCTAGGAACCAGATCTGTTTGGCTTTTAAATGCATCCAGGGATTCAATCACCTCCCCGGGCAGCCTCTTCCAGTGCCTGACAGCCCTGTCTGTGAAAAGAGAGAAGATGGAAGAAAATAGGAACTCCTGGTACAATGCTCTAAAAGTTAGATCCAGATCCTATGTATAAAAGTAAGCACTTCTAAGCAGTCACAGGATCACTCATTATGGCCTGCTGCTGCTCTGATGTCGCACAGTCAGAAGGTGAGGTACGAGCTGCCTCTCCAGTCGTGTATGTGTTGGCCACTTAGAAAGCAAACAAGTAGAGGGCAATATACATGCCCTGTTGTTCCAGTGAGTTCTGTGGGGACCAGAGAACACACTCACACATGGGTGTCTCCCTCTGGGTACAGCTTCAGTGCTTTATTATAGCTTAAACACTAAAACCATAATGAGAAAGGTAGACTGGAAACCACAGTCTCACATGCTACGGCCATAGAGAGAAGGGTACATGGGAGAAACTGCAGTGCTAAATTAGACGTGACAGACAATCCTGAGTAGCTCTGTTGATCGAAGGTCAGGCTGCACTCACCCTACCCCACTGGCCAGCATTGCTCCTGAGATGTGCAGAGAGCAGAGCTGGGCAGCTGCTGTCTCAAAAGGCAGGCATCCCCAGCGTGGAGCAGCGCCTGTCACGCTGCTGAGCCTGGTGCCACTCACAGCTCAGCCACCTCTGTGCTCAGTGTCTGTGTTCAGCATTCTGTGACCTGTGGCCAGCATGTCCCAGAAGGCTGAGCCAAGCAGAACCAAGCTCCTCCCTTACTGCACAATCTGTTACAGAACAGCTTCCCTACTGCCCATGCACACTGTTGGCTTCGGTGGTTGTGTGACCAGGTGCCCAGGTGGCCAGAAGAGCCAGTGGCATCCTGGCCTGCATCAGGAATGGTGTGGCCAGCAGGAGCAGGGAGGTCATTCTGCCCCTGTACTCTGCACTGGTTAGACCACACCTTGAGTCCTGTGTTCAGTTCTGGGCCCCCCAGTTTAGGAGGGACATTGAGATGCTTGAGCGTGTCCAGAGAAGGGCGACGAGGCTGGGGAGAGGCCTTGAGCACAGCCCTACGAGGAGAGGCTGAGGGAGCTGGGATTGGTTAGCCTGGAGAAGAGGAGGCTCAGGGCAGACCTTATTGCTGTCTACAACTACCTGAGGGGTGGTTGTGGCCAGGAGGAGGTTGCTCTCTTCTCTCAGGTGGCCAGCACCAGAACAAGAGGACACAGCCTCAGGCTGTGCCAGGGGAGATTTAGGCTGGAGGTGAGGAGAAAGTTCTTCACTGAGAGAGTCATTGGACACTGGAATGGGCTGCCCGGGGAGGTGGTGGAGTCGCCGTCCCTGGAGCTGTTCAAGGCAGGACTGGACGTGGCACTTGGTGCCATGGTCTAGCCTTGAGCTCTGTGGTAAAGGGTTGGACTTGATGATCTGTGAGGTCTCTTCCAACCCTGATGATACTGGGATACTGTGATACCCCTTAGCATCATCTTCGGCTCCCGCTGCAGCTGGTTGTCCTCTGCGGAGCCTGTCAAGGTCATTGCTGGCTCCACATGCTGTTTAGCCAACACCACATTCCAGCTCCTGGTTACAGGGATGGTATTGCAGGCTCTGTTTTCCTTAGTTTTATCACTGGAGAGCTTGCAGACCCTGTTCTGCCCAGGTCTTATCTCTGGTGACCTGGCAATTATTGGCCTGCCACCCTAAGTCAGATCAGCCACATACCAACCCTTCCCTCTTGCACCTGTGTAGATCTATAGCACAAGGTATGTTTCTGTGTGTTGCAACATGGCACAGCTCTGTACAGTGCACAGGTTGAAGCTGCACAAATGCAGCATACAGTGAATTGGGCTGTCTACATTACAGATAGACAGATAGGGTGGAGAGAGAGGGGGCAAGAAATGATATGCCACTACCAAGTACAATATGGCTTTCTCACTTCTGCAGCCTAGAGTTGTTTGTTTTTCTGGATCACTGGCACCCTTTGAGGCCCATGTAGTACAACTTCTGCAGACTGTATAACTTTACACAACCCATATCCCACAACCTTGTCTTCAACAATCTGCTTGGCTTGGTACTCAGCTCAAAGGCTCACAGACTTCCTTCCTGCTGTAATCACCCACTATGAACCAGGTTACTTTCTAATGTAGAACTTGTTTCACAGTGATTTGTATTGTTTATTGTTTCAGAATGTTTAGATGGTTTTCAGTTCAGTTGCTCTTGGTGGATAAGACAGTTTGCTAACTTGTTCCCCAAAAATTTACAATGACATATAATCAACCATGAATGCACTGAAAAAAATCAATTATGGATCTGCATACAACTTCAGATAGGCTACATCAATAAAAGCTATTAAAGAGTAACAAACTCCCTTTCAGATACAAGTGCTGAAAGCATCAGCTGCACATGCATTGATTGATTGATGAGGAATTGCTGGAGACAATTATTTCTGCAAACCAGTCACTACCTCTTTCTACAGTGACTTTTAATGTTTTCTTCAGACTGCATAATACTGATATTTGTTATCATAGAATCAACCAGCTTGGAAGAGACCTCCAAGATCATCCAGTCCAACCTAGCACCCAGCCCTATTCAATCAACCAGACCATGGCACTAAGTGCCTCATTCAGTCTTTTCTTCAACACCTCCAGGGATGGTGACTCCACCACCTCCCTGGGCAGCCCATTCTAATGCTAATCACTCTCTCTAGCAAGAGAGAGTGTTCAGTTCTGGGCCCCCCAGTTTAGAAGGGACATTGAGACACTTGAGTGTGTCCAGAGAAGGGCGACGAGGCTGGGGAGAGGCCTTGAGCACAGCCCTACGAGGAGAGGCTGAGGGAGCTGGGATTGGTTAGCCTGGAGAAGAGGAGGCTCAGGGCAGACCTTATTGCTGTCTACAACTACCTGAGGGGTGGCTGTGGCCAGGAGGAGGTTGCTCTCTTCTCTCAGGTGGCCAGCACCAGAACGAGAGGACACAGCCTCAGGCTGTGCCAGGGGAGATTTAGGCTGGAGGTGAGGAGAAAGTTCTTCCCTGAGAGAGTCATTGGACACTGGAATGGGCTGCCCGGGGAGGTGGTGGAGTCGCCGTCCCTGGGGCACTTCAAGGCAGGATTGGACGTGGCACTTGGTGCCATGGTCTGGCCTTGAGCTCTGTGGTAAAGGGTTGGACTTGATGATCTGTGAGGTCTCTTCCAACCCTGATGATACTGTGTGACACTGTGTGATACTGTGTGAACTTCCTCCTAATATCCAACCTATACTTCCCCTGGCACAACTTGAGGCTGTGAAGCACTGAAGCAAAGAAGGAAGAAATGACATTGGATCCACAAACCATTTACATAAGGCTTAAGGGTTAAGCCTCATGGGGAGCTGCTGTGTGTTTCTCAGATGCATGCAGGGACCGGTATGGTGAGTCTCACATCGATGTGATGCTTAAGACAATACTGTTTACTGAAGCTAAGAGTGATGCTTCTCTAGTGGCTAATACAACATGTATCATTCTGATAGGTTACATAGCAGAATATGGGCTGTGCACACACCTAGAAGCAGACCTGACCAACCGGCCCCCCTAAGTCCCCCTTGCACAGCTAACTTTGCAGCTTCTCTGCCAACCTTCTCAAGGTCATTTTCCCTGCAGCTCTGCTTCCAGGCAACCAGCAATAGAACAAGGGGACACAGTCTCAAGTTGTGCCAGGGTAGGTCTAGGCTGGAGGTTAGGAGGAAGTTGTTGGCAGAGAGTGATTGGCACTGGAATGGGCTGCCCAGGGAGGTGGTGGAGCCAAGCCTGGCTGGGGCACTTAGTGCCATGGTCTGGTTGATTGGTGTGCTAGTTTGAAGCAAGCTGGAATGTTTTGGTAAAAGAACTAGGGCAGCCTAGACCTCCCCTGGCACAACTTCACACTGTGTCCCCTTCTTCTGTTGCTGGGTGCCTGGGAGAAGAGCCCAACCCCACCTGGCTACAGCCTCCCTGCAGGTAGCTGTAGACAGCAATGAGCTCTGCCCTGAGCCTCCTCTTCTGCAGGCTGCACACCCCCAGCTCCCTCAGCCTCTCCTCATAGGGTATAGGTACCACACTATCTGCTTCCTGACATGCACTCAGTAATGCTGATGCTGATATTGACTGGGGTGTTGGCAGAGCAGATCTGTCAAATCTTAGAGGTGGTTTAATGAACCCAGATGTCTGCTTCACCTGCCAGAGGAGCTCATACTGCTGCCATAGCAAAGCTGCCATAAGGGAACATAGGCTCCTGCTTCAGCTGCTTCCATACAATGCCCAGCATGAGGACCCTGTGTAGTGGAAGGCCCAAATTATGTCTAGAGTCCATATCCATCCCATGTCCTGAACACCTGCCCAAATACCCACCTTGCCCCCCCCTTCCTGCTGCTTCTTCCCAGGTGGAAGAAGTAGAAAAGCAGACAAATCCTTTGGCTCCTCTCAGTCACTCACAGCCCCCAGGTTTGGCCTTGTTTTGCAGCCTGCTTTGCTTTGTGATAAAGGCAGGACACATCCTAGGCCTGTGCAGCTTCCTTCTCTGGAGACACAGCTCAGGCCTGGCTCTAGGGCTGGTTCTGTCTGTTGCTGCTGGTCACAGACGCTGGTCAGAACGCCTCAAGCCCTGGCAAACTGCTTGTTTGCTGCTGCTGCTGTTCCGTTCGTGCCCGTTTGCCTTACTGCCTCTGGGAGCCACCACTCTGCACCGTGCCCAACTGGGCACTTGCCTGCCACTGGCAGCCCTGACCCTGCCTGCACTGAAACCAGTTTGGACACTGGAATGGGCTGCCCGGGGAGGTGGTGGAGTCGCCGTCCCTGGAGCTGTTCAAGGCAGGATTGGACGTGGCACTTGGTGCCATGGTCTGGCCTTGAGCTCTGTGGTAAAGGGTTGGACTTGATGATCTGTGAGGTCTCTTCCAGCCTTGGTGATACTGGGATACTGGGATACTGTGATACAGTTTACCCTTGGGCTGGGATGCAGCTGCCCACTTGAGCTCAGACGAGCCCCAGTGCAGGTAACAACACAGCAATGCCCTAGCAATGAGTTGCAGCACCAGGACTTGCCAGCCTGCCGCTGCAGCCTGCTGTGCCAGCCCCAGGGCTGACTCCTTGCTACACACAGCACCCGATCAGACTGCTCCAGCCTGCAAGCCTGCACCCTGCTGTGCCCAGGGGGCTGCTGACCACCCATTGACTCCCTGAGAGCCACGTGTACAGGGTTAACCCTCCAGGGGGGGTGACCTTGAACCTGACCCTAGGTGGTCTTGACCCCTCTCCAGGGGTGGGTCTGAACAGCACCAGGCTGTTCATGGTTGGCCTGGTCCCCCTTCCTGCCTAAAGGTCTTTAAAAGCAGGGGGAGCTTCCTGATTCTCTCTCTCTGCACTCCTGTGCTAGTTTGAAGCAGGCTAGAATGTTTTGGTGAGAAGGACTAGATTACAGGCTGTGAAATGAAAACAAGAGTGGTGTCTACTTCCCTCATAGGCTTACTCAGATGTATAAAAACATAAGTCAAAACATAGATAAGACACTCAGCACCACTCTCACCAGGGCTGCTGGCTGAGCTGCATCTCTCTAACCTCACCTCCATTTTGGGCTAACCTACTTTGCTTCCTAACTCCCTGGCTGAACCTCCATTCTTCCTTGGGACTGGGGTAAGGTTGAGAGGGGTAGGGGGAAGGTGCAGGGGTGGTTGAGAGCCCCTCCTGGGCACTCAGGTTTCTGGGAGGGGAGTTGTGTTTCCATATTACCTTTTACCTTGTCTATTTCTGTTTATAACTGTATATACTGTAAATATCTGCCTGTATATTGTGCCAGCTGTAAATATAAGCTTCGTTCATATTTCCAGAGCTGGCTGAGTCTAGTCTGGGTGATTTCCAAAGTGTGGGGGGGTGTGGGGAACACCCAAACCATCACAACTCTCTGCTTCCCTGCTTACCAGCATCACCATCCTGTTCCTGGTTCTCTTTGTTTTACCACGTGGCCATCACCCATGAGGCAGACAAAGCCATCACCATCAAAATCTGGTTGTATTTACACATTGTGTCTATGTTTTCCCTTCCCTGTACCTTTGTAACTTCCCTACCTCAGGTAACCTGTTTAAATTTATTGTTAAACTTCTCTTCTTTTCATCTTCCAAATCAGAGTGAGATTTGAGTGTGCTGACCTTTTCCTGTCTCTACATCTAACTCCTTTCTTTTGGGAAAGGAGGGGGAAGAGGGAAGGGCACTCTATAAATTGTTATTGGTTCTATCAAATATATTTGAGTCCCTGGGAATTTAAATTAGAACCCAGACAATTAATTTGGCATCTCAGCGTGGGGCTAGGTAGAAAATAATTATTTTAGACAAGATTTGGAAGTTAAAAATGGATTTTTTGAGAGTTTCAAGCATTTGGATGGCTATTTTGGTCATGCACTAACACCATGGAAGACTTGTTTCGTGTCCGTGGGCCTTCTCAGATGATGTGCTCCATCTGGACTGAGCAAGCAGCAAAGCCCCACTGCATCATTACCAGATGAATTCCACCACGTGCCTTTGACTAGATGTTTTTCTGTTTATGCTTTTGGAGCACAAATATTGAGGTTGTTAACCAGTGTGATAAACTGGGCCTGGATTTGTATCAGTGAGAATATAAAGGACAATGGCAAAGCCTAACTGCTGTGAATCCAGAGGGGATTATTCTGCTGTATTCCACATTGGTGCAGCCTCACCTGGAGAACTGCATGCAGTTCTGCCCCCCACAGTTTAAGAAGAATGGGAAGGTCCTTGGGAGCATCCAGAGGAAGGCAGCAAAGCTGGTGAAAGGGCTGAAAGAAATGTCCTGCAAGGAATGGCTAAGGATTTAGCCTAGTGTAGTTTGGAGAGCAGTCAGAGGGCTAACCTCATTGCTCTTCACAGTTTCCTGAGGAAGGGAAGTGGAAGTGGAGGTGCTGATATCTTCTCCTCGGTATCCAGCCATGGGATGCGAGGGAATGATTCAGAACTGTACCAGGGTACGTTTAGAGTGGATGACAGGAAGCATTTGTTTGCCAAGATTATGGTCAAACACTGGAACAGGCTGCCCAGAGAAGCAATCAATGCCCAGCACCTGTCAGTGTTTAAATGGTGTTTGGACAATGCCCTTAACAGCATGCTTCAATGTGAAGGATCCTGGATTGTTCAGGCAGGGCGGATGGGGGATAGATGCTCATTGTGGGCAATTGAGATACTTGATTCTCCTCTAATAGGTAAAATCCTCTGTTTGGAATGGTACAGGTAGGCCTGTGAAGGGCAGTGCATCTGATGATTGTTCAAGATGAATAGGCATTTACATTGTATTTTGGTTGCTAATAGAGTTTGCATGAACTCAAACTGTTGAACTAACTGCAGTTTAGGTCATGGTGAAGATTTATGTTAAAGTTCAGGTTGCAGGCTCCCAGTAAGGTGATAGTTGTGTGTAAAACACAGAAGTACACACATGGAAGTTCTTCACAGAGAGAGTGATTTCCCATTGGGATGGGCTGCCCAGGGAGGTGGTGGAGGCACCATCCCTTGAGGTCTTCAAGAAAAGCCTGGATGAGGCACTCGGTGCCATGGTCTAGTTGACTGGCTAGGGCTGGGTGATAGGTTGGACTGGATGATATTGGAGGTCTCTTCCAACCTGGATGATTCTGTGATTCTATGGCCTCACAAAATGCTGCAGACTGCTGGCCCTTATCCTTCTAGACTGCTGAAGAACTGTCAGCTTAATGAAAAAAACTACAGACATTAGCATGTGTCTGATTTTTTTATTTCCTATTTAGCCTACTAGAGACTTTTATCTTTCCCTTTCAGATCATTAAAATGATCCTGAAATGCTTCTATTAAGGATGTGCTTTTTGCACCATTTTCATTCTCATATTCCACTGAGTATGTAGATTCCAGCCTTTTGTTACTCCATTTCACAGGCCTACCCTTTCCACAGTCACTCAAAAGCTAGGCTGATTATTGTCAACCCTGGCCTGTGGATGCTTAAGGCAATCCTAGGCAAAAGTCTTGCAGGACTCAAACAACGAGATGCAGATTTTCTGCACGTTATCAAATGCTACCAGTGGAAATGGAAGACAATAGTGTGAGCAGATTGGATTTAGGCATGTTTTTGTTGTTGTTGCTGTGTGTCATCCCACATTCTGGTTTGGTTTAGTTTAATTGGATAGTAAATCTGCAACAGAGTAGATGAAAACACTACTTGAAACAGAAAGAGGAACACCAGGTAGCAACTCGCACTGCTTGTTGTGATGACCTAAAAGGCAACCGAGGTGGTCCAAATCTCCCTCTTGTGTAGCCTCTAACTATAGGATCATTTCAGGAACAGCTTACACTATCAGACTCCTAGCAAGCCACCTGGACAAGGTGCAAGCAGAGTCTGCCACAGCTCCCAGTGCTGCAAAGCTCAAAAGGGTATTGTCTTGTTACACAGTTTGTGTGAATAAAGAGGAGGGGGCACTGTCTGTGTACAGAGATAAGAGTGCTGGCCAGCCAGAGAGACCTGGACAGACAGAGCTGGGCACAGAGGGACCAAATGAGGTTCAAAAAAGACAAGTGCAGAGTCCTGCACCTGGAGAGGAATAATAAACTGTAGCAGGACAGGCTGGGAGGTGACTGCTGGAGAGCAGCCCTGTGGAGAGGGACCTGGGAGTGCTGGGGGAGAGCATCCATGGCACAGCAATGTGCCCTTGTGGCCAAGAAGGCCAATGGGATCCTGGGGTGCATTAAGCAGAGTGTGTCCAGCAGATCAAGGGAGGTTCTCCTGCCCCTCTACTCTGCCCTGGTGAGACCTCATCTTGACTTCTGCATTCAATTGTGGGCTCCCCAGTTGAAGAGGGACAGGGATCTGCTGGAGAGAGTCCAGCAGAGAGCTATGAGGATGATGAGGGGACTGAAGCTTTGCCTAATGAGGAAAGGCTGAGGGACCTGGGGCTGCTTAGTCTGGAGAAGACTGAGAGGGGATTGAATCAATGTTTATAAACATCTGAGGGCTGGGGGTCAGGA
Source organism: Pogoniulus pusillus (assembly GCF_015220805.1). NCBI lineage: Eukaryota > Metazoa > Chordata > Aves > Piciformes > Lybiidae > Pogoniulus > Pogoniulus pusillus. The sequence continues at coordinate 15,492,200 of NC_087295.1, forward strand.
GGGGGGCAGGCTCTGCTCACTGCTCCCTGGGGTAGGACAAGCAGCAGTGGATGGAAGCTGCAGCACAGGAGGTTCCAGCTCAGCACAAGGGGCAACATCTTGCCTGGAAGGGTCCCAGAGCACTGGCACAGGCTGCCCAGAGAGGCTGTGGAGACTCCTCTGGAGCCTTTCCAGGCCTGTCTGGATGTGTTCCTGTGTGACCCTGCTCTGGCAGGGGTTGGGCTCTGGACTGGATGACCTTTTTGGGTCCCTTCCAACCCCTGACATCCTGTGAGCTGTGACTGCATGGAGAGCTCCCAGGCTGTTACAAATACAGTGAAAGGTGTCAGCAGAAATACACCTTTGAAAATGAAAAGCTTATCACCGGTGACATAAAACCACCTTAGGGACCTAACACCACACCTGCATTGTGTTTTCCCTGCTAGAAAAGCACAAGGACGGCAAACAAGACGCTTTTGGCTAAAAGCTGAGGGGAAACGAGTATCTGAGAAGACTCTCATTGCTCTCGTTGAATGTCCCCGGGTTACTACTTACAGATGGGATTCTCCCACAGCTGGAGGCTCTCTCCGAAGCTGCTCGATGCTGTCGGGCACGGAAGGAGAGCAGAAGAATTCGCTGTGACATACGTGACTTCAATGCATGGCTTCAGCTGCGTGGAGAACAGTGACAACAAGCACGGGCACAACGCCGGCGGCAGCCGCAGGCCTGCCCCGCCAGGCCCGCCCGCCCCGGCGGCAGCCGCCGCCCCCCGCAGCGCCGGCACGGCAGGGGGCGCGGGCGGCGCGGCAGAACTACGCTTCCCGGCAGCCGCCGCCGCGGCGGGAGGCGGGGGCGCGGGAGCGGGCGGCAGCTGTCGCGCAGAGCTCCTCGCTGCGGCCGGGAGCGTGGCGCTGCCGGCGCTGCTATGGCGCTCTCCGCGGCGCCCCTCAAGGTCTGCATCGTGGGCTCGGGAAACTGGTGAGTGCGGCGGCAGCCCCTGAGAGGGCTGACAGCCCAGCGGCGGCCCCGGGCTTCCTTGCCTCCGGTCGTGCCTGCCCGGGCCTTGCTATGGCTTCCCGCGCAGCGCCGTGGCGCCCCCGGCCCGCAGCCGGAGAGTTTGGCGCTGTGGCGGCGCTCCCCTCGCTGGTGGCGGTGGCGAGGGCAGCCGCGTCCTGGAGGCAACGGCCCCGGCGCTGCTGGTGCGATTGCGGCGGGCGTCTGGGTGCCCTTGTGCCGTAGGAGTGAGGTTCCTTAGCCCGTCGTCTCCCCCGGGGCTGGAAGCGCTGTCCCCGAGTGGAGGAGGCAGGAGGAGCCCCCAGCCGCGGCGTGCTCGGGGGCCCCGTCCGTCGCGGGGCTATTTTTACCGCGGCATGCCGTGTGTGGTTCGCCTGGCGCCCGTGACGTGGGCGTGGGGCGCTGAGCGTTCCGCTGCGCACAGCCGCTCACTGGGCACCGGGCACTGCCTGCGGGGCTCCCGGGGCAGGTGCACTGCTCCCCAGCGCTGCCGCTCGGGGGTTCCTGCCGTACCGTTTGCCCGGGTAGCTCCAAGCAGCGCAGCAAGACACTGGGTCGTTTGAAATAGCTGAAGGCTTTATTGCTTAAACTTACGGTTATGTCCGCAGAAAACAATAGATTAGCAATCAGTTCGCCGAGTGAAGGGTCACTTTATCAATCCATGCCCTTGCTGCTTCAGTTTCGCTGCCATTCCTGCTGAACAGTGAGCAGGGTTCCTGTTTACGGTAAGCTCGGCGTGTCCTGCAGGTGTGTTCCCAGCGGGTGTGATTGCTGACGCTGTGCACACATTATTTGTGATAACGTTAGGCTTTTTTCAGGCTGAATGCACCTTCACATGAGTCTGGTGTAGAGCAAAGTGCTGCAGATTATTAAACAAAACAGGCTTTTGTCAGGGCGGTCTTAGACTTGTTGCTCGCCCCCAGCTCCCTCTGAGCAATTGGTTATTGGTGCTGGTTTGCTTTTAATTAAGAATACCAGGAGCTGCCAAGGTATGTTTTGGTTTGTGATGGCAGTTGCAGTGCAGTAGCTCTTCCTTTCCCTGGCACTAGCGTGTAAATGGTCAGGGAGATGCTGTGCAGTGCAATGTGTGTCAGAAGATTCCATAGTTAGACATCATTCTTCTAGTAGTGTCGTTGTCATTCTTCCATACTTGAAATCTGTCAGAATGCTTTACAGGAAGTTTTTATGTCTGGCTCACTGTGAAACACACTTGCAGAAGCAAGAGGATTTGTAGATGTTATCGCAGGATGTGAGGGGTTGGAAGGGAGCTCTGGAGCTCTTTGGGTCCAGTGCTCATGCCAGAGCAGGACCATATAAACTAATGCAGGTCACACAGGAATGTATCCAGACAGGTCTTGAAAGTCTCCAGAGAAGGAGGCTCCACAACCTCTCTGGGCAGCCTGTGCCAGTGCTTTGGGACCCTTAAAGAGGTTCCCCCTTGGGTTGAGGTGGAACCTCCTGTGCTGTAGTTTGCATCCGTTGCCCCTTGTCCTGTCACAGGACACAAGTGAGTGAAGGCTGTCCCTTCCTTCTTGACACCCAGACCTCATGTCCCCTCTCAGTCTTCTCTCCACATGAAACAGACCCAGGTGTCTCAGCCTTTCCTCATCAGGCAGTGCTCCAGTCCCTTAATCATCCTTGTGGCCCTTTGTTGGACTCTCTCAAGTCGATCCTTATTGCTCCTGAACCGGGGAGCCCAGAACTGGATGCAGTATTCTAGGTGGGGCCTCACTAGGGTAGAGTAGAGGGGCAGGAGAACCTTCCTCTGTCTGCTGGACACACTCTGCCAATAAATAACCATGGGGTTTTTTTTTTCACCTCATTGGATCAGTCTAATAAAAAGAGAAGTCAGTTGTCAAATAAGTCTAATAAAAAGAGAAGAAGAGGGTGAGTATTTGGGTGGCAGTGTGTCTGTATCTGTGATGCTGAGAGAAAGACATGCTACTACCAGCATTATGTATCCTCTTTTGGGGATGAATGCATTCAAATAACTGATAGTCTATTTCTTGTTTGATAGCAATGTGCTGTTTGTTTCTTTTCCTAGCAGTAAAGCAGAAACCAAAGTAATACCAAAGTTTAAATTGCAGTAGCTGTCCCATGTCCTTCCCCTCTGCCCCCTAGTGCTTCTGAAAACCATCATTCTTGGAGAGGTAGGTAATCTCTTCCCCAGAGGCCAAGGAATGACAGACTGCAAAGAGCACTGTTGTTCAGTGATGTATGTAACCATTGAATTCAGCAGGGCTTAATCTGAATTGTGTACCTGTGTATGTAAGTGACTTTTTGAACTGGGGTCTGTAACCCTAAAGCACTTAATGCTCAAAAGCAGGTCATAGAAAGAAACTGAAACATGTCCATCTTGTTGTTGATATTTTGGGGTTATATGTTTTTTAGCCTAGGCTAGTGGAGTGTGTGACTGATGTTCCTAAACTGTGAGCTTGGAAATAGATGAACTGAGTGGCATCATTAGCAGTTCAGAGTCTATGGGGGGTTTGGGCTTCTGTGTGAGGTGATTCTGCCTCACAAGTGGCAGTGAGTGGATGGATATCTTTGCTTTCTCACAGCAATTCAACTCATATCTGGGATGAAAAAATCATTAAAGGAACTTGGTATCAACAGTCACTGTTTAGAAGGGTTGAACCGGTCACTTTAACTGCTAAACTACTTTTAGTTAGTTCTTTGGTCTGTTTACTAAGGGGAAGGTGACCTTAACAATGAAGCTGGCTTGGCAAGGGTCACTTGACACCTAAGGGAAGATCATGGGATGGGTCATATGGCTCACAAGGCACCAAAAAGCAGGAGCTGTGCTTTTTGCTGGCCTTGCCTATTTAGGGTTACTTAGCTGATAGATAAGTGATTGTATCAGGATCTTAGGACATAAAGTAAGCTTTCTGGAATGTGCAGCTTGGGAATGTGCCTTGGAACCTCAGGATTCAAGGACGGTGCCCAGGATCAGTTAGAACACTGCAAATGCTGCCCTGAACATGTACTAAAGCTTGCTTTTCTGAGAGTGCTTCCAGGGCAGGTTGACAGGGTGTGCAGGGACAGAATTTATCCCTGTTGGTTTCCCTAAAATGGTTGTTAATTAATCTGATTGCTGAACTTGAACAGAAACTGTAGTGTTTTGAAAGAGATGGAAGCTTCTAGGACAGATGGGTTTGTACAGTTAGGAACTTGCAGTAGGAAAATAGGAGGTAAAAACTACAGCTTGAGGTGATTTTTACAGGGGCAAGTTGTAGAGATAGTCAGTGGTGTTATTTGTACTTGCATCTTGTGACCTCCACTGGTGCTAATATGAGGGCAAATTCAGGAGTTTCTTAGCCTTGTGATATTAGAGTGATGAATCATAGACTCAACCAGGTTGGAAGAGATCTCCAAGCTCACCCAGCCCAACCTAGCACCCAGCCCTAGCCAATCAACCAGACCATGGCACTAAGTGCCCCAGCCAGGCTTGGCTTCAACACCTCCAGGGATGGTGACTCCACCACCTCCCTGGGCAGCCCATTCCAATGCCAATCACTCTCTCTGCCAACAACTTCCTCCTGACATCCAGTCTAGACCTGCCCTGGCACAGCTTGAGACTGTCCCCCCTTGTTCTCTTGCTGCTTGCCTGGCAGAAGAGCCCAACCCCACCTGGCTACAGCCTCCCTGCAGGTAGCTGTAGGCAGCAGTGAGCTCTGCCCTGAGCCTCCTCTGCTGCAGGCTGCACACCCCCAGCTCCCTAAGCCTCTCCTCACAGGGCTGTGCTCCAGCAGACCACTTTTGATGCACTCTTGCAGTGAAGGGCAGGAGACAAAGCAGGTATCCTGCTGAGTGCCCATCAGAGAGAGTTTTCAGAAGTGTTAAGTGGATGTGATTGCATTTGGGCTTACCTTGATATTGTTTGTGAGGAAAGGAACTGCTGTGTGGCATGGATCTGTCTTGTCCAACGTGAACAGGTTTAACAGTCTCTCAGAGCATGTCAGGGTTAAGGTGTATGAGGTAATCTTCGACTGTTTTCTCCTTCTGCAGTTGACACCAAGTCTTCCAAATTAGCTCACACTAGCACTGTTATTGCTAGGAGTGAATGGGCGAGGTTTGCCTTCTCTTTGCCTCGCAGTGTGTCAGAAGTATGCAAGGAGAGCCAGATATTCCAGCAGACTGTTTCAGAGTGCACACTGGGGAGTGTTAGGGCAGAGAAAAGAAGAGAGGCTTGCTTGTTTGATTAGCAGGTGTGGGGAGCTGGTATTTCCACAGAGCAGTCTTAGACTCAGTTATTTGACCTTGGCACAACAGCTATTGCAACATAACAGGAAATGAGGAGCCAGAAAAGCTGGCCAGCAGGATCTTCCTGAAGTCAGGAACTCAGACTAGGCAGAGCTTCTCTTTTTAAATGCTACATTCAAAGGCTGAGAAAAAAGACAAGCAAGATAAGTGGGAAATAGTAACAGAGTTAGTGTCTCACTCAAGTAGTGCACACTGCCAGATGTGCTGGCAAACTCCTTGAAAGTCCCAGTCAGAAAGTTGCTGAATCAGTTATTTTTGTCCCTATCTTCTGTTCACTAAGCAAGAATGTGTTGTGGAGTTCAAAACCGAAGACAGTAACTTGCCAGAATCCAGACTTTGTATATAAATCTACAGTAGTATCACAGAATCTCAGGGGCTGGAAGGGACCTCCAAAGCTTACCAGCCCAGCCCCGAGCCAGAGCAGCATCTCCTAGACCAGATCACACAGGAATGCATCCAGACAGGTCTTGAAAATCTCCAGGGAGGGAGACTCCACAACCCCCCTGGGCAGCCTGTGCCAGGGCTCTGTCACCCTTACAAGGGAAAAATTCCTCCTCATGTTTCAATGAGACTTCCTCTGCCTCAGCTTCCACCCAGTGCCCCTTGGCCTGGCACTGGGCATCACCCAGCAGAGCCTGGCTCCAGCCTCCTGGCACTCACCCTGCACATATTGATAACCACTGCTGAGGTCACCTCTCAGTCTCCTCTTCTCCCAGCAGCACAGCCCCAGCTCCCTCAGGCTCTCCTCCTAGCAGAGCTGTTCCATTCCCTTCAACATCTTTGTGGCTCTGTGCTGGACTCTCTCAAGCAGTTCTGTGTCCCTCTTGAACTGGGGGGGCCCCGAACTGGACACAGTACTCCAGATGCAGCCTTACCAGGGCAGGGTGGAGGGGCAGGAGAACCTCCCTCAACCCACTAACCACAGCCCTTCTGATCCACCCCAGAATGGCACTGTCCCTCCTGGCCACCAGAGCACATTGCTGGGTCATGGTCACCCTCCCATCCACTAGGACCCCCACATCCTTTTCCCCTGCACTGCCTTCCAACAGGTCAGTCCCCAACCTATGCTGATACCTGCCACTGTGCTCAGAGAACTAAAAGCACTTTCTGAGGAGCACATACCTGTGCCGTGTTGAATGTGATTCATACTGGTTGTGTGGTTCTGAAATGTGGGTGTTGAGCTGGTGAGTGGTCTGCCATTGCAGTGAAAACTGCTCTGTGCCTGCAGATCTAGAATCTGAGCTTGGTGAGAGATGGCTGACAATTGTGGCTCCTGTATCACCTCCTGAACCCAGAGGAATTTGCAGTGTTTGAAGTTCTATCAGTGAAATAAGTTCCAGTCTTTTAAGATACACAATTTTATGGTTTAACTGGAAAAATCTACTTAGGATACTGTCATTTCTTCTTCCACTACTTACAAATTGACCTTGGGCCTGTGATAGCACACATTGGTGATGCAGAACACTGAGTTGTGCCATATTAAAAGCTCTTAGAGCAGAGTGAATTTACTTGATTTAGTGTCAGCTTTGACTGCATTTATTACTAGCAATGTGCACAAGCAGTATAGAGGAGTGAGTGAGTATTCAAAAAGCTGAGGTGTTGCTGTCTACAACTACCTGCAGGGAGGCTGTAGCCAGGTGGGGTTGGTCTCTTCTGTCAGGCAAGCAGCAACAGAACAAGGGGACACAGTCTCAAGTTGTGCCAGGGCAGGTCTAGGCTGGATGTTAGGAGGAGGTTCTTCACAGAGAGAGTGATTGGCATTGGAATGGGCTGCCCAGGGAGGTGGTGGAGTGGCTGTGCCTGGAGGTGTTGAAGCCAAGCCTGGCTGGGGCACTTAGTGCCATGGTCTGGTTGATTGGCCAGGGCTGGGTGCTAGGTTGGGCTGGCTGAGCTTGGAGCTCTCTTCCAACCTGCTTGATTCTATGATTCTTGCACCCTATTAAAATGTGCAGTTTCCACATACAGACAAAAGCCTGAGATTGACTCTGTATTTTTATAGCATCTTTCCAAATTCTTGTTTTGTCTGCTTGGTGACTTTTATCAGTAATTATCAACCCGCCTTCTTATCTCAGAAAAGGAAGTTAGGTTAACAGATATTAAAAGTTTGTATCTTTTTAGCTCATACAGCCTTCAGGAATGGAAACTTCTTTCTTCTTTTGTGCAGCTTCAGTAGTTCTGACTGACTTCATTGTTGATTTGAGTAGTAAAAGCAGGCACTGTTGCCCAGTTCTCACTGTATGCTCTTGGGGAGAAAATGAGGCTGACAGCAATGGAATTGTCAGCCTGCAAATTCAGAGGATGCCATTGCAACAATTAGATTCTGTCAGGTTGGCAGCATAACCATAAATCTTATAGTTTTTGCTAGATATAAATGCTTCTTGGCTTTAAATGCACACCTGTATTGTACAGCAGTTGATGGCTCAGTCAAAGAAAGCTTCCTGTTTCTAAGGTGAAAGTGATCCTTGTTTTGAAATTGAGCATGTCACTTTTACCACTGCTTTGAAGATCTTGTGTGTGATACCCTGTGCTGGGCTGCAGCAAGAGCAGTGTGGGTACAGGCAAGGGAGGGGATTCTGCCCCTTGGCTCTGCTCTCCTCAGACCCTACCTGGAGTCCTGAGTGCAATTCTGGAGCCCCCAGCACAAGCAGGACATGGAACTGTTGGAGCCAGTGCAGAGGAGGCCACCAAGATGCTGAGAGGGCTGCAGCAGCTCTGCTCTGAGGACAGGCTGAGAGAGTTGAGGCTCTGCAGCCTGGAGAAGAGAAGGCTTTGAGGAGACCTTGGAGTGGCCTTGCAGGATCTGAAGGGGGCTCCAGGAAGGCTGGGGAGGGACTACTGACAAGGTCTTGTAATGACAGGACAAGGAGGAATAGGTTTGAACTGGCAGAGGGGAGATTCAAAGTAGATGTTAGGAAGGAGTTGTTTGCAGTGAGGGTGGTGAGACACTGGCACAGGTTGCCCAGGGAGGTTGTGGCTGCTCCCTGCCTGGATTTGTTCAAGGCCAGGTTGGATGAGAGGCCCTAAGTGACCTGTTCTAGTGGGAGGTGTCCCTGCCTATGGCAGGGAGCTGGAACTCGATAATCCTTGAGGTCCCTTCCAACCTAAACCATTCTATATAATCCTTTTGATCTGTGGAAGTACAGTAACCCAAACCCTCTGTTTGCCAGTAAGCAGGCAAAATAAGTAAACTCATTTCCAGTAAATGCTTCAGCCCAGCCTACTTTAGATATATTTGAGAGAAAGCAGCAGATGTGAATGACTGCTGTATTTTTCCACTTGTCTTACTAGGTGACAAAGGCTGCATCGTAACCAGTTGATAACCTGTGAGTTTGCATATCTTAGTGTGATGGTTTGGGAGTTACTCAGCCCCTGCACTTAAGTAAGTCACCCAGACTAGACTCAGCTGCCTGGAAGTTAAAGAATGAAGCTATATTTACAGCTTAGCAGAATATACAAGCAGATATATACAGTTATATACAAGATAAAGGTAGTACAGAACCACAGTACCCCTCCCAGAAATCAGAGTCCCCAGGAAGGCTCCCAACCCAATCCCCCCTTCCCCCTCCCTCTTTCCCTCCCTTCAGAAATAACCAGATCAACCCACGTATATCTCAGGTGATAAACCTGGAGATCTGAGGTGAGATGTCAAAAAGAGACGATGAGGAGGTTAGAGGAAAAAGGGTTGGGTGGGTTGGAGAGTTGGCAGAGTAAGGCACAGAGAGCAGACCACCAGGAGGAAGGCGCAGCCAGAAGTGAGAGCTGAGCAGTGAGTGGCTTGTGAGTGTTGTGACTGGTTGTGTTTCTCAGCTGAAGAATGGGTGATCCAGGGCACCTACTGGTTCTTCCTTCTCGCAGCTAAGGATTTCATTTCCCTCAGTAAAACATTTCAGTTAGGCTCAAACATCACACTTGGAGACAGTCTCTTTCTCCTAGAGTAAAATCCTAATTGTTCTTAGGCTGTTTGCTGTTCTTTCCCCCAGGGGTTCTGCAGTTGCCAAAATAATAGGCACTAATGTAAAAAAACTGCAGAAATTTGCCTCTACAGTGAAGATGTGGGTCTTTGAGGAGAACATCAACGGGAGAAAGCTGACAGACATCATAAACAAGGAACATGAGAATGTGAAGTATCTCCCTGGATACAAGCTTCCAGATAACGTGGTAAGGCTCAGAAGCTGAATGCCGGTTATGGGTGGGGGGAATGTTGCTCATGCCATGAATGGAGGTAGAAACTTCTCTTGTTACCACCACTACTAGGGTTTATGATGTTCCAGACCTATGCTATTTTACAGGTAAGATCTGAAATTGGAACAGGTGAACTCGTGGATCTGTGCAGGGAGGTCAAACCAACACATTGGACTCTCTTGGGGTTTTTTTTTCCCTCATCTCAATTTTTGTCTTTGTGTGACTTCAGCTTCCACAGAGGGAAGCAAATGTGAAAATGAGGGCAGGAGTAATAGCTCTGACCACACCTATTAAAAGAAACCAAACACCCCAACTTTGGAAGGGAGCTGATTGGTGAGAATTCTGAAGCTCTTAGGAAGTATTGAAGGATAAGAACTAGAGTGTTTCTCAAGCCAGCTGCAAGCTATTTGCAGTTTATCTGTTTCTCAGTTGTGTTTCAACTCAGTGCAGTCAGATCAGCATGGTAGTTGTAGCGCTGCTAGGGCAGAGCAGTGAGACTCCACATCTGTTCTGTGCTGGTGTAACATGCTAATGGGTGGGCAGGTGATGGCTCTTGCTCACAGAACATTATGGGAAAAGGCTGCAGCAGCTGACAGTTCAGTAGAGTTTTCGGGCAGGAAAAACATGATTTGATGTGCTTTGCAGTTTTCTCTTTAACAGTAATGCTGAAAGCACATTTCCCTGGCCTTCAGCAAGTGAATCATAGAATCAGGCAGGGTTGGAAAGGGACCACAAGGATCATCCAGTTCCAGCCTCCCTGCCATGGTCACAGACTCCCTACCCTAGATCAGGCTGCACACAGCCTCAGACAGCCTGGCCTTCAATACCTCCAGGGATGGGGCCTTAAACACCTCCCTGGGCAACCCATTCCAGGCTCTCACCACTCTCCTGCTCAACAACTTCCTCCTCATGTCCAGGCTGAATCTCCCCACCTCCAGCTTTGCTCCATTCCCCCCAGTCCTGTCACTCCCTGAGAGCCTAAAAAGTCCCTCCCCAGCTGTTTTGTAGGCCCCCTTCAGATCCTGGAAGACCACAAGAAGGTCACCTGGGAGCCTCCTCTGCTCCAGATTGAATAGCCCCAACTCTTTTAGTGGTGAAACTGCTCTCAGCAGTGGTGCTCCTGCTGCCCACTCCCTGCTCACTCAGATTTTCTCTCTATCAATAAATAAGTCAAGCTTCTTGCTGCATTTAAAACCTGAGTCTTGTTTTAGGATGGTGGTTAAGTGTCACTTTCTTAAAGAGTAAACAGAATCTATGAGTACAGTGAAAGAGAATGTGAACTGGTAAGTGTAAGAGGTCTGGCAAAGAAATCTGAGTAAGTCATGAAGTAAAGAAACTACTTTTCTGCATGTAATAAGTTACAGAGTTTTTTTTGTCAGAGAAGTCAGATTCTCTTTCTACATTTCTTTCTTTAGGCTACTTAGAATCGTAGAATGGGTTAGGTTGGAAGGGACCTCAAAGCTTGTCCAATTCCAAGCCCCTGCCATAGGCAGTGACACCTCCCACTAAGAGAGGTCACTCAAGGCCTCATCCAGCCTGGCCTTGAACACCTCCAGGGATTTGAATGTTATGGAGCATTTTGAATTTTGGGGGCACTAACTCTGCTGGTGGCTCTGAAGATGCCTGTTTCAAAACATAAAATAACTTGTTTGAAAGCTTAGGTTGTTTTGCTGTTCTGAAAAGTTCATGTTAGTGTTTATTTCAGATGGTGAGGCACAATGGTTTGTAGCATTTGGTATAGATTTCAAAACCTGCCTTTACTTGTGGGTAGTGTTCATTTTAAGGAGTTATGTGGCCTTTCTCTCCTCTAACTGCACAGGTTGCTATCCCAAACCTTAATGAAGCTGTACAAGATGCAGACTTGCTGGTTTTTGTCATTCCTCATCAGTTCATTCATAAAGTCTGCGATGAAATCACAGGGCGAGTGCCTAAGAAAGCTCTTGGTATAACTCTCATAAAGGTATGGTAAATAGTGTGTGTTAAGAACTGAGGTTGGGTCATGGCATAGTGTTTTGGTACCAAAAGTCTCTGTGTTATTCATTTTGTTGTTCTGTTAAACCTCTCTAGGTGTAAGATTGGAATTTCTCTTGGTCAGTAAGGGGTGGTTGTGCTGTGCTTTATTTGAGGCAGGAAAAGGAAAACGAGGCTGTGCAGAAGACTTTTTAAGAGCAAGAGGGGAGCAAATATGTTTTGCACCAGCAAGCCTTCCAATCTTTTATTTGTTGTTCCCAAACATCATCAGATGAAGCACAGAGGACAAGCATAAAGATTTGATTGTTAACACACATCCCACGTGCTGAGTTGATAGTTCTGCTGAGAGAGTTTCACATGACTGAGAGGATAGTGCTCCTGTTCCTGTGAAATAGGTTGGCACAAGAGAGTGTTCAGCATGGCCCAAATAGACAGTTCCAGCATAGGAAACAGGAGGGGGCAGAGGTGCAGGAATTGTTCCACTGGAATGTTTATAGTTCTGGTGGCAGGACTTTAAAATGTGCATGAGCTGCCTGCTTTTTTTAACTCCCTCTGTATTTAGCTCCAAAGCTATTCCCACAAGGTCTGGAAGGTTCTCGTTTGTGTTGCCTTTAACTTATTTGAGAGTAGGCTATTTTTTCAGCACACATTCCCTTGTTTACTGTCATTTCTAGGCAGTGATACACTTAACCCTGTTGCTGGGTACTGTAAGCTTGTCCCTTCAGTTTGGCTAAGCCAAGCAAACCTGTGTTGTGTTGCCAGTGCAGACCTGATGTGTTGCTGAGATGTATGAAAAAGTAGTGCTCCCTGAGTGCACTTGCTGCATTTTGTACAGAATGTTAAAAGGTTGAATGCAGAAGCAGCAAAAACCACATGTGCTGGTTAGAGGCTAACTGGAATATTTTAGTGAGAAGGATTAAATTATAGGCTGTGAAAAGGAAACAGTGCTGATGTCTGCTGCACTCTTATCCATCTCAGCAAGCCTACATGCAAGAACACAAAACACAAATAAGACAGAAGAGTCAGAGTGTGTGTGTGTCTCTGTTGCAGTTGGTGCCCTGGGCTGCTTCTGTGTAACTAATCCTTCTGCTTCTAACCCCCCTTGCCAATCCTCCAACCTCTCCTTGCACATAAGGCAAACTCTGGGACAAGGTAGAGGGGTGGAAAGAAGGTGGAAGGGTGGCTGGGAGCCCCTCCTGGGGCCTGAGTTCTGGGAGGGCTGCTGTGTTTCTGTATTACTTTTAACTTGTAAATTTCTATATATAGCTATATACATTTGTGATATGTTGTAACTCTCTGCTTGTATCTTGTGCTGAGCTGTGAATATAAAGCTTCATTCCTTAACTCCCAGCTGGCTGAGTCTAGTCTGGGTGATTTCATAAGAGTGGGGGGCCAGGGAACTCCCAAACCATCACACCACACAACTGTCCTAGGTGCACTTAAGTTTGTCTCTCTGAAGCTGTGCTTCTTTATTCTGTAAGCTCAGAGTAATTTTTATCCAGCTTTAATTTGCTGAATGTGGTTTGTGTTCTCCTGTCTTTAGTGGCAGAAGTAACACTAATGAATTCAGTGGGGTAAATAAGTATATGTGTCAGCATATCTAAAGTCAGTCTGAGCCTTTGTTCCTGTGGGATTACTGCTCGGAGTATCGATTAGAATCATAGAATCAGCCAGGTTGGAAGAGACCTCCAAGCTGATCCAGTCCAACATAGCACCCAGCCCTATCCAGTCAACCAGACCATGGCACTAAGTGCCTCAGCCAGGCTTTTCTTGAAGACCTCCAGAGACAGTGCCTCCACCACCTCCCTGGGCAGCCCATTCCAATGCCAATCACTCTCTCTGGCAGGAACTTCCTCCTAACATCCAGCCTTGAGACTGTGTCCCCTTGTTCTGTTGCTGGTTGCCTGGGAGAAGAGCCCAACCCCACCTGGCTACAGCCTCCCTTCAGGCAGCTGCAGACAGCAATGAGCTCTGCCCTGAGCCTCCTCTTCTGCAGGCTGCACACCCCCAGCTCCCTCAGCCTCTCCTCATAGGATTTGTGTTCCAGGCCCCTCCCCAGCCTTGCTGCCCTTCTCTGGACACCTTCCAGCACCTCAACATCTCTCTTGAATTGAGGGGCCCAGAACTGGACACAGCACTCAAGGTGTGGCCTGAGCAGTGTTGAGTACAGGGGCAGAATAACCTCCCTTGTCCTACAGGCCACACTGCTCCTGGTGCTATAATGAAATATTGATTAATTATTATGTTTGAATAAAAAAAGAAGGGTGGGTATGGGTCTTGAAAAAAATGTAGAAAATCCAACCCCCAAACAAACCAAAACAACCCCACCAAAACAAAAAGCCTGTGCTTGCTGTAGTTCAAATAGAGTATAAAGTAGTGGCACCTACCATGGACAGAAGAGCTGATCACTGTCACACTGGGACCCTGCATCAGAAGGCAATCTTTCAGAGGAGATGGTGTGAGGGCCCTTATGTTTTTTACATTAAATATGTATAAGCTTTTAAGAGAAGGCATAACTGTGCAGCATTAAAAGTATCATTTAAGAAAGGGCAGAGAGTTAACACCACAATGAAAGGCAGCAGTAGAGGCAGGAATGCACTCACTCCTCTACTTTTGCAGCTTCTTTATGCATGCTGTTTTCATCAAAGTCATATTTTTAGTGCCCTGAAATACAGGGTGGGAGGGGTGTTTGCTTTCCCTCCTCTCATACATCACTCAGTATTTGATTTAACTCTACAAGAAATGGATGCACCCCTCCTTGACTGTCAGAAGCTGCATCTGTTTCATGGTGGACCTGAACCTAAGCCTCTCTGCCCTCCTTTCACTTGGATGAATGTACAAATTCATATTTTTGTCATGTACAAATTCATATTTTTGCAGTTGTTCCCAATGTGTGCTTCTTTTAAATGAATTGGCTGCTTAGGAGGAGCCTTTACAGTTACTTTGTGGGGACATTTGTGACACTGAGTTGAAAATACAACATGTGCATGCTGCAGAGACTTCATGTATGGCTCACTAAAGATGAGAATGCTGTGCACTGAGTGTTACAGGTTGAAAAATAATGCAGATATCCAAGCACTGCTTTAGTTGGTTGGTTTTAGATAGGCCTTTCTGCATGTCTCCTGATTGCACCATGTTATTTAAGGAACAACACCTCTGAGCCATGGAAATGCAAATTACCTGCCTGAAGTGCCACTACTGACAACATATAAATATGCATGTCTGTGTGTATGTGTGTCTGGAAATACCACAGGACCACACTGCCTTTTTGTCTTCAGTCCATAGTTGGAAATTAACAATCCACAGAAGTACCAAATGATACTGTCCAAAAATTGGTGCTCTGCAGTAATAAAAAACATTGCAGTAGCTTATCTGCTGTGTGTCTCTTCTAAAAACTCAGAAAGAGCCTGCAATTACCAGGCTGGCTTTGTGAGAAGCAAGTGTTCTCCTTGGTTCTTGGCTCAGGCAGCAGTAATCACTGGGCTGACCTTTTCTAAGGTCCTATTTCAGACCCTGCTTTCACACTTGTATAAAGAAGTGTGTAATAAATGCCAAGTCAAAATAGTATTCTGAGTTGTTCAACTTTCTACATACCTCTGTTCAGCTGCTCTGTTTGTACTATTCAGAACTATGAAGCTGGATTTCTACTAGCAAGCTGTTGGTACTATACAAGCCAATTTGTCTCAATAGTTCAGGTACCTCTTCACAAAGCAAGTTACTGGGATGGCATTTTGTGAGTTTTAGTGCAGTTCTAAGTCCAAGTGCAGGCTTGGTTCATGGCTGATGGATTGGTGATGATTTGCTGGCCCTAGTAAGGATACTGATAGCAAGGAGCTGAGATTTGTAACTAACAAAGCTGAAAACCTGTAGAATTTGACAGAGCATGGAATAAAAACTGTTAGCATCAGCTAGAGTTAGTCTTAATTCTGAAGGTACTGCCTCCTGTGAAAAGACAGCTTGAAGAGGCCACAGCAATAGCAGAAATGTCTCTGGTACAAGTCTGTCACCTTTAGTCTCTATCTAAGTAGACTTTTTTGGATTCTCAACCATGGATAAGACTGTTTGTGGTGTACTTTCTTCTCTACTGTGTCATGAATGACTTCAGTGATTCCATTTAATGTTGGCTGCAGGGAATAGACGAAGGCCCGGAGGGACTCAAACTGATCTCTGACATTATCCGAGAGAAGATGGGAATAGACATCAGTGTGCTGATGGGAGCTAACATTGCCAATGAGGTGGCAGCAGAGAAGTTCTGTGAAACCACAATAGGTACTGTTCCAAGTGGTAAGAACGTTTAAAACATGCTCCTGTCCTGGCAGTGGCGCAGCAGAAGGCTCAGATTATACTGGTTTCAATGTTGTCTGCCTGTTACCAGCAGGTGTTGGGGATTGCAGATTTTCATGTGAGCTTCCTAGAACATTTACACTTCTGAAAGTAGGATCATAGAATTAACCAGGCTGGAAGAGAGCTCCAAGCTCACCCAGTCCAACCTAGCACCCAGCCCTGGCCAATCAACCAGACCATAGCACTGAGTGCCCCAGCCAGGCTTGGCTTCAACACCTCCAGCCACGGCCACTCCACCACCTCCCTGGGCAGCCCATTCCAATGCCAATCACTCTCTCTGCCAACAACTTCCTCCCAGCATCCAGCCTAGACCTTCCCTGGCACAGCTTTGAGACTGTGTCCCCTTGTTCTGTTGCTGCTTGCCTGGCAGAAGAGCCCAACCCCACCTGGCTACAGCCTCCCTTCAGGTAGCTGCAGACAGCAATGAGGTCTGCCCTGAGCCTCCTCTGCTGCAGGCTGCACACCCCAGCTCCCTCAGCCTCTCCTCACAGGGCTGTGCTCCAGGCCCCTCCCCAGCCTTGCTGCCCTTCTCTGGACAACTTCCAGTATCTCAACATCTCTCTTGAATTGAGGAGCCCAGAACTGGACACAGGACTCAGGGTGTGGCCTGACCAGTGCTGAGTAGAGGGGCAGAATAACCTGCCTTGTCCTGCTGGCCACACTGTACTGGTAGTAGAGGGAGAGAGAGGAGTTCCATTTTGCCCAGTCCATAGCAGGTGAAATACTAAGCATGCTTTTCATCACCATCCATGTAAGAAATATCTCTCTTTATCACTGTGCTTGAGGTTTTTCTTGTGTCTGCATGGCTTTATGTGGATAAATCATTATGTATTCTGTTCTCCAGCTCCTCTCTCTGGTCACAGATGATACCTCTATGTGTGTTTAGGTTGTTGGGATTTTTTTAAGGTTACTCTTCTGTTGATTTGTCAAAATAAGGAATTCCCCCAAAAGCTGGACATGGCTTTAATTTTGTGATGATGTTTGCACACCTTTGCTCTGCAGCACAAGGATGTGTGCCAAGCCTTGGATTTTGTACTGTCCAGATAGACAGATGTGCATGTGTGTACACACATAGCCAGTCATACATAGCACAGATGATGGGATTTTTGGAGTGTTATTTTTTACAGTTTTGTGCTTTCTAGCTTTGTAATCTCTCCTTAACAGCTCTTGCATTGAACTTATTTTTGAAAGGTTGATTTACCTCTTAGTGTTCAGAAGCACTTGTCAGTGACAGTGTGCTCAGTTACGAGAACATCCTCAAGGTGCTGTTATCAGTAGGTATTTTCCTGGCCTTAAAATCATAGAATCAGGCAGGGTTGGAAGGGACCACAAGGAGCAGCCAGTGCCAACCCCCCTGCCATGCCCAGGGACACCCTACCCTAGAGCAGGCTGCACACAGCCTCAGCCAGCCTGGCCTCAAACACCTCCAGCCATGGGGCCTCAACCACCTCCCTGGGCAACCCATTCCAGCCTCTCACCACTCTCATGCTTAACAACTTCCTCCTCACATCCAGTCTGAATCTCCCCATCTCCAGCTTTGCTCCATTCCCCCCAGTCCTGGCACTCCCTGAGAGCCTAAGAAGTCCCTCCCTAGCTTTCTTGTATCCCCCTTCAGATCCTGGAAGGCCACAAGAAGGTCACCTGGGAGCCTCCTCTGCTCCAGCCTGCACAGCCCCAACTCTTTCAGTCTGTGCTCACAGCAGAGCTGCTGTAGCCCTTTGAGCATCCTTGTGGCCCTTCATTGGGCACACTCCAGCACCTCCACATCCTTCATGTAATGGGGGCTCCAGAACTGGACCAGGTGGGGTCTCACCAGAGTGAAGTAGAGGAGGAGAATCCCCTCCCTGGCCCTGCTGGCCACACTTCTCCTGCTGCAGCCCAGGCTCTGCTTGGCTTTCTGGGCTGCAAGTGCACACTGCTGGCTCCTGTTGAGCTTCTCCTCCAGCAGCACCCCCAAGTCCCTCTCCTCAGAGCTGCTCTCCAGCCACTCACTGCCCAGCCTGGATTTGTGCTTTGGATTGCCTCAACCCAGGCACAGTAATTGGTAGAAGTGTAGCTGGTCTATTTTTATTTGACCTTTGTTTTATAGCTGGCTTACTTTTAAAGAGAAGGATAAAAAAGAGAGATTACAGATAATTATTGCAATTAGAATTTGTTGCTGAGCAGACAATGTTTTATGAAGTGCAGAGCATTTAAATGCTATATAGAGGGCATGACCTTAGTCACTTGAAACAGGAGTCTCCTTAGGATGGAAGTAGAACATTATCTCTGCTTTTAGATATTTTGGCTTGCACAGGAAAGGCTAAATAACACTCAAATAAATTATTGATTTTTTTAGCCTTCCTTTCTCCCTGAACAGGCAGCAAAATCTTGGAAAATGGCCTTCTCTTCAAAGAACTCCTGCAAACCCCAAACTTCAGGATCACTGTAGTAGATGACGCAGATACTGTTGAGCTCTGTGGTGCTTTGAAGGTAAGATTGAGAGGCTGTAGTTGGTACACAGTTGGAATGATGATCCCAGTAGAAAAAAAAAGGCTGTTTTCATTTACAGCATTAAGTTGCTTGTACTTTATCTAATATATGAAACTGGTACTTAATGTTTCTGTACAGATGAAATGGGAACCTGGAGAGCAGCACGTTCTGAGAGATGGCTTTTAGGCCCATCTCCCAAATGCTCTTTCTACACAGTCATGAAGCAGGTACCAAGCTGGGGGCAGATGTGACTGAGTTGGAAGGCAGAAGGGCTCTGCAGCGGGACCTTGACCGCCTGGACAGATGGGCAGAGTCCAAGGGGATGGCTTCAATAGCTCCAAGTGCAGGGTGCTGCACTTTGGCCACAACTACCCCATGCAGAGATACAGGCTGGGATCAGAGTGGCTGAGAGCAGCCAGACAGAGAGGGATCTAGGGGTGCTGATTGATACCCACCTGAACATGAGCCAGCAGTGTGCCCAGGTGGCCAAGAGAGCCAGTGGCATCCTGGCCTGCATCAGGAATGGTGTGGCCAGCAGGAGCAGGGAGGTCATTCTGCCCCTGTACTCTGCACTGGTTAGACCACATCTTGAGTGCTGTGTTCAGTTCTGGGCCCCCCAGTTTAGGAGGGACATTGAGATGCTTGAGCGTGTCCAGAGAAGGGCAACGAGGCTGGGGAGAGGCCTTGAGCACAGCCCTACGAGGAGAGGCTGAGGGAGCTGGGATTGGTTAGCCTGGAGAAGAGGAGGCTCAGGGGAGACCTTATTGCTGTCTACAACTACCTGAGGGGTGGTTGTGGCCAGGAGGAGGTTGCTCTCTTCTCTCAGGTGGCCAGTGCCAGAACAAGAGGACACAGCCTCAGGCTGTGGCAGGGGAAATTTAGGCTGGAGGTGAGGAGAAAGTTCTTCCCTGAGAGTCATTGGACACTGGAATGGGCTGCCCGGGGAGGTGGTGGAGTCGCCGTCCCTGGAGCTGTTCAAGGCAGGACTGGACGTGGCACTTGGTGCCATGGTCTGGCCTTGAGCTCTGTGGTAAAGGGTTGGACTTGATGATCTGTGAGGTCTCTTCCAACCCTGATGATACTATGATACTATGATACTGACTTCTTCAAACTAGCATCCCTTTCAGTTCCCTTCTTTCTGCAACAATGCATCCACAGGAAGAAAGGGGGAAGGAAGTTGGCATTGATCCTTTGTGTCTGTTGATAAAACTCTTCCCTCTTCATAGCCTTACACAGTGTGAGCTGTCTTAGGTCTTGTGTTTTGTGGATGTACACTTGAGTAAGGTTCATACAGAAATTACCAGAATAGGTGTGCTGGTTTGAGCCTAGCTGGGATATTTTGCTGAGAGGAATTAGATGCTAGGCTGTGAAAAGGAAACAATGATGATATCTACTGCACTCACAGGCTTGCTGAGATGGATGAAAACAAGAACACAAACTGACTCTGGCCCCTTCCCTCTCTAACCTGCTGTCTGTGTGACTATTCCCTCTGCTTTCTAACCCCCCTGCCTGATCCTCCAAGCTCACCTTGCATGTAAGACAAACTCTGGGATAAGGTAGAGGGGTGGAAAGTAGGTGGAAGGGTGGTTGGGAGCCCCTCCTGGTTTCTGGCAGGGCTGTTGTGTTTCTCTATTACTTTTACCTTGTCTATTTCTGTCTGCAGCTGTAACTGTTGTAACTCTCTGCTTGTCTGTTGTGCTGAGCTGTGAATATAAAGCTTCATTCCTTAACTTTCCAGCTCAGCTGAGTCTAGTCTGGGTGATTTGGGGCAGGGAAAATCCAAACCATCACAATAGGAAAAAAAATATTTTGAACAACTACTCCTCTGAATATTTATGGTAAGAAAATTGATGCTAATAGGAAGCAAAGGTTAGCTTAAACATATTTTCAGGTTAACTTACAGGCCATTTGTGAAGGGAAGGTGAAGGAAAGGTACTAGCTGTTTGGCACCCTGGCCATAACACTGTAGTTCATATTATTTGCTGTCTATTGTGGAAGCTTTTCTGATAGGTGTAGTGGTTTAGTAGATAATTTGGCTTACCTTTGTTTTTTTTTGGGGGGAGTATTTATTCTGTATTGCTTTGTTTTCTCTATTAAAATTATGTAAACTGCATCATTTGTTTGCAAAGCTATGGCAGCAGGGAATGATCACAGGCTCACAGGATGTCAGGGGTTGGAAGGGACCCAGAGAGATCATTGAGTCCAACCCCTCTGCCAGAGCAGGACCACACAATCTAGCTCAAGTCACACAGGAACACATCCAGACAGGCCTTGAAAGGCTCCAGAGAAGGAGACTCCACAGCCTCTCTGGGCAGCCTGTGCCAGTGCTCTGGGACCCTTACAGTAAAGAAGTTCCTCCTTGTATTGAACTGTAACCTCCTGTGCTGCAGCTTCCATCCATTGCTCCTTGTCCTGTCCCAGGGAGCAGTGAGCAGAGCCTGTCCCCTGCTCCTGACCCCCAGCCCTCAGATGTTTATAAACATGGATTAAATCCCCTCTCAGGCTTCTCTTCTCCAGACTAAGCAGCCCCAGGTCCTTCAGCCTCTCCCCATCAGGCAGTGCTCCAGTCCCCTCATCATCCTCATAGCCCTCTGCAGGACCTTCTCCAGCAGTCTTTAATGGTTTTGATGTCTTTAAGCTAAGGAGTTCTGATTCCTGCTCAGCTGGAAGTTATAACATAATTTTTGGCATACTGCTTTTAATACAGAATCACAGGGGCTGGAAGGAACCTTGACAGATCATCTAGTCCAATGCTCCTGCCAGGGCAGGATCACCTGTACCAAATGACACAACCATCACAAGACTGGCGCCACTGCATTCTTGGTGCGGTCTGGTAACAGCTCCAATGCCAAAGGAGAAACCTCAGCTGATTTCTCAGCTCAGGGGTTTGGGTTTTTTCCCCAGCATATATCTCATCATTTCTCTTCATGTGTTAGATCTATTATTATAATTTCCACTGTCATACAACTGAGAGATTCCATTTCTGAAGCTTACTAGTTAGAACCTGCAATAGCTTAGATTTTGTTGTCATTTCTGCCTGCTGAAGCATTTGATTCTTTTTGTTGCAATAAAACCACCATATTTCTGTCAGCCTGTCCAGAGAATTCTGATAGAAATCATAAATTTTCTCTCATATTTGGCTATTTCTCTGATGAAGTGAAAGGTCAATTTGCTTACAGTTTCCGTGCTTCATTACAATTCAGCTCCTGTGCTGTGTAACGTGGGCAGTAGTAACTTTCTGCACACTGATGTACAGCAGCTGCTAACTCATTTCCATAGTGCTGGTGCTGCTCTAAGGGCATCGTTAGCTTTGTCTTAGGAGTTGACATGGGAAGGAGGAGCCAGCAGTGTGCCCAGGTGGCCAAGAGAGCCAGTGGCATCCTGGCCTGCATCAGCAATGGTGTGGCCAGCAGGAGCAGGGAGGTCATTCTGCCCCTGTACTCTGCACTGGTTAGACCTCACCTTGAGTGCTGTGTTCAGTTCTGGGCCCCCCAGTTTAGGAGGGACATTGAGATGCTTGAGTGTGTCCAGAGAAGGGCGACGAGGCTGGGGAGAGGCCTTGAGCACAGCCCTACGAGGAGAGGCTGAGGGAGCTGGGATTGGTTAGCCTGGAGAAGAGGAGGCTCAGGGGAGACCTCATTGCTGTCTACAACTACCTGAGGGGTGGTTGTGGCCAGGAGGAGGTTGCTCTCTTCTCTCAGGTGGCCAGCACCAGAACAAGAGGACACAGCCTCAAGCTACACCAGGGGAGATTTAGGCTGGAGGTGAGGAGAAAGTTCTTCACTGAGAGAGTCATTGGACACTGGAATGGGCTGCCCGGGGAGGTGGTGGAGTCGCCGTCCCTGGAGCTGTTCAAGGCAGGACTGGACGTGGCACTTGGTGCCATGGTCTGGCCTTGAGCTCTGTGGTAAAGGGTTGGACTTGATGATCTATGAGGTCTCTTCCAACCCTGATGATACTGGGATACTGTGAGGTTATGTATCTGTGCACTGGGCTAATGGAATACACTGTGGTGTAACATGTTGCTGTATTTATAGCAGTTGCTCAAGACTGGAGCTCATAGTCTGGCTTTAAGATGCTGTGGTGATGTGGGAGGTCAGCAAGGGGGAAGATCACCCTGTGTACAAACCTGTGAAGTGAAAAAGTTGTAGATTTATTTTGCCATCTGGCCAGCTTAAATTCGTGCTAGATAGAGGAGTCCTGCCCTGGGTAATTTTTATTCCAGACAGATCTTGTGAAAGGGCCCCAGAGAGGAGTGTACTCATCAAGCTGAGCAGCTACTCAGCAGACACTCAAGCTCCACCGTAAAGATCCAACTCAGACAAGATATCAGCATCTCTTTGGGAGCGCAGTGACCTGGAAAGATACTGAGGTGAAACTTGTGCATTTTCTTTGCAGCCTTGTTTTGTTTGTTATCCCCTTCTCACTCTGAATCCTGCAAACAGAAGGTCTAGCTGTAGCTCTAAAAAGCTGTGTGTATAGTGTGCTCTGGCCACTTGGTTTTGATTGCAGTACCACTTTGTTCAGTGAGGTGAGACTTCCAAACAAACACATGCTGTGATCTCTGAACAAAAATCAAGTGAAGGATAGATTCATTCATTTGAAACTACTGCCTCATGAAAACTCATGGACTGGTAAAAGAGGCATGCATCTGTCATTGCAGTGTGGCTGATGTTTTTTAACACCCAAATCTTCCTTTACTTCAGAGAAAATCTTATTACTTTTTTTTTTCATTTAAACTCCTTTCTAATTTAATCCTGGATTTTGTATTGGCAGCTTGCAAAGAATTCCCTCAGCTGTATTTAACTGGAGCATTGCAAAATGTTGTTCATACACTGAGAACATGTGTTCTTCAGAAAGGAAATGAAGAAACTGAAAGAGATGGCAGTGCTTGATTGCCTCTGCAAAGCAAAATGCCAAACCCAGCTGCAAAGAGTGATATCTAAATAGTGAAATCACAGAATCAACCAGGTTGGAAGAGATTTCCAAGATCATCCAGTCCAACCTAGCACCCAGTCCTAGCCAATCAACCAGACCATGGCACTAAGTGCCCCAGCCAGGCTTGGCTTCAACACCTCCAGCCACGGCGACTCCCCCACCTCCCTGGGCAGCCCATTCCAATGCCAATCACTCTCTCTGACAACTTCCTCCTAACATCCAGCCTAGACCTGCCCTGACACAACTTGAGGCTCTGTCCCCTTGTTCTGTTGCTGCTTGCCTGGCAGAAGAGGCCAACCCCCACCTGGCTACAGCCTCCCTTCAGGTAGTTGTAGGCAGCAATGAGCTCTGCCCTGAGCCTCCTCTTCTGCAGGCTGCACAACCCCCAGCTGTATGTAAAATGCAAACTCAAGCATTTTTTCCTGGGGGAGTGTCAAGGCCCAGAGGAACAGAGATTAACAGTATCTCTGTCCAGAGGAGCAAGACCAGTCCTTATGGATTCCATGTTGTGAAATCAAGATGCAAACAAGACCATGGATCACCACGAAACTATTTATTAAAGGATAAACTTGGGCAAAACAGAGGGAGAGAGGGGAGAAGGGAGAGAGAGAAAGATCAGAACAGAGGTGCTGCACTTTGGCCACAACAACCCCATGCAGAGATACAGGCTGGGGTCGGAGTGGCTGAGAGCAGCCAGACAGAGAGGGATCTGGGGGTACTGATTGATACCTGCCTGAACATGAGCCAGCAGTGTGCCCAGGTGGCCAAGAGAGCCAGTGGCATCCTGGCCTGCATCAGCAATGGTGTGGCCAGCAGGAGCAGGGAGGTCATTCTGCCCCTGTACTCTGCACTGGTTAGACCACACCTTGAGTGCTGTGTTCAGTTCTGGGCCCCCCAGTTTAGGAGGGACATTGAGATGCTTGAGCGTGTCCAGAGAAGGGCAACGAGGCTGGGGAGAGGCCTTGAGCACAGCCCTACGAGGAGAGGCTGAGGGAGCTGGGATTGGTTAGCCTGGAGAAGAGGAGGCTCAGGGGTGACCTTATTGCTGTCTACAACTACCTGAGGGGAGGTTGTGGCCAGGAGGAGGTTGCTCTCTTCTCTCAGGTGGCCAGCACCAGAACAAGAGGACACAGCCTCAGGCTGTGCTAGGGGAGATTTAGGCTGGAGGTGAGGAGAAAGTTCTTCCCTGAGAGAGTCATTGGACACTGGAATGGGCTGCCCGGGGAGGTGGTGGAGTCGCCGTCCCTGGAGCTGTTCAAGGCAGGACTGGACGTGGCACTTGGTGCCATGGTCTGGCCTTGAGCTCTGTGGTAAAGGGTTGGACTTGATGATCTGTGAGGTCTCTTCCAACCCTGATGATACTGGGATACTGTGGGATACTGTGAGGGAGAGAGGGGGGAAGGGGGAGAGAGAAAGATAAAGAGAACGATGGAGAAGAGAAGAAGGAGCAGGGAAGGAAAACAGCTGTGATCATATTACCCTCAGTTGCAGATGGAGGGGAAGAGAGAGAGATGGGTGCATGGCCCAGGGATGATCTTCTCTGGAGTTTGTCAGAGTTTCTTCGGGTGGTGCAGCTCTGGTGGTCTGGTGGTGGTCTGCCCTCGGTGGTCCAACGGAGGTGCACTGGTGGTCCGATGGGAATGGCACTGGTGGTCTGCTGGAAGTGCCACTGGTGGTCCGATGGAGATGCCACTGGTGGTCTGCTGGGAGGTCCACCCTTTGGCAGGCATTTCTCCTGCCTTTTTATACAGTTCTCTGCTTGGTGTCCAGCTGCAGCTCCCCAGGGCATCTTCCTGTGCATTCTCCTGCATTCGCAGGGGTCCGGTGCCACCGGGGAGAAGGCCTCCACCCCCTCCCTGGCTGCACCTGTCCACACCCTAACTGCACAGAAACCTTTTCCCTTGGGGGTAGCTGAGATAAGATGTAGGCCTCCTGGGCATTGCAGCCAGGCTGAGCTCCAGGAGTTTCCAAGGTGTTGTCTGTTGATTTGCATCCCTGAGCTTTGAGCCAAGCCCCAAGTCTGAGTCCCACAAGTAACAAGATTAAGGAGAGACAATGCAGTCTTTATCTTTGTTGATTAAGGAGAGACAATGCAGTCTTTGTCTTTGTTAATTAAGGAGAGACGATGCAGTCTTTGTCTTTGTTGATGAATGAGAGAGGGGATTTAGACTCTCACAGGGAGTTGTACACCTGTTGTATTAGAATTGTTTGCTGAGGGGAACAGGCACTTTGCCTGTGATTAGTCTGGTAGCTTATGTAATAAAAATGTGAAAAGTAACTTTTTTATAGAATCATAGAATCAACCACACTGGAAGAGAGCTCCAAGCTCATCCAGGCCAACCTAGCACCCAGCCCTGTTCAATCAACCAGACCATGGCACTAAGTGCCCCAGCCAGGCTTGGCTTCAACACCTCCAGGGACAGCAACTACCTGGGCAGCCCATTCCAATGCCAATCACTCTCTCTGCCAACAACTTACTCCTAACATCCAGCCCAGACCTCCCCTGGCACAACTTCACACTCTGTCCCCTTGTTCTGTTGCTGCTTGCCTGGCAAAAGAGCCCAACCCCATCTGGCTGCAGCCTCCCTGCAGGTAGTTGTAGACAGCAATGAGCTCTGCCCTGAGCCTCCTCTTCTGCAGGCTGCACACCCCCAGCTCCCTCAGCCTCTCCTCACAGGGCTGTGCTCCAGGCCCCTCCCCAGCCTTGCTGCCCTTCTCTGGACACCTTCAGTGCCTCAACATCTCTCTGCAGTGGAGGAGCCCAGAACTGGACACAGCACTCAAAGTGTGGCCTGACCAGTGCTGAGTACAGGGGCAGAAGAACCTTCCTTGTTCTACTGGCCACAATGTTCCTGAGCCAGGCTAGGATGCCACTGGCTCTCTTGGCCACCTGGGCACACCTGGGTGTTCTAAAATTTGAGGTCAGAAATCAATAAGCTTCAATTTTGGCTAGTTGAGTTTCAGGGTGGCTGGTTGGCTTTACAGGCAGACTGACCCAAAGCTACCCTGCAAGTTCCAGCTGCCATTTCCCAGCTGATGAAGGTGCCTTCCTAGGAAGCTGATGGCTGCATTCTTGAGTGTAAACCATACTGGAATCACCTACCCAGGGCAGCAGTGCAGAGGGTAAGTGTGAGGGAAGCGAGAGTAGAATCTGTGGATATGGCAAAAGGGCAGCTCCAGCTGCTTGATGTATATTCAGGGATCTGGAGAGTTAAAAACCCTCCAGTGGCAGCATAAAACCTACCCTGTACATCATGTTCTAGTGTAAAAAGCTGTTAGTGCTGAGATGGGAGAGATGTGCTCGTTCCTGTGATAGCTTCCCAGGCCAAGGGAAGCTCTGTGCTGTAGTCATTCTGTGGGGGTCGTCTCGGGATGCCCAGGCCAAGGGAAGCTCTGTGCTGTAGTCATTCTGTGGGGGTCGTCTTGAGATGCCCCAGGCCAAGGGAAGCTCTGTGCTGTGGTCATTCTGTGGGGGTCGTCTCGGGATGCCCCAGGCCAAGGGAAGCTCTGTGATGCAGTCATTCTGTGGGGGTCGTCTCGGGATGCCCCAGGCCAAGGGAAGCTCTGTGATGCAGTCATTCTGTGGGGGTCGTCTCGGGATGCCCAGGCCAAGGGAAGCTCTGTGCTGTAGTCATTCTGTGGGGGTCGTCTTGAGATGCCCCAGGCCAAGGGAAGCTCTGTGCTGTGGTCATTCTGTTGGGGGTCGTCTCGGGATGCCCCAGGCCAAGGGAAGCTCTGTGATGCAGTCATTCTGTGGGGGTCGTCTCGGGATGCCCCAGGCCAAGGGAAGCTCTGTGATGCAGTCATTCTGTGGGGGTCGTCTCGGGATGCCCCAGGCCAAGGGAAGCTCTGTGATGCAGTCATTCTGTGGGGGTCGTGGCAGTACTTTGTAACCTTTGGAAGAACAGGTTTGTCTGTAGGCTAAAGCTGTCCTTGCTGGTGGGGCTCTCAGACTCATGCGTGGGGTATGCTGGTACAGTCAGTCTCTGGTGGTCTCTCTCCTCCTGCACATCCCTTGCATTTGCAGAAGCTCTGCAAACTTCAGCTGCAGGCTTTGGCACTGGCACTGGTCTCAAGCAACATATTAAATGCAGAAAGATGCTTTTGCCAGACAGATGATGTGATTCTCCCCATGCAGTCTGCTTCTCACTTTAGTGCTTCTAGGCTCTTGTGTGTCAGTTTGTGTTTTGCTTATGCATCTTTCTGAGACAAACTCAGCTTAGTGCCTGCACCCAGACATTTCAAGTACCAAGCTGCCAGTTTAGTTTTCAGCTGGAAACTGAGACTTGGTCTGAAGTTTTGTGAGGGTTTTTTTGTTGTTGTTTTTAAAAGAAATTACTTAGAATCATAGAATAGTTCAGATCAGAAGAGACCTCAAAGATCATCCAGTTCCAACCCCCTGCCATAGGCAGGGACACCTCCTACTTGTCTTTCAGTATATTAGATATGAGAGAGTTGTCATGGAGTTTTCAAGGGTGTAAAAGAAACTATATGATGTATCTTGTAAGTTCAGAGTTCTGGCTGAAGGGTTGTGTACTCTCCAGGCATGGGTTTGTGTGTCAGAGCACACTCTTCTTTCCTTGTTACTCACAAACCATGTATAAGAAAATACAACAGGGACATTGTATAGCCAAAGAGCTTGGTGTTTCAGTGTTAGACTCAACATTTCCCTTCTTCCCTATCCCATCTCCTCACAAGTACATAGTCTTGGAATTACCTAAGCCAGAACATTATTTCTGTTCATAGAATCAGCCATGTTGGAAGAGAGCTCCAAGCTCATCCAGTTCAACCTAGCACCAGCCCAAGCCAGTCAACCAGACCATGGCACTAAGTGCCCCAGCCAGGCTTGGCTTCAACACCTCCAGGCACGGACTCTCCACCACCTCCCTGGGCCGCCCATTCCAATGCCAATCACTCTCTCTGCCAGGAACTGCCTCCTAACATCCAGCCTAGACCTGCCCTGGCACAGCTTGAGACTGTGTCCCCTTGTTCTGTTGCTGCTTGCCTGGCAGAAGAGGCCAACCCCCACCTGGCTACAGCCTCCCTTCAGGTAGTTGTAGGCAGCAATGAGCTCTGCCCTGAGCCTCCTCTGCTGCAGGCTGCACACCCCCAGCTCCCTCAGCCTATCCTCACAGGGCTGTGCTCCAGGCCCCTCCCCAGCCTTGATGCCCTTCTCCCAACACCTTCCAGCACCTCAACATCTCTCTGGAATGGAGGAGCCCAGAACTGGACACAGCACTCAAAGTGTGGCCTGAGCAGTGCTGAGCACAGGGGCAGAATAACCTCCCTTGTCCTGCTGGCCACACTGCTCCTGAGCCAGCCCAGGGTGCCATTGGCTCTGCTGCCCACCTGGGCACACTGCTGGCTCATGTTCAGCTACTCTCTACCAGCACCCCCAAGTCCTTCTCTGCCTGGCTGCTCTCAGCCACTCAGTCCCCAGCCTGTAGTGCTACTTGGGGTTGTTGTGGCCAAAGTGCAGAGCCCTGCCCTTGGCCTTGTTCAGTCTCATCCCATTGGCCTCTGCCCACCCATCCAGCCTGTCCAGGTCCCTGTGCAGGGCTCTCCTACCTTCCAACAGCTCCACAGCTGCTCCTAGCTCGGTGTCATTTTGCTCCAAAGAAAATCATTACAAAAGGTAGAAGTAGATAGGCTGCTTCAAGGTGGAAACAAAGTATTGGAGTCCAAGAAGTAAATGGTGAAATCCCAGAGTTGGTTCCAAAATTTCCTTTTTCAGCTGAGCACTAAACACTTGCAGGCTTCATGTGTGTGTAAATCCCATTTAAATAAGTTGTCTTACCTGGAAACTTCTTTAATGCCTGATTGACTTCCTCTTGCTTTGCCACCAGATGAGCAAGTACTGGAGGTCGCTATGGGAGAGCATCTGCTGAAAACATACCTTGGCTCGATCACCACTGCCAGAATTTAAGCCAAGATGATCTAAAGTGTCAGCTTTAAAGTCTGATCATCTTTTACTGCTTCCTCTCTGGTGTTGAGATCTCTCTCTGCAAATTTTAAGGTCCTCTTTAGAC
This sequence comes from Pogoniulus pusillus, assembly GCF_015220805.1. NCBI lineage: Eukaryota > Metazoa > Chordata > Aves > Piciformes > Lybiidae > Pogoniulus > Pogoniulus pusillus. The sequence goes on from NC_087295.1 coordinate 15,521,392, forward strand.
CTCAACTAGCTACTGGGGAAGCAATGATTTGACCTCTGCCCTCATCTGACTCAGAGTCACGAAGCATAACTGACCTCACAGCATGGCAGCTGCCTGCAGTTTTTGGGTCCTACAGTGCCAAAACCACAACAGAAATGGCTGCTAATCAGTGTGCTGCTCTCATTAGCAACTTCTGCTTGTGGCTGTTTCTCCAGCAGCAGCTGAAGTTGGATGGGTGGCTTGGTTGCTTTTTTGCCCCTGTGTCAGTGCAGCATTAGGTGCTGTAGTGTTTGTTTTCCTTTGGTTTCTGTTGAGGTCGTTGCTGCTGTTGTCGCTTGCAGAGGGATGTTGCTGTGTCTGTTGCCTCCTTGTTTGCTTTGCCAGTGTATTACAATCTCTTCTTTTTGTGGAGTGTTTTGGGCTTTGGTACAGTATGTTGTTGGGGGTTTTTTGGGGGGGAGGAGCAAACTAATTGTGCTTCTGACTCCCAGACCAGCAAATAGCTTTTATAGTCACATCACTCAATGTCTGCCACCTAATCTCTGTGTTCATAAAGCAAAGAAGGGACTGCATTGCTGGTTGGCAGGAAAAGCAGCACATTCTTTGCAGAAGGCTGTGTCAAGGTCTGGAGGAGCAGAGATGAACAGTATCTCTGTCCAGAGGAGCTAGACCAGTTCTTATGGATTCCGTGTTGTGAAATTAAGGTGCAAACGAGACCAGATATCACCATGAAACTGTTTATTAAAGGATAAGCTTGGGCAAAACGGAGAGAGAGAGGGGAGAAGGGGGAGAGAGAGAGATCAGAACAGAGGGAGAGAGGGGAGAAGGGAGAGAGAGAGAGATCAGAACAGAGGGAGAGAGGGGAGAAGGGGGAGAGAGAGAGATCAGAACAGAGGGAGAGAGGGGAGAAGGGGGAGAGAGAAAGATAAAGAGATTGATGGAGGAGAGAAGGAGCAGGGAAGGGAAAAAGGCTGTGATCATGTTACCCTCAGCCGCAGACAAAGGGGAGAGAGAGAGATGGGTGCGTGGCCCAGGGATGATCTTCTGTGGAGTTTGTCAGAGGTTCTCCAGGTGGTGTGCAGGTCTGGTGGTCTGCTGATGGTCTGCCCTCGGTGGTCCGGTGGAGATGTCACTGGTGGTCCGATGGAGATGTCACTGGTGGTCCGATGGAGGTGCCACTCTTGGTCTGGTGGGAATGGTGGTCCGCTGGGAATGCCACTGGTGGTGCAGTGGGAATACCACACATTGTCTGCTGGTGATGTCACGCGTGGTCCGGTGGGAATGGTGGTCCGCTGGGAATGCCACCCTTTGGCAGGCATTTCTCCTGCCTTTTTATACAGTTTTCTGCTCAGTGTCCAGCTGCAGCCCCCAGGGCATCTTCCTGTGCATTCTCACACATTCGCAGGGGTCCGGCGTCGCCGGGGGGAGGGCCTCCACCCTCTCTCGGCTACACCTGTCCACACCCTGCATACACAGCCCTTGGGGGCAGCTGAGATAAGGTGGAGGCTTCCTGGGCAGTCCAGCCAGGGTGAGGTCTAGGAGTTTCAAAGGTATTGTCTGTTGATTTGCATCTCTGAGCTTTTGGGCCAAGCACCGAGTCTGAGTCCCAGAAGTAACAAGATTAAGGAGAGATGATGCAGTCTTTGTTGATTAAGGAGGGACGATGCAATCTTTATCTTTGTTGATTAACAAGAGAGAGGATCAGACTCTCACAGGCTGCCACCAGATCTAAGGAAAAAAAACAGAACATTTTTTTTGCTTAGGAAAGGTCTTCCTGTGTTATGAACCATCTTGGAATGCTTCATTACCTATTACTGTGGCAGGAACTCTGCCTACTTTAAAAGGCTGGGTACTACTAGCTTGGCTGAATTTGATCCTCTAGCACATCAGCATGGAAGCTGATAAATGTTTGTTTGATTCAGTATTGCTTTAATCATAAGGAAAATGTGAGCAAAAGGGCTGTGGGCTGTCAGTCTAACTTTACCCCTGCCTCAGGGAAGGAGCAGCTCAATCTAGAAAATACCTTGTTGGAGTGGAGTGTAACCTGTTTGCTCTTGGAGACAGCCAATAATTACAGCTGCAAAGCCTCTGGGGCAACTTGTCCCAGAACTTTAAGTGTGTTTTTATCCTTGGAAATACTTAGCAAAGTAAGACTTGTCATCTTCTCTCATAGACCTCTCTTCTTCTCTCATAGACCTCTCTTCTTCTCTCATAGACCTCTCTTCTTGTCTCATAGACCTCTCTTCTTGTCTCATAGACCTCTCTTCTTGTCTCATAGACCTCTCTTCTTCTCTCATAGACCTCTCTTCTTCTCTCATAGACCTCTCTTCTCCTCTCATAGACCTCTCTTCTCCTCTCATAGACCTCTCTTCTCCTCTCATAGACCTCTCTTCTCCTCTCATAGACCTCTCTTCTCCTCTCATAGACCTCTCTTCTCCTCTCATAGACCTCTCTTCTCCTCTCATAGACCTCTCTTCTCCTCTCATAGACCTCTCTTCTCCTCTCATAGACCTCTCTTCTCCTCTCATAGACCTCTCTTCTCCTCTCATAGACCTCTCTTCTCCTCTCATAGACCTCTCTTCTCCTCTCATAGACCTCTCTTCTCCTCTCATAGACTGGTCTTGTTGTCCCAGAGACCTCCTAAACCAGAAACCTGAAAAGATCAACCTGGTCTTGCACTAGGGAAATGTTTGCAGTTATTAAGAGCATCTTTGCTCTGTCTTTTGGTGTTTCCTAGGATGCTGTAGGCAATAACTGACTCATTCCCATACTTTTTTTTCCCTCTTCTCCTTAGAATATCGTAGCAGTAGGAGCTGGGTTCTGCGATGGCCTCTGCTGTGGTGATAATACCAAAGCTGCTGTTATTCGCCTTGGCCTGATGGAGATGATTGCCTTTGCCAGGATCTTTTGCAAAGGCCAGGTGTCTACTGCCACTTTCCTGGAGAGCTGTGGAGTGGCTGATCTCATCACAACGTGCTATGGTGGCCGGAATCGGCGTGTGGCAGAAGCCTTTGTTAAAACCGGAAAGGTACTCCCGGGGGGACTCCCACTGCTCCAGACCCTCCCAGCCCTGCTTTGTGGGTGTCCTGGTACAGTCACCCAAGAGATGCCAGCTGTGCTCAGTTGTGAGTGTGCTGCAAGGCTAAAATGTTACAGAAAAGAACCAAAGCAGATCTAGAGATAGAAGATGTTGGAAAATGCAGATGTAAGAAGGAGAATATTTCCAAAGAAGAATATAGGAGACTCAGTGTCACAGCTGAGAAGGGAAAGTCCTTTAGTAACACCTTTTTCATTCCTGGCCAGATGGTGTAGTGTGACAACTTTATCATGCCTTTCCTTTTCTTTGTTTTTCCCTTCCACTCTTTAGTCTATTGAAGAATTGGAGCAAGAAATGTTGAATGGTCAGAAACTGCAAGGACCACAAACCTCTGCAGAAGTGTACCGCATCCTCAAGCAGAAAGGAATGCTGGAGAAGTAAGAACAAAGAAACCAAGTTCCACATCCCCCTTTTTTATCTCCATAGCTCTTTCAGTGTATTCATTGTTCTTATCTTCATGGAGATAATACCCATAAAGAAAATCGCTGCAGTTGGAGCACCTTAATCCTCAAAAGGAGGATTGGATGGAACCTCAAAAGAATATTGCATATAGAGCTAGTTGTGAATGCTTTTCTTCTTGCAGAAGGTATTACTGCCTTCTGCTGTGATAGGAAACCACAGCAAGCATGTTTATAACGTGCCAGGGTAGGTATAGGCTGGATGTTAGGAAGAAGTTCTTCACAGAGAGAGTGATTGGCATTGGAATGGGCTGCCCAGGGAGGTGGTGGAGGCACCGTCCCCGGGGGGTCTTCAAGAAAAGACTGGATGAGGCACTTAGTGCCATGGTCTGGTTGACTGGATAGGGCTGGGTGCTAGGTTGGACTGGATGATCTTGGAGGTCTCTTCCAACCTGGTTGATTCTATGAGGAAGGAATAAAATTAGATAGCAATAGAAGCTGAGCTCTACAACTTATTTCATACTAGTGGATTGATTATGTACCTCCCTGGAGAGGAGCTTTGTTATGAAGGATCTATATAGGTGATCATCTGAGCAGAGCAGCTGCTTCCGTTTGTGTGGACTCTAGATACTGTAGTTCTCTTTCCTAATATCACTTCAAGTTTGGTTTAGGATAAAACCTACCATCTGCTTGTGTAGGTCTGGGTTTGTTTGTGGTAGGAAATTAAGCACCTTGTTCTGGCCTGTGAATGTGTGTGCCAGTCAGAAGATGTATGCTTTCTAAAGCCATGCACACACTTCATAGAATCACAGAGTCAAGCAGGTTGGAAGAGACCTCCAAGCTCATCCAGCCCAACCTAGCACCCAGCCCTGGCCAGTCAACCAGACCATGGCACTAAGTGCTCCATCCAGGCTTTGCTTCAACACCTCCAGGGACGGTGCCTCCACCACCTCCCTGGGCAGCCCATTCCAATGCCAATCACTCTCCCTGCCAACAACTTCCTCCTAACATCCAGCCTATACCTACCCTGGCACAACTTGAGACTGTGTCCCCTTGTTCTATTGCTGCTTGCCTGGGAGAAGAGGCCAACCCCACCTGGCTACAATGTCCCTTAAGGTAGTTGTAGACTGTAATAAGATCACCCCTGAGCCTCCTCTTCTCCAGGCTACACACCCCCAGCTCCCTCAGCTTCTCCTCATAGGTTTTATGCTCCAGGCCCCTCCCCAGCCTTGCTGCCCTTCTCTGGACACCTTCCAGCACCTCAACATCTCTCTTGAATTGAGGGGCCCAGAACTGGACACAGCACTCAAGGTGTGGCCTGACCAGTGCTGAGTACAGGGGAAGAATAACCTCCCTTGTCCTACTGGCCATAGTGTTCCTGATGCAGGCCAGGATGCCATTGGCTCTCTTGGCCACCTGGGCACACTGCTGGCTCATCTTCAGCCTACTATCTATCAGTACCCCCAGGTCCCTTTCCTGCTGGCTGCTCTCAGCCACTCTGTCCCCAGCCTGTAGCACTGCTTGGGGTTGTTGTGGCCAAAGTGCAGAACCCTGCACTTGGCCTTGTTAAACCTCATCCCATTGGCCTCTGCCCACCCACCCAGCCTGTCCAGGTCCCTCTGCAGGGCTCTGCTACCTTCCAGCAGCTCCACACCTGCTCCTAGCTTGGTGTCATCTGCAAACTCACTGATGCTGGACTCAATCCCCTCGTCCAGGTCATCAATAAAGATATTGAACAGGACTGTGCCCAGCACTGATCCCTGGGGCACACCACCAGGGACAGCTGCCAACTGGATGTGGCACCATTCACCACCACTCTCTGGGCTCTGCCATCCAGCCAGTTCTTGATCCAGCACAGAGTGAATCTGTCCAAGCCATGAGCTGCCAGCTTTGGCAGGAGCTTCTTGTGACAGACAGTGTCAAAGGCTTTGCTGAAGTCCAAGTAGACTACATCCACAGCCTGCCCCACATTCACCAGGCAGGAACCTGATCATAAAAGGAGATCAGGAGATTAGAGTTGCATCTATCTGTTCCTTTTGTAGAGGAAGTAAAATCAAAACATAAATGACTACCAATCAGACCAAGCTTTGTTATTTTTTTCCCCACAGCAGCTTTTAAAGCCTAGTTTTAATGGAGTGACTTATTTTTTAACCTTATTTCTGGATGTAAGGTAATTAAGTCTCTCTGTGCAGTAATTGAGCTACCTGGGGGAAAAAAAAAGCCAAAACAACAACCAAAGTGAAATATTGGATTCAGTCTTTTTCTCATGATTGCTGGAATGAGGCAGGCTGCTGTGGGGTTTTGTGTTGGGATCTTTTTCAGTTAGTTGTTTTCCCCCTATTCTATCTCACAACAAATAGAGTGCATTATCAGAGACTTCAGGTTGTGTTTTTAATGAAAGATATAAACCCAAGAGAATCCTTTCCCCCACTCCATTTTCCCACTGGAATGCACATTACTGCACTCAGCCAAGTACAGTCTGTATCTGCCCCTTAGAGTGCAGTAGTCACCATGCTGTCATGGTACTCGTGCATGGCTCGTGACTACTCCTGTGACCTCTGGTTTATTTTGAGGACTCCTGTTCAGAGCTGCTTTAGCCTAACAGATGATAACAGAGTGTATGGGCAAGTACATGTGATGAGCAGTAATGATTGGAGGTTCTGTCAGTGCTACAGTTGTGCATTACAGATAGTTTTAGAATCATAGGCTCACAGATGTCAGGGGTGGAAGGCACCCAAAGAGATCATAGAGTCCAACCCCCCTGCCAGAGCAGGACCACACAGTCCAGCTCAGGGCACACAGGAACACATCCAGACAGGCCCTGAAAGGCTCCACAGAAGGAGACTCCACAGCCTCTCTGGGCAGCCTGTGCCAGTGCTCTGTGACCCTTACAGGCAAGAAGTTCCCCCTTGTGTTGAGCTGGAACCTCCTGTGCTGCAGCTTCCATCCATTGCTCCTTGTCCTATCCCAGGGAGCAGTGAGCAGAGCCTGTGTTGTCCGTCCGTCCCCCACCCCGGTCCTTCCCACCCCTATCCCCAGCCCTCAGATGTTTATAATGATTGATTAAATCCCCTCTCAGTCTTCTCTTCTCCAGACTAAACAGCCCCAGGTCCTTCAGCCTCTCCCCATCAGGCAGTTCTTCAGTTCCCCTCCTCATCCTCGTAGCCCTCCACTGGACCTTCTCCAGCAGATCCCTGTCCCTCTGAAACTGGGGAGCCCAAACCTGAAGGCAGTGCTCAAATGAATGACCACTTTTCTGAGGAGAAAGTCCTAGTCCAGATGCACTGTCAGTCACTCAGAAATTAAATATCTCCAGTGCTCTTTGTTGTTATTGCAGTCAAAGTAACAGTGTATTTGGTCAAAATTAATCCCTGGGAAAGACCCCACTGAAATGGCATTTGGGGAACAGATAATTAATCCCTCAATGCAGCAGGCTGTATGAAGAGGGGACTTCTCTGGCTGCCACTGTTTGTGATGGACAGAAAGCAAATAGAAATTTCTGGAAAGTGCCATGGCTGTACCAAGCCTTCAGATGATCAGAGCAGGCTGAGTAACCTGGGGGCTGTTGGAAACGTGGCCAGTTCTTCAGAAGGGGAAAACCAAGAGCTAGAGTTTAACCTTTCAAAATGCACATTTAAGTTTGGACTCAGTAAAAACTTGGCCTTCATTTCTTCTTGGCTCTCTTGGCATCATGTTCTGCACTTGTATTGCCAAATTGTTCTTCAGACATAATGCAGAACTGTTGTGCCAGCCTTCCTTTTAACCACAGGTGAATACTGCCATGAGAACACTAAGGAATGATGCAAGTGTTTTTAATCAGAGGACAAGGATGGCAACCAGAGGAACCTGGACAGGCTGCAGAGCTGTGCCCAAGCCAATCTCATCAAATTCAACAAGGCTTGGGCACAATCCCAAGCACAACTCCAGGCTGGGTGGGGAATGGCTGAGAGCAGCCCTGAGGAAAAGGCCCTGGGGGTCTGGGCTGATGAAAATCTCAACATGGATAGGGCTGGGTGTGAGGTTGGACTGGATGATCTTGGAGATCTCTTCCAACCTGGTTGATTCTGTGATTCTGTGAGCCTGCAGTGTGAGTGCAGCCCAGACAGCAACTGTGTGCTGGGCTGCAGCAAGAGCAGTGTGGGCAGCAGGGCAAGGGAGGGGATTCTGCCCCTTGGCTCTGCTCTCCTGAAACCCCACCTGTGTGCAATTCTGGAGCCCCCAACACAGGAAGTTCATGGAACTTTTGGAGACAAGATGCTGAGAGGGCTGCAGCAGCTCTGCTCTGAGGACAGGCTGAGAGAGTTGGGGCTCTGCAGCCTGGAGAAGAGAAGGCTTTGAGGAGACCTTGGAGTGGCCTCCCAGTATCTGAAGGGGGCTCCAGGAGGGCTGTGGAGGGACTATTGACAAGGTCTGGGAATGACAGGACAAGGGGGAATGGGTTTGAACTGGCAGAGGGGAGATTTAGACTGGATGTTAGGAAAGGGTTGTTTGCAGTGAGGGTGGTGAGACACTGGCAGAGGTTGTCCAGGGAGGTTGTGGCTGCTCCCTGCCTGGAGGTGTTCAAGGCCAGGTTGGATGAAGCCTTGAGTGACCTGTTCTAGTGGGAGGTGTCCCTGCCTATGGCAGTGGGTTGTGCAAGTCTGTTCTGATGATTAATGGTAACATTGCTGTCTTACATCCCCTTGGCTATAAAAAATAGGATTCTTTAGCCAAAATGCTTGCTTACCTGAGCATAGAGAGAAGTTTGCATGTTTGTTGGCTCAGTTCAATGAGGAGTGAAAGAACACCATGATCTCTGGGCAAGTAGTACATTCAATGGCTATGAATCTCTGAGGAGTGGGTGTCAAGGGGCTGGCACCAATCTCTTTTCACTGGTGCGCTGTAGTAAGACCAGGAGCACTGAGTGCAAACTGCAACCTGGGAGGTTTCACCTCACCATGAGGAGAAACTTCTTTGCAGCAAGAGTGAGAGAGCACTGGCACCGGCTGCCCAGAGAGGTTGTGGAGTCTCCTTCTCTGGAGACTTTCAAGGCCTGTCTGGATGCATTCCTGTGCAGACTACTCTAAGTGATCCTGCTCTGGCAGGGGGGCTGGCGTTGATGATCTCTGGAGGTCCCTTCCAACCTCTGTGCTCTGTGATGTTTCATTTCCTAGATTACCTAATGGTTTGTCATAGGTGATGGGTGTTAGCAGGCTCCCTCAGGCCAGCTGGGCTTCTGAGAATGACTCATTTTATCGGTGCATGTAAGGTCTCTTATTTATCCAGTGCTGTTCAGCCCAACTTTAGCACTTGACAAACACTGGAAGAAAGTGGAGGTCCAGTCTGTCTTCTCTCTCCCTCTCCTCTCTTCATTGTATTTCATCCATTTAAAAACTGCTGCAAAACAAACTTACACTGCCTTTGCTTTTCCCACCCCTGTCTCCTCAGGTTTCCTCTGTTCACTGCTGTCTATCAAATCTGCTACGAAGGGAAGCCTGTCAGAGAGATGATCTCCTGCCTTCAGAGTCATCCAGAGCATATATAAAGCCAGCCAGGCCATGGCGCTACTGCAGCTTTCCGCCTTTCAAACTTAGACGTGGGTTCAAGTGGATGTATCATGCTTCATTCAAAGCTGCTGGCTAGGCAACAGCCACAACGTGAATGTTTCTTCCTGGCTATTGTTCTGTGTTACACAGCCTTGTCTCAAGCAGCCTGCAGTGTCAGCTTGGTGCGGGTCATTTCACCGTCTCATGCAACTCGGTTTAGATCACGATGCAGAAGTTGCTCTACCTATCTTGTGTAGACACACAAGTGCCCTGTGTGTGTGTTCCTGTGACATAAACCACAGTGTTCTCTTCTCCCTTGTGGAGGCCTAGTCAAAGATCTGTTGCACACAGTGGTTTTGGTGGGGGCTGAGCCAAGCCTGTAGCTGAAACATCAGGAATCTTTCTGTTAGAACTTGGGTTATTACCTGCCTGGGATGATATTAATCTAAGCCACGAGGATGCAAAGCAAGTGGTAGCAGCTATTCAGGGGCCTGCAGGGGTATTTGAATTAACTCTGCTGAAGAGTGCTTTGATTTTTGAAGGGTTTTTAAACTACCAGACTCTTGTGAAACTGATTTCTAAGTGAATTTAAACTTTTTAATTACACTGTTTTAAAGGGAATAGACCAGAGGGGGATCACTACCTCCCCTTCTGTTTTTTAATCCTTGTGGTTTTGTATTTCTCTGTTGCTCCTTTGCCATTCCTAAACGTTAGGCTGTTCTGGAACCCTGTTCTCCAAAACAAGAGGGAGATGTTGACCAGGGAATTCTGAATGCTGGAACTTAGGGTTCGCTTTAGTGTTACACCTGTGGTTGTTCTTCACTGGTATTGTTTGGTGGATGGGAAAGGATACTCTTGGATGTCTCTTGCTCTAAAATCATCACGCTGCTTTTCTAGCTGCAAAGTGTTCGTTCGACACAACACTGGAAGGAACATCTGGGGAATTCCCTGGCTTGTGCTGTCAAAAGAGTGATCTGCCAGTATCTGGACTGCATTCATTTCAGTGCCTGACAGTGACTGACTCATCAACTGGACTTTGGTCCTGAATCAGCCACCCCAGCGAAAAGGAGAATTCGGAAGTTAATCTTTCACTGGACAAGACTTTAATGAGTGCTGGACAAAGACCTTTGGAGTCTCCCAGAAAGTTCCTCAAAGGCACCTGTCTCTTTTATACCCCAGGAATCTCACCTGTTTCTTTTTCAGGCACCTTTGCTTTTTGAGAGAGAGTAATTTAATTTATTGTTGGAGAATCTGTGATTTTGTGGAGTTTGGAGGTGAAGTTGGCTTGATTGGGATTCTCTAGCATCGACCTCCTGAAAAACAAAAGAGAAGGTAGATAAATGAAATCTGTCTTGCTTGTCTTGGATGTTAAGCTCTGATTCTTTTGGTGAAATAGATGCTAAGCACATAATGAGTGGACTCAGTCTTGCAGCTGGGAAGCAAGGGCTAGCACTGAGATTCACAGAGCTCAGCAAAAATGCCCATCAGCTCCGAATTCCCACTGCAAACCTCTGAGCAGGATCAGAACTGTCAGTTGCTGATCTCGGTGGTGTTTTCAGACCAGAAATTGTAGCACAAGTCCATCTTGAAACATGGAGTTGTCATTCAGAGCTTGCTAAAACAACAGCAGTGCCTGAGAATAACGCAATTGATACTGAAGTAGCCCGGATCAGTCTGACACAGGTGAGCCTTCCAGCAGCTCTGTGTAGACAGAAGGATGCTTCAGCTCAGGGGGAGCATTTCTTGTGCTCCTGTCGTGCTTTTAATTCATTTTCAGATCTGCTGAATGTTATCAGCTAATCACTGATACCAAAAGTTGTTCTTGCCTTATTTCTGATTTCATGCTGAATGGAATCAATGACTTAGAAGTTAAATGTTGCCATTGAGGAAGTCCCAGGTGGAGCTGCCGCGGAGCCAGCTAAAAGGATGGGTCAGGATGGGAAGCGCTGTTGCGCTAACGCACACGTGGAGCGTGCACTCCTCCTTACTGCCTAACTCTCAGTGTGTCTGCTGATGCTTTGCAGTGCTTTCTTTAATACCAGGCTGGTCTGCTTTGCCTTTGTGTCTGTGTGTCTCTCTGTGGAAACCTTTTTTACATGCAGCATGTAGAAGAGCAGTGTTTTGTAAGGGAAAGGGCTATATGAGTTCCACGTGCTAGATTGATATCCATGTTAAGAGTATTTCTTTGCTATTGCAGTAGTACTTCTGCCTCTGAAAGCCCCAAACCTTAATTGCCCTGCTTTTCTACAGAAGCCTGTTCTAAGGCACATCTGGTTTTTGTTGCTCAGTTCTTTCCTTCAGTGTGTAGTGATGCTATTCCATTTTGAGACAGAAAGCAAAGGTTCATTCACTACAGTAATTTCAATTTCTATAGCTACTTCTTTACCATTTGTATTTGCTCTTCAGTGCTCGAAAACATTCAGCTTGGCTACAGGTAATTTTTCCCCACTTAATATTTACTGCTTGTTAAAAGACTGTGGTGTGATATACTGGAGCTGAGTTAGTAGAATCCTGTTCTGCAAACACTCCATTTTGCCTAGCACTGGGGTAGTCTTACTGAAGACATTTAAGCCCTGTGTGAGGGGTCTTAAATCTGGCACTAATTCTTGATTTGTGAAGATTAATTGATACAGAAGGAATTATCTGCTAATGCTACACACTCAGCTTGCCCTAGACGTGTACTGATCGTGTTTAAAGATGGTGAATGTATACTTACTTGGAGAGTTATTACAAGTAAAGGTTTTTGTTTTGGGAATCTGGTGTCTGCTGTCTCATTTTACATGGCTTGCAATTGGTGTTTTGTTCACTTGATGGAATGTGGGTGTAGAATCATAGAATGGTTTAGGTTGGACGTGACCCTAGGGATCACCCAGTCTAACCCCCTGCCATGGGCAGGGACACCTTCCACTAGAACAGCCTGGCCTTGAACACCTCCAGGCAGGGAGCAGCCACAGCCTCCCTGGGCAACCTGTGCCAGTGTCTCACCACCCTCACTGCAAACAACCCTTTCCTAACATCTACTTTGAATCTCCCTCTGCCAGTTCAAACTCATTCCCCCTTGTCCTGTCTTTACAAGACCTTGTCAATAGTCCCTCCACAGCCTTCCTGTAGGTCCCCTTCAGATACTGGGAGGCCACTCCAAAGTCTCCTCGAAGTCTTCTCTTCTCCAGGCTGCAGAGCCCCAACTCTCTCAGCCTGTCCTCAGAGCAGAGCTGCTGCAGAGTCAGTGGAAAGGCAGCCAGAGTGACGCCGGGTACCGGTATGGTTAGAAGGTTCTCCTTTCATGTGGCAATGCAGTGCCTTGTAGGCTAACTTGGAAGAGGTGTGACTTTAAGATTGGTACATGTGGAAGGCACAGATAGGTTAAGGCTTAAAGAAAACAACTGCGGCCAGCAGATTGTGCCCCCTTGCAGCTGGGCGTGGGGGTTGTTTCATCGCCTTAGCTCCTGCCTCCGAGCTGAGCCGCAGGACGCCCCTCGCAGCATGGGTTGCTGGCGTTCATCAAGCCATGTCCTCTGTCACAGGAGCTGCTTCCACAGCCCAGATGTGAGATTGCCATGCAAGAGCCTGTATTGTGTACAGAGCAGCCTGGCGTCCCAATGTCAGCATCTTCATTTCGGTCCGGTAGTGACACTGCTGCGGTGGCCTCGGGCTCAGAGAGGACTCTGCCGCCGGCGCCCTGCGCTGCTGAGCGAGCCACGGGAGGGCGCCGCTGGGGAAGCGACCTGGGGGCAGCTGCGCAGCCGCTGCGCTGTGGTTCCCGGGTTGCTGCGGTCCCTGCGCTGCCTTGCGCGCTGTTCCCTGCGCTCACAGCTGCTCCTCTATCGGCACTGGATGCACATGCTGGAGAGCCACAGGGAGTGAGAGGAGGAGCTTGCTTGCTGCGGCTCCCAGTCGCAAGAGCCCGGGAGGTTCTGCGCCCACCCTGCAGTTGGTATTGTCAGTTTTTACATCGGCTAAAAGGGTGAGAGGAGTCAGAAGTTTTACCCAGGTGTGATGGTTTGGGTGTTCCCACACACACACTTTAGAAATCACCCAGACTAGGCTCAGCTGGCTCTGGGAATAGAAATGAAGCTAATTATTTACAGCTAGCACAATATACAAGCAGAGAGTTACAGTATATACAGTTATATGCAGAAGTACACAAGGTAAAAGGTAATACAGAAACACAACTCCCCTCCCAGAAACCTGAGTCCCCAGGAGGGGCTCTCAACCACCCCTGCACCTTCCCCCTGCCCCTCTCAACCTTACCCCAGTCCTAAGGAAGAATGGAGGTTGGGCCAAGAGGTTAAGAAGCGAAGGTGAGTGGAAGGTGAGGTTAGGGAGATGCAGCTCAGTCAACAACCTGAGGCAGAGTGAGACAAAATGGTGAGAGTGTTATCTAATGTTTTCCTTCCTCCTTCAGCAAGACTCTGAGGGGAGCAGACATCACCACTGTTTCCCTTTCACAGCCTGTGATCCAGTTCTTCTCACCAAAACATCCTAGCCTGCTTCAAACCAGCACACCAGGGAGAAGACTGCTTGGTGCAGGGCACCACACTGTGAGGGAAGTGTGGGTTTACTGGTGGGTGAAATCATGCACTCTCTACCTGAAACTCTCAGAGCATTTCATAGTGCAATGTCCTGATTGCTCAGTTACAAACAGAGATCCTGAGCCAGGTGGAGGTGGTTGCCAGCTAACTTGTGACTGCATGCATTTATTCCTAGTTTTAAGCCATTTTGTCACTTCTCGTTGTACTTTTAGCTTAGTTTTTTATTTCAGGGTGCATGGAGTCAAGCAGGTACCTAAACCACACCATCCAAGTAGCCTTGCATTCTACTGAGTCAACAGGAAAGTACAGACCACCACAAGAGAACTGGCTGGAGGTGTCCTTCATGTGGCCATCATCTCCTGAAGGGATGGTGCTTTCTCACAAAATCACTGCCTGCAGCTTGGATGCCTTTGGTCATCTGACTGTAAATAACACCCAGGCTGGCCTTGAGGTGCAGAACACATAGCAGACAAGAAGTCCATTTCCAATGGCCCATCCTGATCCTTGTTCATGACTCCCACCCTGCACTTCAGTGTAAGGCTGCAGTTGTATGATTTAAGTACAAAGCTGTCACAGAGGCTGGTTAATGCTGAAAGGAAATCATAGAATCATAGAATCAACCAGGCTGGAAGAGAGCTCCAAACTCATCCAGCCCAACCTAGCACCCAGCCCTGGCCAGTCAACCAGACCATGGCACTAAGTGCCCCACCCAGGCTTGGCTTCAACACCTCCAGGCACAGCCACTCCACCACCTCCCTGGGCAGCCCATTCCAATGCCAATCACTCTCTCTGACAACAACTGCCTCCTAACAGCCAGCCTAGACCTCCCCTGACACAGCTTGAGGCTGTGTCCCCTTCTTCTGTTGCTGCTTGCCTGGCAGCAGAGCCCAACCCCACCTGGCTACAGCCTCCCTTCAGGTAGCTGCAGGCAGCAATGAGCTCTGCCCTGAGCCTCCTCTGCTGCAGGCTGCACACCCCCAGCTCCCTCAGCCTCTCCTCACAGGGCTGTGCTCCAGGCCCCTCCCCAGCCTTGATGCCCTTCTCTGGACACCTTCCAGCACCTCAACATCTCTCTTGAACGGAGGAGCCCAGAACTGGACACAGCACTCAAGGTGTGGCCTGAGCAGTGCTGAGCACAGGGGCAGAAGAACCTCCCTTGTCCTACTGGCCATAGTGTTCCTGAGCCAGCCCAGGATGCCATTGGCTCTGCTGCCCACCTGGGCACTGCTGCCTCATCCTCAGCCTACTCTCTACCAGCACCCCCAGGTCCCTTTCCTCCTGGCTGCTCTCAACCACTCTGTCCCCAGCCTGCAGTGCTGCTTGGGGTTGTTGTGGCCAAAGTGTAGAACCCTGCACTTGGCCTTGTTCAGTCTCATCCCATTGGCCTCTGCCCACCCATCCAGCCTGGCCAGGTCCCTCTGCAGGGCTCTCCTACCCTCCAACAGATCAACAGCTGCTCCTAGCTCAGTGTCATCTGCAAACTTACTGATGCTGGACTCAATCCCCTCATCCAGATCATCAATAAAGATATTGAACAGGACTGTGCCCAGCACTGATCCCTGGGGCACACCACTAGTGCCAGCTGCCAGCTGGATGTGGCACCATTCATAACCACTTTCTGGGCTTGGCCTTCCAGCCAGTTCTTGATCCAGCACAGAGTGAATCTGTCCAAGCCAGGAGCTGCCAGCTTGGCCAGGAGCTTCTTGTGGCAGACAGTGTCAAAGGCTTTGCTGAAGTCCACAGCCTGCCCCACATGCACCAGGCAGGAACCTGATCATACAAGGAGATCAGGTTGGTGAGACAGGACCTGCCTGTTTAATCTCATCCCATTGGCCTCTGCCCACCCATCCAGTCTGGTCAGGTCCCTCTGCAGGGCTCTCCTATTCTTCAACAGATCTGCTCCTAGCTTGGTGTCATCTGCAAACTCACTGATGCTCGACTCAATCTCCTGATCATCCAGAAAGACATTGAACAGGACCAGGCCCAGCACTGATCCCTGGGGCACACCACTAGTGGCATCTGCCAGCTGGATGTGGCACCATTCACCACCACTCTCTGGTCCCATCCTTCCAGCCAGTTCTTGACCCATTTCAGAGTGAATCTGTCCAAGCCAGGAGCTGCCAGCTGTGCCAGGAGCTGCCAGCTGTGCCAGGAGCTTGTTGTGGCAGATGGTGTCAGGGGCTTTGCTGAATCCCAGGCAGGCTGGACTGCAACGAGTACTGTACTGGAACCAGTAGCACTTCACAGAAGGTGTAAAACTCTTCTGGCAGTCTCCTGGCTGCATGCAGTATCCTCCTGTGATTTGCCATGAGCTGATAGAAATCTAAGCACTAAGGGGCAGTGCTTCTGTCTTGAATAATGGATGAGAAAAGTATCTGCCTTCAACCCCGGCGTGTGTAAGGGAGAGGTGCTGGGCATGCAGGGTAAAGCAAACCTACCTCTCTTGTCAGGCTGCTCTAACTTGATCCCAGCTTCCTGCCAGTATGCTTTGGAGAGAGACTTTTAGATACTGATGGTCTATCAATCTAGCCCTGCTCTCATTGAAAGCAGTTGCTGAATTGGGCTTTAAGAGGAGAACAGCAGAGTGGTGTCACTGTCAGGCTTCCCATGGTTAGATTGAACCTACCTGTTTGTCATATTTACCTATTGCCTACAGTGTCTGCTTTGGAGAGATGTTGTGAAGGTAATGTGAGGGAGCACTGGGAACTGTGTAAGGTACTGGAAATGGCATCAGTTGCTGCTGTTAGATATATCTGCTCCTCAGAACTCATGCTGATGGAACAGGTGGATAAAAAAGCACACCTGTGGCATGAGCAGTCATTATTGCTTAGGTGGGGCACAGAACCTGAGAACGGTTTGGGTTGGAAGGGAGCTCAAAGCTCAGCCAGTTCCAACTCCCTGCCATAGGCAGGGACACCTCCCACTGGAACAGGTTGCTCAAGACCTCATCCAACCTGGCCTGAACACCTCCAGGAGGGTTGTGGAGCACAGAATCACTGAATGTGATCAAAGATCAAAGCTCACATTCTGTGATTCTGTGCTCCACAACCTCCCTGGGCAACCTGTGCCAGTGTCTCACCACCCTCACTGCAAACAACCCTTTCCTAACATCCACTCTGAATCTCCCCTCTGCCAGTTCAAACCCATTCCCCCTTGTCCTGTCATTACAAGACCTTGCCAATAGTCCTTCCCCAGCCCTTCTGTACCGCCTTCAGATACTGCAAGGCCACTCCAAGGTCTCCTCACAGCCTTCTCCTCTCCAGGCTGCACAGCCCAAACTCTCTCAGCCTGTCCTCAGATCAGAGCTGCTGCAGCCCTCTCAGTATCCTTGTGGCTCTCTTCTGGACTGGCTCCAACAGTTCCATGGCCTTGTGCTGGGGGCTCCAGAGCTGCCACAGTCTGCTCAGTGCAATCCATGTTGCACTCAGTGATGTGGTTGCTGTGCTGCATGTTTCATTCAGCCAAGCTGAAGTTCCTCTGGCAGCTCTTGTACAGCCAGGTGGGATGAGGCCTTGAGTGACCTGTTCTAGAGGGAGGCTTATGCAGGGGGGGGTTGGAACTCGATGGCCTTTGAGGTCCCTTCCAACCTAAGCCACTCTATGATTTCTTAGCTGGCTGCAAGTCATTTAGCACCTTTCACCCTCCAGCTTTTCTTCTCTCTGTCCCAGGGTCCCTGCTGTGCTAATGTAGCTTACCTGCTGTGCTGCAGTGCACCTCAAGGGGGGTTCCCCACAGGAAAGGCTGGGGGTGTGCAGTGCACATGCCCATGCTCATCTACAGAGCTAAGCACCTGCCTACCTTCTACTGCACCTTCATGTGCACAAATAACCCCTCTGAGGGGCTGGGAATTCTACACAGGCTTTTAGTGAGGCCACCAGGGGGGCTGATACTCATCCACCTCTGCACCAGCTGTGCCCATACAGTGATGTACAGCTGGGGTGAAGCCAGTGCCTGGATCTCTCCCAGACCCTCCCAGGGTCCCTGGGATGGCAGTGTGTCAGTTTGGGTTAGCTGAGTACGTCGCTACTCCTGTAGGGAAACAGTACCAGGTCTGTGCCAGCAGGCACTGAAGCTCTGGAGCACCACTTTTGTAAAGCATGGCACATTTAGGTGAGGGTAACAGTGCCATTAACTGGATTGCTTTGCTCTTTCTCCAAGCCCAGGCTCCTGGTTTGTGCACTGGCAGTGCAGAGATGTGTGCACTCTCTGCAGCTACCTGCAGGGAGCCTGGAGGGGGCAGCCTCTTCTCCTGGCTGTCAAGCGACAAGACTGGAGGGAGCAGCTACAACCTGTGCCAGGGCAGGTCCAGGCTGGATGCTAGCAAACACTTCCTCATTGGAATGGCCTGCCCAGGGCAGTTGCCATCTCTGCTTAAGCAGTGTTGTGGACATGGCACTTAGGGACCAGGTTTAGTTTTACACTAAACCAAGGGGTCAGGGGGTGGGCTGGAGGACTTTTAAAGTCTCTTCCAACTGGATGGATTCTGTGATTACAAACCCATTTCTGTGATTACAAACCCAATTCTGCCATCACAGACCCCATTTCTGCCATTACAAACCTATTTCTGTGATTACAAACCTAATCTCTGCCATCACAGACCCAACCTCTGCCATCACA
This sequence comes from Pogoniulus pusillus, assembly GCF_015220805.1. NCBI lineage: Eukaryota > Metazoa > Chordata > Aves > Piciformes > Lybiidae > Pogoniulus > Pogoniulus pusillus. Next base: position 15,539,540 of record NC_087295.1, read on the forward strand.
GACCCATCTCTGCCATCACAGACCCACCTCTGCCATCACAGACCCATCTCTGCCATCACAGACCCATCTCTGCCATCACAGACCCACCTCTGCCATCACAGACCCATCTCTGCCATCACAGACCCATCTCTGCCATCACAGACCCACCTCTGCCATCACAGACCCATCTCTGCCATCACAGACCCATCTCTGCCATCACAGACCCACTGCTGCCATCACAGACCCACTGCTGCCATCACAGACCCACTGCTGCCATCACAGACCCATCTCTGCCATCACAGACCCACTGCTGCCATCACAGACCCATCTCTGCTATCACAGACCCAACCTCTGCCATCACAGACCCACTGCTGCCATCACAGACCCATCTCTGCCATCACAGACCCATCTCTGCCATCACAGACCCATCTCTGCCATCACAGACCCACTGCTGCCATCACAGACCCACTGCTGCCATCACAGACCCACTGCTGCCATCATAGACCCATCTCTGCCATCACAGACCCACTGCTGCCATCACAGACCCATCTCTGCTATCACAGAACCACCTCTGCCATCACAGACCCACTGCTGCCATCACAGACCCATCTCTGCCATCACAGACCCACTGCTGCCATCACAGACCCATCTCTGCCATCACAGACCCACTGCTGCCATCACAGACCCACTGCTGCCATCACAGACCCACTGCTGCCATCACAGACCCACCTCTGCCATCGCAGACCCACCTCTGCCATCGCAGACCCACTGCTGCCATCACAGACCCAACCTCTGCCATCACAGACCCACCGCTGCCATCACAGACCCACTGCTGCCATCACAGACCCACTGCTGCCATCACAGACCCATCTCTGCCATCACAGACCCACTGCTGCCATCACAGACCCACTGCTGCCATCACAGACCCATCTCTGCCATCACAGACCCACTGCTGCCATCACAGACCCATCTCTGCCATCACAGACCCATCTCTGCCATCACAGACCCACTGCTGCCATCACAGACCCACTGCTGCCATCACAGACCCAACCTCTGCCATCACAGACCCACTGCTGCCATCACAGACCCACTGCTGCCATCACAGACCCATCTCTGCCGTCACAGACCCACTGCTGCCGTCACAGACCCAATCTCTGCCATCACAGACCCATCTCTGCCATCACAGACCCATCTCTGCCATCATAGACCCACTGCTGCCATCACAGACCCACTGCTGCCATCACAGACCCATCTCTGCCGTCACAGACCCATCTCTGCCATCACAGACCCACTGCTGCCATCACAGACCCATCTCTGCCATCACAGACCCACTGCTGCCATCACAGACCCACTGCTGCCATCACAGACCCACTGCTGCCATCACAGACCCATCTCTGCCATCACAGACCCACTGCTGCCATCACAGACCCACTGCTGCCATCACAGACCCATCTCTGCCATCACAGACCCACTGCTGCCATCACAGACCCACTGCTGCCGTCACAGACCCACTGCTGCCGTCACAGACCCAATCTCTGCCATCACAGACCCATCTCTGCCATCACAGACCCATCTCTGCCATCATAGACCCATCTCTGCCATCACAGACCCACTGCTGCCATCACAGACCCATCTCTGCCGTCACAGACCCATCTCTGCCATCACAGACCCACTGCTGCCATCACAGACCCACTGCTGCCATCACAGACCCACTGCTGCCATCACAGACCCATCTCTGCCATCACAGACCCACTGCTGCCATCACAGACCCACTGCTGCCATCACAGACCCATCTCTGCCATCACAGACCCACCTCTGCCATCACAGACCCACCGCTGCCATCACAGACCCATCTCTGCCGTCACAGACCCACTGCTGCCATCACAGACCCACTGCTGCCATCACAGACCCACTGCTGCCATCACAGACCCACTGCTGCCGTCACAGACCCATCTCTGCCATCACAGACCCACCTCTGCCATCACAGACCCACCGCTGCCATCACAGACCCATCTCTGCCATCACAGACCCACTGCTGCCATCACAGACCCATCTCTGCCATCACAGACCCACCTCTGCCATCACAGACCCACTGCTGCCATCACAGACCCACTGCTGCCATCACAGACCCACTGCTGCCATCACAGACCCATCTCTGCCATCACAGACCCACTGCTGCCATCACAGACCCACTGCTGCCATCACAGACCCACTGCTGCCGTCACAGACCCAATCTCTGCCATCACAGACCCATCTCTGCCATCACAGACCCATCTCTGCCATCACAGACCCACTGCTGCCATCACAGACCCATCTCTGCCATCACAGACCCACTGCTGCCATCACAGACCCACTGCTGCCATCACAGACCCATCTCTGCCATCACAGACCCATCTCTGCCATCATAGACCCACTGCTGCCATCACAGACCCACTGCTGCCATCACAGACCCACTGCTGCCATCACAGACCCACTGCTGCCATCACAGACCCACTGCTGCCGTCACAGACCCATCTCTGCCATCACAGACCCACTGCTGCCATCACAGACCCACTGCTGCCATCACAGACCCATCTCTGCCATCACAGACCCACTGCTGCCATCACAGACCCAACCTCTGCCATCACAGACCCACTGCTGCCATCACAGACCCACTGCTGCCATCACAGACCCAACCTCTGCCATCACAGACCCACTGCTGCCATCACAGACCCACTGCTGCCATCACAGACCCATCTCTGCCATCACAGACCCACTGCTGCCATCACAGACCCACTGCTGCCGTCACAGACCCAATCTCTGCCATCACAGACCCATCTCTGCCATCACAGACCCATCTCTGCCATCACAGACCCACTGCTGCCATCACAGACCCATCTCTGCCATCACAGACCCACTGCTGCCATCACAGACCCACTGCTGCCATCACAGACCCATCTCTGCCATCACAGACCCACCTCTGCCATCACAGACCCATCTCTGCCATCACAGACCCACTGCTGCCATCACAGACCCATCTCTGCCATCACAGACCCACCTCTGCCATCACAGACCCATCTCTGCCATCACAGACCCACTGCTGCCATCACAGACCCATCTCTGCCATCACAGACCCATCTCTGCCATCACAGACCCACTGCTGCCATCACAGACCCATCTCTGCCATCACAGACCCACTGCTGCCATCACAGACCCACCTCTGCCATCACAGACCCACTGCTGCCATCACAGACCCACTGCTGCCGTCACAGACCCAATCTCTGCCATCACAGACCCATCTCTGCCATCACAGACCCACTGCTGCCATCACAGACCCATCTCTGCCATCACAGACCCACTGCTGCCATCACAGACCCATCTCTGCCATCACAGACCCATCTCTGCCATCACAGACCCACTGCTGCCGTCACAGACCCAATCTCTGCCATCACAGACCCAACCTCTGCCATCACAGACCCACTGCTGCCATCACAGACCCACTGCTGCCATCACAGACCCACCTCTGCCATCACAGACCCACTGCTGCCATCACAGACCCATCTCTGCCATCACAGACCCACTGCTGCCATCACAGACCCATCTCTGCCATCACAGACCCACTGCTGCCATCACAGACCCACTGCTGCCGTCACAGACCCACTGCTGCCGTCACAGACCCACTGCTGCCATCACAGACCCACTGCTGCCATCACAGACCCACTGCTGCCGTCACAGACCCAATCTCTGCCATCACAGACCCATCTCTGCCATCACAGACCCACTGCTGCCATCACAGACCCATCTCTGCCATCACAGACCCACCTCTGCCATCACAGACCCACTGCTGCCATCACAGACCCACTGCTGCCATCACAGACCCATCTCTGCCATCACAGACCCACTGCTGCCGTCACAGACCCACTGCTGCCGTCACAGACCCAATCTCTGCCATCACAGACCCATCTCTGCCATCACAGACCCACTGCTGCCATCACAGACCCATCTCTGCCATCACAGACCCACTGCTGCCATCACAGACCCATCTCTGCCATCACAGACCCACTGCTGCCATCACAGACCCACTGCTGCCATCACAGACCCACTGCTGCCATCACAGACCCATCTCTGCCATCACAGACCCACTGCTGCCATCACAGACCCACTGCTGCCATCACAGACCCATCTCTGCCATCACAGACCCACCTCTGCCATCACAGACCCACTGCTGCCATCACAGACCCATCTCTGCCATCACAGACCCACTGCTGCCATCACAGACCCACTGCTGCCGTCACAGACCCAATCTCTGCCATCACAGACCCATCTCTGCCATCACAGACCCACTGCTGCCATCACAGACCCATCTCTGCCATCACAGACCCACTGCTGCCATCACAGACCCATCTCTGCCATCACAGACCCACTGCTGCCATCACAGACCCACTGCTGCCATCACAGACCCATCTCTGCCATCACAGACCCATCTCTGCCATCACAGACCCACTGCTGCCATCACAGACCCACTGCTGCCATCACAGACCCATCTCTGCCATCACAGACCCATCTCTGCCATCATAGACCCACTGCTGCCATCACAGACCCACTGCTGCCATCACAGACCCACTGCTGCCGTCACAGACCCATCTCTGCCATCACAGACCCACTGCTGCCATCACAGACCCATCTCTGCCATCACAGACCCACTGCTGCCATCACAGACCCATCTCTGCCATCACAGACCCACTGCTGCCATCACAGACCCATCTCTGCCATCACAGACCCACTGCTGCCATCACAGACCCACTGCTGCCATCACAGACCCATCTCTGCCATCACAGACCCACTGCTGCCATCACAGACCCATCTCTGCCATCACAGACCCACTGCTGCCATCACAGACCCATCTCTGCCATCACAGACCCACTGCTGCCATCACAGACCCATCTCTGCCATCACAGACCCACCTCTGCCATCACAGACCCACTGCTGCCATCACAGACCCATCTCTGCCATCACAGACCCACTGCTGCCATCACAGACCCACTGCTGCCATCACAGACCCACTGCTGCCATCACAGACCCAATCTCTGCCATCACAGACCCACTGCTGCCATCACAGACCCATCTCTGCCATCACAGACCCACTGCTGCCATCACAGACCCATCTCTGCCATCACAGACCCACTGCTGCCATCACAGACCCATCTCTGCCATCACAGACCCATCTCTGCCATCACAGACCCATCTCTGCCATCACAGACCCACTGCTGCCATCACAGACCCATCTCTGCCATCACAGACCCCATTTCAACAGCTGCACCATGTTCTTGTCAGAGAAACCTGCTTCAGCTGTCAGTGTGTGGATTCTTTCTGAGTTTGTTGTGAGGAGTTGGTGAGCATCTTTCAGTTCAGCCTCAGCAGTGGTTATCAATATGTGCAGGTGAGTGCCAGGAGGCTGGAGCCAGGCTCTGCTGGGTGATGCCCAGTGCCAGCACAAGGGGCACTGGGTGGAAGCTGAGGCAGAGGAGTTTTCATGTAAATAGGAGGAATTTTTTCCCTGTGAGGGTGACAGAGCCCTGGCACAGGCTGCCCAGGGGGGCTGTAGAGTCTCCCCCTCTGGAGATACTCAAGACCTGCCTGGATGCATTCCTGTGTGATCTGGTCTAGGAGATCCTGCTCTGGCAGGGGGTTGGACTGGATGGGCTTTGGAGGTCCTTTCCAGCCCCTGACATTCTGTGATGCAGTGGTGGCTGAGCACAGGCATGTGGTGGGCTCAGAAAATACAGCCTGCTGGATTTTAGTTTGCTCTCTTGATTTCTTGTCTTGACAGTGCCAGGCACTGCAAAGAGCAGAGGTGTTGCCTAGCAGGCACAGATACCTTTCTGAAAGCTATCAGCTGAGAAATGAGAGAGGAGAGCAGCATGGGGTCTGCCTGCCTGCCTTACACATGAATTGGCCAAGTGGAACTTGTGTGTACGAGTGGGGACGAGGGGACAGGATTCCAAACACTGCACTTGTTGGAGAACACAGACTGGGACTGAGTCAGCTTTAAGCAGTACAAGAGGTGGTAATTCAAGAACACTTGAAGTTGAGAGCTAACCTGAGCCACTTTTGGCCTCTCATTCTGTGCCAGCCATAGCTTCATGGTACCAGCTTAGTGCAGCAATGTTCTCTTCAAAGCTAAAGCGTGGGAAATGCCAATTCATGGAACCCAGCAGTGGTTGAGCACAGGAGAGATTTCACAAGCACACCTGGCACTGAGCTATAGCAACTACTGTTGAAGTTCCTTCTCCCTTCCATGTATCACTCTCCAAGCAAGAGATGGAAAACTCTTGAGATGAGAAAAATATGTTGTTCATGCCCTCTAGACAGGTCATAGAGAGGAAGGGTGCACATTACTCACTTGGCTGTGGGATCATGAGAGCTCACACTGAGAGTCATGAGAGAGACTGGTGAGAAGTGGTCAGAGAAATAACTGCAACCTCTGTGATGGTTTGGGAGTTCCCTGCCCCCTCACACTTAAGAAAATCACCCAGACCAGACTCAGCCAGCTGGGAGGTAAGGAATGGAGCTTTATACTCACAGCTCAGCACAAGATACAAGCAGAGAGTTACAACAGTTACAGCTACAGACAGACATAGACAAGGTAAAGGTAACACAGAAACACAACAGCCCTGCCAGAAACCAGAGTGCCCAGGAGGGGCTCCCAACCACCCTGCCACCTTCTCCCCACCCCTCTGCCTTATCCCAGAGTCTGCTGTATGTGCAAGGTGAGATTGGAGGACTGGCAAGGGGGAGTTACAAAGCAGAAGGATTAGTTACACAGAAAGCAGGCTGGGGAGAAAAGCACAGACACCAGCTGCAACAGAGAGCCACTGCAGCTCTGTTATCTGTGCTTATGTTCTTGTCTTTATACACCTCAGCAAGCCTTGGAGTGAAGTAGACATCACCATGGTTTCCTTTTCTCACCAAAATACTCCAGCTAGGCTCAAACTAGCGCACTGGGATTGCTGGCTGTGCTGAGCCAGGAATCTGTGCTGAGCCAGGAATCTGTGACTTCATTCCCTGTGCTTTCTGTCCTGCTTTTGTGTCTAAAATTCAGGTTCTGGACAGGAAGATGTGTGTGTGTGCACAGACAACATTTGAGCAGGGCAAATACTTGATTGGCAAGTCTGCTTTCAGTTCTGAACTATTAGTGTTAGCATGGAATTTACTCAGTGCAGTTCTCTTGGGCTGCCTAGGAATGAGCCTTTGTGTAGCTCTGCAGAGTTTTGGAGAGCTGATTTTGCTTTCTGAAAGCATTCTCTGGCTTGAGATGGAAATCCAGCAGGCAGATCTGATGAACTGGCTCAGCTGATCTGCACATGCATTTTAGTGTGGATTTGGAGTGCTTGGGGCTGGTGATGATGTGGGTTGGCAAAGTGTTTACTGCCTGTGCTGCCTCTGAGCAAACACAGCTTACTGCATCTGCTGTAGGCCAATATTGCTGACTAATTACAAGGCACAGTTGGCTTCTTTTGGCACAGTTTATGTCAAGGGATTCACTACCACGCACACAGAGGGCAAAGGCAGCTTCTCTGTGGAGTGCCTCTTCTGCCACCTCTCTTGCAGCTGATGCTTGGTAAAAGTTCATGAAATACTGTGGAATCATCTTGCCTTTTTCAGGGCAGGGATACACAAAGAGCAAGTGTGGCTGTATATATTAATTAGTGATGGGCAAAGTAACAGCGACATAGAATCAGTCAGGGTTGGAAGGGACCACAAGGATCATCCAGTTCCAACCCCCCTGCCATGGGCAGGGACACCCTACCCTAGATCAAGGTACATACAATAGCTGAAGTTGAAGGCCAAGGGCAAAGAGCCCCAGAGCTGTTTATTGCTATATCTACAGTCTTTTATATCCCTTTATACAAGTTGTGGTAATCCTACAAGTTATAGAACACAGTGATTGGATAAAATACTGTTCCCAACACTCTTACTGGCTAACAGTGAGCTAACAGTGAGATGTTAGCTATTTTAACTCAGTTCTCTGCTCTAAGTTATGCCACTTCCACATGGATGTTACACAAGGCAAGAACACCAATTGACTGTTCCTGTGCTCAGTCTCACTGCATCAAGGACACACAGCTATGTGCTCCAAAGACACATCCCTCATCACATTCAGCTGGCTCCCTTTTTTGATTCCTACAAGCAAGGATGTGGGGGATGTAGAGTCCAAGTCCTGCTTCCTTTTCAGTTCCCTTGATTTGGAAGTGAACTTGAACTGTATCACAGGCACTGAGGTAAGGCAGGCTTCCCCTTCCTACAGAGGCAGCGCCCGTTCTGCGCTCTTGTGAGAAGCTGTGCCTGGATATTTGTCTTTGCAGCACAGATGCCTTCACCAGCATCTTTTTCCCCCCTCCCTTTTTCTCTGTGTGCTGTTTTCCTACCTGCTGGCTGCTTTACACACAGTTGCTCTGCAGATAGGAGTAGTTTTGCAGGCTGGACAATGTCACCTCTTGACTTGCATTCCAGTTAGGTAGATATCCTGAAACAGCCCTTAAAATACACCACTGCTGTTCAGTGCTGTTTATGAAGATAACACTGAACCCTGCATTTTAGCACTGGTTAACTTCAGTCATCTCCCCACTCATATTCCCCTTACTTATGGATTACAGCAAGGAGTCCTTCACTAGTGAATCCAAAGAGTTCATAAAAGTGAGCTTCCAGCATAAGAGAGATGCTTGCATGCAAGAAATAATCTCAGGTGTCATCAAAGCAACACCTGCTGGGAATACATCCTTGCCAACTTTGATCTTCTCCCTTGCATTGAACAATCAGTCACGGAAATATGACCTCCCTGATTAGTACTTCCCTGAAGCACAAATCACAACATCACCTGAGAAGGAAGCACAGCAGGTCTGATGCATGGTTTTCATTTTCACACAGGGCCCCTCCTGAGCCACCTCCAGGCTCTCTCAGCTCCCTTCCCTGGTGCCCTGCCACAAGCTGTGGCTGCAGTCACCCCAACCAGCACCAACAGCCCTGTGCCAGGCACTGCTCCTTGCACCGGGACTGGCACAGCAGCAGTCTGCAGCCTGCCTCACGGAGGTGCTGCTCACCCACAGCCACCGGGGCTGGGGCACAGCCTCCACCACTGGCCCCAAAAAGCAGCTAGCCTGAGGCAGCAGCCAAGGCCCTATGGGTACAGCTTGGAGGCACTGAGGAAGCAGAGAGGTGGCACTGAGCTTGCTGGAGTAAGTGCCCAGCCAGCTCTGTGCCCTCGGCCTGGCCTGGGCTGCTGTCCTCAGCAACACCTGTCAGCAGAAATACCTGGTGTGGGGCACCAAGGGACCCCAGCAGTGGCACTTGGCATCACCCACCTGCCAGCCCAGGGCTGCCCCAGGCACACTCATTGTGCCAGCCCATGGGCACAGGGCACCTCCATCCCCACAGGCTCGCTCAAGGCCCCCAGCGGGCACAGCCTTGCCGGGAGGAGAGGGACAGTGTGGGGGCTTTGGGCTCCCACCTGAGCTCCCCAACAGCTCCCCACAGCTTTCTCTGTGCCCAGCTCCTCCCCAGCCAGCATCAAAGCACAGAAGCTGGCACTGGGGCTGGCTGCAGGGAGGCAGAGCTGAGCTCTGTCCCTCCTCAGCTCCCTCCTCATCAGACAAACGAACTGGGAGGGGGCTGCAAGTTTGCATTAGAAGCTTCCAGCTGTGAGCAGACAGAGATCTGCTGCTGCCAGGCAGGGCACAAGTGGGGCAGGAGCTGGGCCCAGGTCCGAGGCACAGCAGCACCCCCAGAGCTGTGTCCACCCTCCCAGCCCTGCTCCTGCCAAGCTTGGTCACCTCTGAGGGTGGCTAGGAGGAGCTGCTACAAGCAGCCAGCTGTGGCAGTGCCCAGCTGTGCCCTGTGCTGGCAGGAAAGGACAGCCCCAGGGGCCCTGGGATGATGGCAGAGGTCAGGGAAGCCAGAGTGGAGCCCAGCCCAGGAGGAAGGGCCTGGTCCAGGGTGAGCCACAGCCCCATGGTGCCCGAGGGAAGGCCAGAAGCAGAAGAGCAGCTCTGAGAGTCAAAGAACCAAACCTTTAGTGCACAGCACAAAGTAGGGAAGCAAAGAGGGGGGAGAGGGAACCGAGCCACAGAACGGGAGGGGAGAGGGAGGGGGAGAGGGAACGGAGCCACAGAACGGGAGGGGAGAGGGAGGGGGAGAGGGAACCGAGCCACAGAACGGGAGGGGAGAGGGAAGGGGAACTGAGCCGCCAAGGAAAGAAACAAGAACGGGAGGGGAAGTGACAGAGATGGGAACTGATCCGCAAGAGAAGGGGGAAAGGGGACAGGGACAGAAAGCAGGACACAAAGCAGGGGCTGAGGGCTGCAGGAAGGAGGGGACAAAGATCCCAAAGCATGGGAGAAGTTTGCATCAGGGCAGGGAGGTTGGGCAGGGGGCCCTGAGTGGTGAAGCCTTCACAGGAAGAGCTTCTCTGGCTGGGGTGCAGCTGCCAAGGGCTGGGCACGTTCTGGGCTCCTCTTCCTGTGCTGCTGCTCAGAGGCCCTGAAGGATGCTCTGTGGCTGCAGAGAGAGCAGAGAAGGGCATGAGGCAGCTCCAGAGAGCAGCAGCACACCCAGGGCCCCTCCTGAGCCACCCCCAGGCACTCTCAGCTCCCTTCCCTGGTGCCCTGCCACAAGCTGTGGCTGCAGCCACCCCAACCAGCACCAAACATCCCCGTGCCAGGCACTGCTCCTCTCAAGAGGTCTGGGCCTGGCACAGCAGCAGACTGCAGCCTGCCCCAGGGCAAGGATCACTCCTGGCACAGTGGTTCCCAGGCCAGGCTCACCTGGCACACAGAGGACTTGGCAGCTCTCTGCCTGCTGCCCCACAGCTGGGGGATGCTGCTCCGATGCCCACCCAGAGTGGGGCAAATGGCTCTGTGGGGGGCAAAAAGGCCATTTGGAACCAGACAGGCTCAGGGCACAGCCTGCAGGCAAGGTGCAACTGCAGGCCATGGGCACTGGGCACACAGTGGGGCTGACAAGCAGCTGCTGGCAGCTCTCTCACCTCTCCTCTGCCTTCTCCTTCTTGTTGCCGCTGAGCAGCATCTGCAGGAGCTGCTCTGCCAAGCTGGGCTGGGAGAGAGCAGGCAGAGGGCAGGGATCAGTACAGCAGCCCCAACAGGCACCGAGACAGCCACGGCCTGAGCAGCCACAGGGACACGGCAGGAGGTCTCCCACAGCTCTGCAGGGCTGCTCAGCTCCTTCATTCTCCCTTCCATGGCAGGACCTGCAGCTCTCCATCTCCTTCTTGACTTGTTGGGAGCAGAGCTGGATGATCCCAACTCCACCTGGGCTAGAAGTGCCCCTGGGCACACAGCCCCAGAGCTAACTCCTGCTGTGGTGCACTGCTGCTGCCTCCCACTCAGCTCCTGCCCAGCAGCACCCCAGGTCCCTCTGCACCAGGCTGCTCCCCAGCCCGCTCTGGGCTGCCAGCTGATCCCACCCCACACTCACCTGGCTTTGTCTCTGCTCTGGTCTTGCTGCCTGATCTCTGCCTGCTCCCCGAGACCTCTCCCTGCACTCCTGCATCCAGCGCTGCAGGCCTGAGAGGACAGCTCCATGTCAGGATTGTCCCTACCCTGACCTCACTTGTGCTGGTCCCAGCTTGGTGCCAACAGCAAGTTCAGGGCTTTGTGCTCCTGCAGAGCTGCTGCGTGCCCACTGCTGCCACAACTGCTGCAGGGCTTCCAGAGCCAACCACAGCTCTGCTGAGCCCCCCCAGAGCAGGGCCAGCTGGGGCAGGAGCTGCCGTGAGGAGCAGAGGAGTTTGCTCACTCTTACAGTGCAGTTGCAGCCGCCCAGAACAGTGTCGACCCCCTCGTGGGTGCTGTGCAGGTCGCAGCTCTGGGCTCGGACGTGCCGAGAGTGCCCTCGGAGAAGACAAAAGGGTCAGCCCGGGAGGGAAGCGAACGCGGGCTAAGACCTGGGCCCCCCCACTGCAGAGCCTGCCCCCACAGCCCTGTCCTCATCGCCGCCGTCCCCGGAGCTGCCCTTACACCACCCAGCCCCAGCCCAGCGCCTTCGCAGCCTCCCTAAGGTCCTTACATCACCTTCGGGTCCCCAGAGCCCCACCACAGCCTGACCTCCCCTGCCCCCAGCCCACCCCCAGAGCCCCACCACAGCCTGACCCCCCCTGCCCCCAGCTCACCCCCAGAGCCCCACCACAGCCTGACCCCCCCTGCCCCCAACCCACCCCCAGAGCCCCACCACAGCCTGACTCCCCCTGCCCCCAGCCCCACCCCCAGAGCCTCACCACAGCCTGACCCCCCCTGCCCCCAGCCCACCCCCAGAGCCCCACCACAGCCTGACCCCCCCTGCCCCCAGCCCACCCCCAGAGCCCCACCACAGCCTGACCCCCCCTGCCCCCAGCCCACCCCCAGAGCCCCACCACAGCCTGACCCCCCTGCCCCCAGCCCCACCGCCACAACCCCGCCCTGCAACGCCCCCCAGGACCCTGCCCCACTCCGCCCCGGTCGCTCCCTCCCTGCTCACGGCCACCGCCCCCGGCCACGCCCCCCCGCGCTCATTGGTCCTTGGCCGAGCGCAGCCTCCTCCTATTGGCTCTCCAGCGCCGCCCGCCCCGCGCAGTGCACCACGGGAGCTGTAGTCCCGCCGGGGCCTGGCCCCCAGCGCCGCGCCCCTGCCCCAGCGCTGTGCCCAGGGCTGCCCACACAGCCCCAGCGGCTCCTGCTCTGCCCGGGGCTGGGCACGCTCTGGGCTCCTCTTCCTGCGCTGCCGCTCAGAGGCCCTGAAGGATGCTCTGGGGCTGCAGAGAGAGCAGAGAAGGACATTAGGCAGCTCCAGAGAGCAGCAGCGCACCCAGGGCCCCTCCTGAGCCACCCCCAGGCACTCTCAGCTCCCTTCCCTGGTGCCCTGCCACAAGCTGTGGCTGCAGCCACCCCAACCAGCACCAACAGCCCCGTGCCAGGCACTGCTCCTCTCAGCGGGACTGGGGCTGGCACAGCAGCAGGCTGCAGCCTGCCCCGGGGCAAGGATCACTCCTGGCACAGTGGTTCCCAGGGCAGGCTCACCTGGCACACAGAGGCCTTGGCAGCTCTCTGCCTGCTGCTCCACAGCTGGGGGATGCGGCTCCGATGCCCACCCAGGGTGGGGCAAATGGCTCTGTGGGGGGCAAAGAGGCCGTTTGGAACCAGGCAGGCTCAGGGCACAGCCTGCAGGCAAGGTGCAACTGCAGGGGTGGGCACTGGGCACACAGTGGGGCTGACAAGCAGCTGTTGGCAGCTCTCTCACCTCTCCTGTGCCTTCTGCTTCAGGGCAGATGCCCTGCAGACCAAGGGCAGCTTGGGCACACAGGGTGCCTTGGTGGTACCTGCCCGGCCCGAGGGCCTGCACAACAGGAAAAGATGGTTAGTGCCAGGGCTTTAGCCTGGCTGCCCAATGCCATGAGGCTGAGAGGCAACTGGGCCGGGGGCAGACCTTCAGGAGGTGGCACCAGCCTGGGTGCAGCTGCTCCCTGTCTGGCTGGGCCATTCCCTGTACCCATTTCCCAGCTCTCTGCAGGGGAGGAGGTGACCTCCTGCTTCCCAGCCACCACTCCTGGCTCCAGGAGCCAGCTGGAGGATGCTCCATGGCCAAAGGAGAAAGAGCTTTTCTGGGAGTGCTTTGAGCTCTTTGCAAGCCATGCCCAGGGGAGCTCAGGCTGCTGCCAAGGGCCTCCTGCCCATCTCTGCTCTCTGCTCACAGCTCCGACAATCCACAAAGCAGCCCCCAGCCTTGGAGCTGGGACCCCCAAATGCACAGGGAAGGCCCCAGGGCAGCACTCACTTGGGCACTGAGGGGGCATCCTGCTTGGTCAGGAGGCTCTGGCTGTTGGGGGCCTCCAACACACTGCAGCCCAGGGGCTCAGGGCTGCTGGCTGAGGCTGGCACCCTGCAGACCTCATAGGTGACATTGAGGTCGTGGCTCACAATGGGAGCTGCAGCCCTGGCACAGAGAGAGACAGAGCCAAGAAGCAGTCAGGTGGTGAACTTCAGCCACTGCCACCAAAGGCAGGCTCAGCACCACTGGCATCACCTCTGAGCCCCTCCTCAGCTGGGCAGAAGCTGTGAGGGAGCTCTAGGGCAGGCACAAGCTGGGAGATGCCCAGGCCCTGCCTGCAGCACCCGAGCTGGGAGCTCTCCTGGTGCTCACAGGACTCCTAACAGCAGCCACTCCCTGCCTGGCATTGCCAGCAGAGGGAATCCCACAGGACTGGACCCCTCGGAGCCAAATCCCATCTGAGGGCAGGCAGTGCCCTGGAAAGCAAAAACCTGCTCCCACCTTCATGCAGCTCATGCCCAAGGAGGCTACTTGCAGGAGAAGGGTGGGAAGACTGTGCAGGAAGTGGCACACAGGGATGGCACAAGGACACTCACCCCTCTGGCTGCTGCTTCTCTTCTGCCAGCCATGCCCAGATGAGCTCAGCCCCCTGCTGCCCACCCACCGGCCCAGCGCCTCCTGCCCACCCTCCACACAGCTGCAGTGATCCCCAAAGGCACAGGGAAGGCCCCAGGGCAGCACTCACTTGGGCACTGAGAGGGCATCCTGCTTCTCCAGGGGGCTCTGGCTGTGCTCCCAGGCAGGGGCCTGCAGCACGCTGCAGCCCAAGGGTCCAGGCCTGCTGGCCGAGGCTGGCAGCCTGCAGACCTCATGGGTGACATCGAGGTCAGGGCCAGAGGGCTGGGGCAGGGCACAGCCACTCTGAGCTGCCAGCTGGGACAGGGGCACACGGCTCTGGGTGACTGTCACTGGGCACAGGCTGGAGCTGCAGGACGAGGCTGGCAGGGTGCCAGGGGGTGCTGGGGCTGCAGCTGGCAGGCAGAGGCTGTCCAGGCTCTGCCCTGCCCTGGCAGCCTCTGCTTGCTGCCCACACCTGCGCTGCCGTTTCACCCGTGGGGAGAGGCCGCAGGGAGATGCCAGCTGGGAAGAAGTTGGCATCTCAGGGGACCTCTCCCTCTTCTTAATGGGGCTGAGGGCCAGCAGCGTGGCACTGGTGAGCGGAGCCAGGTGCTGCCAGCCGGGCAGGGGAGAGCTGATCACAGGGGCGCCAGGCACAGCCACAGAGCTCTCAGCTACAGGGGCAGAGAAGAGACCAAAGTCACCTCCCTGCCTGCACCTGCCAGGCACCCCCAAGCCCCAGGCCGTGCCCCTCTGCCCCACACCACCCTCAGCTCTTTCCTCTGGAGGCTCCACCAAACCACAGCAAACCCAAGGGCAACAGCAGGCACAAACAGCCCTGCCCATGCCAGCCTCAAGGCACCATCCTGCTCCCACAGCAAGTGCCCCCTGGCAGCGCCAGGGCTGTGCCCACAAACAGCCTCTGCAGAGCCACAGATTTGCTCTCTGGGCCATGCAGTGGCACTGAGGAGGAGGAGGAAGAGTTCAGCCCTGCTCAGACAAAGGCTGCCAGGGCTCAGGCTACAGCTGGGCTGCTTGGGGCAGATGCACCCCAGAGGAGCACCCAAGAAGAGAAAGGGAGGCTCAGAACCCACTGGGTGCCAGGCCAGCAGAAACTCCTCTCCCTGCCCTGTGCCTACAGCTGCCAGCTGCCCTCCCCAGCCCCCCCTGCTGCATCAGATCCTAGACAGGGGAGAGGGCACAAACCTGGCTCCTGCCCATCACAGCCCTGCTGGCTCCTCTGGGCTGGGCTGGCCCCGCTCAGCTCTGCAGCTGTGCTTGCAGCTGGGACCTGCTCCTGCCTTGGAGCAGCCTCCTGCTGGGCCTGGGGCTGCACTTCCTCGGAGGCCACTTCGGGAGCCAGGAAGCTGCCATCCTCGTGCAGGGACTGCAGCTGTGGGGGGCAGCTCACGGCAGGAGCTACAGCCCTGGCACAGAGACAGAGACAAGGGCCAGTCAGGTGGGGAACTTCAGCCACTGGCACCAAAGGCAGGCTCAGCACCACTGGCATCACCAAGGTGTCACAGCCAGCTCCACCCCTCCTCCCTGCCAGCCTCACCTGGGCAGCTCCGAGGGGCCAGAAGAGTGGGCAGGCAGCAGCACTGGCACCTGGCTCTGGGACCCCCGGGCAGCATCCTCGTAGGCACGGAGCTTGGCCCGCAGCTCCGCCACCTGCGAGCGAGGGTCAGGCGTGGCTCAGCCCAGGCCGTGCCCCAGCAGCTCGGCAGCCTGCGTGCCAAGCCCAGCCCAGGCAGAGCCCAGCCCTGCCCTGCCCAGCAGCTCTCACCTCGGCTCTCAGCTGCTCGCACAGCTCCGTGTAGCCGCACACGTGGCAGTCCACGCTCAGCAGGTTGCGCTTCAGCTGCGGAGACAGCGAGCAGCAGAGCTGAGAGCAGCCCCGGGGCAGCTGCTGCCCCTCCGCCCGGCCCGCAGCAGGGCAGCTCCATGCCCCCTGCCGGCTCCCGTGCCCCAGGGGCACAGGCTGGCTGCGGGGCAGAGGGGCCCCGGGCCCGGGGGCAGGCGCAGGCTGCCGC
The DNA here is from genome assembly GCF_015220805.1 of Pogoniulus pusillus. NCBI lineage: Eukaryota > Metazoa > Chordata > Aves > Piciformes > Lybiidae > Pogoniulus > Pogoniulus pusillus. Next base: position 15,555,964 of record NC_087295.1, read on the forward strand.
AGCTCCGCCAGCGCTGCGCGCCCACAGCCGGGGCAGGCAGCGGCAGGAGCGGGCAGCGGGCGCCAGCCCGGGGCAGAGCGGCGCCAGGCGATGCTCACCGAGACCCTGATGGCCTTGGCCTGGCTGGCATACTTGAGCGTGCTGTAGGTGTCCTCGGAGGCCAGCGGCGAGGGGCTGAGCGCAGCCAGCATGAGGGTGCGGCAGTTGCCGCCCAGGCAGTCCTTCAGCAGGCGCGTCAGCTTGCTGTCCCGGTACGGGACGTGCCCGCTCCTGCCCTGTGCCAAGGCGCCCAGGCGCTGCTCAGCTGCCGGCCCTCGGGCCCCGGCCGCCAGCCCTGCCCGCGCTCGGCCCGCGGCACCTCCCGAGCACAGCCCGGCCCGGGCTGCCGCCCGCAGCGCCCCGCCGGGGCCAGCCCCCGGCCACAGCCTTACCCTGCCGCCCGCCAGCGCCGTCAGGACGTTGATCAGGGCCAGCAGCGAGCGGTTGATGCTGGCCCCCTCCCGCAGCCGCTCGCCCCTCGTCTTGGCCACCGAAGCTCGCTCCGAGCCCGCCAGGTCCACCAAGCTCAGCTTGGCCACTCGCACGGCCCCACCGAGCCCAGCGGCACAGTCCTGCTGCTTCACGCACACCTGGCAGGGCAGAGGGCAAAGAGGCTGCAGCTGCACCAGGGAGCCGGCGGCAAGGGGCACAGCCACCCAGCCTGCCCTGCCACCAGCATCCCAGCCCCTGCTGCTGCACCCTGCACATCTCCCCTCCCTGCAGCACCCTCAAGACCCCCAGGGCAAATCCTGCACAGGCCTTAGTGCCACTCAAGGGCTGGGCCCTCCCCAGCCTGGGCTCTGCAGCCAGGAGGCACAGCTGGCTGCAGGATGGGCACATCTCCTGCACCGCTAATGGCTGGCAGCAGGAACCCAGCACCTGCTGACCAGTCCAGCCAGGACTCCACCCAGGCACCAGGGCTGCCCCTGCCAAAAGCAGTGGGCACAAACCCAGGGCAGGCTGGAAGGGCAACCAGAGCACTGCACTGTCCACACAGCTGTGAGGGCTCTGCTAACGTGGGCAAGGGCTGGGAGCAAAACCCACTGCAGAGGGTGCAGGGGAGCAAAGGGAACTGGGGGGCAAAAGTCTGCAGAGCCCCCAGGACTATCGGCCCCAGCTCGGTGCCAGTGCAGGGGACAAGCCCTCTGTGGTACAGGGGCAAGCACAAGCAGGAGCTGTCACCAGCCCCTTGGAGCTTTTGGGGCCACAGACACCTCCCACTCGACTTGTGGCACACCAGCAGCAGCAGCCCTGGCACAGCATTGCTCCCTAGCCCCCTCTGGGCACAAGCCCAGGGCATGCCCCAGCAGCAGCCCGCACCTGGAAGACAGCGTGGGAGCGGGAGGAGCAGGCGTTGGCATCCGTGGGATGCTGCGTCCGGTTCCTGTTGCCGCTCAGCAGCATCTGCAGCAGCTGCTCTGCCGAGCTGGGCTGGGGAGAGCAGGCAGAGGGCAGGCATCAGCGCAGCCCCAACGCGGGCACCCAGACAGCCGCGCACTGGGCAGCCACAGGGGCACGGCAGGAGGCCTCCCGCAGCTCCGCAGGGCTGCTCCCGCCTCGGGCTCGCCTTTGCTGCCAGCCACAGGGCACCCAGGGGGCACCCCCTGTGCCCACAGCCCCCCCGACCCGCAGCGCTGCCTGGCACAAGCGGGGCAGGCACAGCCTTGCCCAGCCCTTGTGCCTGCTTCCAGACCCACCTGGTGGAAGGACAGGCCCTGGACCACAGCTCCCCTGCCAGGCTCCTCCCGGATGCTCAGAGGGCCCTTGGGCTCCAGCAGGTCATGGATCTGCTCGTTGTAGACCTGCAGCAGGGAGCTCCAGCTCAGCCTGAGGCTTGCTTCCCCCAGGGGCAGCAGCACAGCAGCTCTGGAGCCCAGGGCCACGCCCAGCCTGCTGCCCACCCAGCAGCACCTCTGCCACCTCCTGCCAGCAGGCACAGCTCAAGGTGCCCCAAAGGCAGAGCTCAGGAGGCCTTCAGCAGCAAGGCACTGAGCCACTGCTGCTCCACAGCCCTGGCAGCCAGGCAGCCCTCACTGCCCTGTGGGCCACACCAAATGCCCCCAGCTCCAGATGGCACACACCAGCAGCAGCAGTTCACCAAATGGCCTGGGGGAGCCTGCTTCCAGTCTAGGTCTGTCCTGGGCCGCTGGGCACAGCTGGCAGCACAAGGCTACCCCTGGCACTACGACCCCAAGCCCTCCAGGTGGTGCCTGGCAGCGGAGGGCACACAGCTGGGCACAGCATACCTCCAGGTAGGAGACCAGGACCTCATAGGTCCTCTCCTCCTTCATGGCCTCAAGCCTCTTGTACAGCTCCACCATGGTGAGGTAGATGATGCCAGGGCTCTGCTCCGAGCCCAGCATGGTGAAGGTTTTCCCTGCTCCCGTGGCACCGTAGGCAAACACTGGCAGGAGAAAGGGAGGAGCCTTCAGAGCCCAGTAAATGCTTCAGTGCCATTTGTGTCCTCCTCCAGCTTAAGGAAACAGAGACACAGCCAGGCCCCAACCCCTCTCCTGCTCTCACTCTCCCCTTACCAAGCCCAGCAGCTCCTTCCCCCATCCCTCACCAGCAGCTCTTTGCCCTTCCAACCCTTGCAGTTGGTCTCAGTTTTCACCTCGTTTCTCCTCTCCCATCCTTCAGCAGCCTCTCTGAAGGGGCCCCAGCAGAGCAGGACACCCTCACCCGGGCAGCCTCAGCCTCTCCCCCCAGCAGCAGCTCTCAGTGCTTCCCGACCCTCACGGGAGGCTCCTGGAGCCGCTCCGTGCGGATGCAGACAGGTCCCTGCCTGCCTGCCAGGCGGGCACGGGGACAGCAGCAGCCTTCGGCAGCTCGGCCAGCACCACAGAGCCAGCACCAGCCTCTGCGGGGCCAGCGCCCGGCCCGGAGCAGGGCGAGGCAGGAGAGCAGCTGCTGCCTGCTCAGAGCTGCCTGGCAGCAGCCAGGGGCTCCTTCAGCTGCACGCTGCCGAAGCCCTCTGCTGCGGGGCCAGGCTGACAGTTGGCATCGTGCAGCCCGGGGAAGCTTTGGAGAGGGCTTCTGGGAGCAGCGCAGGCTCTGCTGAGCGCACCCAGAGCAGGGCCAGGCGGGGCAGGAGCTGCTGGCAGCACCAGGGCACTTGGCTGGCGCTTACCGGAGCAGTTGTAGCCGTCGAGGACGCTGCCGACCATGTCGCGGGTGGCGTGCTGGAACACCTCCTCCTGCCTCGCCTGCTCCCCAAACACCCGGTCGAAGACGAACTTCTGCTGTTTCCTCGGGTGCTTGGTGCCGCGGGCAGGCAGCGCAGGGCCGGAGGCACCACCCAGCCCCTCGGGGTCGAACACGAGGGTGTTGCGGTCGACGACTCTCAGCAGCGGCTGCTGCGCGGCTCTCTCGCCGGCTGCAGGGGGTCGCACTCGCACCATGACGGCCACGGTGCCCTCCCCGGGGGGAGGCACCAGCGCCATGGCGGCGGCGGCGGCGACCGCAGCGGGCTCCGGGCAGGGCCCTTGGGCTCCGCACAGCAGCGACTCAAGCAAAGCTCTGGAAATCACCGGCTGAAGTACACCGAGAAACACAACTCCGGGCTCGAAAGTCCTGAGAGCGCACTCTGAGAGGAGAGAAGGCTCAGCCAGGGCGGGGAAGCGCTGCGGGGGCAGCCTGGGGCCGCAGAAAGCCTTAACCGCCCCGCGCCGGAGCCTGCTCCCGCCGCCTGCCTGCCCCAACCGCCGCCGGTGCCCGTGCGGCTGCCGTTCCAAACCGCCCAAGCCTACGCGTTTGGACCGGCTCCGGGGACCCTGCAGCCCCTTCGGGTGCCCACAGCCACACTGAGGCTGCTACACCCACACGGGCTGCCCAGAGCCCCTCCGCACCCTCACCCCTGTTCCACAGCACACACACAGCCATGCCCCGGCCCCGGAGCCCTTCCCGGGACCCTGCTCCGCTCCAGCCCAGGCGCTTCCACAGCCGGTCCCGGCCCCAGCCCTCTGGCCCTGGCGTCCTCCTCGGGACCCTACCCAAGCGTCTCAGAAGCATCTGCCCCCGAGCCCTGGCCCCAGCCTCCTCCCGAGACCCTACCCCACTTCGTCCCAAGCGCTTCCGACCCCAGCCCCTGCCCCACTTCGTCCCAAGCGCTTCCGACCCCGCCCCCTGCCCCACTTCGTCCCAAGCGCTTCCGACCCCTGCCCCACTCCGCCCCAGCACCCTCCCAGCCCCTGCCCCACTCCGTCCCAGCACCCTCCCAGCCCCTGCCCCACTCCGCCCCAGCACCCTCCCGGCCCCTGCCCCACTCCGCCCCAGCACTCTCCCGGCCCCTGCCCCACTCCGCCCCAGCACTCTCCCGGCCCCTGCCCCACTCCGCCCCAGCACTCTCCCGGCCCCTGCCCCACTCCGCCCCAGCACTCTCCCAGCCCCGCAGGCTCCCGCAGCCGCCCCCAGCCCTCCCGTCCCGGCCCCAGCGCCCCTCACCAGCTGCTTCCTCCGCAGGGGCTTCAAACGTCCCGCCGGCCACGCCCCCCGCGCTCATTGGTCAAGGGCCGAGCGCAGCCTCCCATTGGCTGCTGAGCGCCGCCAGCTCCGCCCGCTGCCGCCCGCGTGCCCGCCCTCTCGGCGCGGTGCCCCCTGGGAGCTGTAGTCCCGCGGGGCCTGGCCGCCATCTCTGCGCCCCAGCCCTGCCCCGGGCCCCGCCGGCCGCTGGGGAGGCAGAACCGGCGGCGGCAGCGCCGGGCGGCGGAGAGCTGATCAGCCCATGCAGCTTGTTTGATCGGCTTCTGGTGGAACTGTTGTGAGGAAGGCAAGTAAGAAATCACCTGACTGGTACAGAACCACATAGAATAGAGTAGAATTAAAAGGGAAGAGAAGAGAACGAGAAGAGAATAACAATAGAATAGAATCAGCCAGGCTGGAAGAGAGCTCCAAGCTCAGCCAGCCCAACCTAGCACCCAGCCCTGGCCAACCAACCAGACCATGGCACTAAGTGCCCCAGCCAGGCTTGGCTTCAACACCTCCAGGCACAGAGACTCCACCACCTCCCTGGGCAGCCCATTCCAATGCCAATCACTCTCTCTGGGAAGAAAATCTTTTCCTGGTGTACTGATGTGTCAGTTCATGCAAAACCCATGGAGACAGAATGGGAGGAAAACAGAGAAGCTGGCATGAAGGGAGTCCACAATCAGCAAATGGCATTGTGAGTCACTGATATGGTCCTAAAGGCTCTGGGAACTTCCTTCCCTTTGTTAGTGGGGTAGGATTTACTGGGCTTGGATCTAGGTTGTCCAAGTACCATTCTCAAAGTATTAGTAACCATTCCTGTTGTGAATCATAGCATGGTTTAGGTTGGAAGGGACCTCCAAGCTCAGGCAGTCCCAACCCCTGCCATAGGCAGGGACACCTCCCACTAGAACAGGTCACTCAAGGCCTCACCCAACCTGGCCTTGAACACCTCCAGGCAGGGAGCAGCCACAACCTCCCTGGGCAACCTGTGCCAGTGTCTCACCACCCTCACTGCAAACAACCCTTTCCTAACAACCAGTTTCAATCTCCCCTCTGCCAGTTCAAACCCATTCCCCCTTGTCCTGTCATTCCCAGACCTTGTCAGTAGTCCCTCCTCAGCCCTCCTCTAGCCCCCTTCAGACACTGGAAGGCCACTCCAAGGTCTCCTCAAAGCCTTCTCTTCTCCAGGCTGCACAGCCCCAACTCTCTCAGCCTGTGCTCACAGCAGAGCTGCTGCAGCCCTCTCAGCATCTTGGTGGCCGCCTCTGGACTGGCTCCAACACTTCCATGTCCTGCTTGTGTTGGGGGCTCCAGAACTGCCCCCAGGACTCCAGGTAGGGTCCGAGGAGAGCAGAGCCAAGGGGCAGAATCCCCTCCCTTGCCCTGCTGCCCGCACTGCTCTTGCTGCAGCCCAGCACAGGGTTGTGTCTGGGCTGCACTCACACTGCAGGCTCCTGTGGAGCTTTTCATCAGCCCAGACCCCCAGGGCCTGTTCCTCAGGGCTGCTCTCAGCCATTCCCCACCCAGCCTGGAGCTGTGCTTGGGATTGTGCCCACCCAGGTGCAGGACCTTACACTTGGCCTTGTTGAATGCCATGAGGTTGGCCTGGGCACAGCTCTGCAGCCTGTCCAGGTCCGTCTGGATGGATCCCTGCCCTCTGGCAAATCAACTGTGCCACACAGCTTGGTGCTACCTGCAGACCTGCAGACTTGCTGAGGGTGCCCTGATTCCTCTGTCCATGTCACTAACAAAGCTGTTACACAGCACTGATGCCAGTGCTGACCCCTGAGGGAGCCACTTGGCACTGGTCTCCAGGTGGACATTGTGCCCTTGATCACCACTCTCTGTGTGCCACCATCCAGCCAGTTCCTTACCCAGCAGTGCTCCACCCATCCAGTCTGTGTTGTTCCAGTTTGGTGACCAGGATGCCATGTGGGACAGAGCCAAATGCCTTAGTCAGATCCCTGTAGATGATATCAGTTGCCTAGTCCACTGTTGCTGTGACTTCATCATAAAAAACTACCAAATTTGTCAGGCATGAAGAGAATTCTCATCCAAACACTGACCCTTTTATAACCTGTATAATCTTTGTAACAAGTTATGTGGGAGGCAGAGTTAATTTGTTTAATAATAATTTAATTAATAATAATAATTTATCATCATTTTACTCCTTTTATTCATGTCAGATGAGGAGATGAGGGTTAAGCTATCACACTACCTGTACCTACCTTCTTGCAGATTCTTTTAACCTATTGGTCCATTCCAGTTGAATGTTGCCTTCTGCCAGGCAACCAGCAACAGAACAAGGGGACACAGCCTCAAGTTGTGCCAGGGCAGGTCTAGGCTGTGTGTTAGGAGGAAGTTGTTGGCAGAGAGAGTAATTGGCATTGGAAAGGGCTGCCCAGGGAGGTGGTGGAGTCGCTGTGCCTGGAGGTGTTGAAGCCAAGCCTGGCTGGGGCACTTAGTGCCATGGTGTGGTTGATTGGCCAGGGCTGGGTGCTAGGTTGGGCTGGATGAGCCTGGAGGTCTCTTCCAGCCTGGCTGATTCTTTGATTCTAAGGTGACAGAGTGTGAATACCAAAGGATTATGTATTCTTGTAAATGCCAAGAAAATGTGCTATCTGGGGATACCCTCGTAGTCAAAAAAAATATCTGTGTGGAGTAACTTGACCTTACAAATGCCACCAGTGCAGCAGATCCTTCCAGTGGAGTCTGAACTTTCTTAAACCTCAGTGTTCATAGGAAATGAAACTTTAATTGTGGGGCTTGTAGGGACATCTGTATTATAATATGTGTCACAATTGTATCCCAGTATCACCAGGGTTGGAAGAGACCTCACAGATCATCAAGTCCAACCCTTTACCACAGAGCTCAAGGCCAGACCATGGCACCAAGTGCCACGTCCAGTCCTGCCTTGAACAGCTCCAGGGACGGCGACTCCACCACCTCCCCGGGCAGCCCATTCCAGTGTCCAATGACTCTCTCAGGGAAGAACTTTCTCCTCACCTCCAGCCTAAATCTCCCCTGGCGCAGCCTGAGGCTGTGTCCTCTTGTTCTGGTGCTGGCCACCTGAGAGAAGAGAGCAACCTCCTCCTGTCCACAACCACCCCTCAGGTAGTTGTAGACAGCAATAAGGTCTGCCCTGAGCCTCCTCTTCTCCAGGCTAACCAATCCCAGCTCCCTCAGCCTCTCCTCGTAGGGCTGTGCTCAAGGCCTCTCCCCAGCCTCGTCGCCCTTCTCTGGACATGCTCAAGCATCTCAATGTCCCTCCTAAACTGGGGGGCCCAGAACTGAACACAGCACTCAAGGTGTGGTCTAACCAGTGCAGAGTACAGGGGCAGAATGACCTCCCTGCTCCTGCTGACCACACCATTCCTGATGCATGCCAGAATGCCACTGGCTCTCTTGGCCACCTGGGCACACTGCTGGCTCATGTTCAGGCAGGTATCAATCAGCACCCCCAGATCCCTCTCTGTTAAGCCAGACATTCCCCAGTATATGATGGACTTAATTCACCTCAATATTAGTCTTTAGAGACACATCCATCTCAGAGCATCCTCTACTTGTTCCAAATCTAATCTTGCAAACCACAGGGCTGCACCATTCACGCCACTGGTGTTGGAATGAGATGGTCTTTGAGGTCCCTGCCAACCTAAACCATTCTATGCTTCTGAATACAGAAGTAGTGGCATTCCCCTCAGTAGAAAGGCTGTGTTATAACTGCACTATGAGCATTTAGTGAAATCCTTCTTTGTATGCTGCTGTCATGGTTCAAAGAGCTTAGGCAGCCTAACTCCTATCATCTCTTCTCCCACTCTCCTAAAATCCCCAAATGAAAACCTTCCTTTAGTCTAAAATTCTCTTTTCCTTCACCAGCAAAGAAGCATTATCCCTGCTCAGTAGCTAGTTAGTAGGGTGATAAATGTCTTGTCAGGACAAGCTTTCTCAAGACATATCATAAAGGAGATAGGCTTTTGTTGTGAGGAAATCCCAGTCTCTCCAACGTCCAGCCCATCGTTCATCCCCTCACAGCCCAAACCCTGTGGTTTTCAAAGCAGACTAAGTGAATCGAGAGATTTGACAACATTTGGCCTTCTAGTTAGTGTTAAAATCCCAGCAGGTTTTGCGAGACAGGCAACAGACAACAGACTCTGGTCCTCATAAACACCTGCAGCCACAATAGAAAAAGCCCTCTCCTATGTCTCTGCTGTTTCTCCAGCCTCCTGTTTCTCTTGTGACAGCTGTTTCCAGGAACCCAGAACGGGAGAATGGCACCAAAGTGTCTCCTGTGGCTGGAGGGCCGGATCCAGAGAGTGGTGGTGAATGGTGCCACATCCAGCTGGCAGCTGTCACTAGTGGTGTCCCTCAGGGATCAGTGCTGGGCCCCATCCTCTTTAACATCTTCATAGATGATCTGGATGAGGGCATGGAGTCAGTCATCAGCAAGTTTGCAGATGACACCAAGCTGGGGGCAGATGTGACTGGGTTGGAGGGCAGAAGGGCTCTGCAGCGGGACCTTGACCACCTGGACAGATGGGCAGAGTCCAATGGGATGGGGTTCAATAGCTCCAAGTGCAGGGTGCTGCACTTTGGCCACAGCAACCCCATGCAGAGATACAGGCTGGGGTCAGAGTGGCTGAGAGCAGCCAGACAGAGAGGGATCTGGGGGTACTGATTGATACCCACCTGAACATGAGCCAGCAGTGTGCCCAGGTGGCCAAGAGAGCCAGTGGCATCCTGGCCTGCATCAGGAATGGTGTGGCCAGCAGGAGCAGGGAGGTCATTCTGCCCCTGTACTCTGCACTGGTTAGACCTCACCTTGAGTACTGTGTTCAGTTCTGGGCCCCCCAGTTTAGGAGGGACATTGAGATGCTTGAGCGTGTCCAGAGAAGGGCGACGAGGCTGGGGAGAGGCCTTGAGCACAGCCCTACGAGGAGAGGCTGAGGGAGCTGGGATTGGTTAGCCTGGAGAAGAGGAGGCTCAGGGGAGACCTTATTGCTGTCTACAACTACCTGAGGGGTGATTGTGGCCAGGAGGAGGTTGCTCTCTTCTCTCAGGTGGCCAGCACCAGAACGAGAGGACACAGCCTCAGGCTGCACCAGGGGAAATTTAGGCTGGAGGTGAGGAGAAAGTTCTTCCCTGAGAGAGTCATTGGACACTGGAATGGGCTGCCCGGGGAGGTGGTGGAGTCGCCGTCCCTGGGGCTGTTCAAGGCAGGACTGGACGTGGCACTTGGTGCCATGGTCTGGCCTTGAGCTCTGTGGTAAAGGGGGTAAAGGGTTGGACTTGATGATCTGTGAGGTCTCTTCCAACCCTGATGATGATACTATGATACTGTCACTGCCACTGTTTTTTCGGGCACTGGCACAAGCCTTGGCGGGGAGCAGCTTCGCAGGCTGCTGTTGTGCATCCCTAACACTAACGCGGTGAATGCATCCGGTAATTACTCACAGGCTGAGCAGGGGCTGTGTCTTCTAAAACACTGGTGCCTGCTTTGAGTTGGACCTCGCTTTGCTTTGTGCTAGGCAGGTTGTTTCTTTGTTTTCGTTTTGTTTCAGGGCTAAGACTGTTCTTGAATACAAATAATAGGGTCGTTTTGTTCTTTGTCTCTTTTGGCACTGGCCTACTTGCAAAGATAAATTGCCGACTGGAAAACACCGACACCACAACAGTCAGTCCTTGTAGATTGCAGACCGTTAGGCTGGCTGTTGTGCTCTCTGTTAGCGTTTGCTCTTCCATTGATGGATCCAGTCAGTCCTTGTAGATTTCAGACCATTAGGCTGGGTATTGTGCTCTCTGTTAGCGTTTGCTCTTCTGACACATAGATCCATCCAGTCCTTGTAGATTGCAGACCATTAGGCTGGCTGTTGTGCTCTCTGTTAGCGTTTGCTCTTCTGACACATGGATCCAGTCAGTCCTTGTAGATTTCAGACCATTAGGCTGGCTGTTGTGCTCTCTGTTAGCGTTTGCTCTTCCACTGATGGATCCATCCAGTCCTTGTAGATTTCAGACCATTAGGCTGGCTGTTGTGCTCTCTGTTAGCGTTTGCTCTTCCATTGATGGATCCAGTCAGTCCTTGTAGATTTCAGACCATTAGGCTGGCTGTTGTGCTCTCTGTTAGCGTTTGCTCTTCCATTGATGGATCCAGTCAGTCCTTGTAGATTTCAGACCATTAGGCTGGCTGTTGTGCTCTCTGTTAGCGTTTGCTCTTCCATTGATGGATCCATCCAGTCCTTGTAGATTTCAGACCATTAGGCTGGCTGTTGTGCTCTTCTGTTAGCGTTTGCTCTTCCATTGATGGATCCAGTCAGTCCTTGTAGATTTCAGACCATTAGGCTGGCTGTTGTGCTCTCTGTTAGCGTTTGCTCTTCCATTGATGGATCCAGTCAGTCCTTGTAGATTTCAGACCATTAGGCTGGCTGTTGTGCTCTTCTGTAGCAAGCACAGCAGAGCAAGACAGCTGTCTGTTAATAAAGCCTGCAAGCCAGCTGATGGCAGGAGTTATGAGGTGGTGATGGAACTCTCTCTAAACATGGGTGATGCTCTGGTGAAACTCTGGTGGAGCTGGTCATTCATTACCTAAAACTAATCATGGCATTGACAGTTGTTAAAGGTGATCTTTTCCTCCAGCTGTTTTGCACTGGGCTTGACTGCTGTATAAACACTACCTGCTGTGGTTTACATAAACACTTAAGCAAACACCATCCCCAGCAAGCAGAAAACAGAGATGTCTTCAGTGCAAATGTTGCCATTTCAAGCACTGCAATCACTAGTATGGTTCTAGCCATAGTAACATGTAAAGGTCTGTGGAAGACTGGTGACCCCAATGAAAGCATTTATGAGTGTGCCTCAGGGACAGCCTGTCTGAACAATGCTCAGGGGCAGAACAAGTTCCTTCCCTGCATAACACGACAGGGGACCCTCCAGTGACGTGTAAGTGTGATCAGGCTTGGCTGCTAGCTGTGCTGGGAACTGTGCTTGCAGGCTCTCTGTAAAGATAGCTCAAGAGCAGCCTCAAGACAGACTCCTGCAGATGCATTACAGATTTGAGGCCCCTGACACCAGAGTATGAAAACTACCACTTTGATTTAGAGAAGATCTGTACGTAGACTTCAGTCTACAAACTCCTAATTTGAGCAGATGTGGTCTCTGCCCTGAAGTTAAGTATATGAGTACAGCACGCAGGGATGATGACCTAAGTACAAATCATCTCTGAAGGAAGTAGGCAGTTATTCTTCAGCAGAGTGTCTAAGATATGGTTGTGATTCAGGGACAGGAGGGATTTTCAGATTCCCAGAGCAGATAAAATAGCTGCTGGAAGGCTAACACACAGAAAATACATGGCTTATGTGCCTAGTGATATCTTTTCTTAGCAGAGTCCCCAACACCAAAGTCCTTATATTACTGTTCACAGCATGGAGTTCACAGGCTCACAGGATGTCAGGGATTGGAAGGGACCCAGAGAGATTATCCAGTCTGAATCCCCTGCCAGAGCAGGACCACACAAAGTAGCTCAGGTCACACAGGAACACATCCAGACAGGCCTGGAAAGGCTCCAGAGAAGGAGACTCCACAACCTCTCTGGGCAGCCTGTGCCAGGGCTCTGGGACCCTTACAGTAAAGAAGTTCCCCCTTGTGTTGAGCTGGAACCTCCTGTGCTGCAGCTTCCATCCATTGCTGCTTGTCCTATCCCAGGGAGCAGTGAGCAGAGCCTGTCCCCCAGCTCTCAGATGTTTACAAACATTGATTAAATCCCCTCTCGAACTGCTCTTCTCCAGACTAAGCATCCTCAGGTCCCTCAGCCCCTCCTCATAAGGCACAGAGTTAGTTCCCTGTGTACACACATTCTAAACCAGGTAAAATTGACAGGTAAAATGCCTTTGTCCTTAAAAATAAAGTAAACTTCATGTAAAGAAATAAACATTTGTGAGAAAAGGATAGCAGAACATAAACAGATACATTTTGTGTCTTCCAGCAGTAGGGCAGTACCTCAGATATCTGATGGTGAAATCCTATGCACTGTTATCAGCCTGTAGTTTTAACTAGAATTGTTTTTATGTTCATCAATTTTGGGGTGGCCAAGCTGCACAACCAAACAAATCTCACATTGAGTAACTCCAAGTACAAGGCAGAGTTCCTCTACAGTCTTGGAGAACCAGAGCCATTTGGGAAATTCAGGCAGCTCCCCTATGCTGTCTCTGTTGCAGCAGCATTAGAAGATCCAGGTACCTCAGTCATGAAAAGCATCTTTACTCTCTGCAATGCCAGCTCATACACAGTCGTTTGCCTTGGTGGATGTGCCTGTACCACACAGAACCATAGAATGGTTTAGGTTGGAAGGGACTTCAAGGATCAGCTAGTCCAAACCCCCTGCCATAGGCAGGGACACCTCCCACTAGAACAGGTCACTCAAGGCCTCATCCAATCTGGCCTTGAACACCTTCAGGGAGGGAGCAGCCACAGCCTCCCTGGGCAACCTGTGCCAGTGTCTCACCACCCTCACTGCAAACAACCCTTTCCTAACATCTAGTCTAAATCTCCCCTCTGCCAGTTCATACCCATTCCCCCTTGTCCTGTCATTACAAGACCTTGTCAATAGTCCCTCCCCAACCTTCCTGTAGGTCCCCATCAGATACTGGAAGGCCACTCCAAGGTCTCCTCAAAGCCTTCTCTTCTGAAGGCTGCAGAGCCTCAACTCCTGTAGCCTGTCCTCAGAGCAGAGCTGCTGCAGCCCTCTGAGCATCCTCATGGCCCTCCTCTGGACTCATGTCACTACCCAAGCAGAAACCATGTCTTTCTGGTTTGGATTAGTACAAATCAGCTTTTCCCTATGGCCATTAGCCACCAAAGAATAATACATCTTATTATTTACTTAAATACTTTGCTGATTCCCAAAAGACATTCGGAAATATTCCAAACATTTCTTGATTTAATGCTAACTAAAAATACCACATCCTCAGAACAGCAGAGTGGGATGTCAAGGGTGAGAGTATTCGAGACATCCAACAGCAATCTGTGTTGTTCACATAGGGCCTGGGCTCCAGGGAAAGAACAATTCCTTTCCTGCTGTCTTCAAAACAGGTTCTCTTAAGCACGCTTGGATCGGTCCTAGGTGGTTTGAAAACAGGGAATTTTGACTGGAATCTGCTAATCACCTAACTGAACCTTTCCTTTTACATTTACTTGTTCTGCTTACCTACCAAAAAAAAAAACCAAAAAAAAAAAGAGTGGCTAACTTTGACATTTGGAAACTCTAGGATTTGGGAGAGGGGGAAAGGAAGCTGTATTTCAAAACCAGAAAGCACGCTTCAGGAAATTGCAGTCGGCTCCACTCCTTGAGCCTGTGAGCCTGCTTGAACTTAGCACTCCCAGCTGGCCAGATTGCTGCTGAGAATGGGATTCTAGAGCTTGATCAGTCAGCTCCAAAGCGTTGGTACCTCAGGCTTTGAGAACCAAAGCATTTTAAATGGAAGAACCTGTTAGTTAGAGACTGAGCTGTTCAGGAACAAGCCTTTTACTCAGAAACCTGACATTACCTGTACTGGCTGCTCTTCTTTTCCTAAAATGTTGTCGTGGTAGGCCTGTGCCAAGGGAAATTTAGGCTGGAGGTGAGGAGAAAGTTCTTCCCTGAGAGAGTCATTGGACACTGGAATGGGCTGCCCGGGGAGGTGGTGGAGTCGCCGTCCCTGGGGCTGTTCAAGGCAGGACTGGACGTGGCACTTGGTGCCATGGTCTGGCCTTGAGCTCTGTGGTAAAGGGTTGGACTTGATGATCTGTGAGGTCTCTTCCAACCCTGATGGTACTGGGATACTGTGATACTGTGAAACAGGCTCACACATGTACTGGCCTGCCCAGGCATGTTTTTCTCCTGTGGTACACAAGGTACACACACTTAGCTCGTGCCTGCCTTGTGCAAGGCCTGTGCTTTTCCTAAGGTTGGGTAAATCAAGCCTGTGGCTTCACCTGATATGGTCAAGCTTGGCTAACTGCCATTCTGATTGCCTATTCTGTGTCCAATTAGTCTCAGCCCACACTGATATAGAGGGAGGTACACAGGTAAACACAGCGTGCTCTGCCGTGCTCTGCCATTCTATTCATGCCTGCTGTTGCCTGCTGCCATTGCTTACTGCCTTATTGTTTGCCTGGAAGCTCCACTGCCTTGAGTTTACCAGGAACAGGCTCTAAATGCCTGCACATGTTCAGCCTGCATAGCCAGTGTGACATCGTGCTGAGACTGCACTTCACAAGACATCTGCCTGCTCCTGAAAGCCTCCTGCCAAGATGGGAAGTCCTGGAGATGCACAGACCATCCAGAGGAGCCAGGAGACAAGGTCAGAGATTGTCTGCCTCCTTTCCCCAGAAGCCTGGGAAGAATCAAGTCTCAGCAGCTGACAAAGCAGAGTTCCCTGAAAGCGTTTGGGTACTGTCTGGGGCTGTGGCTGGCCCCACGAGTTGGTAATAATCATTTTGTGAGCTAACACTTAAATGCCTCTTTGTAGTTCACCATTGCCTTCTGCCATGAGCGGGAAAGGGCTCCTTGAGTCCATCTAGTGGGCAAGCAGTATCACAGTATCACCAAGGTTGGAAGAGACCTCACAGATCATCAAGTCCAACCCTTTACCACAGAGCTCAAGGCCAGACCATGGCACCAAGTGCCACGTCCAACCTTGCCTTGAACTGCCCCAGGGACGGCGACTCCACCACCTCCCCGGGCAGCCCATTCCAGTGTCCAATGACTCTCTCAGTGAAGAACTTTCTCCTCACCTCCAGCCTAAATCTCCCCTGGCACAGCCTGAGGCTGTGTCCTCTCATTCTGGTGCTGGCCACCTGAGAGAAGAGAGCAACCTCCTCCTGGCCACAACCTCCCCTCAGGTAGTTGTAGACAGCAATAAGGTCACCCCTGAGCCTCCTCTTCTCCAGGCTAAACAATCCAACACAGTACATTGACTGCAAGTGGTATTTGGCTGTAAGAACATTCTCTTCCAGCTCAATTAACGGTTATGTATTTTGCTGGTTATTACCAGATCTAGTCATTATCTGTAAAGTGTTTCCATGCCTTTGCAAGAACTGATTCTTATTATTAAATTAGTGGTCAGGGGTGGTGAGAGCTCTGAATATCAAAAGTAATAAACAAGATTAATTTTGGACAATATAATCTTGCATTAACTGATTTCCCCTTCCTAACAAACATGTACACTGAAAGGCTGTACTGCTTTTTCTGATCACGGTTTGTTTCATAGTAGCTTACAAACAGAGGTTACAAATGACTGCTCTTTAAGAGCTTCACCAGTCCTCCCCTGAAAAGGTTAATTTAAAATTCAGGAAATGGGCCACCTTCTTCTCTCCCAATAGTTCTGAAATAAAAGGTTGATTGTTCAAGTAGCAGCATTGAGTTATTTTGCTTCTGATGCTATCTACATGTAAAAATATCTAGCTTAAGCTTGGAAGGTCTGTGTAGGCTTTCCAGTTCTAGCCTTCGGTGCAAGGATGCAAACCTGCAAACCAAAAACAATCAGAGCCTCACAATTAACGTTCAAAATGTAAGCTATTATGTTGTCAACTTAAAGAATGGAAATTGCTTCCTGGAATGGCAGTGATATAGAATAGATTCTGGAGTGTTTGCCTTTTTTATTTCAAGTGAAACTCACTCTTTGAATATGTTTGCCAGGGATTAATGTGCTAAGGAAGTCAGAGTGGCAGCCAGTGCTCAGGAAGGTGGCTCAGAAATGTAGCTGTCCAGTTCCAGTAGCATGGGTTTAGGAAGAGCAGGTCCTGCCTGACCAACATGATCTCTTTTATGATCAGGCTACCTGCCTGGTGAATGTGGAGCAGGCTGTGGATTTAGTCTGATTTGACTTCAGCAAAGTCCTTGACACTGTCTGCCACAACAAGCTCCTGGCACAGCTGGCAGCTCCTGGCTTGGACAGATTCACTCCGAAATGGGTCAAGAACTGACTGGAGTGCTGGGCCCAGAGCATGGTGGTGAATGGTGCCACATCCAGTTGGCAGCTGTCACTGGTGGTGTGCCCCAGGGATCAGTGCTGGGCACAGTCCTGTTCAATATCTTTATTGATCTGGACCAGGAGATTGAGTCGAGCATCAGTGAGTTTGCAGATGACATCAAGCTAGGAGCAGCTGTGCAGCTGTTGGAGGGTAGGAGAGCCCTGCAGAGGGACTTGACCAGGCTGGATGGGTGGGCGGAGGCCAATGGGATGAGACTGAACAAGACCAAGTGCAGGGTTCTGCACTTCAGCCACAACAATCCCAAGCAGAGAAGGGAGACAAAGCTGGTGAGGGGCCTAGGAGCACAGCCCTGTGAGGAGAGGCTGAGGGAGCTGGGGGTGTGCAGCTTGCAGAAGAAGAGGCTCAGGGCAGACCTCACTGCTCTCTACAACTACCTGCAGGGAGGCTGTAGCCAGGTGGGGTTGGGCTCTGCTGCCAGGCAAGCAGCAACAGAACAAGGGGACACAGTCTCAAGCTGTGCCAGGAGAAGGTTTAGGCTGGATGTTAGGAGGAAGTTCCTGCCAGAGAGAGTGATTGGCATTGGAATGGGCTGCCCAGGGAGGTGGTGGACTCACCATCCCTGGAGGTGTTGAAGCCAAGCCTGGCTGGGGCACTTAGTGCCATGGTCTGGTTGATTGGCTAGGGCTGGGTGCTAGGTTGGACTGGATGAGCTTGGAGGTGTCTTCCAATCTGTGTGATTCTATGATTCTGTTGAATTAGACATGATACTAGGCCTCTATAACAGACATTGAAAATATACTATATGAGTAGATTAATATTGTTGAAAGAAAAAACAAATATTTTTCTGTGTTTTGGTTTACTTTTCTTCCCACTCGGCCTGGGATGCTCATATGATAGCTGTGCAGACCAAGAGTGATGAAATTGATTGTTCAGATTGTGATAGTCAAAAGAGAAACAACACTGACCTTCAGAAGTTTAGCAAGCAAAATAAACACACAATTTTTGTGCTAGTTTGAGGCAAATTGGGATAATGAGAAAAAATAGATTATAGGCTGTGAAAAGGAAACAATGCTGGTGTCTACTTCACTCATAGGCTTGCTGAGATGTATAAAAACAAAACCACAAAACACAGGTAAGACAGAGTGGGAGGGACAGTGTCCGTGTGTGTGTGTGTGTGTCTGTCACAGCTGGTGTCCTGGGCTGCTTCTGTGTAATCCTTCTGCTTTCTAACATCCCTGGCTGATCCTCCAAGCTCACCTGGCATATCAGCCAAACTCTGGAAGAAGGTAGAGGGGTGGGGAGAAGGTGGAAGGGTGGTTGGGAGCTCCTCCTGGGCACTCTGGTTTCTGGCAGGGCTGTTGTGTTTCTGTGTTATCTTTACCTTGTCTATTTCTGTCTGTAGCTGTAACTGTTGTAACTCTCTGCTTGTATCTTGTGCTGAGCTGTGAATACAAAGCTTCATTCCTTAACTTTCCAGCTGGTTGAGCCTAGTCTGGGTGATTTCATAAGGGGGGTTTGGAGGAGATGACTCCCAAACCATCACAGTTTTAGCACCGTGCATTATAGCTAGGACTACTGAGTAACATCCTAGAGACGTGGTGAGAACCAACATCCAGTGAAAAATAAACTGCTTCTCAAAGGGCAAGTGATGTGAACGTCTCACACCATTTGAGATGTGTGTCAGTTTTGCTATTGGCATGGATTTTAGCCCCATATTTACTCACTTTTGCTTACTGATCTTTTAGGTGGGATCCTGAAAAGATGAGTCTTTCAGAGGTGAAAGTCAATACTGTTACAATGGATCCTCACAAACAGCAGTTCAAAGCAGACCTGGCATTGGAAGGAGGCTTGGCAGTGCTGAACAATCAGATAAAGCACTTTTTAGTTACAAGTTGGCTGAAAAAGACCAGTGCACAGATGTGTTCTCTTCCTTTAAAATCTCAGCTCTTACTTCAGCAAAAGGACTAAAGCAGCAATGCAACTGGCAGAGAAATGCTGGTGACTCCACCAAAACACATGACTTTGCCGAAACATGTGAAGTTCCTCTTCCATGACTGAGATGTGTTGAATGATTTGTGTTGTTTGGGTTTTTTTTTCTTCTCATAAGATGAGATGCCAAGTGGCTGGCATCTCAGCTCTGATGCCCTGCAGTTCATCCTTGTAAAACTCAGCCACTTTTCTTCTGCCGTTTTAAGTGCAGAACGTCTTGCGTGCGTCTGAGTATATGGAGGCTCCGCAGAGACAGAGCAACACACATCCCAAGAACTGCGTGGAGCCTCTGCTGTGACACATACTGTGAATGAAGACACAGTCACACACAAGGACCAGTTTCTTCCTGTATGGGAGCCAGCAGTGTGCCCAGGTGGCCAAGAGAGCCAGTGGCATCCTGGCATGCATCAGGAATGGTGTGGTCAGCAGGAGCAGGGAGGTCATTCTGCCCCTGTACTCTGCACTGGTTAGACCACACCTTGAGTGCTGTGTTCAGTTCTGGGCTCCCCAGTTTAAGAGGGACGTTGAGATGCTTGAGCGTGTCCAGAGAAGGGCAACGAGGCTGGGGAGAGGCCTTGAGCACAGCCCTACGAGGAGAGGCTGAGGGAGCTGGGATTGGTTAGCCTGGAGAAGAGGAGGCTCAGGGCAGACCTTATTGCTGTCTACAACTACCTGAGGGGAGGTTGTGGCCAGGAGGAGGTTGCTCTCTTCTCTCAGGTGGCCAGCACCAGAACGAGAGGACACAGCCTCAGGCTGTGCCAGGGGAGATTTAGGCTGGAGGTGAGGAGAAAGTTCTTCCCTGAGAGAGTCATTGGACACTGGAATGGGCTGCCCGGGGAGGTGGTGGAGTCACCGTCCCTGGAGCTGTTCAAGGCAGGACTGGACGTGGCACTTGGTGCCATGGTCTGGCCTTGAGCTCTGTGGTAAAGGGTTGGACTTGATGAGGTCTCTTCCAACCCTGATGATGATACTGTGAAATTCTGCCACCCTCCTCCTCCCTTCTCACATAATTCCAATCAACCAGGCCATGGCACCAAGTGCCTCATCCAGGCTTTTCCTGGACACCTCCAGGGACGGTGCCTCCACCACCTCCCTGGGCAGCCCATTCCAATGCCAATCATCACTCTCTCTGTGAAGAACTTCCTCCTAACATCCATCCTAGACCTCCCCTGGCACAAGTTGGAGTAGATAATCTCTAACATCCCTTTCAATCTAAGATGCTCTGTGATTCTGTGATACTGTGAACAAAACGTCAAACACAGATAAGCAGGAAAAAAAATGTTAATCTTTATTAATTATTAGGTACAATGTATTTAGACTAATTTACTGTTACAAAAAAAAAGTTTTAGGAGATGTCCTGGGTTTGGCTAGGATAGGGTTAAGGTTTTTTGTTTGGTGTGGCTTTTTGTTAGTTTATTTTGTTAATCCACAAGAAGCTGGGAAGGGGCCACAATATGAGGTGTTCAATACCATACTGATGTCATGCCCACTATATAAGGGAAGGGCTGTCTGGGGCAGGCATGGGTGCTTTGAGCGGGATACTGTGGTGGTGGTGGGTCAAGAATCAGAAGTCAGGCAGCTGGGCTAGGCCATCACAGTCAGTGCTGTGGTTTGTATCTCTCACAGTATGGACTATTCCTTCTCCCTGATTCTCACTGTATCCTTGTGCTGTTCTATCAAAATTTCCTTATCTCAGCCTGCAGGGTTTTGCCTTTTTCTCCCAGTTCTCCTTCCTATCCCATTTAGAGGGAGGGGAGGGGCAATTGTATGAGTGGCTGGCTGGACCCAAACCACAACAAGAGAACTATGTTCAGCCATAGAGCCTAAATTGTCTGTTCAAGCAAAGGCTGGATGAGGCACTTAGTGCCATGGTCTGGTTGACTGGCTAGGGCTGGGTGCTAGGTTGGACTGGCTGAGCTTGGAGGTCTCTTCCAACCTTGTTGATTCTATGATTCAATCCCTTGCCGAAAGCTACCACTGCAAAATGCATCCTTTGTCAGGCAGTAGGAGAGCAGCAGTAAGCTATTCAAGAACAACAGCCCCCAGACACACGGGAAACGTTTCCACCGGGCTGCCGCACGCAGGTGTTCTGCTAATGCACCCGGGTCACTGAACGTTGAACAAAGAGCTCCAAGCTGCTTGCTTGTTGAAACAGTAGCCTTTTTGTGGAGCGCAGCTCCACTTTAGAAGCTCTTAGGTGACTCAGAAATGTATGGGTCGTTGGCTGCTTGGTTCGGTTTTGTGCTTGTTTAAGACTACTCTGGAGAGGTACTAAACCGTACTATTAGGGAACAGCTCAACGCTGTCGGGTAGTAGGCTAGCGACGACCTCGTGCTTTCGACTTTCAGTGACTTTCGTGGCTTATAAAGTCTTTCACACCAGGGAGATGGCAGCTAAATCCCCGATTTTCAGCTCAGGGAGGTCTGCGGTACCTCCTCGCCTCTCCTTCCCTGCCTGGGGCACTCGGCGGCGGCTCCGGGCGGCGGCAGGAGCCGGTGTGTCCCCTCTGTGCCGCCCGCGGGGCCGAAGGCGACGCTCTAGATGGATGGCGATGGCAGGTGGCTGGGGCGGACCTCCCCACGCCGTGCTCACCTGTGAGGCTGCGGCATGGCTTCCCGCGGGGTTTCTCCAGAGAGCGGCTGGCTCAGCTTGGCTCTTCGACCACGCTGGAAGCCGATGTGACCCCAAGGGCTTCGGGCGCACGGAAGTCCCAGGGGTCAGGATATGGCTCCAGAGGACCCGCGATGCCCCCGCAGTGGAACCTTATCTCCCGCTGGGGATCCCCCTCCCCACCAACCGCGGGCCGCGCTGCCGCACACTGCCCGCCGCGGGGGCAGCTACGTGAGGGCTCCTGGGCTGGCGGCGCCCCGCCGGGGCCCGCCCCTCCGACAGGGGCCGGCCCAAGCACCCTCCCCGCGGCGAGGCGAGGGGCTGCCGCGGTGCCGCAAGCACACAAAGCGGTGCGCCGGGACCCCGCTCCCGCCGCCGGTGAGGAGGCAGCCGTCCCTGTCTGCGCCCCGCGGCCGGGCTCGGCGCTGGCCCGGGCGGCTCGGGGCAGCCCCACGGCGCCGACGATGGAGCCGCCGGTGCCGCCGCCTCAGGAGCAGCCGTCGCGCCCTCGCTCCCACACGGTCACCACCACCAGCAGCTCCTTCACCGCCAACCTGTCGGCCAGCTCCAGCACCCTCGCCTACGACAGGGAGTTCCTGCGGACTCTGCCCGGGCTCCTCATGGTGACAGAGATCGTGAGTGACCCCGGGCCGGCGGCGACCCCGGCGGAGCCGGGCCTGGCCTGGGGGTGGTGGGGCCTTGGGCGGGTGCAGGGCGCTGAGGCGGGTTTTAGTCACCGCGGTGGAAAGGTCTGGCTGTGGTTTAGAGGCTGCTCTGTCCCCACGCAGCTGAGCGGCGGGAAGGGACGCTGGGGAGCAAGGGCGGGATGCGGGGGAACGCTCTCGTCCTGCGGGGAGCTATCGGCTCACGCCGGAGGAGTACGGGGCACGTCCATCCGTAACCCTGGGTGGTGTCTGTGGTGTCATCAGCTCTCCTGGCAGGAAAATTAGCTTTGGCAGATTGGCAGCTGCTTTTTGGAGACTTTGCTTTAGCTACACTGGCTGCAAGCGCTTCGTACTTCACAGAGCAGCATTGATAACCGCGATGTGAGCTGCTGCCTTCATCGGTGGGGAGTAAAAACTTACTTCCTTATGCCTTGCTGACTGGATGCACCTGTGCAGAGCGGCGTATCAGCGAACAGCCTTTGGCTTTGACAACGATTTCATTTTTTGCAGATGCTTTTGGAGGTGCCAACGACTGTAGAGGCGGCCAGGCAGTGTAGGTTCAGCCATCAGTCGTATGGCAGACAGTGACAAACACAACGCTGCGAGTCCTCTGCAGAGCTGCCTGCTCTCAGTGTGCTAAGCATCTCCCCTTCAAACTGCTTTTCGTTTAAGCCCGCTGTTAATAGTTAAGGAGCTGGTTGCCACAGCTAGGTTTTTGAGTGTCCTGTGCGATGTTTTTGCTTTGATGGTGCAGCAAGGATTAATTTATCCGAGCAGATTAATTTCCAAGGCTTGATAAGGTTGTGCTTCACTGGAGCAGTGGAATGGCTGTTGGTTTTGCTGACTTCAAAGTTGGAACAACCAAGCAAAGCTTTGGGCAGACGTGCAGCATGGGGCTTCTGTCAGGAACGGTGCCATGCGAGAGGGGATGGCTGCTGTGTGGGCAAGTAGTGGCGCTGTGTAAAGTCAGAGCCTGCTGTTAGTTGGTGTGCCGGCTTGGGTGGGAGTTCTGGCAATCTTAGGTGACTGTAAGCTCTTTTCAGTTGTAAAATACAAGAGATGCTTCATTGTTAGGGTTGTGGTAGATCTGTGAATAAAGTAGTCAGGTTTTGGAATAAAAGTGGCTTTCTGTGTTGTTGTTTTTCAGTTATTAATCACAATAGAATTGCAAACCTCCTTGGACTTTGTCTGAAGCATGATCTTACTGTAGATTGTCAGAGAGGTGCCCAAGGCTTTTCCCAGCCCCTTCTGGAATGTCATGTATTCAGCCTGGCTTTGAATACTGCAGCAGCTGCCCTTACTTACATTGAGCTGCATGGCCATAGGGCATGCACAGCCTCCTGCTTATATGTTGTTGGAAGGGTGCTTTCTAGGTTGTGTTGAGCAGTGAGAGTGTTTGTGTAGCTTTCCTTTCTAAACAGAATGGTGGTGATTTTTCAGGTGTGCTTGGTTTCCTATCAGCCATTCCTGCCTCCTGAAGTAGTTATAAGATTCAGTCACCGTTTTTACATACTTGAGTCCTTTAATATTGACATTTAGAGCCGGCTTTTGTTTAAGTTTCATAAGTACTTAAGTGAGAACACTATTACCAGCTTTGGAAAGAACCTCAGTGCACTAGAACTTTGTAGACCAGTGTAGAATTGTGTCTGCACTACAGGCTTCCACAAAAGTATGTATTTTTATTGATCAGCAGATGTGCAGCTCCTGGCCAACTGAAAGGAGCCGACAGCAGTCTAATGTACTTGGACTTACAGTGGTTTGTGATGATGTAATTTGAGCGAATGGAGGACAGTTAATACGAAGTCAAAGGCAGTAAGGGAGGTCCTACAGAGCAGAGTACTGCTAGATACTGCCTTGGAGGAAAAACTTCTTAATCTTCCTTGTTTTAAAGCTGGTAGAGTAGCTGTTCTATGAAATTAAAGGGGAAAAAGCAGTGAACACCTTGATATAGAACTGAAATAAAGCCAGTTATTAAAATAAAACAAGTGAGTTTACTTGTGTGTCTATCTATCTATCTGTGTCTATATATGTATGTCATTGATTGGGTTTTGACCAAACCTTTTTCACCAGTTTTGTGTGTTCTGGGCTGTTGTTTGGGTTGGTTTTGTTTTCTGAAAGAGTGCTTTAAGAGAACATGACTAATTTGATACAAGATGTCTATTTCAAAACCGGCTGTGCATATTCAGCAGTAATGGAGCTGCTGTTCTGATCGCCCTCTATATCTAAAAAACTGGGGTTTGCCTGCACAAATTAGCTCTTCAGTGTTTTTCTGATCCTCAGTACTGATCCTTCAGGTTCACAGCACAGTCCTTCCACTGAGAATCTGCAAATCTGTAGCTGGGACAAACTCCTCTGTGTATCTGTATTTCAGTCTTAGGAGTTTGCAGCCTGGTAGGTCATTTTCAGTCCTGACACCAAGCTCTAAAGTGCAACAGCTGTGCTGAGAGAACCCTTTTGCTTCTCCTGCTCCTGCTCTGGAGACATCTGTGTGGCAAACAAGAGAAGAGGACTGTTTTCAGTAATACACGTTTATTAGGGTACTGTATTAAAGCTAAGATAGGAGTGTTAAGCAATAGCAGTACGTGTTCTGAAAGTTCTCACCGTGGGACTGCTAGGTGTTTGGTTCTCACTGCTGTTTGCCAGTGACGTGCATGCAGCAAGAGGACTGCATCCTGTGACTCCTGACTCGGAAAACTGAACTCTTCACTTTGCAAAGGGCAAATTGTGCTGTTCTCCAGCCAAAGAGAATAGGAAAGCACAAAGTTACTACATAAATCAAAGCTTTCTGTCCTTGAAAGGAAGGATTTACCATTGCAATGGGCTGCCCAGGAAGGTGGTGGAGTCACCATCCCTGGAGGTGTTCAAGAAAAGACTGGATGAGGCACTTAGTGCCATGGTCTGGTTGACTGGATAGGGCTGGGCGATAGGTTGGACTGGATGAGTTTGGAGGTCTCTTCCAACCTGGTTAATTCTATGATTCTATGATCTCAATTGGGATTTACTCTTCCCTAGTTTGGGTGCTGTGAAGGTGAATTAAGTGCTGGGTGGATTTCCACATGCGCTGGTAGCCAGCCTGTTTCTGCACTGAGGCTGTGCTTTAATGACACAATAAATTCAGTCTAACAGCTCCTATCAGGAGATTGTTGCAGTGGTGCAAAAGTCTGGTCTGTCACTAAGTCAGGATGCTCTTTCATCTTTGTCAAAAGGAGTTAGCTTTCTCAGGACAGGTTTTATGATGGATCAGGGTTATCTGTCCTTTACACAGCTGCTTTAAAACCAGTACAGATCTGGGACATGGTTGACTTTGGTTATTCTTCAGTAAAGGGGTCATGTACCCAAATGTGCTTCATCTTAATTATGTAATACTGTTTGGTCTAGCACTACACAACATCTAGCATGAATGAACACAGAACTGCAGTCTGAATTACCTGGTGCTGACAGATTTCCATGTTCTACGTCTGTCTCTGTGACCAGAGAGCATGCAAGGTTTCCTGCTGCTTACTGGGGAAGGACTGGAGTCAGTTTATTACAGTACAAAGAGCAAAATGGAAAATGCCACTAGACTTCAGAAAGAGTCCTTTGGAAACTCACATAAACCACAGCTTTGGTGTGTGGAAGCTATATCCGGATTGCTTGTACAAAGAAGGAATGCCGCTTGTTGAACAGGGCAGGGGCTTCTGACCTGAGAGACTTGAATTCACTGGTCTTAGTTGGCTGCTAACACCTCTGAATGACTTTGGCATTGGTGGAATATGAATACATATCTTTGTAAGGCACACCAAGCTGAAAAGTAGTATATAAGATACAAAGTCATGTTACATGGCCTTTAATTCAGATGTCAAACACCCGAGTTGACACTGCAGTAAAACTATATCCTAAAGAAAATAACTGATGCTTATTAGCATAGTGTGACTCACATGCCTACCCCCCAAGGAGGATTTATGTTTTCAAAAGTGGCAAGTTTAGCACTTTCCAGAACTCTTTTGACTGTTTCCTTTCTGTGTAATGGTAGCCCAGGTATTTGTCTTCCTGGGGATTTTATGGACAAGAAGAATGACCACTAGCGATACCTTCTCAGAGCTTCACATCAGCTTCTAAGTCAAGCATCATAAATCACTTTGCAGAAGTGGAGAGTTCCGTGGTTGCTATAGATATTTGAACAATATTTACTGTCTAGCAGAATGGCATTGATTCTTTCAGTGTGTTGCTTCATTCCACTGTGCTGTTAGATACAGTTTCTCTTCAAAATCACCCTGCTGATTTTAAGGCTTGTGATGGTTGTTTGTCCTTAACAAAAACATATACTACACAGCTTGTAAAGGTTTGGAAGGTTATTTTGCTGCTGCAAATGACACTTTCTGATGGTGTAAATCTTAGTAAATCATAATTACAGTTGCATTTCTTGCTGTGATTCTATGCAGGTTATTCTTTGAGTGAAATACTCAGAGTAAGACCTGTATTTGCAATAGAAGCCTGAAGTAATTTACTTTATTGTCACCACGTAAAATTCTGTTTTGAAATTACATTTTTGGATAACTAAAAATATAATTTAACAAAAAAAATCACTACTTTGTTGTTCTTCAATCATAAGACCTTTGAAGGCCTAGCTGAGAAAATAAATCTTGGGGAATTAATTTATTTTAGTAGAGTGGTTAGCTGTTGAAATTTGTGTCAGGTTTAAATTAGATTGCTGAAACAACTGGACATGTCCAAATATTTGCTCAATAGTCTTTTCTACTCTTTTCTCAGAGATGCATCACAGTTGCCTACAGATACTTAGGTTTTGAATTAAGTTAGCTGTGAAATCGTGTAAGTGTTAAGGCAAACAAAAGTAATACAGTGGGACCATCTACTGTGAAAAGGCTAAAAGACAAAATTGTACTTAATTTTTTAAGCTCTTCTTGCATTTAACTTTTCCCTTTAGTCTTATGCCCACTCTGAGTGCAGTTCAGAGTTTTGCCTATAGATCCCATGTGCCACTTGCACCCCTTGCACTGGCCCTCAGAAACATGGAAGGAGTTTCATAAAGCCCTTTTTCTCACCTGAGTAGCAGCAAGACTTTCTTTTTTTGTGAGGAAGGCTTTTTTTCTTGGTGGCTTTTGTTTGAGGGTATTTTTGGTAGTGCTGTTTGGTTTTGTTTCTTCTTATAATACATATTTCAATCCAGTCACAGTATGTCTGCCTGCATGTAGCTAACAACACTGAGCTATCTTCCGATGTGTTGAAAAAAGTGCTTTGCCCAGAGCAGGGTCTAAACATGGTTTTAAACTGATACACTTTGAATTACTGAGTATCCTCTACTCCACAAGTCATTTAATCCAGTAGCTTCATCTTCCCATGTATAAATGAGATAAAGCACAATGTAAAGTTGAAGCTCTCTCCTTTGCTCTTGATCAGACAAAACTCTAACTGAAGTCAGGTTTCTGTTCTCCCTATTTAAGTGCTGTTGTTCCACTGACAACCTTTGTGAAACTGTCCTTAGTGTAGTGGGGGTACACACCCACATGATTTCCATCTTCCCCTAGGATCATATAACTGTTTAAAGTTCTGTTTCCGTAGAGGTCTTTGGTCTCCTGAACGTTATCAGGGTGTTTCCTTGGGAAGAGGGAACAGTTTGGGGAACACGAGAAAGCAGAAGCTTTGAAAGGTGCTGTCTTGAATGTGCTTCAAGTGCAAATGAAAACAGTATTAGGACTGACAAAGTGAGAGGGTGAAAATACCTCTGAAACTGAATGTAGGTGTTTCACAAAAGGCCAAAAGTGCAAAATCTTCTCAATCACTCAAGGTTTAGGTGGAGTATGTAAGAAATGTCTTTAGCTCTTCATGGGAAGAGTGCTTTGATGGCAATCTTAAATGTCAACTTCGTTCTTGGGTGGTTAGTCAAAGTAATTCTTCTCCCTCACTCCTCTCAAACTCTGGAAACAATTTCTTTCTTTTTCACCTACAGAAATTCTTATACAACCCAAAGCTAATTCCAAATATGTTTTTTGTGTTCAGTAGCCTGTGTCTGTCTGTTGTTCAAGTGTGCAATGCTCCTGTTACTGCTAATGCAATAGGTGTAGCTTCCAGGTGCTGTAGCTGGGTGAGGATGAGTGCTAAGCCTAAAACTCACGGTCTGATGACAAAGGTTAATGAACCAGTTACAAAGAGCTTTGGATTAGATCCCTGAAAGCTGTCTTTTTCCAGCTAGGCCTGTTAGTCAAATAACAAAACCAGGAATGCTTTGGAAGACTTTTTTTTTTCCTTTCTCCTGCAGAAGTCCCACATGCCATGGTAATTATACCATGGGGACCGAGTTGCTTGTGAAGACAATAGTACTGTAAGGTACAGCAAATAGTGGAGGTGTTTGATCTTCTGCTTTGTCCTAGAACGAGTCCAGATTCCTGGCCCTCTTCTTGGTAATTGTTGTCTTGTCTTTCTTTTGTTTTGGTTTGGTTTTTTCTCCCCTCATCTTTATATATATATATATATATATATATATATATATATATATATATATATATATATATATGTATGTATATATTTAACCTCTTTCCACACTGCAGTTCCTGCCTTCTCCCTGGAATGATTTATTCCATGTTGTTAAGCCCTGAAATGAGAAGGCTGTGGAATCCAGTCAAAACCTGCGTGATCATGTTATTTTTATCAAGAAACTTCCGTCGCAGTCACTGCACAGGAGAGCTTTTCTGGGAGTTACTGGGATGTTGTGCCTGCAGCGCTGGAGGAAGGCATGTCATGAGTAAGGAAAGGGATTATTCAAAGAGAAAGAGTGGCCCCCTGCCTAATTGCTTCCTTGGGAAATCTGATTGTTATCTTCTGCTTGCACTATAGACAAGTAAGCCTGGCATTTCGAGTGAGCTCGTTTTTTGTCTTCTTCTCTGAATCTCCTGCTTTGGGTCTGAGATGCAAAAGAAATTCTTATTTGCAGCCGTAGTTGCTATGTAGTTGTAGTTGCTGTGTAGCTGTAGTTAGCAGTTGCTATGTTCTGGAGAGGCAAAATGCAGTGCCATGGCAAGTGCTGGGAGGGAAAGGGTTTTCCAGTGAAGTTTGGCAAGAAGTACTTTTGAGCATAATTTTAGTGTGCCATCTGTGAAATTCAGACACTACACCTCTTTATCTCACAGAGATGTGAGATGGTTTACTAATGACCTGTGAGATAATTCGGTTAACAAAGCATTTTTAATGAGCCTATGTGCATACAGTGCCCTGAGTTGCAGGCAGAGAAAGAGTCTGCTGGCCACACATGTAAGACAAAATAGGAGAAGGCATTAGTAGTGCAGAAGGCTCTCCCCTCTGTTGGTGCACACAGGTGGTGATGTGGGGAAGGGAGAAGTATGTAGTCATGTAATTACAGACTGTATGTAATACATACTTGCTTGATGCTGGAATTAAGATGTGTAAATACCTTCATTTTTGGTGTTGTTGCATAGTAATGGAAAATATTTCAACACATGCTTATGCCTGTCTCTCTTGTGCACTCTTTTGTCTCTTGTCACAAGACTTATCTCTCCAGCTCTTGTGGGTGCTGGTTTGTTTGGGTTTTTTTTGTCATAGAATCATAGGATCAACCAGGTTGGAAAAGACCTCCAAGATCATCCAGTCCAAACCAGCCCTATCCAGTGCACTAGACCATGGCACTAAGTGCCTCATCCAGGCTTTGCTTCAACACCTCCAGGGATGGCGACTCCACCACCTCCCTGGGCAGCCCATTCCAATGCCAGTCACTCTCTCTGCCAGGAACTGCCTCCTAACATCCAGCCTGGACCTGCCCTGGCACAGCTTGAGACTGTGTCCCCTTGTTCTGTTGCTGCTTGTCTGGCAGAAGAGACCAACCCCACCTGGCTACAACCTCACTTCAGGTAGTTGTAGAGAGCAATGAGGTCTCCTGTGAACTCCTCCAGGCTGCACACCCCCAGCTCCCTCAGCCTCTCCTCACAGGGCTGTTCTCCAGGCCCCTCCCCAGCCTTGCTGTCCTTCTCTGGACACCTTCCAGCACCTCAACATCTCTCTTGAATTGAGGGGCCCAGAACTGGACACAGCACTCAAGGTATGGCCTGAGCAGTGCTGAGGACAGGGGCAGAAGAACCTCCCTTGTCCTGCTGCCCACACTGCTCCTGAGCCAGCCCAGGATGCCATTGGCTCTGCTGCCCTCCTGGGCACTGCTGCCTCAGCTTCAGCTACTCTCTACCAGTACTCCCAGGTCCCTCTCCGCCTGGCTGCTCTCAGCCACTCCTGTCATTCCTTCAAGCCTTCTTTGACTAAAAGCTCAGGTTAACTTGCTTAGGGCCTATTTTGCTTGATCTTAACCCAGACTGCTCTTCTTCAGGCTTGACACAGATAATCAACACAGAAGATTGTAAATGAGGGTGTTATGAGAAGGAAGTGTGAGGCAATGGAGAGAACAAGCTCTGTTCAGTACAAGACATCCATCTTTAATGGTTTAATGAAGAACAAAGCTATGAAAAAACATGCCATTTCAGAGGGATATTAGGAATAGTTGCACTGGTACACTAACTTGGGAGGTTATTGTTGACTATGGTGACGTGTTTGGTTCTTGCATTATGGCAGGTGCTTTCTTTTTCAACTAATGCTTTTAGCTGAGACATGGACATAGAGCAGGTTGGACACACTTTTTTTTCCGGCCAGACCACTGTCTTATGATGAGCTCAGTGAAAGGTTTTAGAAGAAGCCTGGAAAGTTCTTCAGTATGAGAAATTCAGAATAGGTGGGAAAGCAGGATGCCTGCTAGGGTTTCTGGTTTGTATTTCCAAGCCTCACCATGTGCATAAGCCATGTTCATTGCATTGTGCAATACAGTTAGAGCACATTCACTCTTGTGGATTGCCAGTTGGCCTCCAAGATGAAAATATTTCTGCTTCCTTGTGATCAGCTTGGATCAGCAATGGTGTGACCAGCAGGAGTAGGGAGGTGATCTTCCCCTGTACTCAGCACTTGTGAGACCACCCCTCAAGTACTGTGTCCAGTTTTGGTCACCACAGTATAAGAGGCACATTGAGGTGCTGAAGCAGTGCAGAGAAGGGCAACGAGGCTGGGGAGAGCTCTGACAAACATGGCCTGTGAGGAGTGGCTGAGGGAGCTGGGGGTGCTTGGTCTGGAGAAGAGGAGGCTGAGAGGGGACCTTAGTGTCCTCTCCAACTACCTAAAAGGAGGTTGTGGTGAGGCTGGAGCTGGTCTCTGCTCCCAAATTACTAATGCTAAGAGGAAATGGCCTCAAGTTGCATCAGGGCAGGTTTAGGTTGGCTGTTGGGAGGAAGTTCTTTCCTGAGCAGGTGGTCAGGCACTGGCACAGGCTGCCCAGGGAGGTGGTGGAGTCACCATCCCAGGAGGTGTTTAAAGGGAGAGTGGATGTGGCACTTGAGGCTATGGTCTGGTGCTGAAGGCTGTTGGGATGAAGGTTGGACTGGATGATCCTGGTGGTCCTTTCCAAGCATAGTGATTCATAGTGATGAGATATTGTGCTGAGGGCTTTGGGTTAGTCAGGGACTTGTCAGTGTGAACCTAATGGTTGGACTCAAGCTTGAAGGGCTTTGCCAATCTAAGAAATTCTGTGATATTACAAAGATACAGCACAGTACAAATGAATATAGTATTGGTGTGGGTTTTGTTCTCCAAATGCACAGAAGTTTGGCTAATGTTAGAGGCTGGATGCCACGTAAGACTGTTGGACAGTAAAATAGTAGTCATTGAGTAGTTATTATATTTAGTTTTGAAAGCCCACAAATGTCATTTTACTGGTTTAGGTAGATTCTTGTATTAATGAGACTCAGCTTTAAAAGCAGTGTGCAACATACCAACCTACTTGAAAAGATGTTTTTTTCTGTTTGAATGATGACCTCCATCTGAAGATGTAAAACCAAATTCCAACATGTCACATAGGCTTGCAGAACTGTAATTGAATGATGACATTTACCAAGACTGGAATAATGATAACTTTTTATATTACTAAGTACATCTTCATTGTTCCATTCAATATATATAAAGAGTTTTCCTGGTTTCATTTCTCAGCAAAAAGGGTATGAATCTTAGCCAGGGCAATAAAGTTTCTCAACACTTTGTTCAAACTTGGAATTTCTTTCTAGACTTGGCAGTCATGAAACATGACCAGACACTTAGACAAAGAACTTTACATTCTCTTTATGCAGTAACAGAGGATTATCTAGGAAATGTTTGCCTGAAGCAAGCAAGTCAAGATAATGTGTTAAAGGTGAAATGAGGTGTCTTAGAAAGTGTTAAACAGAGTACACAATAATAAATGAGATGGAATTCCTTAAGGCTTGGTTACATCCAATTTTCACTTTCTTATTAGGATGAACAGTGGAATGCTAGCCTGAACACCCCTGCCTCCCCACTCCCCCAAATAACACAGTATCACCAAGGTTGGAAGAGACCTCACAGATCATCAAGTCCAACCCTTTACCATAGAGCTCAAGGCTAGACCATGGCACCAAGTGCCACGTCCAGTCCTGCCTTGAACCCAACAACTCTACTCATCACCACACCTCAGAGTCCAAACCAACCTACATCTTATGCAATTTTCACTCTAAGAGTTGAACTTTCTTTTGAAATGCCTCTTGTTTTAGAGAAATGGTGGTGGAATGCATGACATAACTTTGAATTGTGGCTGCTCTTTCTGTAGGAGCACACAAATGAGATGACCCCAAGAAGAGGTGCAAGTAGAGTCCACATGAGTTGATGGGAATGATGTCTGACTAAGAATTAATGTACACACCGAGTATTGTTATAAAGAGAAGGTTATAATGAATCAGAATTTGGTGCTATTAAAGCCAGTTACACATTAGCCATTGACTTCAGTCATCCCAACATACCCACAGACAAAACAAGAACATGAAAGCCTGCCTGCCTGCCTACCTACCTCGAAGTCTGTACACACTAATCAGCGCTCACATTGTTTGCTGGGCTCTGAAAGATCTACAGCTCCTTTCCACGAGTCGTTTCCTATCCATTTGTTAGCAGTGGTGAAGGGGTGGCTCTTTTGTTCTTCTCTTCAGTCCTAAAGAAAAGTGCTTGCCCCACCTGCTGCTGCTGCTGCCAGTTCCCTGGGTAAGTCTAATAAAGAGGTCACCTCTCTTAAGGCCTTTCCCATACTGTTGTGCAGAGTGCTTATTGGCAGAATAGGCTGAGATTAGGAGGAGCTTAATTAACACTTTGTACCTCTTTTTTTGTTTTATGTTGACCTACTGTGCTAAAATTGACCTAGGGAAAAAGAAAGGCACAGTCAACCCACTTAGTACCAAGATTCCCCCCTAATTCCTTCAAAGTGCTGTTGTGCTATCAGTTGTTTTACCTCTTTCATACACGGGTTTTTTTTTGCCTTAAGCAGAGTAGATGGTGGATGATAAATGGGGAAGCTATGCAGATCTATTACTCAGAGATGCCCTTTTATAACCTATATGTCTAATTTACATATCACAGAATCAGAACGTCAGGGTCTGGAAGGGACCTCCAAAGCTCATCCAGTCCAACTTCCATGACAGAGCAGGATCTCCTAGACCAGATCACACAGGAACACATCCAGGCAGGTTTGAATATCTCCATAGAGGGAGACTCCACAACCCCCCTGGGCAGCCTGTGCCAGGGCTCTGTCACCCTCACAGGGAAAAAAATCCTCCTCATGTTTATATGAAAATTCCTCTGCCTCAGCTTCCACCCAGTGCCCCTTGGCCTGGCACTGGGCATCACCCAGCAGAGCCTGGCTCCAGCCTCCTGGCACTCACCTGCACATATTTATAACCACTGCTGAGGTCACCTCTCAGTCTCCTCTTCTCCCAGCAGCACAGCCCCAGCTCCCTCAGGCTCTCCTCCTAGCAGAGCTGTTCCTTTCCCTTCAGCATCTTTGTGGCTCTCTGCTGGACTCTCTCAAGCAGTTCTATGTCCCTCTTGAACTGGGGAGCCCAGAACTGGACACAGTACTCCAGATGCAGCTTTACCAGGGCAGAGTAGAGGGGCAGGAGAACTTCTCTCTACCTACTCACCACAGCCCTTCTAATCCACCCCAGAATGGCATTGCCCCTCCTGGCCACCAGAGCACATTGCTGGCTCATGGTCACCCTCCCATCTGCTAGGACCCTCAGATCCTTTGCTTCCTTCCAACAGCTCAGTCCCCAGCCTATCCTGCTCCCTGGGGTTGTTCTTTCCCAGGTGCCAGACTCTGCACTTGCCCTTGTTGAATTTCATTCCATGTCTCCCTGCCCACCCCTGCAGCCTGTCCCAGTCTGGCTGAATGGCAGCACAGCCTCTGCTGTGGCAGCCTCTGCACCCACTTTGGTGTCAGCAGCAAACTTGCTGGCAGTGCACTCTGTGCCCTCAGCCAGGTCATTGATGAATATATTGAACAGAACTGGTCCCAGTACTGACCCCTGTGGGACTCCACTAGTCACAGGCCTCCAGCTGGACTCCATCCCCTTGACCCCAACTCTCTAACTTCTTTCCCTCAACCATTTCCCAATCCACCTCACTCTCTGATCACCCAGATTGCACTGCCTCAGTTTAGCTGCAAGGATGCTGTGGGGGACAGTGTCAGTTGCTTTACTGAAATCAAGATAAACCACATCCACTGCTCTGCCATCATCAATCTACCTGGTTATGTCCTCATAAAAGACTATCAGGTTGGTCTAACAGGACTCCCCCTTGGTAAAACCACCTTGACTGCTCCTAATGCCTCCCTTGTCCTTGATATGCCTGAGGACAGTGCTGAGGATGAGTTGCTCCATCACCTTTCTGGGGATGGAGGTGCAGCTGGCAGGTCTATAGTGAGTTGTCCTTCTTACCCCTTGTGAATTCTGAAGTGATGTTTGCCCTCCTCCAGTTCCCAGGCACCTCTCCTCTCCACCATGACTTACTGAAGATGGTGGAGAGTGCTCTGGCAGTGACCTGTACCAGCTCCCTCGGCACCAGCAGGTGCATGCCACCAGGAGCCATGGACTTATGGATGTCCAGATTACTCAACTGTTCCTTAACCCAGTCCTCATCAACCAAGGGAGGACTCTGTCATGCTTTCCTCTGATGCCTCAGGTGTCAGGATCTCCTGAGGACAGTCTCCAGCAGCAGAGCTGAAGATGAAAAAGGTGTTTAGTAACTCCACCTTCTATGTGTCCTCTGTCACCAAGGCACCCGCCTATCCTTAAAGCTCCCTGTCACACATCCTAGTAGAAGATATCTTATTTGGTGATGAAACATTGCTCACTTTGTTACATGTTACCTATGCTTAACTCTATCCATGGCTGAACTATAGCAGTTGCTCTATCACCTGGTGACTCCTCCCCAGCAGAGAAGGAAGGTGAGGAACAGGAGAGGAGACCCGAGGTTTGAAATGAAAATGTAGCTACTAAAGCACCAAAACTGATACCAATGCCTACATAAAGCATACAAAGCTGTACTCAGTTCAGCAAACGTATGGCAGTGACAATGAACAGGAAAGCAGTCTTCAGGACCAGGAGAATAAATAGGAGGAACCTGACCAGGAGGAGCTCCAGGAGTAGCTGGTCCCTAGGCAGGAGGCTCCTTTCTCAGCAGACTTCGTCCATACTATTACATTCATGGGCTGAAGTGCTCCTGTCGTCAGCTCAGGTCAGCTACCCTGGCTGACTCCAAACAGCTGATGGGCTGCGGCCCCCGGCTGGCCTCTGATTCTGTCCCAGCAAACCCAGGAAGCATCCACATCTCTGTAACCTCGTGATGCTCTAAGTCCTAGGTGGCAAAACAGCTCAACATCATGAATGCCAGTCTAAAAGTGTTTCTTCAGTCTGGCAAATGACCCTGTCCAGTAGCTTTCCTGCCTTATAACTGGACTGTCAAACAACCTATCTCCCGTATCGAAGGCAAACTGATATGCATGTTGTGTTCTTTTTCCCTCTGTGTGGACTAGCAAAGCTCCCAGATAGTGATGTCCTCCAGTGACCTAATTTCTTTCTATTAGTTTTTGTTTGCTAAAATCCATAACAGCATCAGCAGCAGGAGATTACATTTCTTGCCTCTCTTTGTGCCCACTTCATCATCAAGTTCTCAGTGTATGCAGATTTGAGCATTTTAATATAACAAGAGTGTAGTTGGGACCTTGAAGAGAGGAGTACCTGCAAAATACTGCTTTTGTAGTCAGATTTGTTTTCTTTTTAGTTCTTAAAAAATGTTTCCCTCTTTGATTTGAAACTACCAATATCCTGGTTGGAGGGGGAGGGGAGGTGAGATGGACAGGGGGGTGGGGCAGGGAATGCACGCAGGCTCTTTAGACAAAAAGTCACCACATCATTAGACGCTGCTTACAGCTTTCCCTTCCCCCATCAGTGGGAAAACAGGAACTTCTGAGCAGGAGGCAAATAGCTGAAATACTCCACAAAGAGTCTTTAAACAAAGACTGGGAGCACCTCTTTGTTGTATCTGCCATATTGTCATTCCAGGGAAGAAAATGCTGGGCAGAAGAAAGCTGTGATCCAAATCCGGGGAAAGAGAAAGGGGAAGAGGTGTGGAAGTTAGCTAAGTAAATAGAATTTAGTTGGTTGTATATACTCTTAATGGCATAATATAAACAGAATTGCAGGAAGAGACTTGGAATGTTCAGAAGAACCATTTGAGTGGGAAGTGAGCCTACTGCCAGCAGAGAGCATAGCCCCAGCCTGTAACCCTCTCAGCTCCTTGCCTGTCGTTACCTTAACTAGAGATCTCCTCTTTGTAACTTGGCACGTGTGCTGCATCACTTGTTGCTAGTAGACTGCAGGTCAGATGCAGATAGCTTTCAACAAAGCCCAGTTGCTGCATTTTGGAGCATTGGCACTGTCAACTGACCCCTGATCCACTGACCCAGTCACAGTTCCTTTGGCCTTAAACCAGGATCTGTGACCTGAGTGCTGCAGAGGCAGCTGGCTGGAAAGCAGTGCTGAGGGCTGCTGGCAGGGTGACTGCCCACTGTACCCTTGTCCTCTCTGTGCCTATGCAAGAGACCATGCCCTGAGGACAGAGAAGGTGTCTGATCTGCAGACTCATCTGGTAGGGGATGCAGGCAGGTTGGATGGGATGGAGAGTGTGCAGAGCTTATATCTTAGACCAGTATTTTGATACGATGAGGAGATTTGCCTGAATTTTAAGACAAAATGCCAGTCTGTGCTAAGAATGTGCTTAGAGTTTGCTAGGTATATCTGGGGCTTGTACCAGTTTTCAGTCTGGCATGTTTGGAGATGAGAGGAGAATGTTGTGAGAAATACCATTCCACTGTTGGGAGTAATTGCTCCGAACACTTCTCTTTCAATCACGGAATATCCAGTAATCCATAGCAATCCCTGTAGTTTGCAGCAGTTCTGACATCTGTGAACTGTACTGGCAAATCAGACTTAGAGAGAGAAATGGAACTGAGTGTGCTCTAAAACCCCCAAATCTATCAGCTGTACTGTGGGGACAGAGTGTGCAGTGTCACAGAATTGTAGAATCAACCAGGTTGGAAGAGACCTCCAAGCTCAACCAGTCCAACCTAGCACCCAGCCCTAGCCAATCAACCAGACCATGGCACTAAGTGCCTCATCCAGGCTTTTCTTGAACACCTCCAGGGACGGTGCCTCCACCACCTCCCTGGGCAGCCCATTCCAATGGGAAATCACTCTCTGTGTGAAGAACTTCCTCCTAACATCCAGCCTAGACCTGCCCTGGCACAACTTGAGACTGTGTCCCCTTGTTCTGCTGCTGCTTGCCTGGTAGAAGAGCCCAACCCCACCTGGCTACATCCTCCCTTCATGTAGTTTTAGACAGCAATGAGGTCACCCTGAGCCTCCTCTTCTTGGCAGCTAAGAAAGATCTGTCCCTGCTTGTTCCTTCTGAGTTTATGTATTGTAAGAGATGATACAGAAGTTCTGATTTCAGGCTGGTAGCTCTTAAACAGAGCTGAAAAGAGCCCCACGCAATTCACAGTTTAGCATATGGTGATGCCTCAAAGCAGTGATTTGTTTACCTCAGATAACACCGGCGAGCAGAGTGTGTTAATTCAGAAGCAGCTTTGTATGCAGCCACCCTTGCAGAGCGACAGCTTCTGGCAGAAAAGAAGAGCTTTTGACTCATTTCTCCTCAGTTACTTAAATCTGAATGTGCCAGTGTCTTCAGGCACCGACACACTGGCTTTTTGATTGGAGACTTCTTTCTTTTCCCCTTGCACTGACATTTGCAAGCTGACATTTGTAAGCTGACATTTGTAGCCAGTTGTTCTGCTCTTTGTTTACACAAGGCCCATTGAAGCAGTCGGAGAGCAATTATATCCTGCCTCACACACAGGCACATATACTTAATTTATGACTTTGGTAGTTTGAATTTCAAGTGTCAGGTATCCCACGGAGCTTTTTGCTTTGTTCTCTTATGCTGCATACACCACTTGCCTATTTATTATGGAGAGCAGACAGGCTGTGGGAAGCCCTTCAGGCTTGTGGGCTCTTGAAAATGAAGGTACAGAGCACAGTAATAAAGGCTTCTCTAAATGGATGACTGATCTGCAATGGATTATTATATGCTTGTCCAATTTTTTTTTCCTTTGGTATCAATATTTTCACTTGCATATGATCCTTCATCTTAAAGTTGCTTTGACACCCTAAACTTATCTGTGAATGTTGTCATGACTGTTCCATCATTAACTCCTAATAATTCTGAATTCCTGATTGTTATGGGGGTGTGTGATTAATTAATGCAAGATTATATTTTTCCTAAATTAATCTTGTTTATTATTTTGATCTTCAGAACTCTCACCACTCCTGACCACTGATTTCAACAATAATGGGTTCTTTACACGGTCATGGAAACATACAGAGGCATAATCAGATCTAGAAATAACTTGCAAAAATATATAAGCATTAACTGAACTGGAAGAGAAGGTTCCTGTGGTCAAATACTCCTTGGGTACTAGATGGACTCAAGGAGCTCCTTTCTGCTTATGGCAGAAGGCAGTGGTGAATTCCAAGAGGCTTTAAGTATTTACTCACAAAATTACCTCCCAACTGGCAGGGCTGGCTACAACTTCAGCCAGCACCCAAACGCTTGCAGGGAATTCTGTTACTATCTTGTGAA
This sequence comes from Pogoniulus pusillus, assembly GCF_015220805.1. Lineage (NCBI taxonomy): Eukaryota > Metazoa > Chordata > Aves > Piciformes > Lybiidae > Pogoniulus > Pogoniulus pusillus. The sequence continues at coordinate 15,594,771 of NC_087295.1, forward strand.
CCACTGAGACTTCTGATACTTCCCAGGCTTCTGGGGAAAGGAGGCAGGCAATCTCTGGCCTTATCTTGGCTCCTCTGGATGGTCTGTGCATCTCCAGGACTTCCCATCTTGGCAGGAGGTTTTCAGGAGCAAGCAGGGTGCCTTGAGATGTGCAGTCTCGGCACAATGTAGGGCTGGCTGTGCAGGCTGATTGCATGCAGGCATTTAGAGCCCTGGGAAACTCGAGGCAGGCAGTTTCCAGGCAATTCAGGATGCAGTGAGGCAGTAAGCAACAGCAGCAGGCAACAGCAGGCACAAATACAGTGGCAGAGCACACTGCATTACCTGCTCAGTGCTTTTATCAATACAGCCTGAGAGGCCTTTGGACACAGAACAGCCAATCAGAATGGCAGTTAGCCAAGCTTGACCATATCAGGTGAAGCCATAGGTTTGCTTTACCCAAATTTGGGAAAAGCATAGGCCTTGCACAAGGCAGGCACAAGCTAAGTGTGTGTACCTTGTGTACCACAGGAGCAGAACAAGTCTGGGCAGGCCAGAGTCCTTAGACTCAGTGGCTCCAGGTTTTTTGTCCTCTTTCCTGTGGTTGCTTCTCTCCAAAACAGAAGGAGGGAGAGCAAAAAAAAAAAACATGTCTGGGCAAGCCAGGACGTGTATAAGCCTATTTTGGGCTATCAGGCCTACCACGACACTGATTCATTCAAAATAAACTCTTTCTGCTACTTCCACAAAAAGAAAACAAGAGGGGCTTGAAAAAAGGGCCAAAAATGTGTAGCTTGTTATCCAAAGTAGTGTTAGTATTTGGTTATCTGTTGTTCACTTATGTCTTGTCAACAAGTTTAAATATGGCTCTCAGTACAAAGTGGTCTGCTGTATCAGTGACAGATGGAGGCTTATGAAAAGAGCATACCTGGAAGCTGACTTCAGGGAAATTCAGATGAAAAGCTGGGCTGAGCTTTTTTAGCAAGGGGAGTACTAGGCATTATGGCAGCTTATTTAGAGACAAGATGAATCTTAGTGAAGTGTCAATGCCAAGGCATCATCTCTTTCCAAAAGCCACCTTATAGGCTGGAAGGTGTGTACCATTGCCTACATGGCCAAAATGTCCTTTCTGGCTGTGAAGTCTGTGAACACAAGTGCCTGCAGAATCCTCAGTGTTAAATATTTATAGGCATTGTGTTTTCCTGATGTCTTAATGCAAAATGCATTCAGGAAAGAAAACAGTTCTTCCAGAGAAGGAAAAAAGTTTTTTCAATGAATTACTTGGAGGCTCAGGGGTGACCTTATTGCTGTCTACAACTACCTGAGGGGTGGTTGTGGCCAGGAGGAGGTTGCTCTCTTCTCTCAGGTGGCCAGCACCAGAACGAGAGGACACAGCCTCAGGCTGTGCCAGGGGAGATTTAGGCTGGAGGTGAGGAGAAAGTTCTTCCCTGAGAGAGTCATTGGACACTGGAATGGGCTGCCCGGGGAGGTGGTGGAGTCGCCGTCCCTGGAGCTGTTCAAGGCAGGACTGGACGTGGCACTTGGTGCCATGGTCTGGCCTTGAGCTCTGTGGTAAAGGGTTGGACTTGATGATCTGTGAGGTCTCTTCCAACCCTGATGATATGGTGATAACATGTGAGTCAGTCTCTGCAAAGTCTTCAATCTTTACATAAAAACATGGATGATGATTCCTGGAGTTGAACTTTTCATATTTGGGACTTTTTAGAGAAGTACTTCGATAAGTTTCTAGGCAGACAACAACAGATCTAGATGCAGATTCATTTTCTCATGTCTTCTGTTTGTCAGGTAAGAGAATTCTTCCAGCTTTTAGTGAGTAGAGGATTTTCACAGTATCCCAGTATCACCAAGGTTGGAAGAGACCTCACAGATCATCAAGTCCAACCCTTTACCACAGAGCTCAAGGCCAGACCATGGCACCAAGTGCCACGTCCAGTCCTGCCTTGAACAGCTCCAGGGACGGCGACTCCACTACCTCCCCGGGCAGCCCATTCCAGTGTCCAATGACTCTCTCAGGGAAGAACTTTCTCCTCACCTCCAGCCTAAATTTCCCCTGGTGTAGCTTGAGGCTGTGTCCTCTTGTTCTGGTGCTGGCCACCTGAGAGAAGAGAGCAACCTCCTCCTGGCCACAACCTCCCCTCAGGTAGTTGTAGACAGCAATAAGGTCACCCCTGAGCCTCCTCTTCTCCAGGCTAACCAATCCCAGCTCCCTCAGCCTCTCCTCGTAGGGCTGTGCTCAAGGCCTCTCCCCAGCCTCGTTGCCCTTCTCTGGACACGCTCAAGCATCTCAATGTCCCTCCTAAACTGGGGGGCCCAGAACTGAACACAGTATTCAAGGTGTGGTCTAACCAGTGCAGAGTACAGGGGCAGAATTTTGCTCACAGCTAGAAAAATATCTGTATTATATAACACCAGTAGATGTTGTGTTCAGCTGTAGGTGAAAAGATACTGAATTTCTAATAGATTTTTTTTTTTTAATGATCATGTTTAAAGGGATGCAGAATGCACCAATAGGCTTTCATGGCAGATACCCATACAGCTTTATGACTGTCCTTCCAGTATCTGAAGAGGGCATACAAAAAAGCTGGGGAGGGACTTTTTAGGATATCAGGTAGTGACAGGACTGGGGGGAATGGAGCAAAGCTGGAGGTGGGGAGATTCAGACTGGGCATGAGGAGATGTTTAATGCCAGACTGGCTGAGGCTCTGTCCAGCCCGATCTAGGGTAGGGCATCCCTGCCCAAGGCAGGGGAGTTGGAACTGCCTGATCCTTGTGGTCCCTTCCAACCCTGAGTGATTCTGTGATTCTATAGGACCAAACAGAAGTAATTCCCAAAGAAGTAACAATGCTTCTAGCTTTCTATTTCAGTGTAACAGCTAAGATTTGTGAAACAATGCTGCGTGGCTGCTAATTATAGGCATCACTATTTACACGGCCTAACAGGAAGATGGAGATGTAAAAATAGCACCAAAGAGCCACTGACATTATGAAGAAAGCAGCTGTGCAGAGCATTGTTCTCTTGAAGAACGCAGACAGCATTTAAACAATGTAGTCTGCATAAATATGAAATCATACTTCATAGGTAATCATTGTTAGGAACTCTCTTTCAGAAGCAGTTTCCCTTAGAACTGGGTAACAGCAGAGTAACTTCTTTTGGAGGGTGAGTTTCACATGGGCACATGCCCCAAATGTTCCAAGTAACCTGTGCCAGTCATTGCCCCTTAGTGAGAAACTGCTGCTCTTCTGCCCTCAGCAACTGTGTGCCTCCAAGGAAGACAGGAGGAAGGAATGTGGAGTGCTGTAAAACTTCTTCCACAGGAGAAGTTTGTGCATAGATAGAGGAAGCAAGATCAAGGTAGAAGAGCGTTTTTCATTGATGTGAGTCTGTGAGAACAAAAAGTCAACCCCCCCCTTCCACCATGTTCCATTAAGGAGCAATGGTACTGTTAGTAGTTGCTTGAGCTCAGGGTCAGCCTCTCAGCTTTTTCCAGTTGAAATAGTAACATCTAAAGCCAAAAGAGATTACTGACAGAGATTCCTGAAGCAAATAATTCTTCTTTCTAATTTTTCTGTGCAAGGAAATAATTTCCCCACAATGCAGTTCCCAAAACTATGGAGAGAAAGTTGTATTTAATGGGCATCAGGTTAACCCCCCATACTCACACTTTGTGTGTGCTTTGTGAAGGAGAACTCCCTTTCAGAGCACAGGGGCTATAGCAGGGCTCTTACCTCCAGAAACGCATTTCTGCTACTTGACTTGAAAGCCTGTGGCCTTTGTGGGGAAAAAAGCCATCAAAGCCATCCATTTGTGAACCAGTTGATACATTTGTGCCAACAAAAGGTGGTATGTTCAGCTGGTCACCTGCCTCAACCAAGAAACGCCACTCAGGCCCCCTAAACTGGAAGGAGGCAGACCCTCCCTGGATCACAAACTGCAGCTGCACTGCTGAAACCCTTTCTGTCTTGAAAAGAGAGATGAAATTAATCATGGATTGAAATTGGTAGTGTGAGGAATCATCTTCCTTTGTGCAAACCCCAGCTTGAAGCCTCACAATAAGAATTCCAAAAGCCTGCCAGTACGGTTTTCCCTTTTTCCCCCTTGGAATTTAAATGGCTGCAAAAAGCCCTTTTAAAGTCCTTCTACCAAGTCGTCGATGTTCCTTGCTAATGTGAGCTCCCATATCTGCACAGGCTGTATAGTATGAAGGCCTTTTAAAATTGAAATCAATGCAATCATATGGCATTGTATGAAATGGATGATTTGGGATTCAACTCCATGCACTGCATCTCACATGGGTCCTATAGGATATATTTTTGCTTTTCTACTGCCTGTACAGGAATGAGACTGTTTAGAGACCAACTCGTGAATGCTCCTTCTAATGTTGTATCTTGAAGACATCAGCTACAAGTTCTACTCAGAGCTCCAAAATGCAGTAATATTTGAATGTTAAGTACAAACCCATCAAACTGTGTAGTTTCACCTCTCTTGATGACACATACCCAGGGTTTTGAAAAGAAAAGATGTTTGGAGTAGGGGATTTATTGGCTAGTTTGAATCTAAAGGTATTTGTACTGAATCTTTTAAGTTCTCACCATCCTTCACAGAACCCTCTAGAGGCAAAAAAGTCAACCAGTAGGAAAGGAGGAGATGTGCACCCTGCACCACGTGTGTCTGTGTGGCTGCTTTGCTTGGTAGTTGTCTTCTCTAAACCTCACAAGCATTGTTCAGTGAAAAATTCCTCAGAAAGTGGCTGAAGAGGCAGGTTGGGTTTTGTTTGGATCTAACAGGCTATAGTTTTACATTTTCCTTTCTCTGCTGCCGAAGAGCAAAGCATAGCAGGAATTCCAGCGAGAAATTCCCAGCTGGGTGATAGTGCAGTGCTTGCTGTAGCAGTACCACTTCTCCCAGCTCTGCCAGGAAACTGTTGAGACTGCATTTGAAATGCGCAGCACTGCTGCACAATAGCAAGGTGTTTCTGTTGGGGAAATGCTAGGTGGTGGGAGTAATCCCTGCCCTAGCCAAGCCTTACTGAAGTGGAAGGAAAAGGGAGCAGCAGTGTTCCTTTTATTCACATCCCTCATGATTGCCAGATAAGAAGCCAGGCAGTCTCCTTGCACTGAGGTCATGTTTAGAGATTAAGCCCTGTGGAGACCATTGCATTCCAACTGTTTCACCGCCTGCCCTTCCGGAGAGGTGAATAAGTGTTTTCCAGGACAAGTTGTTTGTCTCCCCTAATGTTTCACACCACCTCTCTTCTTATTTTTACAGTAAACTCTGGCCTAAATTGAGCTTCTAATAGCAGTAAGCAGTGTGTCAGCTGCAGCAGCTCTCAGTCTTCCTCCCGGGGTGGGCCCATCACACTGTATTCTACAGATAGGTACTGTCATCAGATACTGCCTTCTGGTCAGAGATGACTTCTGCTGCAACTGTGCAGATAAAATGATGGGTAGCACTGTGTTAGCAAGGTTGCACAAGTGAATATATGCGTAGTGCAGAGTCACCTACATAAATATCTCTCTGTGTGCAGATCCTCAGGCAAAACACAAGTGTTGTTAGAGTTCACAGGCAGCAGCCAACAGTAGGGTGCTCCTGAATGCAGCCTTCAAACATTAAAGCATTTAATGTGGAAAGTGCCCTGGGACAAGGACCAATCTTTCTGCTTTGTACACATTTTAATGACCTGTTAATGATCAACCACTGCTCTGCCTAGAAGATAGATTTTATAATGATATGATTCAAGCTGGTCTCTTCACTTAGAGATTATTCCATGTAATTCTGCTTTAGAAACAAGATACATGGATCTGGCTTGTAGTCATCCCATCCTATTCTATTAATATTTCTGTAGCTTCCAGGAGTTGGTTGCCAGGATCTCCTGCAGGAAAATAAGGCAAATTAAACCCAGAAGTTGCTAACTGTACTTGTAAAGGATCTGCTCCGTGGTCTGATTAGTCCAGTGTTCAGTCTTTGATAGTGACTGATACTGAGAACTTAGGGAGCAGTGTAAGAAGGAGCACACATGGCAAGATCCTTCCCTGCTCTGGAAGTTCCTAAACGTGCAGTTGTCTAGAAGCTAGACTTCAGACTTTTTTTGCTGCTTCATTCCCTTCCTAAGTTTCTAATCTTATTTTGTGACATTTGCAAACAAATTTGTCCTATTTTGAGTTTCCTGTCTGAATACCCACTACCCTGCTTCTGGTAATTCTTTTCAGACAAGACTTCCTGAGAAACTGTAAGGAATAAAGTCTCTTTTTTTGTAGTGATGCTATAGCTTTGGTGGGAGATGAGATAGCCTGTGTTTTGTCTTGCTTTATTTGAAACAAGACCAAGTGCAGGGTCCTGCATCTGGGTTGAGGGAATCCCAAGCACAGATAGAGGCTGGGAAGTGAGTGGCTGGAGAGCAGCTCTGAGGAGAAGAACTTGGGGGTGCTGCTGGAGGAGAAACTCAACAGGAGCCAGCAGTGTGCACTTGCAGCTCAGAAAGCCAAGCAGAGCCTGGGCTGCATCAGGAGAAGTGTGGCCAGCAGGGCCAGGGAGGTGATTCTCCCCCTCTGCTCTGCTGAGACCCCACCTGGACTACTGCATCCAGTTCTGGAGCCCCCTATTCCAAGAAGGATGTGGACATGCTGGAGTGTGTCCAGAGAAGGGCCACTGGGTTGATCAGAGGGCTGCAGCAGCTCTGCTGTGAGCACAGACTGAGAGAGTTGGGGCTGTGCAGTCTGCAGAAGAGGAGGCTCCCAGATGACCTTCTTGTGGCCTTCCAGGATCTGAAGGGGGCCTGTAAAAATGCTGAGGAGGGACTTTTTAGGCTCTCAGAGAGTGCCAGGACTGGGGGGAATGGAGCAAAGCTGAAGATGGGTAGGTTCAGGCTGGATGTGAGGAGGAAGTTGTTGAGCATGAGAGTGGTGAGAGGCTGGAATGGGTTGCCCTGTCCCTGGAGGTGTTTCAGGCCAGGCTGGATGGGACTGTGGGCAGCCTGCTCTAGGGTAGGGTGTCCCTGGGCATGGCAGGGGGGTTGGAACTGGCTGCTCCTTGTGGTCCCTTCCAACCCTGACTGATTCTGTGATTCTATGAAATCTAAGCTGCCTGCTCTAGGTCTGTGTTTGCTGATGCTAGCTCTGAGCTCAGGCATTCCATGTGTATGTTGCAGGTGAAGCAGCATTTGATCATTGTAATACACTGAGGTGGACAGTATGGTTTCTCTTACATCTTCTCAGCTGCAGTGAGGCAAAGTCCCACGCCACAGACAACTCCTCACACAGTACTTTCTGTGCTGCCAGTGAAGTCAACAGTGGTGGGTAGAGAATGAGTACCTTTGTGATTTATTCCTTTCAGACCGTAGACTCATTAGGGCAATAGGAAATTGTGGTATGCTCCTGCATCTTGCTCAGGTACTATCATCTTTGTGCCTAGGCAGTACTGCAGTATTGCAGCACCCGTTCTTATCAACAAAATAAGTGTCCTGCTTGCATGCCAGCCACTAACTGCCTTCCTCCCTCTGCTCTCCGCAGTAAGACTTCATCATTTTTTGGGCACTCCTGCAAACTGGCTCAGCCTCTCAGTGTGAATCCTTTTGTAAGTGCAAGCTGATACTCATATTGACTTGTGCTGCAGCCAGCTGAGTGTATCCCCACTGCTTGCTGATCTGGAGAATGAATGTCATGGTCCAGACATTAGGAATTAGGCCTTCTTTACTGACTCGGGGGCAGAGAGGTCTGGTCACTGTTTTTGTTTGGTGAAGGTGCTCTTGGAATCTTTCCTGAGGATCTGGAGTAGATGTGGGAGGACTTTGCTGCTCCAAGGAGCCATTGGATCTGTCACCTGTCTGAATTCTTACCCCAGAATAGGCATGCTTGAGATTGAATGAAATCTCTACCAGGGCACCTTGACCCATTCGAAGCCTGAGTCAGGAGGTTTCTCTGTGCAGGTTCTTCTTGTGGTAGGATTTCTACTAAAATACTGAGTAAGAATCATAGAAACATAGAATCAAGCAGGTTGGAAAAGACCTCCAAGATCATCCAGTCCAATTTATCCCCCAGCCCTATCCAATCAACTAGACCATGGCACTAAGTGCCTCATCCAGGCTTTTCTTGAACACCTCCAGGGATGGTGCCTCCACCACCTCCCTGGGCAGCCCATTCCAATGCCAATCACTCTCTCTGCCAACAACTTCCTCCTAACATCCAGCCTGTACTTTCCCTGGCACAACTTGAGACTGTCCCCCCTTGTTCTATTGGTGGTTGCCTGGGAGAAAAGGCCACCCCCCACAATGCTCCTTTTGAGCATATTTTGCTACTTTCAGTAGTTTTCTGGGTTAGCTAACTAAAAACAACCCCGTGGGGGAGTTCTCTCAAGTGATGGCTGGTGCTGACAGTGCTGTGAACCTGTGATGAGAGGTGCTTAGGGGTGCTGGCAGAGTCAAGAGCATGACAGTTTGAAGACTGGTGGGAGGACTCAGTGCTGGGACTGGCTGCTTGAAAAGCAATTTGAAATGTGTTCAGAGAACTTTAAGGAATTGTGTGAGAAGAGAAGTGGCTGAATGTTGCAGGGGTTTTGTGAATGGAAATGCTTTCACAGGTAGGAGAGACATGAGATCTGTAGCTGCTACTCAGTTTGACACAGTTCCATTGTACCGTGTGAGCGATAACATTCCTTGGTACGTCCATGATGACCACCGTGAGCATTGGGGGGGGGTTATATTTCAGTAGGAAGGCAGGTGTGACACTGGCAAAAACATGCAGAGGTCAAAGAAAGATTTGCTTATGAAGAGCCCAAGTTCTCACCTATGGGACTGTCTCACAAGAAGACAGTCCAAGTGAATCACAAACCTTTCCTTCACTGAGCAGCTCTTAGCAAAATGAATGCTTCCAACTTCCGATGACACCAAATGCTTATGGGGGAAAAGGGATATGCACTGTTTTCAGTCATGAGGAGGAGGATGGTAGTGACTGGCTGATGACAACTTGGGTAATGCTTTGTTTCAAAGCAGTGAGACTGTCAAAGAGAAACAGTAGGCTAAGGCAGTGTAGTGGTGAGGTTATTGAACAATATATTAAACACGGTCCTTGAAATTCTGAAGACACTTAAGAAGGGATCTTTTATCTCTCAAAATGTAGCTGAAAGATATTTTCTTTGTTTTCTTTTCATCTTTACTCAATATTAATAGAAATCATAGAATCATAAAATGGTTTAGGTTGGAAGGGACCTCAAGGATTATCGAGTTCCAGCTCCCTACCAGAGGCAGGGACACCTTCCCCTAGAACAGGTCACTCCAGGCATCATCCAACCTGGCCTTGAACACCTCCAGGGAGGGAACAGCCACAGCCTCCCTGGACAACCTGTGCCAGTGTCTCACCACCCTCACTGCAAACAACCCTTTCCTAACATCTAGTCTAAATCTCCCCTCTGCCAGTTCAAACCCATTCCCCCTTGTCCTGTCATTACCAGACCTTGTCAATAGTCCCTCCACAGCCTTCCTGTAGCCCCCTTCAGATACTGGAAGGCCACTCCAAGGTCTCCTCAAAGCCTTCTCTTCTCCAGGCTGCACAGCCCCAACTCTCTCAGCCTGTCCTCAGAGCAGAGCTGCTGCAGCCCTCTCAGCATCTTGGTGGCCTCCTCTGCACTGGCTCCAACACTTCCATGTCCTGCTTGTGTTGGGGGCTCCAGAACTGCACCTAGGACTGCAGGTGGGGTGTGAGGAGAGCAGAGCCAAGGGGCAGAATCCCCTCCCTTGCCCTGCTGCCCACACTGCTCTTGCTGCAGCCCAGCACAGGGTTGTGTCTGGGCTGCACTCACCCTGCAGGCTCCTGTGGAACTTTTCATCAGCCCAGACCCCCAGGGCCTGTTCCTCAGGGCTGCTCTCAGCCATTCCCTACCCAGCCTGGAGCTGTGCTTGGGATTGTGCCCACCCAGGTGCAGGACCTTACACTTGGCCTTGGTGAATGCCATGAGGTTGGCCTGGGCATATCTCTGCAGCTTGTCCAGGTCCCTCTGGATGGATCCCTTCCCTCTAGCAAGTGGACTGTGCCACACAGCTTGGTGCCACCTGCAGCCTTGGTGAGGGTGCACTGATTCCTCTGCCCATGCCACTGACAGAGCTGTTGAAATCTTTTTGAAGTTTGAATACCTCTGGTTTGAAAAGTTAAATTTTAAATCACATTTGTCACCCTGGGGTTTTTTTTTGCAGCACAAGCAAGACTTTAATGTCTTATATGTTAGTCTGATTTGATACTTGACTTATTTATCCAGTACTTGTATTTTTCCTTAGGCATTTTTCTCTCTGAACATCAAAATGCAATTTTCTAAATAACAGGGAAGAGTTTTGTGGTTTGGGTTTTTCAAGACTGGTTTTGTTTGGGATTGGTGGGGCTTAGTTTATATTTAGGTTGGTTTGAAGTAAAACAATTTATCCTTATTTTTAGTAGTTTGTGGATAAACCTGCATCTGATATTGCTGTGGTACCCAATACAGAAGTAAACTATCAAAGTTGCAGACACTCTAACTTAACATAACTCATGTGAAAGATTTCTGTGCGCGTTTTTGCTTATTTAGAAGGTTTCCTTTCAACCTGCAGGGCTTTGGAACTGCATGCAGATTGCCAGCTTGATGGTTTTACTTAGTATCTGAAGCCTGAGCGGGTGCCCTCCTCTGAAAAAAGCAGGGATGGTTCTCTCTCTAGTGGCAGAAGGCAGAACTGTTGTATGGCACTTCAGAGATACCGTACGGGAGCACAGAACATCTGATTGAAAGATGTTAAGTGCAGTGTAAACATTTACTCCATTTAGCCAGAAGGACAAACCCAACTCATTCTGTGTCTGTCAAATACAAGACACTTAAACCTGCCTGTTCTTACAACTAGCTGGCCTGGACATGGCTCACAGGAACAGTAGAGGAGGAATGTCCTGGTTTCCCCGTTTTACTCTTCATGTAACTTCTCCTCCCCACCTCCTGATACTCAGTATAAGTTCCTGAGTCTTGGTGTGTGATCCATGTCATAACAGGTTTGGGAGTTTGTTAGTCTTACCAAATGCTTCTGAACACCCAAAGGTTGGTTGTGTAATTCAGCATCAAATAAAGGGGGCAGAGGGGCTGTAGTGCTGAGCTGCAGGTCTGGCTGCCCCCAGGGATTCTCACCTTCTTGGTGCATGATGAAAAGCATTTCCAACCTTGGCTTCCAAAGGGCAGCAAAAGGTGAGATAAGAGACTAGGGAGCATGCATGAGAAATGTTCCTGCTCTTCCTGCCCATGAGTCTCCCTGGGGTATTTTTGTCTGCAAAATGTAGCCAGTGGAAGAAAAGGTTGAGACATTCACAGGCTGCTTGTGCTGCTACTACCACAGCTTCTAGCTTGTGATTTAGTAGTGAAATAATAATGTGCACTAATTTAGGTTGGTCTGTTTCTTCTAGTTGTAAATAGCCTTTAATGGGAGAGAGAAGCAAGGTGTCTTGCTTCCTGCTTGCTGCATTGTCTCCGTGTTTAAGTGACGTGAATACAGCAGACAAAAGTTGCTGCAAACATACAACACTTCTACTCTCCTTCTACCAGCATTTCTGTGTGTGCCAGTGGCAGCTCTGTGTGAATCTTACAGTACTTAGGTATACAGAGAACTCAAATTGTGCCAGGGAAAGTCTAGGCTGGATGTTAGGAGGAAGTTGTTGTCAGAGAGAGTGACTGGCATTGGAATGGGCGGCCCGGGGAGATGGTGGAGGCACCATCCCTGGAGGTGTTCAAGAAGAGATTGGATGAGGCACTTAGTGCCATGGTCTGGTTGACTGGATAGGGCTGGGGGATAAGTTGGACTGGATGATCTTGGAGGTCTCTTCCAACCTGGTTGATTCTATGATTCTATGAACTGCAATGGTCCTAGGGAGCATCTGTAGGATAAAGAATCTGAAAAGCTTTAAGCATATATGCCAAATAGGTTTGCTGGGGGGTGTGTGTGGTGTTATTATTATTTCATGAAGCCTTGGATTTTTAATCCCAGTCAGCTTTGCCACAGTGAGCCTTCCTTTTCCCTTGAAAGGGTTGCATAAACATTTTCAAGTCTATTGCTGAATTAACCACTCAAGATGAAGGCAGCAGAATTTCTAATGCTGGTGTCACTGGAGAGGAGTCACAACACTATGAGCTTTTGAAATGGCTTGCAAGTATCAATTAAATTCTGCAGTTCTTAAGCTGCTTCAGAAAGCAAACCTGGATACACAGATTAAAGATCACACCTGCTGACGTGTTCCCAGTGACAGGAGACAAGCTGAGACTCATCTGCTAGACAGCAAAAGCTTTGTTTTTTAAGTGACTAAATTGTCTGATGCTTTTGAAGCACTTGGCACTGCAGAAAAATTATGCCTCTTATTTAAGAGTTTGAATATGAAACTAAGCATCTAATTTTAAACCTGCACAGTCGATAATATTGAACCTCTCTGCAAGTTTATTTCCTTTTTATGCATCTGCCAACTGCTGAAGTATGCATTAGTGCCTTTGGCAGGTGAATGCGTTCTAGCAAAGGAGGTACCTAAGCAAGGGACACCCAAATGATCACAAAATAGATGTCCAAGGTGAAACCAGAGACTGCAGTCATCAAAGGAAAATACTTGCCCTTGTCATTGTGATGGCCTGGGAGTTCCCCACCCCCCCACTCTTATGAAATCACCCAGGCTAGACTCAGCTGGCTGGAAAGTTAAGGAATGAAGCTTTATATTCACAGCTCAACACAACAGACAAGCAGAGAGTTACAACAGTTACAGCTACAGACAGAAATAGACAAGGTAAAGGTGATACAGAAACACAGCAGCACTGCCAGAAACCAGAGTGCCCAGGAGGGGCTCCCAACCACCCTTCCACCTTCTCCCACCCCTCTGCCTTATCCCAGACTTTGCCTTATGTTAAGGTGAGCTGCAAGGTTTGGCAAGGAGGGTTAGAAAGCAGAAGGATTAGTTACACAGGAGCAGCCCAGGGAAAAAGCACAGGCTCCAACAGAGACACACAAACACTGTGTTATCCGTGTTTTGTGTTCTTGTTTTTATACATCTCACAAGCCCATGGGTGCAGCAGACACCAGCATTGGTTCCTTTCCACAGCCTAGCATCTATGTTTTATCACTAAAACATTCCCATTAGCATAAAGCCAGCACAGTCATGTACCAACAGGTGAAGTCATCTGACTTGAAAAAATAGACACAGCTAGTGGAGCATCTTTTAGTCCCAGATCTCAGCATCTGCTTTTATGGATTACCACATGCATGATTTCCTTGATGAGTTTTCCTCCCTTTCTCAGAGTATTTTTGATGGGATGTTCCTGTAATTCTTAATAAGCATATTCTGATTTGCTCATAAACTAAAGTCAAATATTTAGCTGTTACTCTAGCATGACTGCTTAGAATCATAGAATCAGCCAGTTTGGAAGAGAGCTCCAAGCTCAGCCAGTCCAACCTAGCACCCAGCCCTGGCCAATCAACCAGACCATGGCACTAAGTGCCCCAGCCAGGCTTGGCTTCAACACCTCCAGGCACAGTGCCTCCACCACCTCCCTGGGCAGCCCATTCCAATGCCAATCACTCTCTCTGACAACAACTTCCTCCTAACAGCCAGCCTAGACCTGCCCTGGCACAACTCCAGACTGTGTCCCCTTGTTCTATTGCTGGGTGCCTGGCAGCAGAGCCCAACCCCACCCGGCTACAGCCTCCCTTCAGGTAGTTGTAGGCAGCAATGAGCTCTGCCCTGAGCCTCCTCTGCTGCAGGCTGCACACCCCCAGCTCCCTCAGCCTCTCCTCACAGGGCTGTGCTCCAGGCCCCTCCCCAGCCTTGCTGCCCTTCTCCCAACACCTTCCAGCACCTCAACACCTCTCTTGAACTGAGGAGCCCAGAACTGGACACAGCACTCAAGGTGTGGCCTGAGCAGTGCTGAGCACAGGGGCACAAGAACCTCCCTTGTGCTGCTGCCCACACTGCTCCTGAGCCAGCCCAGGATGCCATTGGCTCTGCTGCCCACCTGGGCACTGCTGCCTCCTCTGCAGCTCCTCTCTGCCAGCACTCCCAGGTCCCTCTCTGCCTGGCTGCTCTCAGCCACTCTGGCCCCAGCCTGTAGTGCTGCTTGGGGTTGTTGTGGCCAAAGTGCAGAACCCTGCACTTGGCCTTGTTTGGTCTTATCCCATTGGCCTCTGCCCACCCATGCAGCCTGGCCAGGTCCCTCTGCAGGGCTCTCCTACCCCCCAACAGATCCACAGCTGCTCCTAGCTTGATGTCATCTGCAAACTTACTGATAATGATAATTACTGATAATGATAATGAGGCACAGGCCTTTCCCAGTTGCTGAGTGAAGCTCTCTCCCTGTCTTTCAGCTGACTTGAAGCACTGAAGGTAGATGTAGACTGTGCACACCAAATTACTGTGAGCACACCCCAGGTACTGCTGCTGCTGCTCCTTGCTTTACAGTACTGCATACCTAGCACTCACCAGATTCTGCATACTAGGTGCTCATCAAGATGTCATTTGAGTACAGTTATTCCCCCTGAGGAAGCTTGTTATCCAATCAAGAGGAGAAGTGGCATTCTCAGCTGCAGTAGATGCACAAGTGTCATCCAGTTTGCGCTCAGCTGTCGAGCGGCAAACGTGCAATGTAAGGCGCAGTCAGAATATTAGGAGGCAGGCTTTTGGCATGGCAGAAGCTCTCAGTATTTCACATGCTGAGAAGACAAGCTAATCACAAAGGACTTGTCTAGCTGTCTGTGTTCCTTGGACTTGGTAGGTGTCTTGCAGATGCTGACAGCCAGTGTGAAGTTCAATGTGTTGTGTATGTTTACGCATGCAGTAAAACCGTTTGCTGTGCCGAAGTGAATTGTTTGCCCTGAGACCATCTGACCTTTGCAGATCTAATCAAGAAATCTGAAATGTTAGCTCAGCCTCTCAGCTGCAGTAATACACAGCAAGAATACATCTAGGTCTAACTGAAAATGTCAGATGGGCTCTGGTATCCAACCCATCAGAGTTCCCATGCATACAAACCAAGAGTTGGTTGAGGCTATAAATCTGTAAGGTCCGTGGTGCATCTCAATTGCTTAGGTAAATTGTTCAGCCATAGCTACAA
Source organism: Pogoniulus pusillus (assembly GCF_015220805.1). Lineage (NCBI taxonomy): Eukaryota > Metazoa > Chordata > Aves > Piciformes > Lybiidae > Pogoniulus > Pogoniulus pusillus. The sequence goes on from NC_087295.1 coordinate 15,609,847, forward strand.
GCTAAAGCATGCATTAAAGGCAGTTCTTTGGAATACAGCTGTTTGCATATTAGAATCAGAGAATCATAGAATCAACCAGGTTGGAAGAGATCTCCAAGATCATCCAGTCCAACCAATCCTCCATCCCTAGCCAGTCAACCAGACCATGGCACTAAGTGCCTCATCCAATCTCTTCTTGAACACCTCCAGGGACGGTGCCTCCACCACCTCCCTGGGCAGCCCATTCCAATGCCAATCACTCTCTCTGCCAACAACTTCCTCCTAACATCCAGCCTAGACTTTCCCCGGCACAACTTGAGACTGTGTCCCCTTGTTCTATTGGTGGCTGCCTGGGAGAAGAGGCCACCCCCCACCTGGCTACAATGTCCCTTCAGGTAGTTGTAGACAGCAATGAGGTCACCCCTGAGCCTCCTCTTCTCCAGGCTAAAGGATTTTCAAAGGGGGTGGGTGGGGGGTGGGGTAATAAGACCAGGGTAGAATGCTTCTGGGAGAAATAGTGACCAGGGAGAGTACCAGAGCTCCAGTAAGTGTCCTGCCAGCTTTGTTGTGTGGTAATGTATGCTTAGTGGTCTCATCTAGCCTCTTTATCCTAAGGAAATGGAATTTTGGTGTCTAACCACTCCATTGAGATTGTTTAATCTTAAAGCAGGCATTATGCTAAAAGCCAGTTGCTTTTTAATCTAATCATGGGCAGTGCCTGCAGTTTGAGGCATTATTAACTGAACTGCTACAGTTAGTAAAATGTGGTTGGAAACAGAATTAAATTGAACTATTGGAACAGTTGCTGAGCTGATAACTTTGAATTAAAGAATAGTCTGTGTTTTAAACGACCTAATTAATGCCGTCTGAAGTGGCTTTGTGAGGTAATGCTGCCCTCCCCTGGTGTCCTGCAGGAAGTAGGAGCAAGTTCTAGGGGCTCCTATCAAAGAGAAATTGCTGAATTGGTGAAAACGTTAGAAAAACACTTCTTTGAAAGACCTTTCATAGAATCAGCCAGGTTGGAAGAGACGTCCAAGCTCATCCAGCCCAACCTAGCACCCAGCCCTGGCCAATCAACCAGACCATGGCACTAAGTGCCTCATCCAGGCTTGGCTTCAACACCTCCAGGCACAGCCACTCCACCACCTACCTGGGCAGCCCATTCCAATGCCAATCACTCTCTCTGGCAGGAACTGCCTCCTAACAGCCAGCCTAGACCTCCCCTGGCACAGCTTGAGGCTGTGTCCCCTTCTTCTGGTGCTGGGTGCCTGGCAGCAGAGCCCAACCCCACCTGGCTACAGCCTCCCTTCAGGTAGCTGTAGACAGCAATGAGCTCTGCCCTGAGCCTCCTCTTCTGCAGGCTGCACACCCCCAGCTCCCTCAGCCTCTCCTCACAGGGCTGTGCTCCAGGCCCCTCCCCAGCCTTGCTGCCCTTCTCTCAGCACCTTCCAGCACCTCAACATCTCTCTTGAATGGAGGAGCCAAGAACTGGACACATCACTCAAGGTGTGTCCTGAGTAGTGCTGAGCACAGGGGCAGAAGAACCTCCCTTGTCCTGCTGCCCACACTGCTCCTGAGCCAGCCCAGGATGCCATTGGCTCTGCTGCCCACCTGGGCACTGCTGCCTCCTCTTCAGCTACTCTCTCCCAGCACCCCCAGCTCCCTCTCTGCCTGGCTGCTCTCAGCCCCTCTGTCCCCAGCCTGTAGTGCTCCTTGGAGTTGTTGTGGCCAAAGTACAGAACCCTGCACTTGGCCTTGTTAAATTTCATCCTTATGTGCCCAGGGAGGTGGTGGAGTTGCCATCCCTGGAGGTGCTGAAGCAAAGCCTGGCTGGGGCACTTAGTGCCATGGCCTGGTTGTTTGGCTAGGGCTGGGTGATTGGCTGGAGCAGATGACCTTGGAGATCTCTCCCAACCTGGTTGATTCTATGATTCTATGAAATTGCCACATTCAGGCAAAATTTTCCCAGTTTGGTTTGCTTGAGGATTTCTCTGGAGTGTCAGTTCTTGTCTACTACTTAAGGGAAGGTTGCCTGGGAGATGTTTTAAGATCTGTGTGACATAATGACATTGACAACCTGACATGTTCTGGTCCAGCAGCACGTTACAATGGTGGTGGCTGTTGGTATATTTTACTACTACCATTTATGGAGCACCTCTGCTATGAGGACAGGCTACAAGAGTTGGGGCAAAATACTCTGTTCCAGCCTAACTCCAGCTACCCTCTGTTTTTCAATGGCCAGCTTAACCTTTACTTTTTCCCCACAGCAAACTGCTGGCTAAGCTGTCAGCCCATGGCTTGGATGGCAACACTCTGTGCTGGGTTAGGAACTGGCTGGAGGGCTGAGCCCAGAGAGTGGTGGTGAATGGTGCCACACCCAGCTGGCAGCTGTCCCTGGTGGTGTCCCTCAGGGATGAGTGCTGGGCCCCATCCTCTTTAACATCTTCATAGATGATCTGGATGAGGGCATGGAGTCAGTCATCAGCAAGTGTGCAGATGACACCAAGCTGGGGGCAGATGTGGCTGGGTTGGAGGGCAGAAGGGCTCTGCAGCAGGACCTTGACCGCCTGGACAGATGGGCAGAGGCCAATGGGATGGGGTTCAATAGCTCCAAGTGCAGGGTGCTGCACTTTGGCCACAGCAACCCCATGCAGAGATACAGGCTGGGGTCAGAGTGGCTGAGAGCAGCCAGACAGAGAGGGATCTGGGGGTGCTGATTGATACCCACCTGAACATGAGCCAGCAGTGTGCCCAGGTAGCCAAGAGAGCCAGTGGCATCCTGGCCTGCATCAGCAATGGTGTGGTCAGCAGGAGCAGGGAGGTCATTCTGCCCCTGTACTCTGCACTGGTTAGACCACACCTTGAGTGCTGTGTTCAGTTCTGGGCCCCCCAGTTTAGGAGGGACATTGAGATGCTTGAGCATGTCCAGAGAAGGGCAACGAGGCTGGGGAGAGGCCTTGAGCACAGCCCTACGAGGAGAGGCTGAGGGAGCTGGGATTGGTTAGCCTGGAGAAGAGGAGGCTCAGGGCAGACCTTATTGCTGTCTACAACTACCTGAGGGGAGGTTGTGGCCAGGAGGAGGTTGCTCTCTTCTCTCAGGTGGCCAGCACCAGAACAAGAGGACACAGCCTCAGGCTGTGCCAGGGGAGATTTAGGCTGGAGGTGAGGAGAAAGTTCTTCCCTGAGAGAGTCATTGGACACTGGAATGGGCTGCCCGGGGAGGTGGTGGAGTCGCCGTCCCTGGAGCTGTTCAAGGCAGGATTGGACATGGCACTTGGTGCCGTGGTCTGGCCTTGAGCTCTGTGGTAAAGGGTTGGACTTGATGATCTGTGAGGTCTCTTCCAACCCTGATGATACTGGGATACTGTGATACTTTGCTCCACCCTGTGTTGCAAATCTGGCTGTAGTAGTTTGAAAGTAATTTAGCAGGAAGGCTGGGGAGGGACTTTTGACGAGGTCTCGTAATGACAGTATGAGAGGGAATGGGTTTAAACTGGCAGAGGGGAGACAGAAAGTAGATGTTAGGAAAGGGTTATTTACAGTGAGGGTGGTGAGACACTGGCACAGGTTGCCCAGGGAGGTTGTGGAGCACAGAATCACCCAACGTGATCTTTGATCACGTTGGGTGATTCTGTGCTCCACAACCTCCCTGGAGGTGTTCAAGACCAGGTTGGATGAGGCCTTGAGTGACCTGTTCTAGTGGGAGGTGTCCCTGCCTATGGCAGGGGCTTGGAAATGAATGATCTTCGAGGTCCCTTCCAACCTAAACCATTTTCTGATTCTCTAGAAAGGTTCTAGGAGTTGCTCTGTGTCTGTGGTTCCTGCCAGTCCACAGAACAGGCTTGGAACATTTGGAGATAGACCTGCAACTATTCAGTTACCTGTAACTGTGGCAGATGGGACCTGAAGATCCCACTGGTCCTTCACACACTTCTGTTTTCTGAAGTTATTTGGCTGTTGGCACATCAGTAGTATTTACCTGCGTAGGCATAAGCTGGTGAACCACAATAAATAATCCTTTTGAGAGCTCACTGTCAAACCACTGCAAGTTTGGCTCCCTAATAGTTAAAGGTGAGCTGAATCAGCACTGACATGCTGCATTCTGCCTTTCTCTTTGTGACCCTGTCAGAGTAAAATCAGTTTTATTTGTTCTTCCCTGTTGTTAGATTAATATTCTGTCAGTGTAACTTCCTAACTCAGCTCATCAAATGCTTGTGTGAATGGGAGCAGTAGGTCATGGAACAGGTCATCTTGGGTGCCATCACAAAGCACCTGCAGGATAGCCAAGGGATCAGGCCCAGCCAGCATGGGTTTAGGAAGGGCAGGTCCTGCCTCACCAACCTGATCTCCTTTTATGATCAGGTTACCCGCCTGGTGCATGTGGGGCAGGCTGTGGATGTAGTCTACTTGGACTTCAGCAAAGCCTTTGACACTGTCTGCCACAAGAAGCTCCTAGCCAAGCTGGCAGCTCATGGTTTGGACAGATTCACTCTGTGCTGGATCAAGAACTGGCTGGATGGCAGAGCTCAGAGAGTGGTGGTGAATGGTGCCACATCCAGTTGGCAGCTGTCACTGGTGGTGTGCCCCAGGGATCAGTGCTGGGCACAGTCCTGTTCAATATCCTTATTGATGACCTGGACGAGGGGATTGAGTCCAGCATCAGTAAGTTTGCAGATGACACCAAGCTAGGAGCAGGTGTTGATCTGTTGGAAGGTAGCAGAGCCCTGCAGAGGGACCTGGCCAGGCTGGATGGGTGGGCAGAGGCCAGTGGGGTGAGATTTAACAAGGCCAAGTGCAGGGTTCTGCACTTTGGCCACAACAACCCCAAGCAGCACTACAGGCTGGGGACAGAGTGGCTGGAGAGCAGCCAGGAGGAAAGGGACCTGGGGGTACTGATAGATAGTAAGCTGAAGATAAGCCAGCAGTGTGCCCAGGTGGCCAAGAGAGCCAATGACATCTTGGCCTGCATCAGGAACAGTGTGGGCAGCAGGACAAGGGAGGTTATTCTTCCCCTGTACTCAGCACTGGTCAGACCACACCTTGAGTACTGTGTCCAGTTCTGGGCCCCTCGATTCAAGAAAGATGTTGAGGTGCTGGAACATGTCCAGAGAAGGGCAACGAAGCTGGTGAGGGGCCTGGAGCACAAATCCTATGAGGAGAGGTTGAGGGAGCTGGGGGTGTTTAGCCTGGAGAAGAGGAGGCTCAGGGGTGATCTTATTACTGTCTACAACTACCTGAAGGGGCATTGTAGCCAGGTGGGGGGTGGCCTCTTCTCCCAGGTAACCAGCAATAGAACAAGGGGACACAGCCTCAAGTTGTGCCAGGGTAGGTATAGGCTGGATGTTAGGAAGAAGTTCTTCACAGAGAGAGTGATTGGCATTGGAATGGGCTGCCCAGGGAGGTGGTGGAGGCATCGTCCCTGGGGGTCTTCAAGAAAAGCCTGGATGAGGCACTTAGTGCCATGGTCTGGTTGATTGGATAGGGCTGGGTGCTAGGTTGGACTGGATGATCTTGGAGGTCTCTTCCAACCTGGTTGATTCTATGATTCTATGATTCCTTGCCCTTGAACAAATGTGTGACTTCTAAGACTGTAACAGTTTTCTTTCTTCTCCATAACTTTTGCAGGTGTTGGGGCTGCTGGTGTGGACCCTGATTGCTGGGACAGAATACTTTCTATACCCAGCATTTGGCTGGGTGATGTTTGTAGCTGTGTTTTACTGGGTTCTTACCATCTTCTTTCTGATCATCTATATGACTATGACCTACACCAGGATTCCCCAGGTGCCATGGACCACAGTGGTAAATACATCCATTCTTTTTGTTTTGTTTTACATGTGATGGGATATGAAAACAACAAAATCTCAGTGCATTCTGGAGTTGTAGTGAACTGGCTGCACTTGTGCTTTTTGCACATTTCCCCCCAGTTACTGTGGCTAGATACCAGCAGCATTTATCCTTCTTGCTAACCTGACCCTACTGAGATAGTTTTTCACAGTGTCACAGTATCCCAGTATCATCAGGGTTGGAAGAGACCTCACAGATCATCAAGTCCAACCCTTTACCACAGAGCTCAAGGCCAGACCACGGCACCAAGTGCCATGTCCAATCCTGCCTTGAACAGCTCCAGGGACGGCGACTCCACCACCTCCCCGGGCAGCCCATTCCAGTGTCCAATGACTCTCTCAGGGAAGAACTTTCTCCTCACCTCCAGCCTAAATCTCCCCTGGTGCAGCCTGAGGCTGTGTCCTCTTGTTCTGGTGCTGGCCACCTGAGAGAAGAGAGCAACCTCCTCCTGGCCACAACCTCCCCTCAGGTAGTTGTAGACAGCAATAAGGTCTCCCCTGAGCCTCCTCTTCTCCAGGCTAACCAATCCCAGCTCCCTCAGCCTCTCCTCGTAGGGCTGTGCTCAAGGCCTCTCCCCAGCCTCGTTGCCCTTCTCTGGACACACTCAAGCATCTCAACGTCCCTTTTAAACTGGGGGGCCCAGAACTGAACACAATACTCAAGGTGTGGTCTAACCAGTGCAGAGTACAGGGGCACAGTTCACCATTTCCTTCAGCAGCTGATGTGCTGTCTTGACTTTTAATGATGTCTGTGGGGCCCCCTTTAAAGCAGGTATGCAGGGAGTGGAGTGATGCAGAGAGATGCAGAGAAAGAGGAACAGGCAGTCCCTCTGCTTTTATGGGACAGGAAGGGGGGGGGAGTGGGCTAACCATCACCTGGTGGTGTTCAGACTCATCCCTGGGGAGGAGTCAAAGCCCTAGGGCCAGGTTCAGGGTTACTCCCCCTGGAGTGTTAACCCTATACACTGTGTGACTGATACTCAAGCACAGGGGCTTCTTTTTCTCCCTGTACTACTTGGTTCCTGTGAACAATTGGTCTGTTGCTGCCCCTGAGGTAACAGACTTGGCCATATGGCTTAAACAGCAGAAATGCCTACTTGACTAAACACCATGTGTTGGAAGTGGGACCCTGGCCCTGAAAACGTGAGTCTGCCTCTGCTAAAGTAACAGCAGAGTTGGTTCAGAGGCAGCAACGGTCTGACAATCCATGTGTGACTTACTGTGGTGCTGAGAATTAGTGTTCTATACATGCAAAATGTGGGCCATGCCATCCCTTGCATTTATCTCAAGACCTAATGCAGATCAGATAAAGAGCTAATGTAGTCACAGGACAAAATCTCAGCTTTTGTAACCTGACCATGCCTGGCTGGTTGTGCCTCTCAACAGTGTAACTTGGGCTCCCCAGTTCAAGAGAGATAGGGAGCTGCTGAAAAGAGCCCATCCGAGAGCCATGAGCATGTCTGGGGGCCTTGAGCATCTCCCCTACGAATGGAGACTGAGAATCCTGGGGCTGTTTAGTCTGGAGAAGACAGAGGAGATCTTATCCATGTGTACAAATATCTGTGGGGTAGGTGTCAAGTGCAGGGGCCGATCTCTTTTTGGTGGTGTGCAGCAATAAGACAAGGACCAACAGCTACAAACTGGAACATAGAAGGTTTCACCTGAACATAAGGAGAAACTTCTTACAATGAGGGTGACAGAGCCCTGGAACAGGCTGCCCAGAGAGCTGTGGAGTCTCCTGGAGACTTTCAAAACTGGCCTGGATGCATTCCTATGTGAACTACCTTAGAGGATCCTGCTGGGCAGGACATAATGGCCTCTAAAAGTCCCTTCCAACATCTAAGGTTCTGTGATTCTGTGATTGTTTGCATGAATTTTATAACAGGATGGTGTTCAGGTTAATAGATTCTAAAAGTCATCTCATCCAAGTGGCTACTTGTGACCAATTAAAGAATTACTATGAATTTTAGTCTTCTGTTTGTCTGATACAGTAAAGTACGTTGGGAGGGGTTGCCCCTTGTTTGCTTTTTGTTTTGTTCTAGCTGAAGATTATGGACTAGGATTATTGGCTAGGATTCTGTTCTATTTATGATAAAATATATTTGAGTTCTGTGTTGCAAATAGCTTCTTATCACCTCTGTTGTGTACAGGAAGGAGACTCGTCCTGCCCTTTGCTGCTTTAATAAATAGCCAACTATAGCAACTACTAAGAACAACCAGAATCATGTTCAGATAAAATCATAGAATCAACTAGGTTGGAAGAGAGCTCCAAGCTCATCCAGCCCAACCCAGCACCCAGCCCTGGCCAATCAACCAGACCATGGCACTAAGTGCCCCAGCCAGGCTTGGCTTCAACACCTCCAGAGATGGTGCCTCCACCACCTCCCTGGGCAGCCCATTCCAATGCCAATCACTCTCTCTGACAACAACTTCCTAACAACATCCAGCCTAGACCTCCCCTGGCACAGCTTGAGACTGTGTCCCCTTGTTCTGTTGCTGCTTGCCTGGCAGCAGAGCCCAACCCCACCTGGCTACAGCCTCCCTTCAGGTGGTTGTAGTCAACAATGAGCTCTGCCCTGAGCCTCCTCTGCTGCAGGCTGCACCCCCCCAGCTCCCTCAGCCTCTCCTCACAGGGCTGTGCTCCAGGCCCCTCCCCAGCCTTGCTGCCTTTCTCTGGACACCTTCCAGCACCTCAACATCTCTCTGCAATGGAGGAGCCCAGAACTGGACACAGCACTCAAGGTGTGGCCTGAGCAGTGCTGAGCACAGGGGCAGAAGAACCTCCCTTGTCCTGCTGCCCACACTGCTCCTGAGCCAGCCCAGGATGCCATTGGCTCTGCTGCCCACCTTGGCACTGCTGCCTCATCCTCAGCTACTCTCAGCACCCTACTAGCACCCCCAGCTCCCTCTCTGCCTGGCTGCTCTCAGCCACTCTGGCCCCAGCCTGTAGCACTGCTTGGAGTTGAGGCCAAAGTGTAGAACCCTGCCCTTGGCCTTGTTCAATCTCATCCCATTGGCCTCTGCCCACCCATGCAACCTGTCCAGGTCCCTCTGCAGAGCTCTGCTACCCTCCAACAGCTCCACACCTGCACCTAGCTTGGTGTCATCTGCAAACTTACTAATGTTGGACTCAACCTCCTGGTCCAGATCATCAATAAAGATACTGACCAGCAATTATCATTAAGGCTACAACACTGCTATATAAATGTTGGGTTATTTCCATTACAGCAGTAAACATTTACATTTAAAGGTGTGGGTTTCTTCCCATTGCATTAGATGTAAGTAAAGTACCTTCAAAGAGAAAGCATCTTTGTATCCATTTGGATGCAGCTTTAGGCATCACCCTTTTTCACCAGTTTAACACTGGTACCAGACAACAGCTGCATGTAAATAAATTGCCTCTGATCTATGTGGTGGACAAGCTTGGAGTGTTTGACTTGTTTCTACTTCATATTGAGTGCACTTGGTGCCATGGTCTAGCCTTGAGCTCTGTGGTTAAGGGTTGGACTTGATGATCTGTGAGGTCTCTTCCAACCCTAATGATACTGTGATACTGTGAGTGTATTTCTTGCTCTGAGCTACAAAGATGCTGTAGATAAGGCCACATAAACGTAGGTTCAAAAGGTAGTCTTCTTTTATAGTAAAGGTAGTAGGAAGAGAAAACAAAAGCAAGATAAATAAAGGACACCTGCATTCCAGCTTCTTTTGCCCTGAGGTATTAAAAGAGCTGTTGGGAACACGTCTGGCTGGCCAAGAGGAATGTTTGTTCTCTTTTCAGAGACATGTTGTTGATGTCTTAGTTCAAGAAAGCATGGACACACCTTTGTGAGTGAGATTACACCCACCTAGTCTGATGTATCCTGAATTTCAGTCTCTGATAGTTATTGCTCTGCCTCCTTAGGCCACAGTTATCTCAAGCTGTGCCTACTGAATGCAGTATCCAAAATTCCATGTGGATTCCTCTGCCATAAATTAACTTTCTGCAGGTTAAGCACATCACCAGATTGCTTGAGATGCAGTTATTTTTACTGCAAATGAACCCAAAGGACATACTTCCAAACTGACTCTACTAAATAGTGCAAGTTCTTTGCTAAAACAATCAATGGAAGCTTTTAAAATCTGGTAAATTGGAGTTTAAGAAGCAGATGGTAATTTAGCATGAACCATTTGGTTTGAGTAATGCACTGGCAGTAAAGGCCCAGTCAGCCTGCACTGCATTCCATCTTCCCCAACAGTGTTATTTCCCAGGGCAGCACTTCTCAAAAATTATGTGCTTTTATCTTTTCTACATGACAAGGTAGTGCAGGGCTTTGTAGCTTCCCAGGGTAATTGAGTCTTTTTGGAATGGGAAATCTGAAAATAACAACAGTTTAGGCAATCACATTTGGAGTTTGGAAATCAGCTTTACAGAAGTGCTTGGAACTGGCGGTTGTTGGCATCTCATCCTGAAACCAAGCTTGATGGTTTATTGCTGCAATGTCCAGGTGAGATCTGGGGGTACAGATAATACCTTTTGCTAGGTCCACTTGATGGTAACAAGTGAGATAAGCCCCACTCTTTTCTAAGTGCATGAACAGCTCCAAGTGCAGGGTGCTGCACTTTGGCTACAACAACCCCATGGAGAGATACAGGCTGGGGTCAGAGTGGCTCGAGAGCAGCCAGACAGAGAGGGATCTGGGGGTGCTGATTGATACCCACCTGAACATGAGCCAGCAGTGTGCCCAGGTGGCCAAGAGAGCCAGTGGCATCCTGGCCTGCATCAGGAATGGTGTGGCCAGCAGGAGCAGGGAGGTCATTCTGCCTCTGTACTCTGCACTGGTTAGACCACACCTTGAGTGTTGTGTTCAGTTCTGGGCCCCCCAGTTTAGGAGGGACATTGAGATGCTTGAGCGTGTCCAGAGAAGGGCAACGAGGCTGGGGAGAGGCCTTGAGCACAGCCCTACGAGGAGAGGCTGAGGGAGCTGGGATTGGTTAGCCTGGAGAAGAGGAGGCTCAGGGGAGACCTTATTGCTGTCTACAACTACCTGAGGGGAGGTTGTGGCCAGGAGGAGGTTGCTCTCTTCTCTCAGGTGGCCAGCACCAGAACAAGAGGACACAGCCTCAGGCTACACCAGGGGAGATTTAGGCTGGAGGTGAGGAGAAAGTTCTTCCCTGAGAGAGTCATTGGACACTGGAATGGGCTGCCCGGGGAGGTGGTGGAGTCGCCGTCCCTGGAGCTGTTCAAGGCAGGATTGGACGTGGCACTTGGTGCCATGGTCTGGCCTTGAGCTCTGTGGTAAAGGGTTGGACTTGATGATCTGTGAGGTCTCTTCCAACCCTGATGATACTGGGATACTGTAATTAGACCTCATGTGCTAGGCTTTGGGCTCCATCTAAGCGTTCAGGTACTGCCCACCACTCCTCATGGAAAGATGGGGAAGTGGCCTAGTTCTAAATGCCCTAAGGGCTCAAGGGCTTAGGAATGTGCATGCCCTTCAGCCTGCTCTGAAAACTCAAAGAAGGCTTTCTGCATGGAAAGTCTTCCATAGGCAGTGATGGCCTGGAGGTTGGCCTGCTGACAGAGGATGGCACAGCATGCTGCGTTCTGGAGGGACCTGCACTTGGGAAAGCAGGCTTCCCTTCACATGGCTGTGAACTCTGTGCAGCACTGGAGCTTGTGGCACTGAGTCTGAAGTGAACTCTGCCAGCATCAAGTGCCCTGGAGATGGACTACCTTCCATACCAACATACAACATAGAATCAGTCAGGGTTGGAAGGCACCACAAGGATCAGCCAGTTCCAACCCCCCTGCCATGCCCAGGGACACCCTACCCTAGAGCAGGCTGCACACAGCCTCATCCAGCCTGGCCTTAAATACCTCCAGCCATGAGGCCTCCGCCACCTCCCTGGGCAACCCATTCCAGCCTCTCACCACTCTCATGCTCAACAACTTCCTCCTCATGTCCAGTCTGAGTCTCCCCACCTCCAGCTTTGCTCCATTCCCCCCAGTCCTGTCACTTCCTGATATCCTGAAAAGTCCCTCCCCAGCTTTTTGGTAGCCCACTTCAGATCCTGGAATGCCACAAGGAGGTCACCTGGGAGCCTCCTCTGCTCCAGCCTGCACAGCCTCAACTCTTTCAGTCTGTGCTCACAGCAGAGCTGCTCCAGCCCTCTGAGCATCCACTCAGTTCAAAGTGTTGCTCCATGCTTTGGTGCACTGAGGGAATTTGTTGATGTGGATATAGTTTGTCATTGCATTCTGAACTCTTCTTGGGCTGCAGCTCAGTTTTGAGGTTTTGCCAGAGTTGGTGACTAGTGGATTCAGTGGGCATGTATACCCAGTATCCACTGGGTCACTGTTATGGAGGGTAATTATGGGTTTAAACTGGCAGAGGGGAGATTCAAACTAGATGTAAGGGAAGGGTTCTTTACCTTGAGAGTGGTAAGACACTGGCACAGGTTGCCCAGGGAGGTTGTGGAACACAGAATCACCAAACACGAGATCACATTTGGTGATTCTGTGCTCCACAATCTCCCTGGAGGTGTTCAAGGCCAGGTTGGATGAAGCTTTGAGTGACCTGTTCTAGTGGGAGGTGTCCCTGCCTATGGCAGGGGCTGGAACTGGATGATCTTTGAGGTCACTTCCAACCTAAACCATTCCATGATTCTCTAATGATGCAAGATAATATCTTCTCAAAATTAATATTGTTTATGAATTTTGCTCTTCAGGAGTCTTGCTGCCCACTCAGTCATTTTTAACAATAATATCAGGTTCTTTGCAGTGGTTGTGGAAACATTATATAAAGGATAAAGAGAATCTGGAATGCTTCAGAAATAATCAGCAATGGTACAAACATTAAACTCAGTTGAACTGGAAGAGAGGCTCTTGCAGTCAATTTGACCGCTTGCCCACGAGATGGGCTCAGGAAGCTCCTTTCTGTGTAAGGCAGAAGGCTCTAGGTGGATTTACTTACAGTTTTGCTAAAGATTTGCTAAAGAGACTATTGAATCTTTACTCACAAAAATAAAAATCTCTGGATTTCCCAGGCCTAACTACAGCTTCAGACACCACCTAAACACTTGTAGGGAGTGCTGTCGGTGTCTTGTCAGCTGCTGAGGCTTCTGATCTTTCCAGGTTCTATCAAGAGTGCGTGGGAAAGAGGCAGACGATGTCTGACCTAGTCTAGGTTCCTTTTGGACAATCTGTGTCCCCTCCAGGGCTGCTTGTCCTGGCAGAAGCCTTGCAGGCAGGATGTCTTGCAGATGTGCAGCCTGGGCACAACATCGCGCTGGCTAAGCAAGCCTATCGCGGGAAGGTATTTAAAGCCTATTCCTGGTCAACTCGAAGCAGTTTCCAGGTAGACAAACCCAAAGCATCAGGGCTCGTTATGATGCAGCAGGGCTAGGTTATAGCTTAGCAGAGCATGGCAAGTACAATGGCAGAATCACTGCCAGAAGCAGAGAGCATGTTAGGCAAAAGCAGTGGCAGCAGCAGCAACATGTTGTGTTACCTGCTCACCTCTTTTATCAGTGTAGCCCGAGTCCAGTGGATCTCTGGACACAGATTAGCCAATCAGAATGGCACTTGGCTAAGTTTAACCATATTAGGTGAAGTCAGGGCTTGCCTTTACCTTTTAGGGCAGAACTCAAACAAGTGTATAAACATGAGTGGGTACCCTGTAAACAAGTTTGGACAGACATGGGGCACCAGGCCCTTTTGTCTTCCTTTCTCCCATCAGCAGAAGGAGAGAGAGCAGAAGAAAGTCTGGGCAAGCCAGGACATGCTCAGGCCTAATTTGGGCTATTTTTTGCCTTCCACAACAGTCACACCATGGAAATTAACTTGGAGCTGCACTATTATGGCAACATTTAGAGGCAATTGGAACAACAGAGCTAAAGGCTATGATATTTGCATGGCACCCTAGAATGCAAAGCTCAGGGCCAGAAACTAAAGGTTAGGAAGTGGTTTAAATTGAGTTTCTGGTTCCTGCAATTTTAACTGTGTGCAAAGCATGTCATGAGTATTCCACTTGGCACCAGTGAGCTAAAAGTATATTTCTACAGCCAAATTAATATGTATTAAACAAGTAACAGGGTGGAGTTGGGGGGTGGTTATTTTTAAAACAGGAATGGACTTCCTAGTGAGTAAGAGACCAAGTATTAAAATTAGATACTTTAAAAGATGTACAGGGGTTTTTTAAAGGCTTTCACCTTCTTGCAATTCTGTTCTCCCTCCCTTTTCTGTTTTCTGTCACAGGCAAAACCTGAACAAGTAGGGTTTTTGTCCTCTGTGTTATACAATCAGTATTATGTGCTTTGCTGCTTTCTTAGTAATGATCACAGATACCTTGAGACAAGAGAAAACACAGCATCTGTCACATGTGAGTCTTGCTGACCTATGACCTTGAGTGCTGTGTCCAGTTCTGGGCTCCTCAGTTCAAGAGAGATGTTGAGGTGCTGGAAGGTGTCCAGAGAAGGGCAGCAAGGCTGGGGAGGGGCCTGGAGCACAGCCCTGTGAGGAGAGGCTGAGGGAGCTGGGGGTGTGCAGCCTGCAGAAGAGGAGGCTCAGGGTAGAGCTCATTGCTGCCTGCAGCTGCCTGCAGGGAGGCTGCAGCCAGGTGGGGTTGGGCTCTGCTGCCAGGCAAGCAGCAACAGAGCAAGGAGACAGAGTCTCAAGCTGTGCCAAGGGAGGTCTAGGCTGGATGTTAGGAGGAAGTTGTTGTCAGAGAGAGTGATTGGCATTGGAATGGGCTACTCAGGGAGGTGATGGAGTTGCTGTCCTTGGAGGTGTTGAAGCCAAGCCTGGGTGGGGCACTTAGTGCCATGGTCTGGTTGCTTGGCCAGGGCTGGGTGCTAGGTTGGACTGGCTGAGCTTGGAGGTCTCTTCCAGCCTGGCTGATTCTATGATTCTACGTAGTCCGTTCAGACTGTTCTCCTTGGGTTCATCTGTATCTTTCTCCTCTCAAATACAGGCAGAACAGAAAGGTCCTGAAAGATTGAGGAGTACTACTGAAAGAAATGGCACCTTCTTTATCTTCTTCAGAAGCAAAGAAAACAAAGTTTTAGAAGCTTTGTGAATATTCATCCTTGATTCCTCCCGTGAATCTTTATGTAGATTAGAAATGTACTTTCAGCTTCGTGGTTCAATGTAGTGTCGTATTCCTACCGCCTAGCGCTTTGTGATTGCCAAACAGTGTCCTTAGTTTCACTTTTGGGAAGTCACAGCACACCAGCTTTAGGGGTTTTTCTGCATTCAGTGTGGTGAAGAGAGCAGTTTGCCCCAAAAATTGAAGATCTATAAACATTAGAACAAAATAAGCATTTCAATTTAATCTTACAGAGAGAAACTTGAAAGAAGGTAAAAACAGTTAGACTCACCTCTCTTGTGCAGATTGAATGTGTACCTTGGATTGCAGAGGAGGGCTTTGTAGTGTTGCAACAGAAAACAGCAACAAATGCATTTACATATTAACACTAACACTGTTTTGTGTATCAACAGGGTCTGTGTTTTAATGGAAGTGCCTTCCTTTTGTACCTCATTGCTGCCATTGTAGATGCATCTTCAGTTACCAAAGAACTTGACAGTCACAATTACAACAGCTGGGCAGCTTCTTCAGTGAGTTCCTGTTTTGTTTAAATCTCTTCTGTGTCCAGTGCAGTCATAGCAAGAGGCAGCTCGCTGGCAGGGAGGGTGACATGCCCGTGTTTGTCTGGGTTTTCGGGGAAGGAAATACGAGGCTGAATTAAAACAAAAAGTTTAAACTATTTAATATTATATACACTAGGAACCCCCCTCCTGTGCTAGTTAGAAGCAAGCTGGAATGTTTTGGTAGAAGAGCTTGATAACAGGCAGTGAAATGAAAAACAATTGTGTCTCCTTCTCTCACAGTCATGCTGAGAGCTCTGGGAAGAAGAAAGACTTTTTCTCCATTTTGTTTTTTTTCTCTTCTGCCTTTGCCTTCAGACCTGGTCACATCTCATTAACCCTGCTCCCACTAACCTTGCTCCCTAACCTCTTGGCTGCACTTCTCTTCTTCCTGAGAACTGGGGTAAGGTTGAGAGGGCAGGGAAGGTGTTGGGGTGGTTTGAGAGCCCCTCCTGGGGACTCAGGTTTCTGGGAGGAGAGTTGTGCTTTTGTATTGTTTATCCTTTGTATATTTCTGTATATAATTGTATATAACTGTATGTATTGTAAATAGCTGCTTGTAAATTCTGCTAGCTGTAAATAAATTGCTTCATCTATATTCCCAGAGGCCGTCTGAGTTAGCTGGGGCAAATACAAAGTGGGGGGGGGCGGGTAAGAGCCCAAACCATCACACCTCCCCAGCCTTATTTACAACTACCCCACGTAAGTCCTTCGTAAGCGGTTTGTGAATTAAATCACAGAATGGCTACGTATAAGAAATCAGGAATTTAGCAACAGTGTGAAAGAATTTAGGAAGAGAGTCTGTGGCGTGAAAGAGTTCCACTGGAAGGCTTTAGATTGTTCTGGCTTTAGAGCAAGTTTTCTCAGTTACTCACTGTCCGAATTCAGTCCTAAAAGTCCTAGATGTCGTGGATCGGGGCGCGCTGCCTGAGCTCCCGCGGCTCCGAGCCAAGCTGGGCGCTGGCGTCCGTCCGGAGGCTGGCGCTGATCGAAGCGCTGGCGAGTCGGCTGTAGCTTCGGTGCTGCAGTGCGAGTGCCGAGCTGTGCCGTGCCTCTGTGTGTGTGTGTGAGAGAGAGTGAGCGAGGGTACCCCTTTATTAGGATCATGCAGCATCTTAAATACTGTTCAGAAGAGGTGTGCCAGCCAGACTTGGGTCAAGTGGACAATACAGATTGGCTCAAAATTAGGTGTAAGGCACAGATAGGTTATTTTCTTACCGAAACAACCTGTGGCACCACCCCATCAGCCCCCAGCAGGTGTGCGTAGGGTGCTCACAGTGTCTCAGACCCAAGGTCCTTCTCCCAAAACAACGGCTCATGTTTACAGCTTATTCTCCTCTGGGGGAGAAATCTTCCCATAGCTAGGAACGGCGGCTGGGACAGCGGCTGTAGTCATGCAGGCAGATGGGAGCAATGTTTTGACTCCTTGATTGATGGTCTTTGAGCCACAATTCTGTCCAAATGAGGGCTTTGCAAGAGGGCTTTGCAACCCTCCACCACACCGTGTTCTGAAGTGTTAGGAGCTGCAGCTACAGGAGCTCACACACAAAACATTGGCGTTATCACCTGCAGGTAATCTAGTCCCTAGCTTTTGAAGGTGACTAGAAATTCCACCAGGAGGACATCAGAAACGGCTGCAATATGTTTTTTCCCCTGCCTTATCTGTCACCTGCTTTCTGGCAGAAGTTACAGCCTGCATGTCAGAACAGACAAAACACACTGAGTGACCACCAAGTCACCGTGACCCACTTGGACAGCCTCAAAGGCAGCTTAGCTCAGCTAACTGCACACGTGTGGATAAGGTGCACCAAGCACCATTGGGTAGTGTCTTGGGTTCTAATCCAAATTCCCAGAGACTGTAGTAAATTTGATAGACCCAATAACAATTTGTAGGGTGCCCTCCCCTCTTCCCCTTCTTTCCCAAAGGAAGGGATTAGATATAGGGAGAGAGAGATAAGCACACCCAAATAAATCAATCTCACTCGATTTGGAAGTCAAAAGGAAAAGTTTAACAATAACTTAGAAAGGCATTGGAGGTAGGGAAGTTTACAAAGGATAGGGAAGGGAAAATAGCAAAATACACAAGGTACAAATACAACCCGAGTGTGTGCTGGTGGCTTTGGCTGCCTCCTGTCTGCCACGGGGTATGCTGGTATGCGGGCAGAGATGTGTAGAGTGTGGTGTGTGGTGAGAGAGAGCAACAGGAAGCCTCTCTCCCTTATAGGACAGGAAGGGAGGGGCAGTGGGCTAACCATCACCTGGAGTGTGACCCACCCCTGGGGAGGGGTCAAAACCCCTAGGGTCAGGTTCAGGCTTACTCCCCCTGGAGTGTTAACCCTATACAGGTAGGTCCTGAAGCAGTATTACCGTTTCTGCAGTAACCTTCCTGGTAGAACCTCAGCTTCTGGCAGTCTTTTTTTCTGAGTTGGGTGGAGAGTGCTTAAACATCAAGTAATTTTCCAGCGTTTTAAGGTGGATGCAAGTCCTGTTTTACTGCCTTGCCACTTGAATTTGGAAGTCTAAAGCAGTCCGTCGGAGCGGCTGAAAAGCAGCTTCTTTATTTTAAAGAGCCTCGTCACCGAGCAGGTAGAGGCTTTCTCTGTTTCAGTTAAGGGAGTCACAAAGGGATTTTTGTGCTTGTTGTGGCAACAGCAGTCAAATTCCCTACAGTGATTCCAAATAAACACTGCTTCACTGACTGTTCATGCTCCTGCAGTTCTCCTCCCTGGGCTAGTCACAAATCCTCTCATCTGTCCGAAGCTTACTGTGTACAGCCATCAACCCCTGCTCTGTTTTTGTCCTGGGGTTTGGATGTGCTCCTGTCGTTTCAGTGGTGTTCAAGGCCTTTTCCCCCTGGCAGTTTTTAGCTATTGATCTGTTAGCCACTGCTGTTGACAGGAACTTGCTTACTGCTAAATAAGCTTCCCTCCTGCTTCAGGCTTTATACCAAATGCATGAATGCTCAGCGACTCCTGGGACGTTTGGAATCTCTTCCAATGCCTCCTCAGAGTGTTTATCTAATGTGTTGTCTAAACAAACTAATCAGTGTAGATTCTTGCTTTCTGAACTCGTGAAGGATTTCATGGGTAGATGTTTGTGAGAAGGCAGCAAATCATCTCTCCCCAGCAGTCATTCCTTGCTAGAAAGATTTTACATTACAGATTTTTTCCCATAGAAAATAGTATTACTGGAAAATAAGAATGCTACAACTTCAACATCGTCAGCTACAGGTTTTTGTGCCACAGAACACTTCAGAAGGGACTCACCAAGAGTTCTCTGTGGAGGGTTTGGGTTGCTTAAGAGTGCCCTGTCTCAGAGCTGAAGTGCCTGCCTAGCCCAGTGGTGGTATGCAAGCTAGAAACATTGGTGCAATCATAAAGTATTTGTAGGCTGGAAAGTGCCTCTGGAAGTAATCTGGCCCAAGCCTCCTCCCCCCACCCCCCACTTAAACCAGGGCTAACTCATACCAGGCTACCAGGGCCTTGTCCACGAGTTCCAAGTATTTCTGAGGATTGCCATTCCTGAATGACTTTGGGCCTCCATTGCCATGTTTAATTACTCCCTGTGACTGTATCCTTGTTTTTTCCTCTCATATCTAATTGAAATTTCTCTTGCCAGTTTCATTTGTTCTGTCTTGTCCTGTCATTGCTCACTCTAACAAAAGGAGTGTTAATGCTATTTGCAGTGTCACCTTAATTTAGTTACCAGCAGAAAACATTCTGGTCCTATCATAAGGCCATTTTGAGCATTATCTGTTTGAACGTGCAGTAATTAACAGGAGCCCAATCAGTGGCACTGAACTGGACTTCATCAACCCAACTGCAAGAGCTGACAGCTGCTCTGGCTTCTGGCTCTGTATACTGCAAGGCCTGTGGAAGCAGCACTACTGAGACTCTGTAGTTTTAATGTTTTAACAAGATAAACCTGCCCTGCTTCAGAAGGTTTACTCTCTAATCAGTCTCTGCTGATGGAGCAATATCTCAGTGTGGCTGCTGTCACTGCTGCTTGCTTTGAGGACCTCTGGAATTGGTACCCTCATCAGAACTGCTGTTTGAGAATGTCTGGGCCTGCATTTGGCTCCAAATTTTCCCTGTGAACAAAGGCACTTTGGTGCACAGTGTGCCTTGGTGAGGGACAGGTGGGCTACAGACAATTCCTGGAACACAGCAGCAGTGCAAGAGTGTTAGCTTCAGCGCACAGTGTCCCATGGACTGTCCCTGTCTTTACCAGCAGCAGGTATTGCCTAGGTGAGAGTACAGTACCAAAGATTCATACTGGGGCAGTATAATGTGGTGTGATGGTTTGGGAGTTCCCTGCCCCCCCCACTCTCATGAAATCACCCAGGCTAGACTCAGCCAGACGGAAAGTTAAGGAATGAAGCTTTATACTCACAGCTCAGCACAAGAGACAAGCAGAGAGTTACAGCAGTTACAGCTACAGACAGAGATAGACAAGGTAAAGGTAACACAGAAACACAACAGCCCTGCCAGAAACCAGAGTGCCCAGGAGGGGCTCCCAACCACCCTGCCACCTTCTTTCCACCCCCCTGCCTTATCCCAGAGTTCGCCTTACGTGCAAGGTGAGTTTGGAGGATCAGTAAGGGGGGTTAGAAAGCAGAAGGATTAGTTACACAGAAGCAGCCCAGGGAGACAGAGAACAGACTCTGACAGACAGGGACACTGACTCCCCTACTCTGTCCTGTCTGTGTTTTGTGTTCTTGTTTTTATCCATCTCAGCGAGCCTATGAGTGCAGCAGACATCAGCACTGTTTCCTTTTCACAGCCTGTAATCTAATTCTTCTCACTTGCATATTCCAGTTAGCCTCAAACTAGCACCAGTGGAGATGTCAGTCGAAACACACCGTGTTTAGTCTCCTAGGCCTGTATTTCTAGGTGGGGTATAAGCTTACTTGCAGAGTGTTGACTGCAGTGAGCACACCAGTAGAAGGAGGTGACAGTGCCATTTCAGGCAGTGGTCTCAAGTTTGGTGGGGTTTTTTGGGTTGGTTGGCTTTGCTAACACATTTCCCCCCTCTCTCCACAGTTCTTTGCCTTCGTCGTTACCTCCTGCTACGCTGGCAATACATATTTTAGCTTCATATCTTGGCGCTCACGAACGTTGCAGTGAGGGTTTGGCTCCAATGAACTCTGTGGAATCAAATGCCTTGTGGGTTATACCCTTCTGGCAGAAGAATGGAAGAGGGACCAGGTCTTTCCAAACGTTTCTATTAGAACCGATGCGATATTTTTTGTCAGAGGAGATGAAAGAATCATTTCTAATACCATCCTTAGAGACATCTAACACCAACTCTGTACTGTGTCATGGAAGTTCACACTGCTCCTTTTCATGTATTTTTCTGTACCTTGTATAGAAGTTACACTAAACTTTAAATAAATCTGACCTGGACAATGTGCCAGTTTTGTAAATGTAACTTGATTTGATCACAGAATCACAGAACCAACCAGGTTGGAAGAGAGCTCCAAGCTCAGCCAGCCCAACCTAGCACCCAGCCCTGGCCAAGCAACCAGACCATGGCACTAAGTGCCCCAGCCAGGCTTGGCTTCAACACCTCCAGGCACAGCCACTCCACCACCTCCCTGGGCAGCCCATTCCAATACCAATCAACTCTCTCTGTCAACAACTTCCTCCTAACATCCAGCCTAGACCTGCCCTGGCACAGCTTGAGACTGTGTCCCCTTGTTCTATTGCTGGTTGCCTAGCAGAAGAAACCAACCCCACCTGGCTACAGCCTCCCTTCAGGTAGTTATAGACAGCAATGAGGTCTGCCCTGAGCCTCCTCTTCTCCAGGCTGCACACCCCCAGCTCCCTCAGCCTCTCCTTGTAGGGTTTGTGTTCCAGGCCCCTCACCAGCTTTGTTGCCCTTCTCTGGACACCTTCCAGCACCTCAACATCTCTCTTGAATTGAGGAGCCCAGAACTGGACACAGCACTCAAGGTGTGGCCTGACCAGGGGCAGAATAACTTCTCTCGTCCTACTGGCCACAGTGTTCCTGAGCCAGCCCAGGATGCCATGGGCTCTCTTGGCCACATGGGCACACTGCTGCCTCATCTTCAGCTACTCTCTATGATCCTGGGTGCTGCAGATCCAAAGTAAGATTGATGCTGTCTCACTGTTGTTTATAAAAAGGGACATTGTGCAGAAAAATAAACCACCCCAGGCTCTGAAAATAAATAACTGATTGACTCAGCTGTGCATCTTTTGTGAGCTGGGAGCAGAAGGTTGCTTCTGTCAGTTTCTTTTCCAGTGTGAAATACATGTACCAGTGAGAATTTTGATGACCCTCTCAACCTGCGTCTTCTAACAGCTTCTCACAATCACGAGATTGCTTTTGGAGCCTGTTGCTGTAGGTCTGACATTCATTTTGAAGGTAAGTTGCATGTGAAATACTTTATCTTAACAGGTTTCTCACACTCAGAGTGCTCCAGGGCATAAGTCTTGCACTCCCATGCTGCTCAATGTGTAGCTTGCTGAGAGTATAACAAAACTCCTCCTGAAGGTAACACATTTTGTTTCTCAGGGGACTTGTGTTTTTCTCCCTTCTCATCATATTAGGCCATTAGTCTGTCCTAGCTAAAATCTGGGTTTCTACATCCCCCTAAGTGATACCAAGATTAAATCCATAGGAGCATTGTCAAGATGCCAGTGCTGGAAGCAAATTCCTCTCCTTTCCCTGTCTGCTGGCATAATCTGAGTTACCAGTGTAATGACTTGAATACTGAATTTAAATACTGAAATATTTTTTATTCAGGTGTGAAAGAAGATTATGACTTTCAACACAGACAACTTTCAAAAGTACTTTCAAATACAAATCACCTAAGGCTTTCTTTCCAGGAATTATATGGAGAGCAAAAGGTCGAGATTGTTTGTGCTGTCATTGAGAGGTTTTCCTCTTTTAAAACTACTGGTAAAGATTTGTTCCTGGGTTAAGAAGGTTTGGACTCTGTTCCAGTCTTCAGAAAGCCAAACAATTAAATATTATTGTAGAATCATAGAATCAACAAGATTGGAAGGGAGTTCCAAGCTCACCCAGCCCAACCTAACACCCAGCCCTGGCCAATCAACCAGACCAGGGCACTAAGTGCCCCAGCCAAGCTTGGCTGCAACACCTCCAGCCACAGCCACTCCACCACCTCCCTGGGCAGCCCATTCCAATGCCAATCACTCTCTCTGGGAAGAATTTCCTTTGTACTAGAGAAATCTTACTGCTTACTACTGTATTTCTCCCTGTAACCAAACGGGTGTGCCCTGCAGCAAAGAGTCACCAGACAGCTAATTCTGTTCCCAGCCACATTGTTTTCTTGCTTATCTGTTGGAGTCAAAAGGTTTCAGTTCAAGGGAAGCCAAGATACTATTTTCAAACTAGTGTCTATATCTGTAGGCTGCATCTGGCTTGTACAGCACCGGCCAGGCTGCCTGCTCCCTGCCAAAATCACTCCTGGGTGAGAAGGAAGAGGGGCTACCAACTGTGCATTTTACCTGCACAGGTACTATGTCATTACAGTCCCATACACTCTTTTTCATTGCTGGAAACAAATCAAAGGCTTAAAGCTGATACAAATGTTAACTGATGAAATGTGACTACAGCTATAGGCAGAATTAAAGTCTCACCAGTGATCTCTCATCAGTAACTACACCTTCACAGTAACAGATTCTTCCTTAACTAGCATTTGGTGTTCCTGCCCAGGGAGGTGGTGGAGTCGCTGTCCCTGGAGCTGTTCAAGGCAGGACTGGACGTGGCACTTGGTGCCATGGTCTAGCCTTGGGCACTGTGGTAAAGGGTTGGACTTGATGATCTGTGAGGTCTCTTCCAACCTTGGTGATACTGGGATACTGGGATACTGTAATGTGACTGTGTTTGCAGAAATGTTTCACTGCTCTGTGGTCCAGTCTAAAGTCATCACCCAGACAACATGTGTGAAAAGATGTAGCAAGAGGGAGGAGAGATACGATGAGGCAATAAGCTTCATCCAGTCTGACAAAAACTGTTATGGAAACTGTTTTACATGTCAGAATAAGCCCCTTTAGTGAAGGGCAAAACTGCACTATTACCAGGTAAGAAATGATATGGCTAAATATTTATCACCTCTGAGTCTTCAGTGATCCTGAAGGGAAGGTGCAAGGAATGTCTCCTAAAGGCAGATCTTCTGGATTCTAAAAAGACCATAGTGGATAGGAGTTTGTGTCTTGCTTGGCCTTGCTTTTCCATCACACACCATAACTCACCTGAAAAAAGAGAACTGTCTGTCTTCTCATGCTCTTTCTTGTCTGGTTTGTTTCTCAGTGTTCCTCACATACTGTCATAAATGTTCAGTTGGAATGGGAGGACTCTGCAGAAGTCAAGAACTACTTCTGAAGTTTTGTCATCCTATTTCAGGCTTGAAAGGTCCAAGCAGCCAAAAGGTTATCTGTTTCTTCCAGTGTATTCATCTTAAATACTGACTTGCAGACGATGACTTACACATTCCTATGTTCTAATACTGATAAGGAAGATAAGCTGGCTGTGACTGAGAACAACTACAAAAAGCTTTGTGGTGGTAGGCACTGCTTAGCATTCAGAGGATTTAAAAGAGCAACATTCAATACATTGGTAAGACTCTTAATAGAGACACTTAGCAGAATGAACAATATGCCAATCACTAGCAAAAGGAAGGTATTTGACAAGACAAATAACTTGTTTCTCTCTGAGAAATCTAAGCCACCTACATACACAACTGTCATAGAATCAGAGAATGGTTTAGGTTGGAAGGGACCTCAAGGATCATCCACTTCCAACTCCCTGCCATAGGCAGGTGTATAGGGTTAACACTCCAGGAGGAGTAACCCTGAACCTGACCCTAGAGGTCTTGACCCCTCCCCAGGGGTGGGTCTGAACACCACCTGGTGATGGTGAGCCCACTGCCCCCTTCTTGTCCCATAAAAGCAGGGGGACTTCCTACTTCTCTCTCTCTCTGCATTGCTCTTGCTCTCTCTCCGCACCTCCCCGCATCACTCCGCTCCCTGCATACCCCGTGGCAGACACGAGGCAGCCAAAGCCACCAGCACACACTTGGGTTGTATTTATACCTTTTGTATTTTGCTTTTCCCTTCCCTATACCTTTGTAACCTCCCTACCTCAGATACCTCTTTCTAAGTTATTGTTAAACTGTTCCTTTTAACTTCCAAATCGAGTGAGATTGATTTATCTGGGTGTGCTTACCTTTCCTCTCTACTGCTAACTCCTTTCTTTTGGGAAGGGAGGGAGGAGAGGGAAGGGCACTCTACAAATTGTTATTGGCTCTATCAAATTTATTAGAGTCTCTGGGAATTTAAATTAGAACTGAGACAGCAGGGACACCTCCCACTAGAACAGGTCACTCAAGGCCTCATCCAGCCTGGCCTTGAACACCTCCAGGGAGGGAGCAGCCACAACCTCCCTGGGCAACCTGTGCCAGTGTCTCACCACCCTCACTGCAGAGAACTTCCCAACACCTACTCTGAATCTCCTTTCTTCCAGTTCAAACCCATTCCCCCTTGTCCTGTCATTACAAGACCTTATCAATAGTCCCTCCACAGCCTCCCAGTAGCTCCCTTCAGGTACTGGAAGGCCACTGTAAGGTCTCCTGAAAGCCTTCTCCAGTCTGCAGAGCTCCAGCTCTCTCAGCCTGTCCTCAGAGCAGAGCTCTTGGTGGCCTCCTCTGGACTGGCTCCAACACTTCCATGTCCTTCTTGTGTTGGTGGCTCCAGAACTGCCCCCAGGACTGCAGCACAGGGTTGCTGTCTGGGCTGCACTCACACTACAGGCTCATGTGGAGATTTTCATCAGCCCAGACTCCCAGCTTGGAGCTGTGCTTGGGATTGCACCCACCCAGGCGCAGGACCTTACACTTGGCCTTGTTGAATGTCTTGAGGTTAGCCTGGGCACAGCTCTGCAGCCTGTCCAGGTCCCTCTGGATAGATTCCTGTCCTCTGGCAAGTCGACTGTGCCACACAGCTTGGTGCCATCTGCAAACTTGTCATGGGTAAGGTTGGGTCTGGACACTAGACAGAGGCCATGCTCTTACAGCAAGCTTCATTTGTTAAGGAGTTCTTGGTGTCATCATACATGATGCATTTAACAAGTTGAAGAGTGTAAGAACTAGTAAAATCCTCAGCAGTGTTTTAGTCTTTTCCAGTGGTTTACAGAACATGTATGGCTGCTGTTCTACTTCCATTAATTTAGAGGTGTTTGTTTCACTGGTCTGATCTGCAGGGCCCCAGACACATACACACTTTCAGAAGAAGTTAAGAGCTAAGGAAGCTGGATCAGTGGGTAAGAAGACTTTATTTCTTAATAGGAAGTACAGAAGCTACTAGAACCTTCCTCCACAGGGCTCGCAAGCAACCTAGACATGCATGTGCTTCTGAGCTGGAACTGTAAGGACAAGGGTTCTGCACTTCGGCCACAATAACCCCAAGCAGCACTATAGGCTGGGGACTGAGTGGCTGGAGAGCAGCCAGGAGGAAAGGGACCTGGGGGTACTGATAGATAGTAAGCTGAAGATGAGCCAGCAGTGTGCCCAGGTGGCCAAGAGAGCCAATGGCATCCTGGCCTGCATCAGCAACAGTGTGGCCAGTAGGACAAGGGAGGTTATTCTTCCCCTGTACTCAGCACTGGTCAGGCCACACCTTGAGTACTGTGTCCAGTTCTGGGCCCCTCAATTCAAGAAAGATGTTGAGGTACTGGAACATGTCCAGAGAAGGGCAACAAAGCTGGTGAGGGGCCTGGAGCACAAATCCTATGAGGAGAGGTTGAGGGAACTGGGCCTGTTTAGCCTGGAGAAGAGGAGGCTCAGGGGTGATCTTATTACTGTCTACAACTACCTGAAGGGACATTGTAGCCAGGTGGGGGGTGGCCTCTTCTCCCAGGTAACCAGCAATAGAACAAGGGGACACAGTCTCAAGTTGTGCCAGGGTAGGTATAGGCTGGATGTTAGGAAGAAGTTTTTCACAGAGAGAGTGATTGGCATTGGAATGGGCTGCCCAGGGAGGTGGTGGAGGCACCGTCCCTGGGGGTCTTCAAGAAAAGACTGGATGAGGCACTCAGTGACATGGTCTGGTTGACTGGCTAGGGCTGGGTGATAGGTTGGACTCGATGATCTTGGAGGTCTCTTCCAACCTGGTTGATTCTATGATTCTATGATTCTATGATTCTATGATTCTAAGACCGAAGAAACCCTTGAAAACAAACAAACACAATGCACAAAATCTTTCTCAGTAGCTAGCATTTTGTGTCTGTGAAGACTGGCAGAGTTGTAGCTTTGGCATCTAGTGGCAGGATAAAATTTGGTGCCATAGGTAATATCTTTTATTACAGCTACCAGCTGGCGTAATACAAGTCCCAAACTATTTAGTGCTTGTCTGTTACAGACCACTGCCCACACTGCAAACGTTCTTACTCTAGCCTCTTAGATCATATGTTTTACCTATCTGCCCTCCTAAGAATTTCAGTTGCTGAAGGAGCTATTAAATGCTTCATATGATCAGAAAGTGCATCCTAACTGCAGGACAGAGCAGCAGAAGTTGGAGTTGCTGCTTACCATTTCAGTTGCTGCAGGAGAGGTTAAATGCTAAATACGATCAGAAAGTGCATCCTAACTGCAGGACAGAGCAGCAGAAGTTGGAGTTGCTGCTCACCATTTCAGTTGCTGCAGGAGATGTTAAATGCTAAATACGATCAGAAAGTGCATCCTAACTGCAGAACAGAGCAGTAGAAGTTGGAGTTGCTGCTCTGCTAAGTGTAGAAGCAGCACACGCCTGGCTGGGAGGCTCAGTGTTGCCTCACTTGTTGGAAAGCAAAACAGAGCTATTTTTAAACTTGAGGAAATATGTAGCTTCCTTTGCTGGGTTTTTGAAGTATCTCTGCCTGACGGAGCTGGTGCTGTTCGCAGCGGTTATCTCCAGGGCCAAGTACCGGAGCAGCTCCCCGCCGTGGACATCGCTGACAAGCTTTGGCACGCCGAGGCGTCCTTTACCGTCCGAGCAAATCTGCCACCGGCTGCGGCAGCCGGTTGCGTGCGGAGCCGCGCTCCAAGGGCTCCACAGTGTTCCGCGGAGTGTCCCGCTCCCCGCTCGGGAACGCTCGCCAGCAGCGGCTGCCTGTTTCCACGTAACCGCCCGCCGGGCGGAACGGCGCAGCGGCAGCGGCGGGTCGCGGCTCTGCCCGCCGGGAGGGGCCCCCGCGCCCCGCCGCTGGGCTTCGTCCCCAGCCCCGCTCCCCCCGCGCGGGAAACCCCCGCGGCAGCCGCGGGGCGAGGGCGGGCGGGGAGGCGCCGAGCTCCGCCCGGCCCCGGCCAGCCCGGGCGCTGCGTCCCGCCCCTCGCGGTCCCGCCCCGTCCCGTCTGTACCTCTGCCGCGGCGGCGGCGGCGCGGGGAGTGCGGGCAGGAGCCATGTCGCACGGGGCGCGAGTGATCCGCACGGGGGTGAGCAGCGCAGGGCCTGCGGGACCGCCGGCCCACACCGCCGCCTCCCCCGCGGCGGACTCGGACGCGCGGCTGGTGGACGGTTCTTATTTCCGCTCCTGCGGCGGCATGCTGAAGGTGGCCCAGATGGTAAGGGGCCAGCGGGCGAGGCGGGGGCGGCTGCTGGGACCCTCGGTTCTGCTGGGCGCTCCCCGCGGCGAGGGGTCCGGAGAGCGCCGTCGCCGGGCGCGGGAGTCGCAGCTCGGAGCGGCCGTGGCCGCTGCGGTCCCGCTGCTCAGCTCGCGGGGAGCAGCAGAGGTCTCCGCGCCTCTGGCCGGGCGAGGCGCCCGGGGCCGTCGGAAGCCTCCTCTGCCTTGTGAGGCAGTAGCACAAGCTTCCAGCCCGACGGGCGACTGCGAGCCGCGGCTAAGGCTGCTCGCTTCGCCTTCTGCCTGGTCTTACCTTGATCAGTGCTAACTCCTCCTTGCCATTAACGACGATGGTCACGCTGATGGAAAGGCAGGTCGTGCCCCAGGGGGACACCTCATTCCTTAGCACAGAGCCAAGTGCCAGCACCAGCAGCGGGCGGGTAGGGGTGGGCACCGCAGCTGAGACTGCTCGTCTGGTCTGCTCTGTGCCTTGGAGACCTCCAGCAGGGCCATACTGACCTGGGGAGGCCTCTGGGAGATGTGTGACGGAAAAACAGAAAGTGTGGAGAAATGGAGAGCAGAGAACTGCTGGTGCCGAATGAAGCCTTCGCTTGGCTGAGCACGGGAAGCCCTGCGCCGTCCGGATGCAGATAGGATCGGCAGGTCTTTATCTGAAACCGGTTCTTTACGCTGAACCTAGAAACATTCCCGCGTTCGTGTTAGTGTGCCTTACCAAGAAAACCACCATGCCGACAGGACAGGGGTAAGGTCTTTTGTATCAGACATAGCTCATGCTAGGTTGCATGCTGGGACTCTGAACAGCTGTGATTATGAAGGGGGATTATAACTCTCTTCGATTCTTCCTCGAGTCTTTTTGCCAAGAAGTAGACGATATGAGAGAGAGCAAGAAATGCTCCAGCACTTACTCCGATGTTAAGGACTGTTCGCAGTGCTTGCAGACTAAAAAGAAACTTGATTGTATATGCATGAAATAATCTAATAGATGACAACAATATGCTATGGAAAGATAAGAAGGAGGCAGAAGATAAAGTGACAGCTGGTCTGTAAGATTGGTCATAGCACAAGGACTGAAAGTCAGCAGTGAAGGGACTGTGTGGCAATACAGAATCATAGAGTGGGTTGGGTTGGAAGGGACCTCCAGGCTCATCCAGTTACTGATTTGTTGCTAAAGTCTGAATGTTTGCAGTGCTTTCTCTTCGAATTCTGGGTGCTGAGATGTCAAGCAGAGTGAAATTAGGAAGCAAACAAACTGTTATCCTTGCTTATGTGCCTGCATTGGCTTTGAAAAGGTAATGCAATTTAGCACTGAGCTCTGCCTTTCTGGTGCTTAGGGAACTGCCTAAACACTTTGAAAATGAAAGGGAAGGGAAAAGACAGTCCTGTGACTTGTGCACTTTGCTTGGCAGTAAGACAGTTTGAAAACTGGTTTTCGTGCATGAGGGTTACTAATGTTAGTGGGGGCTTCACTTGCAGAATCTATTCTGAGCTGGCACTCTGATTTTACCTGGAAGTTGAGAAGAATCTTCACCATCTAACGCCCACACCAGTGGTGATTAATGCAGCTTTTGGTCTTTTTGGTCTATTTTTTCTTTCTACTTTCTCTTTTGTCTTTATTTTTCCTTTGTATTTGCAATTTAGCCAAGATTAGTGGGGATAGATGCAGGATCCCCTAGTGGCCGCCGTGCCCAGCAGTGAGTGTGTGTGTGTCTGTGTGCACAATATACTTACACCAGAGAAGCTAAATAACTTCAGTTTTAGCTAGCTTGGCAAAAGTGACACATGTGTACTGGTTTATAGGAAGCATGTATGTGGTCTGTGCCTGTGCTACTGCTGCCATGTGTCATTGTAAGACTTTTTAGGAACCTGTGTTAGGTGTGTGAGTTCACAGGCTCACAGGATGTCAGGGGTTGGAAGGGACCCAGAGAGATCATCCAGTCCAACCCCCCTGCCAGAGCAGGACCACACAATGTAGCTCAGGTCACACAGGAACACATCCAGACAGGCCTGGAAAGGCTCCAGAGAAGGAGACTCCACAACCTCTCTGGGCAGCCTGTGCCAGGGCTCTGGGACCCTTACATTAAAAGAAGTTCCTCCTTGTATTGAACTGTAACCTCCTGTGCTGCAGCTTCCATCCGTTGCTCCTTGTCCTATGCCAGGGAGCAGTGAGCAGAGCCTGTCCCCTCCCTCCTGACCCCCAGCCCTCAGATGTTTATAAACATTGATTAAATCCCCTCTCGGTCTTCTCTTCTCCAGACTAAGCAGCCCCAGGTCCCTCAGCCTCTCCTCATCAGGCAGTGCTCCAGTCCCTTCAACATCCTGGTAGCCTTCCACTGAACCTTCTCCAGCAGATCCCTGTCCCTCTTCAACTGGGGAGCCCAGATCTGAAGGCAGTACTCTACCAGGGCAGAGTAGAGGGGGAGTTCTCAGCAAAGAGATTCTTGGAAGCAGTTTGAGGCATCTCGTGCTGTTAGAGACATCAGTGTGAATTTGTGCCCATAGTGCAATCAGAGCAGCCCAAGTGGCAGTGTTGGTAGACTGAACCAAACCTGGTTCATCTGAATTTCTTCTGGAGTCCCTCTTGTGCCATTCCTGGTTTTGCATCCTGGAGGATGACACAGGCAGTGTATTGGGCTGCTTTCCACACAGATCATGTTTGACTGTGGACCTTATGAAGGTATCCTATCATCTTAGCAGTTGACTGGTAGGAATTGTTCTGATCCTGTCACCTGTTCAAAAGTACTGCTGCAAAGATTTGAAGACAGAAAGGAGGCAAGAAGGTGTTGAGAGCTGACGTGTAGAGCCAGCACAGCACAGTGCGTGCTTCTGTAGGTCTCTGAGGCTTCTCTTAACTCTTCTTGGATTGTTTTTTGTTTCTGGGCTCTAACTTTGATCACAGCTCAAACTGAAGGTGATTGTTCTCACAACAACACTCTTCTCACCAAGCAATCAACAGTTCTGGCACAGTAAGCACAGCCTCAGAATACAAGGGGGTTTAAGCTAAAGCCAGTGCTGATTCCTTCTGCTCAATATGAGCTGGGAAAGAGCAGACTCACCAGTAAGAAAAGAAGACAATCAGAATTATCTTCCAAAGGCTGAAGGAAAAATATGCTAACAATTGCAAGGCAATGAAGAATAAACTTATAGGCTCTCAGGGAGTACCAGGACTGGGGGGAATGGAGTGAAACTGGAGATGGGTAGGTTCAGACTGGACATGAGGAGGAAGTTGTTGAGCATGAGAGTGGTGAGAGGCTGGAATGGGTTGCCCAGGAAGGTGTTTGAGGCCCCATCCCTGGAGGTGTTTTAGGCCAGGCTGGATGAGGCTCTGGCCAGCCTGATCTCAGGGAGGGTGTCCCTGCCTGTTGCAGGGGGTTGTGGTGCCTTCCAACCCTGGCTGATTCTGTGAAACTCCATTAAAAACTAATTCAACCACATTTTAACTTGTTAAAAATGCTGCAGCAATAGTTAAAGCTTTTCTGCTGAGTAATCTCTAAAGTGAGTCTTGACAGAAGCAGTTATGTACGTGACAAGTGAATGGCCAACAAGGCAGTTTGTAATTCTGAGTAGCTTGGAAGAGTGCTGAAACCTCTCTGGGTTATTAATATACTGGCACACAGGTCAATAATAGTGTTCAAGAGAATGTTTGAAGAGTGCTGAAACCTCTCTGGGTGTCACAGAGGGAGATTCTCAGCAGCTACGCTGGATTTGGAGGAGGGGAGAAATGAATTGGGGTGAGAGAATATTATATAAAAATAGAGATTTATTAAACTCAATATTCTGGACCCTGCCCCCCCCAACCACTGTATATGAATGTTAAATTGTTCTTTACACGGTTATGAAAACATTCTGGGATAAAATATGTACAGGAACTTACTAATTACTGGCAAACATTCAAACTATAAACAGAGAGAGGAGTTTTCCCCACGGCTCAATGCCCTTTGGGGTCTGTACAGTGTTTGCCCAGCAGAATGGGCTGAAAACTCTTTCTGCTCTACGGCAGAGGCAACAGATATTTACAGAGGTATTAAAGCTTCTACTCACAACTCTTAGTAATCAATAATCACCCTCTGGGCTATATCACAGCCTTTTGTAAGAGTCCAGACTTCAGGGGATCTCTGCCCGTGGACTCTGAGGCTGGAATCCTCCCGGCTTGAGGGGAAAGGATGAATCTTCCCAGCTTCTGGGGAAATGATGGGCTCTGACCTTTTCTCCTGGCGAGGGATGCACTCTCTGCCTTGGTGCTGCTGGCTGCTTCTGGAGGCTGTGCCCAGGGATTCTGAGCTGGCAGGGTCTCAGGTATAGCAGGAGAATATCCTGCTGTCTCTGGCACAGTTGTCATGGCTTCAGGCTGTGTGTGTGCAGAAATCCAGAGTCTGCTTCCTGCTTATCTCAGCGGCAGTGGCGCTTACCAGGCACTGATAGGCAGCAGGCATGCAGGTGTGCGGCTGCTGGGAGTCTGAGCTCCATAGGTAAAGGCAGTGCAGGATCTGGTCCTGATAACACAGTGGTGTGCAGATGTGCACAGCTGGCTGGAGACTATAGGCTCCTCATAAATATATATGTATAGGCAGGCTTAGGTAAGCTTTGCAAGTAAGATACACAGGCAGGTGAGCTGCGGATAGGTCAGAGCATGAGGTCTGAGCCGCTGAGCATCGGAGCTATGCAATGGCATCTGAGTGCGGGGGTCTGAGCGGCTGAGCGCTGCAAGTGAGGGTCAGAGCGGCTGAGCATCCAAGCTGCGCAGGGGTCTGAGCTCTTTGTTTACCTGTGCACCCCTATTTATTGACTGTGGGCCAAGATTGATGGTCCCTTGGCCACTAGAATGACCAATCAGGTTGGCAGTCAGCCAAACCTTACCATAATAGGCATAAGGCACTTGCCTGGACCATCCCAAATATGGGGATCACATGGGCTTACCCCAGGGAGACACGAGCTGGGTGTGTGGGGCTTACACAACCTGTTTACAACCAGGGGTCCTGGCAGAAAAACATGTCCAGGCATGCATAGGCATAAATAAGCCTCTTTTCGGGCCCTCCATGCCACTGGGTTAATAATATACTAACACTCAGTTGGATAATAATATTCAAGAGAATATTAATGCATCTAGTACTGAAAGCTAGGAAATGCTAGTGGTTGGGTTGCTGGAGCCACAGCCTTTGAACGTGTTGGGTGATATCTGATGAATTTATTGGGGACCAAATTAAGGAGTTAGATTGTGAAAATAAAGCAAAATCTGCTGGTGGAGGAAAATGATTTCTAATCAAAACCACTGGTACAGGAACTTCACAAAAGTGAATGGTACTCAGAATTGTCTGACAGATAGTTCATCTTCTAAATCTTCTAACTTCATCTTAGAACCGTAGAATCAGACAGGTTGGAAGAGAGCTCCAAGCTCAGCCAGTCCAACCTAGCACCCAGCCCTGTCCAGTCAACCAGCCAATGGCACTAAGTGCCCCAGCCAGGCTTTGCTTCAACACCTCCAGGCACAGCGACTCCACCACCTCCCTGGGCAGCCCATTCCAATGCCAATCACTCTCTCTGCCAACAACTTCCTCCTAACATCCAGCCTAGACCTGCCCTGGCACAACTTGAGACTGTGTCCCCTTGTTCTGTTGCTGCTTGCCTGGCAGCAGAGCCCAACCCCACCTGGCTACAACCTCCCTTCAGGTAGCTGCAGACAGCAATGAGCTCTGCCCTGAGCCTCCTCTGCTGCAGGCTGCACACCCCCAGCTCCCTTGGCCTCTCCTCACAGAGAGGCCTTGTTGAATGCCATGAGGTTGGCCTGGGCACACCTCTGCAGCCTGTCCAGGTCCCTCTGGATGGATCCCTGCCCTCTGGCAAGTGGACTGTGCCACACAGCTTGGTGCCATCTGCAGACTTGCTGAGGGTGCACTGATTCCTCTGTCCATGCCACTGACAGAGCTGTTACAGAGCAGTGGTGCCAGCAAACTGCGTTCTGTGTCTGTGAACCAAGGAGTGCTTGATGGTCGGGTGACAAAATCTTTCTTGATGAGATGAAACTTGACAAGCAGCAGCAGTGGAAGGGTTTTTCCTTTCTGTCTCACCTCCACGCAGCCACTCTCAGTTGCAGTGCTGCAGCTGTTCACAGTCAGGCCTTCTTTCAGCTCTCCTTTGGTTTTCTCTTCTTTCAGATGAGTTTTTAGAGAACAGTGCAGCCACAGAAACTGGTGTCAGCAAGAGCCAATGCCTAGCATATGGGAGCAGGAACTGCATGAACCACAAGTAGTTCCTTCTGTGTGCTGCAAACCACAGGCAGAGAATGTAGTCCTTTTTCTCTTGGGCAAGGGAACATTTTGTACCACCTCTGCCAATGTCTAGCTCGTTAAGCAAAAAAGGAACCAGTAATTCTTCTGGTGTTGAAATTGCTCTAGAAGGCTACAAAATCAGCACTGGTAAAAAGGCAGTTCTAGTCGTTGTTAAACACTGGGGAAATTCCTTTTTAATTGCCCTGGTGCCCTTCTTCTCGATCTCATCCCTGCCAGCCTGTATTAGCAGCAAGGGGTAATAATCAGAGGGCTGGATTAGGTTTGGGAGTCTCCTGGCGATGTCCCTAACCTGGGCACCAGGAAGGGAGCAGACCTCACTGTGGGATGGGTTGAGACAACAAATGGGTCCCTCAGTGCCCCTCAAGACTGAGTCCCCAACAACTATGACCCTTCTCTTTTTCTTGGTTTTTGTGGAGCTGGTCACCACAGTTGGTGGGGACTGCTCCACCCTAGGCATCATCCCAGCTGGATGCTCCTCAGCTCTCCCATCCTCCCTGCCCTCTGCATGCAGCGCCTCATACTTGTTGTGCAAGGGCAATGGAAGAGGAGGAGAGGGCCGGGGTGGATTTCCCTTGCTGCCTCTGACAGGGATCTGTACCCATCCCTCCCTGTTTCCAGGGGCAGTTCCCTTAGCTGAGGCGATCTGCAGGGCCTGCTCCCACAGATCCAGCTCCCTTTCATTCTCCCTTATTGACCTGAGCCTGGATACTTCATCCTTCAGCTCAGCCACTTCATCTTTCAGTTCTGCCACCAAGGTGAGGAGCAAGTTCACCTGCTCACACCTGGCACAATTGTTCTCCCCTTCTCCCTCTATAGCAAGTGAGAGGCTCAGCACTCCCTGCAGCCAGTAGCCTGGACCCCTGTGTGTTGGTGGGTCAAGTCTGTCTGGGTGCTCACTGCGTGGCAGTGAGTGCCTGCATTGCTCTTTGTGCAGAGTTGGCTGAACAGGGGTTAGCAAACACCTTTTCTGAAACACCAAAAACGGGAAATGGAGCCTAGAAATTTACCACATCACCTGAGAGCTGTGAGCATGCTTGAAGGAGCATAGCGAAGCACTGGCAGTGGTTTCCTGGCACATTTGTTTCACAGGAAGCCAGATTTGCAAATGCCATTTAGAAACCCGAAGCAGGAGTCCAGGGATAATGAAATGTGGTGAAAAGTGTCTGCTCTTCCTTCTCTGTGACTTTAAGATGTGCAAGTGCATATCTTCCTCTCTTCATTTTCTTTGAAGAGGAATGTTCCTGGGAACGTTCTCTTGCGCTCCAGCGAAACAGAAGGCAGGGCTCTGCTTCTTTCCAACTGTGGTTTCCATCTGCTCAGAGCCCATAAGTGATAAAAAGCATCTTTGCCAGCATCCTTCCCTGGGTTCCAGGGATGTAGATTCTGATACAATCTGTTTGGTCTCACTGTAGGCCTACAGCAACCTGCTCTAGGGGGAGATGCCCATGCAGGGGGTTGGAAGTGGATGTTCTTTGAGGTCCCTTCCAACCTAAACCATTCCATGATTCTATGACTGTAAGCCAGTAAAGCTGTTGCCATACCTCACTGAGGGCAGTATACCTTGCCACAAGGATCTGTTAGGTACCTGCTGTACATTACCAGGGTGATGGAGCATTGTCCCCCAAAGCCAGACAGTGTTTTCTTACTATGAGTTAGTGTTTCCTCTGCTCTTCTCCCTGGGGAGTCCTTGCGAGGTATTCACCCAGTACTGCAACTATCTCCTTCATGTCATGTGCACTGTGGCCTTGTCCTCCTATTCTGTGGTGAGATGTAAAGTACACAGCAACCAGAAATTGCTGCTTTCTGGACATAGAAACTGAACTGTAAAACTGCTGTGGTATCCCTTCACCCACCTGTGAGCCTCCTTCTTTTTGTCTTGGCTGTGATGGTTTGGGTGTTCCCTGCCCCCCTCCCCCTCCCCCCCCACTTAAGAAAATCACCCAGACCAGACTCAGCCAAGCTAGGAGTTAAGGAATGAAGCTTTATACTCACAGCTCAGCACAAGATACAAGCAGAGAGTTACAACAGTTACAGCTACAGACAGACATAGACAAGGTAAAGGTAACCCAGAAACACAACAGCCCTGCCAGAAACCAGAGTGCCCAGGAGGGGCTCCCAACCACCCTGCCACCTTCTTTCCACCCCTCTGCCTCATCCCAGAGTTTGCCTTACATGCAAGGTGAGTTTGGAGGGTCAGCCAGGGGGGTTAGGAGGCAGAAGGATTAGTCACACAGACAGCAGGTTAGAGAGAGAGGTGCATACAGGCAGAGCCAGAGAGCAACTCTGTTATCTATGTTTGTGTTCTTGTTTTTATCCATCTCAGCAAGCCTATGAGTGCAGCAGACATCAGCACTGTTTCCATTTCACAGCCTAGCACCTCATTCCTCTCACTAAAATGTTCCATCTAGGCTTAAACTAGCACAGTTAACTCAGGCTCTTAAAGTGTCATCACAGCTGCAACATCTCAGTGCACTGCAGTGCTGGTAATCTGATGAACATACAGCATGCATTTGCTCACTCAGATCTCACTGGCATCTTGCAGAATTATGTGGTGTTGGCAGCTGTGATAGTTTGGGAGTTCCCTGCCCCCCTGCTCTTATGAAATCACCCAGACTAGACTCAGCCAGCTGGAAAGTTAAGGAATGAAGCTTTATATTCACAGCTCAGCACAAGATACAAGCAGGGTGACAAAGCTGGTGAGGGGCCTGGAACACAAACCCTATGAGGAGAGGCTGAGGGAGCCTACAGAAGAGGAGGCTCAGGGCAGAGCTCATTGCTGTCTACAACTACCTGAAGGGAGGCTGTAGCCAGGTGGGTTTGGTCTCTTCTCCCAGACACCACCATTAGAACAAGGGGACACAGTCTCAAGTTGTGCCAGGGCAGGTCTAGGCTGGATGTTAGGAGGAAGCTGTTGTCAGAGAGAGTGATTGGCATTGGAATGGGCTGCCCAGGGAGGTGGTGGAGTGGCTGTGCCTGGAGGTGTTGAAGCCAAGCCTGGCTGGGGCACTTAGTGCCATGGTCTGGTTGATTGGCCAGGGCTGGGTGCTAGGTTGGGCTGGGTGAGCTTGGAGCTCTCTTTCACCTGGCTGATTCTATGATTCTATGAATGAAATGCCAAGTACAGATGTGTCTGACTGGTCAAAGCTAAGTGCCTGTGGCTTTCAGACACAAAGCAGATTTGGCTACTGTTCTTGCAACTGCAGCTGCAATGCTTGTGGCATGCTCTCCTATTCACAGCGTCCCTTAAAGTGGAAATGTGACAAAGATGACGTTGAGAAGCTCCTTCAAGGGGACTTTTCTTAGAGTCTTTTTGTTGGTTCGTTGGGGGTTGATTTTTTGTAATACCATTGCTGAGTTCAAGAAAGAAGTACTAAGTGCTGAGAGGGAAGTATGCTGTCAATCCCAGGTGGGCAGCAGCAGCTGCAGAACTACAGGATTGTTTAGCATACTCTTCTGCAAGTCTGGAATCATGCTCTTGGAAGGCCACTTTGAGAGCCCTCTTACTGTCTGGGAAAAGCAGAGTCCTTAGCTGCTGTTTGTCACATGCTGGCTAATTGAGCCTTTAGCAGACCGCTTGAGTGAAGCTTCCCAGCAGACACAGCAGTGCTATCCCAGTGTGTTCCTGAAGCCTGCCAGTCTCCAGGCAGTTACTGAAAGCTGTCAGCAGTGACTGCTGCTGGGGAATCTTTATCTGCTCTCATTTTCCCCCTCACTCACATTCATCAGCCTGAACTTCTCTGGCATCTTGCCGAGCTCAAGTGTTTGCCTGTTGTTTTGTGTGCTGAGCCCCAGCCACGTTGTGATGGTGCTGACTGCTCTGGAAATTGTCATGAGGTTAACCCTTTGGGGAACTCTGACTTGGTTTTTCCTCATAAAAATGATAATGTGCTAGCAGAGCTAAGAACATGGACTTCAGGGAGGTAAACAAGCCCTCTTCTGATTCAAGGAGACCTTGCTCACGGCTCTGTGTGATGGATTATGTGAAGTTAATAACCTGTATTCATTTTGATCTCCAGTTCATAACTATGAAAAGTTTATTCACATGATTAAATCTCTGCAGAAAACTTACTCACAAGGTTCAAAATGCAGGGGTTGGAAGTTTACACACACAGGGAACAGCAAAACTAGAGCATTTATTTCTTCAAGTGGCAAACATTACACTGGAAGAGAAGCTTCTCGTGGTTCACTCTACTGCTTAGCCACTAGACACAGGATGCTCCTTTCTGCTTATGGCAGAAGGCAATGAGTGAATTACAAGAGGCATTAAGTATTTACTCACAAGATACTATCAGACAGTACCCAAAGCACATGGAGGGGCTGCTGTTGGTAGTCTCAAAGCCATTAGAGGCTTTGGAGTTTCCCAGGCTCTTTTCTCAGAAGCTGGGAGTCTGTAGCACAGTCTCTGACCTGGTTCCTCCTGACTCAGCAGAAGCCTTGCAGAGGGGCAGGCAGGGTGCGATGCCAGGTTCAGTCTTGGCTTAATGTCACACTGGCTGTGCAGGCAGATTGCATGCAGGCATTTAGAGCCTGTTCCTGGTAAGCTCAAGGCAGTGGAGTTCCCAGGCAGTTCAGGATGCAGTGAGGCAGCAGCAGCAGCACTGTGCTACCTGCTCATCCCTTTTTATCAATACAGCCTGAGACTAATGGACCTTTGGGCATAGATTTGCCAATCAGAATGGCACTTTGCCAAGCTTGACCACATTAGGTGAAGTCAGGGCTTTTGTTTTCCTTTCCTGTGGTTGCTTCCCCCAGCACAGGAGGAGGGGGAGCAGGGGAACTTGTCTGGACAAGCCAGAGTCCTTAGACTCAGTGACCCCAGGTTCTTTGTCCTCTTTCCTGCAATTACTTCTCCCCACAGCAGAAGGAGGGAGAGCAGAATACCAGATCTGGGCAAGCCAGGACATGGATAAGCCTATTTCTGACCTATCAGGCCTACCACAACACTGTTGCCATGGCTAACAAAGCCTTTGCTGTCAGAGACAGATGCAGACTTTTTAACACTGTTCAGATGTTCTGCTCTGTGTGGCTGCCAGCTGTCGGTGTGGTATGCTCTCAGGCAGGGAGGGGTACAGCAGGTGTTAACTGAAGATTTGACTCAGTCAAGCAAGAAATGCCTCAGACAGTGAGAGCAGGTTGTGTTGTGAGCAACATCTGTAAGGCCAAGTGCTGAACAGGTTGCTCCATGGGGATTAGCAGGCATGGGCACTGGAGCTTCAGCGTGGGTCAGAGGTGTTCTTTACCTCAGTGACCACGTCCCAGAGCATCACTTTGCACATGCTTCTTGCCTTCTGTGCCTTGAGTTGCAGATTCCTGCACGAGGCACCCGTTTGGTGCTGGAGCTGCTGTTTAAGTTGGGAGCAGCTGTATGCTGTGAGAGATGTATGGGCTGTCCAGGTGCGGGGGCCGTGCACTCGGTACGGATGAGCACTGCCCACCCTGGGCTTCAGGCAGATGCCACTCTGAGCCAGGCTTGGCTGCTCAGCCAGTGTGGGCTCCTCCTCTGTGGTCGTGCTGCCATGCATGGCTGGTGAATACACGTTCAGGCAGTCATGAACTTTATCTGCAAGAGCTCGATGGCTCACAGGTAAGAGCTAAGCTGTTTCTGCATTGCGTGTTCCAGACAATAGGTGGCTTTAGTGACTAGCTGAAGGGCAAGCAGCACAAACAGCCCACAAAATGTATCTGAACATGGTTCAAAGCAGTGCCTCCAGAGCTACCTTGCTCCTACAAGGACCTCTTCTTGCCATCCAGCTACCAAGAAGTATGGCAGGTGAAGTGGCCAATCTCCTGCCCTAAGGAGGGCTCCGTCTCCAGACCCAGAGTTGATGACCTCTGTTACTGCTTTTGTAGCAATGAAGTCAAAGGACAAAGGTCTCCATACCAAACATTTACATCCTTCAGGTGTCTTTGTACCTCTGTGAGCATGCATATTCCTATACCTCATTGTTGGATTCCTTTCTGCCATCCAAAGCCACTTTTCCACCAATCTTTAACACCTCAAGGCTCTTATTTTACATTCTACCAAACTCACTTCTGTTGGCTTGCACTTCCCTTCTCCTCCTGGTCCTTTTCTGTCTTTTGTCTCAGGAAAAGCTTGTGTGTTGAGACAGTCTTTCAGTGTTTACAAAACCTACCACAGTGTGGACTGTCTTCTCCTGTCATTTGTCTGACTCCTTTGCCTGCCAGACTTGAGAGAACAGTTCAGGTGGCTGTCCAGGAGGATGTAGCTGTTGGAAGTGCTTGCCTTGCAGAAGAGAGCAGTGACAGTCCAGCTGGCTGTGCAGTTTCTGAATCTGCAGAGATTTGGTTATGTTAATCCACACTTTATTAATCTCTACAAGGCTGGGGAGGGGCCTGGAGCACAGCCCTGTGAGGAGAGGCTGAGGGAGCTGGGGGTGTGCAGCCTGCAGCAGAGGAGGCTCAGGGCAGAGCTCATTGCTGTCTACGACTACCTGCAGGGAGGCTGTAGCCAGGTGGGGTTGGGCTCTGCTGCCAGGCAAGCAGCAACACGAGGGGACACAGTCTCAAGCTGTGCCAGGGCAGGTCTAGGCTGGATGTTAGGAGGAAGTTGTTGTCAGAGAGAGTGATTGGCATTGGAATGGGCTGCCCAGGGAGGTGGTGGAGTCTTTGTGGCTGGAGGTGTTGAAGCCAAGCCTGGATGAGGCACTTAGTGCCATGGTCTGGTTGATTGGCCAGGGCTGGGTGCTAGGTTGGGCTGGCTGAGCTTGGAGCTCTCTTCCAGCCTGCTTGATTCTATGGTTCTACGATTTTTGGCTGCTATCAGCAGATCCTCTGCCATTTACTACACAACACTGGAGAGTCAAGTGTCTAACAAAGTTTTTTGACTTCCTATAATCTTCTGAGTTGTGGCACAGAGACTCTCCTTACCGTGCAAAACACATGGTCTTGTATGGTGGAGTGAATTACAGCAGCAGCCACATGTGTGCATGCTGTTTGCAGCAATCAGGCAGCGTTATTCTAAGTGGGCACCTGGCATGGTAATGTGGAACACCCAATAAACAGCACTGCCAGTTCCTTACCTGGGAGGAGACCAAGAGCACAAGCTGAGCCAGCGATTGTATCTATGCAAATGCAGATGAAACCAGTTATAGATGATGTGTCACTGCTCTTAGTTGAAATAGCAACCTACAGAGATCTTTTGGCTTTGTCCAGCCTAGTGCCTTCACTCACTGCAGCTCTCTAGAAAGACATAAGCACCTCTTTGAGAGTCAGGTGGAAAGCAGCTGCATTTCCCAGAGATAACACCGTGCTAGGGCATTTGCTGGAAACAGAATTCTCTTCCTGTCTTTTGCAGGTCTGTGATGCCAACAGTCAGATGTGCCACTAATGCTGTTTTGCAATGACATTCCTCTGGTCTGGGAATTGTTTGTGATTTCACTACAGCACTTGTGCAATGTTACTCAAATTTCACTTGCATTGCTGCAGCATTTTGAGTGTTGTGTTTGTGTGCGTAGAATCAGCCAGGCTGGAAGAGAGCTCCAAGCTCAGGCAGCCCAACCTAGCACCCAGCCCTGGCCAACCAACCAGACCATGGCACTCAGTGCCCCAGCCAGGCTTGGCTGCAACACCTCTAGAGACAGTGCCTCCACCACCTCCCTGGGCAGCCCATTCCAATGCCAATCACTCTCTCTGGCAACAACTTACTCCTCACATCCAGCCTGAACCTGCCCTGGCACAACTTGAGACTGTGTCCCCTTGCTCTGTTGCTGCTTGCCTGGCAGCAGAGCCCAACCCCACCTGGCTACAGCCTCCCTGCAGGTAGCTGCAGACAGCAATGAGCTCTGCCCTGAGCCTCCTGAGCTGCAGGCTGCACACCCCCAGCTCCCTCAGCCTCTCCTCACAGGGCTGTGCTCCAGGCCCCTCCCCAGCCTTGCTGCCCTTCTCTGGACACCTTCCAGCACCTCAGCATCTCTCTTGAATAGCTGACAATGCTTCAGCAGTTAAACCATTCTAAGTGAATGTCGATGTTAAAAACCAAACCTGTGGGTATTGAATTGGGGAGAACAGAGTCAGGATTGTGAGGCTGCTGTTGGTAACAAAGTTGTGCTGGCATTTTTTATTAATTGACTGTTGAGAATCAAGAGTATCATATAAGTGTAGCATATTCTCTGCCTTATAGCTGTAAACTTCAGCTGCTACACAGGATTGCCTGGTGCCTTTCAGCCTTGCAGTGCGGTGCAGTGGTGGGGCAGGCAGCTGCAGGGATGCAGGCAGGGAACTGGTTAGGCTGCCAGTGGTGGGACTGAAGTGTTGCAATGCTGCAGTCAGTCATGGGCAGGGCTTCATCGTGTCCAGTCCTTCTGAGGAACTGCCTTTTGAATGATCAGAGCTGACACCTTGTGACCACAGTATCATACAGATGGCAGTTCTGTGACTACCCCACAGCCTTGGCCACCACTGGGGACTGTGCCTGAGTGGGAAGCAAACTCCTATGAACAGAGAGAGAATCCCACTGGCTTGTACTTAGACCCTCCTCTTATCTGAGTCATAGAGGGTCTGAGTAAGATCATTTTGCCTTTTCTTTCTCTCCCACCGTTTTTGCCTTCCAAAGATAGCCTGTGATGGTGGTGCACAGGATAAGGCACTTCCAGCAGGCCAGGCACCCTCTTTATTTCAGCAAAGCAGACAGATGAGAAGGAGATCTGCCAAGCTGCTGAGAGATTCCTGTGCAACCAAAGGCTGTGCTTGACAGAGCTATGCCCTCAAAGGCAGCTAATTCATCTGTCATTAGTGAAGTTTTAAATGGGCTGGGGTGCTTGTTAGTTTGTTTAGTGGCTTTGGGTTTTTGGTGGTTTGTGGGGGTTTTGTGTATTTTTGTGGGGTGTTTTGTTGTTGTTTGGTTTTTTTGGCTGTTGCAGCTCACATCTCCAAGACCAGCCTGGAAAAAGCAAGTCTAGGTTACAGCAGCAGACAATGTTGTTGCTTAAATTAGTTAAACCAGTCTTGCATGAACTACATTTGTAACCTGGGCTTTGGCCTTTGCTCATCCTTCTTTTTTTGGAAGCTGCAAACAACAATTGCTTGGTTGCATCTGGAAATGTGAGCTCAGTAATATATGGGTGTTGCTTCACTGCATAGAGGTGTTACACTTGGAAACGTAGAGCTTGTGACATTTCTTTGGGGCATGGTTATCCTGACTGGCTCATGTAGGAGTGGAAAATTCCACTTACTGCCTTGGCTGGTGTCACAAGCTGGAAACTTTGACCTTTTTTTTGTTCAGTTGGTTGGATTTTTTTGCTCAGACACCAAAGAAGCATTTAGCTCTTA
The DNA here is from genome assembly GCF_015220805.1 of Pogoniulus pusillus. NCBI lineage: Eukaryota > Metazoa > Chordata > Aves > Piciformes > Lybiidae > Pogoniulus > Pogoniulus pusillus. Next base: position 15,653,473 of record NC_087295.1, read on the forward strand.
TTACAAAGTGGTTTTTCAAAGGCTGTGATAAAGCTGGGTATGCATCCGTGCTGTCCCTTGCTTCAGATAGGAAGGCAGAGAGTTTCTGTGCTATTGCTTGCCCTGGAACTAGGTAGGTTGTAAGAGAGTGGAAATCAACCAGTTTGTATTCATTTAAAGATAGCTCTCTGCATTCTCTCCTTTTTAGATTGGAGAGGAAGGGTGTTAAAAGCAGCACAAAGGCTCATCAGTGGAGTGGAGGAGCTCTCCTCTCAGTGCTTAGTTTCCGGGGTGGGGTGGGGTGAGGTTTCTATCTTGCAGAGGGTTAAACCGTCAGAGCAGGGTAGAAAGGAAAAGCATTTTCAGGTATTGCCAAGTCCCCACTGGGGACTGCTAAAGCAGAGCTGCTGCCTACAGGCTTTGCGCAGGATTAGTGCTGTGGTGAATCCTGCCCCCTGCCCTTTTTCCTCTGAGTGCTGCTGACTTTCAGGTGGCTGATTGCAAAGGAGTGGAGAGGATCGGTAGGACACATTATAAGAGGGAGTTATGGTGCATATGCATCTATAGAGAGAGGTTTGGATAAGAGAGAACAAGAGATATAAAGGAGAACAGATAAGGAGTGTAATGTAGGGGATACTGGATCCAGTTTTGGGCTCCCCAGTTCAGGAGAGACAGTGCTCTGGGACCCTTCCAGGAAAGAAGTTCCCCCTTGTGTTGAGCTGGAACCTCCTGTGCTGCAGCTTCCATCCATTGCTGCTTGTCCTATCCCAGGGAGCAGTGAGCAGAGCCTGTCCCCTCCCTCCTGACCCCCAGCCCTCAGATGTTTATAAACATTGATCAAATCCCCTCTCAGTCTTCTCTTCTCCAGACTAAGCAGCCCCAGGCCCCTCAGCCTCTCCTCATCAGCCATGCCCTCCAGTCCCCTCATCATCCTCATAGCCCTCCACTGGACTCTCTCCAGCAGATCCCTGTCCCTCTTCAACTGGGGAGCCCAAAACTGAAGGCAGGATTCAAGATGAGGTCTCACCAGGGCAGACTAGAGGGGCAGGAGAACCTCCCTTGATCTGCTGGACACACTCTGCTTAATGCACCCCAGGATCCCATTGGCCTTCTTGGCCACCAGGGCACATTGCTGTGCCATGGATGTTCTCCCCCAGCACTCCCAGGTCCCTCTCCCCAGGGCTGCTCTCCAGCAGTCACCTCCCAGCCTGTCCTGCTGCAGTTTGTTATTCCTCCCCAGGTGCAGGACTCTGCACTTGTCCTTGTTGAGCCTCATTTGGTTCCTCTGTGCCCAGCTCTGTCTGTCCAGGTCTCTCTGGATGGCCTCACAGCCTGCAGCTGTCTCAGCCAAGCCTCCCAGTTTGGTGTCCTCAGCAAACTTGCTGAGCAGACTCTGTCTGTCTGTGCCCTCATCAATGTCATTGATGAAGATGTTGAACAGGGCTGGACCCAGCACTGATCCTTGGGGGACTCCACTGGTTACAGCTCTGCCGCTGGACCTGGCACCACTGATCCATCTGGATCAATGTGTGACAGTACTATGAGATAAGAGTGATAGTGTTGCTCTACAGCTGAGTACCTTGGGGCAGTTTTGCCTCTTACCAGCATCATTTCCTCCCTGTATTTTAGCTGGCACATCTTAATTCTGCATAGGAAATCATTCTCCATAGGTAAAGTTGCACAGTGCTTTCAGCCTCTTGATTCAGTGTGTGATCTTGGGATTTGCAAACCCCGTGTCCAGTTCGTTTCTGCAGTGAAGTCTTTTAATGTCTTTCTTTGCTCAGCTGCAGCAGCTAGAAGTCAGGGACAAGGAGCAGACCACCTGCAGTGGTCAGCCAGACAGCCCCAGTCAGCAGGCAAACCCCCAGCCAGGCTCTCAGTCGCTCCCCTCTCCTGCAGGATGGGGGGGAAGAGGAGAAAGGCAGGAAGGCTCCTGGATTAAGAGGATCACAGTTCTGTAAGGAGAGCAAAAGCTGCACATGCAAGCCAAGGAGCAAGAGGAATTAGTTCGTTACTGTCCATCAGCAGGCAGGTCTTAGCCACTTCCTGGAGAGCAAGAGCTTAGCATGTGTGCTGGGGCAGACTGGCTCCGACAGTCCCATGCCTGTGCTGGGGGCTCCAGAACTGCACCGTCAGCGAGTCCATGAGGTTTAGATGCTTCAGTCACTGGTGCAGCTGCAGGCATTCAGTGCTCCTGCTCTATTTGAGACCTCTTCTGTTGGACACAGACACTTCTGTCAGCTGGACTCTTCAGGCTAAAACGCTACTGCCCTTCTAGCAACTGACTCTTTTCTCACTCCTAATGCTTGTTTTACCTTACCTAACAGCAAATTTCAGAGCCTTAGTGCCATGATCCTTATTTACTCCTCCATTTTGTTGGGAGCATCTAAACTGCATTAGATGTTTGCCTTCTGCTCCTGAACGCTGCTTTGCTGTGTTCTAATTCACCTCCACAGCCCTCTGAGCACTCCTGTAAAAATCTTTAATGTGCCTTTTGTCTTTCAGATCTCACTGCTGATTGGATTCATCTGTATCAACAGTTCTGCATGGACAGATTACAGTGCATATAGCTACTTCCAGATTGTCACCATGTGTGACTTGGTTATGATTTTATTCTTCTACATCATCCACACCTTCAGAATCTACAGGAAGCTCACTTGCGTTAGCTGGCCACTTGCGGTAAGCCCCCGAGCTGCTCTGGGTTCCTTGCTCCTTCTATAGGTCGATGCCATGGTCTCTCAGTCCATTTTCTTGTGCTGTCTCACAGTGAGAGGGAGTCTTTCATGTAGTTTGCCCTGTGCACAAACCCTTGTGTTGCTTTTGCTATTCATATTTGGCTCAGCAGAAGCTGTAAGTGTAAATTTGGGTCTGCTCCTGCTCTGCTTTGCACAGTTACAAATCCAGATGTGCTGCGGGGAAGGCAATAGTGTTGTTCTGAAACAGTGGAAAAGGAGCTACTGATTATCCAACTTCAGCAGATGGCTCCTAGCTCAGGTCATTTTTAGCAGTTAAGGGATTGCTGCAGTACCAAATGGTAGCAATGGAATTCGTGTGCTGCATCCTGCTCTGAAATAAAGCCTGTGAGTGCTATTTCAGTCCAATGTGTCTCTTTCTGGTATGGTTTTAGGTAACTTAAACAAGAGTGGGAACTAGAGGCCTCAGCCTGATTGCCATAGCCTTGCTATTTGTAGGACATCCTGCAGGATGTTTCTGCCTCGTTCCCATGTTTCCCCTGCACATCCATCTTTCAGATTCTAGCAGAGAGCTAACAAGCAGCACAGAAAGTGCAAGACCTGAACTTCCTCAGTATCTTTGGGTCAGGTCAGCTAACAAAAGAGTCCTGCATGCTAGTGTGAGGTGATGGATTTTAATAACTCCTGAGCACATATCTCCCTTACACATAGTTAGGACCACAGTTGTGTGTGGTTGTGTTAGTTTCACAGAGGAAGGACCAAAGGGATGAGGAAAGCCAACTGGAGAGAGAGAGAGATTTGGAAAGCCAAGAAGCAGTTGGGTGGTGTTTAATGGAGCTGTGTAAGTAGCTCGCAGATATAAGATAATGGTTTGTCCACCCACTTCTAACCAGAGAGAAAAACTAACTTGTCTTTCTCTTTTTATCTGCATGATGTGGTTAGTCTTGTACCTCTTTTGGTTTTTATTCCTTTCCAAATGTGTACCACCACTGCCTGTCTCCAGGAAGCACTGCTTTATCTAGAGACAACACAGGTGCAGGGACTGAAAGCAGCTCATGCATGCGAGTTTGGCAGAGCAGCCTTGCTATGTGCGTTGCTCTAACAGGACTGTGCTGTTCTGACCTCTGCATTGGCTGCTTTTGAGTTTTCTTGCTGTGTATTTAATAACTCCCAAATGCTGCACAGTCACTGGGGAGTTTAAATCACCACAGTTTGTGGCTGCTCAGCTTCAGATGGCTTTATGGGATGTGATGCTCGACCGTTGCTGGTTTTTCACAACCAACCTCCATTTCAGTCAGATGTTTAAGTGCCTTCAGAACAGAGTAAGAAGACTTGTAAGAGAACTTGGGAAACTACAAGTAGTGCTTGGCTGAGTTTCCTGGCAGGATCTCTACATTGCAGGCAGGGGTGTGGTTTGCAGTCGGTAAAGTTGCAGTGGCTGGAGAGGCTGTTCAGCACTGAGGCTTTTTAAAGCTGGGAAATACTTCTCTCCCAGTCCTTCATCTCATTCAGGCTTTGATGATTCTTTTGCCCCTTTGCCCACGCCTCAGTTCCCTCTAAATTAGTGCCTTGTGTGCACTGCTTTGATTGGTGTCACGGAGGAGACCATAGCATGCCCAATTTGCCTGCTGCATCACTGGTTAGCCAGACAAGCCTCCTAAATATTCTAGCAAAGGCAAGGGTTGAGAACCTCATTACCTGAAACAGGGTTACCAGTTGAGGAAAGTAACCTGCATTCTCAGAGCTTACTCCATGGCAGAGGTCCTCAGTTGTCTGTAACACCTGACCAGAGGGAAACTGTGATATAGTAGGAGAACCTACTTCTCTTCTGGGATTTCCTTGGACAACTTCTTTCAGGCACTAAATTGCCTCTCCTTTGTACATGGCATTTGCTTATCTCATACTGGTAGTGCAGGGCAGGCTGAGGAAGCAGATACCCTCCTGCACACCCACCACACCAAACAAACAGCCCCTGGTCAGCTCACAGACACACAGATTAGTTGCCATGAGCTTTGTGAGGATTCAAAACCTAAATCCACAGGTGTCTCCTGCTTGCGGCAAGGTAAAGTCGACTCCTGCACTGGCACTCATCACACTGGAGAAGAGCTTAAAGGAGGTTTCTAAGGAGTCTCTCAGAAGATGCCAGGACAGGACAGCTGGAGCTACCCTCACACACTGGGGAGCCTGGGTGATGCTTATGAGTGTCTGTAGCTGTGCCTTTTGGGGCTTCCCTCTGTTTCCAGTCCTGGTTGGTGTAAATCTTTAGTAAATCCAGCGGCACTGTTTACTTTCTAAGTTGATCAGAAGTAGGAGCCTTTGGGTTCACACTGATTTCTCACCAAAATGCCTTTTGCTGCCATTTTCTGCTGCCATTTCATATAGGCCAGAGAAATAAGCCCTCAAGGCTGCTTCCTTCCTCCAGAATTGCCTCTTTGAGACGACACTTGATGCAATAAAGGCAAGTGTTTCACCCTCAGTAGTGTGCTGGGCTGAGATGAAAGGACTGCATCCATAGCCAGCAAGTACCTCTCTTCCCAGTGGCATTAGCAGCCCCCAGATTGGCTCTCTCTCCTTTTTTGAAGAGCAAGTTGGGTCTGGTGCATAATCTGCTCATGAAGAAGCCTGGCTTTATTCTGAGGCATATCCTAGTGCTTTCCTGATAGGTTTCCTTTCTCATGCAGGCTGTGCTTGTCTTTACAGGAGTTTCTTCACTATTTAATTGGTACAGTTCTGCTCCTCATTGCTTCGATCGTGGCAGCGTCCAGGAGCTACAACTTCAGCGGGCTCGTGGCCGGAGCGGTACGACTGCCTTCGTTTGCTTAACACCTTGGGAACTGCAGTGCTGATTAAGTAGGCCACTGCAAACCTGTTACTTGTAATTTGGTTTTCTTACCAACGTGCCTTGCTTGTGCCTTGGTTGGGTGAGCTGCTTTCTGGCTCCCCGCAGCGGATGCTCTGCAACAATGCCAACAGCGGCGTTTTGTCGTGAGACACCAGACTCACCACTGCAGTGAGTATGGGTCCTGGCAGAGCACTAAGTACAGAGCCTCCTGCTTTAACTTACAGGAAGTAATGTGTTGGGGGGGAGAAGTAAAAATGGGTCAGTTTTGACGAAAGGCTGTGTGATGGTTTGGGAGTTACCCCCCCCCACACACACACTCTTATGAAATCACCCAGACCAGACTCAGCCAGATGGAAAGTTAAGGAATGAAGCTTCATATTCACAGCTCAGCACAAGATACAAGCAGAGAGTTACAACAGTTACAGCTACAGACAGAGATAGACAAGGTAAAGGTAACACAGAAACACAACAGCCCTGCCAGAAACCAGAGTGCCCAGGAGGGGCTCCCAACCACCCTTCCACCTCCTTTCCACCCCTCTGCCTTATCCCAGACTTTGCCTTATGTGCAAGCAGGTCAAAGGATCGGCAAGGAGGGTTAGAAAGCAGAAGAATTAGTTACACAGAAGCAGGTCAGGGAGAAAAGTACAGGTACCAGCTGTGACAGAGACCCACTCTGTCCTATCTATGTTTGTGTTCTTGCTTTTATACATCTCAGCAAGCCTGTGAGTGAAGCAGACATCAGCAGTGTTTCCTTTTCACTCTACTAGACTCACTAGACTATAATCTAGTTCTTCTCACTAAAATATCAGTCTCAAACTAGCACAGGCTGTCTCAACTGCTAGGAACTACCTAAAGGCTTTGACCACAGGTCTCAGCTTTTGCTGCCCCCTGCTCCTGACCAGAGCCCTGTTCAAAATAATTTCTCCTGAGCTAAAGCTCATAGGGTCTTCAGCTGTCTTAATGGAAGATACTCTCTGCCTCTTTTGGCTGGAGTGCCTTACAGAGCATGACTTCTGAGTGTGGACCACGGTGGTTTTACAGTAGCAGGACCTGAAATACTTCTCCTCCAGAATAAAGAATTACTTTCAGAGGCTTGGTCCTGGTGATGCAAGCAGACTAGGAAGAGTTACCTGATGTTTTTATTTGGCAGATAGCTTGGAAAGACTTGTTTGAATGGGCTGCCCGGGGAGGTGGTGGAGTCGCCGTCCCTGGAGCTGTTCAAGGCAGGACTGGACGTGGCACTTGGTGCCATGGTCTGGCCTTGAGCTCTGTGGTAAAGGGTTGGACTTGATGATCTGTGAGGTCTCTTCCAACCTTGGTGATACTGGGATACTGTGAATGGGGCAGGAAAATGCAGTAGTCAGATGTGTTAGGGAAAGACTTCTCTTTGTTGCAGACTCCAAGTGGGAAGTCAGGCAGGTGAGACTGTGCTGCTGTCCAGCTTGTTCTCCACCCTCCTATATGACTCTCATTCTACCTTTCAGTCATGGTATTGACAGGACATAAACTGCTGATTTGAGGCTAACTGGAATATTTTAATGAGAAAAAATAGATGCTAGGCTGTGAAAAGGAAACAGTGCTGATGTCTGCTGCACTCACAGGCTTGTGAGATGGATAAGAACAAGAACACAAATATAGATAAGGCAGAGTCTGTCTGTCTGTGTTTGTGTTTCTCCCTGGACTGCTTCTGTGTAACTAATCCTTCTGCTTCTAACCCCCCTTGCTAAACTTCCAACCTCACCTTGCACGTAAGGCAGACTCTGGGATAAGGCAGAGGGGTGGGAAGAAGGTGGAAGGGTGGTTGGGAGCCCCTCCTGGGCACTCTGGTTTCTGGCAGGGCTGTTGTGTTTCTGTGCTACCTTTACCTTGTCTATGTCTGTCTGTAGCTGTAACTGTTGTAACTCTCTGCTTGTCTCTTGTGCTGAGCTGTGAATATAAAGCTTCACTCCTTAACTTTCCATCTGGCTGAGTCTAGTCTGGGTGATTTCATAAGAGTGGGGGGGCAGGGAACTCCCAAACCATCACCTATACTATGGGAACATTTCTTTTTAGCATCTTGGCAAAATGGAGTAAAATAAATCACTTTTTGGCACCTGTTAGCAACATAAAACATGTAGCTGTATTTGTGGTCTTCTTTGTTTTCTCATCCAGACCTTTGGGTTCCTAGCTACAATCCTTTGCATTTTAAGCATATGGTCATCCTACAAGGTTTCCTGTGTCACGCAGTCAACAAGTAAGTATCCTGCTTACTAACTGCCAGAATGCATTCCCAAAGTAACAGTTGTATTTTCTGCCACAGAGCTGTGTCTACCTGAAAGGATTTATTCATGCCCTCTTCTTTGTTACTCAGAATTACTCACAAAGCAATGATCTGCTTTTCCTGTCAATGCAGATCATCCAGCCCAACCCCCTGCCAGAGCAGGAACATAACAATCCAGCTCAGGTCACACAGGAACACATCCAGACAGGCCTTGAAAGTCTCCAGGGAATGAGACTTCACAGCCTCTCTGGGCAGCCTGTGCCAGTGCTCTGGGACCCTTACAGGAAAGAAGTTCCCCCTTGTGTGTGAGCTGGAACCTTCTGTGCTGCAGCTTCCATCCGTTGCTCCCTGTGCTATCCCAGGGAGCAGTGAGCAGAGCCTGTCCCCCCCTCCTTGCAGCCCTCAGATGTTTATAAACATTGATTAAATCCCCTCTCAGTCTTCTCTTCTCCAGACTAAGCAGCCCCAGGTCCCTCAGCCTCTCCCCATAAGCCATGCCCTCCAGTCCCCTCATCATCCTCATAGCCCTCCACTGGACCCTCTCCAGCAGATCCCTGTCCCTCTGCAACTGGGGAGCCCAAAACTGAAGGCAGTACTCAAGATGAGGTCTCACCAGGGCAGAGTAGAGGGGAGGAGAACCTTCCTGGATCTGCTGGACACACTCTGCTTAATGCACCCCAGGATCCCATTGGCCTTCTTGGCCACAAGGGCACATTGCTGTGCCATGGATGCTCTCCCCCAGCACTGCCAGGTCCCTCTCCACAGGGGCAGTGGAGTGATGGTCCCTCTCCATTACAGCTTCTGGCAGCTCTTAATAACTACCAGAGCAAAATAACTTTGCTTCTACCAAATAGTGAATGTGTCAGAGCTCTCCCTCCTCCCTTGCCAGCCTCATCTACCAAAAGAAAGCTTCCTGTGTGTTCCTTAACCAAGCAGATGAATTTGTTTGTGGCAGTGCAAGTGACTCTGTCTTCCTTTCCAAAGGTGCATCTGTGTGACTCCTTAGTCTCTGCAAGACACCTGCCTCCCCAGACAGGATGCCAAAGAGGAGAGGCTGCTGCTGAGGAGAGAGCATGGGTATTTTGTGACAGCCTCAACAGCTGGTGGCTTTTGAAGACCTGCTCCAATGCCTATGCAAAACAATGCTCTGAGCCAAAGCTTCTTCGCTCCTCCCCCCTCCCCGCGCCCCCAGGAGAAGTTTTTTAAGGGAGAATTTGCTTCTTATGAGCTTTCCAGACAAAGACAACTTCTGTCTCAGCCTGGGCTGTGCTAGTTCCCAGCTATTTGCTGTAAGGGCGTTTAAAGCTAACCTGAAGAGTCCTTTAGTTCTCCTTTCAGAGGTGGAAAAATTGCTCCTGACTTCCTCGATCTGTTTGTAGGAAGGAAACCTGCGAATTCCTGCCTGATGTTTCACTGAAGGGAAGAACTGCTGCAAGCTGCTCTGTGCCTGGAAAAGCTGACTCAAGTCCTTTTTTTAGCTCCTTCTATCAGAACTGTGGACGTTTTCTAAGATGGGCTCAACTGGGCACCCAGAGTTACGAACTGCAGCTTGGAAGGCTCTCTGCAGACACTGCCTCCTAGCCCCAGCAGGACACGGTGGGGTTAGATTTCATTCTCTGTGCATTCCCACGGGGTTCTAACAACCAAAGACTGCTCCAACGCACTTCCCCCTGCCACAGAGAGTAAAGACACACCCGAGAACGTGTGTGTAATGCTTTGTGGGATCTTACTCTCTTCTCCTTTTCACAGGCATTCGTTTGTAAGATGTGTATGAGTAAAAAGCATGAGGAAGATGTGTCCTGCAGAAAGGCTCTGTGCGGTTCCTGCGCCTGGGGTCTGCCGTCTATGGCAAGCCCCTGCGAGTGCAACGTGTGCTTCGTGCCCTCCTCTGCCTCTGCTGGGCCCCGGAGCCTGCACAAGAAAACAGTTCAGTGCTGTTGACTTAGTTGGGGCAGTTAACGAGGCAGGGATTATAAATAACATGTAGTTTGTTCTATTTCATAGTAGTATCATAGTAGTATCCCAGTATCATCAGGGTTGGAAGAGACCTCACAGATCATCAAGTCCAACCCTTTACCACAGAGCTCAAGGCCAGACCATGGCACCAAGTGCCACGTCCAGTTCTGCCTTGAACAGCTCCAGGGACGGCGACTCCACCACCTCCCCGGGCAGCCCATTCCAGTGTCCAATGACTCTCTCAGGGAAGAACTTTCTCCTCACCTCCAGCCTAAATCTCCCCTGGCACAGCTTGAGGCTGTGTCCTCTCGTTCTGGTGCTGGCCACCTGAGAGAAGAGAGCAACCTCCTCCTGGCCACAACCTCCCCTCAGGTAGTTGTAGACAGCAATAAGGTCACCCCTGAGCCTCCTCTTCTCCAGGCTAACCAATCCCAGCTCCCTCAGCCTCTCCTCGTAGGGCTGTGCTCAAGGCCTCTCCCCAGCCTCGTTGCCCTTCTCTGGACACGCTCAAGCATCTCAATGTCCCTCCTAAACTGGGGGGCCCAGAACTGAACACAGCACTCAAGGTGTGGTCTAACCAGTGCAGAGTGCAGGGGCAGAATGACCTCCCTGCTCCTGCTGGCCACACCATTCCTGATGCAGGCCAGGATGCCACTGGCTCTCTTGGCCACCTGGGCACACTGCTGGCTCATGTTCAGGCAGGTATCAATCAGCACCCCCAGATCCCTCTCTGTCTGGCTGCTCTCCAGCCACTCCGACCCCAGCCTGTATCTCTGCATGGGGTTGTTGTGGCCAAAGTGCAGCACCCTGCACTTGGAGCTATTGAACCCCATCCCCTTGGACTCTGCCCATCTGTCCAGGCGGTCAAGGTCCTGCTGCAGAGCCCTTCTGCCTTCCAACTCAGTCACATCTGCCCCCAGCTTGGTGTCATCTGCAAGCCCTGCCCACAGCTCTGTACTAATGAGTTACATTTGGGTTCTAAGTCAGACAGGAGAATCGTCCCAAGGATGCCTCTGGGCAACTCATTCATTTAGGTGAATCAGAAGAACTGGAAAAAGTTTAGCCACAAAATGGCTTTGCCTCACAAATAGGCAGCCTGCAGCCCTAGGGCAAGTCTGTGCTACTCACCGCGGGGAAGAAGACGTTTCTAGATAGCCCCTGGCTCCTCTGTGGCAGTGTTGGAACTGCTCAGCCCTGAGAGGCTTCTAGATCTTCCCAGGGTGCTGGGAGAGAGACAGAGGATCTCTGACCTGATCCTGGTTCCTCTTGGCATGGAGGTTTGCAGCGCTGCAGGCAGCATCTCTTGCAGATGTGCAGAGAGCACCGTGGTGGTGGCACTTCTTGCCATGGCGTGAGGCACTTAATGACTTCTCCTGGGAAACTTGAGGCACTTAAGTTTCCAGGTAGTTCAAGCCCAAAACATCAGGGCTAAGCTGGTCTGAAGCACGAGGCAGAGCAGAACACAGTGTCCAAAAGCAGTGAGGCAGAGGCAGCTCCATGAGGCAGAGGCAGCAGCAGCCAAGCAGAGGCAGCAGAGCTGCTTGCAATGTAGCTCCATTTGCATTGTCTGCCTGAGTGCAAAGGCTCCTTTGGCCACAGAGACTCGCCAATCAGAATGGCTTTTGCCACACTGACTGTGTTGGGTGACCCCAGGGCTTGCTCACCCTTATTTGGGCAAGACACCAACAAGTACCTAAACACCTGTGGGTTGCTGTTTATCACTTTGGGAGGGGATAGAATGGCCCAAGCCTTTGCTTTCCCCCCTCAGCAGAAGGGTGGGGCAAGCCAGGACATCTCCGAGGCCCATTAGCCTGCCAGGACAGTTGTCCAAAGTGATATTGTCATGAAGTCAGGTTTAAATCTGAGGCTGAGAAAATGCCTTCTTGGCACCTTTGTCTTTCTTTCCTTTTCCAGCTCTCTGGTGAGCTGGGAATCCTCCACAGCAAAAAGGCAAGTGCAGAGCCCTCCTCCTTAACACCAAGCTGCGCAGTGCTTAGAAGCTGGTCTCTTCTATCAGGATGACTGCAGGATCAGAGACTTGTAGAGTGGTTTGGGTTGGAAGGGACCTCAAAGATCATCCACTTCCAACTCCCCACCATGTGGAGGGGCACCTACACTAGAGCAGGTTGCCCAAAGTCTCATCCAGCCTGGCCTTCAACACCTCCAGGCAGGGAGCAGCCACAGCCTCCCTGGGCAACCTGTGCCAGTGTCTCACCACCCTCACTGCAAACAACCCTTTCCTGACATCCAGTCTAAATCTCCCCTCTGCCAGCTTGAACCCATTACTCCTTGTCTTGTCATTACAAGACCTTGTCAATAGTCCCTCCACAGTCTTCCAGTAGCCCCCTTCAGACACTGGAAGGCCACTCCAAGGCCTCCTCAAAGCCTTCTCCAGGCTGCACAGCCTCAACTCTCTCAGCCTGTCCTCACAGCAGAGCTGCTGCAGCCCTCTCAGCATCTTGGTGGCCTCCTCTGGACTGGCTCCAACACTTCCATGTCCTGCTTGTGTTGGGGGCTGCAGAACTGCCCCCAGGACTGCAGGTGGGGTGTGAGGAGAGCAGAGCCAAGGGGCAGAATCCCCTCCCTTGCCCTGCTGCCCACACTGCTCTTGCTGCAGCCCAGCACAGGCTTGTGTCTGGGCTGCACTCACACTGAAGGCTCCTGTGGAGCTTTGCATCACCCCAGACCCCCAGGGCCTGTTCCTCAGGGTTGCTCTCAGCCATTCCCCACCCAGCCTGGAGCTGTGCTTGGTACTGTGCCCACGCAGGCATGGTGGTGCAGCAGGTTCTCCAGCCTGGTGATACAAAAGCATTTTCTGGCTGGCTGTGCAGTTTGCTGTTTGCCTGAAACTCTGCATTGATACTGCTAATTAATGATCCACACAGAAAATTATTCCTGTGCCTCAGAGCAGGTTATCCTATCTTGCCATTTGTTTCCACCTTATTCTTTCTCTTACCCTAAAGTGTTTGCTTTGATTTGGTTAAACTCATTGCCAATCCCTTCTCTTCTACCGGCAGAAAGAGAAGTGTTCTTTTTCTCCTTCATTTCCTGAGATGCCATTTCAGACAGGTAAGAGGCACTTTGCTACAGGCTTTAATGTCTCTTGGCAATAGTGTGGGAAAGCAGTGCTCTGCTGCACCCACTGCAAATGCACTGCACTGGCAGTGGAGAGAATCACCGACTAAGGACTGGGGCTGTTACCTGAGCTTGCTCAATGGAAAAGCTGTTTTCACTCTGCTGGAATCTTGCCCTCTCTCCTGGCACTACACTAGCAGCCTTTTTTCAGCCATCATAGAACCAACCAGGTTGGAAGAGACCTCCAAGCTCACCCAGCCCTAGCCAATCAACCAGACCATGGCACTAAGTGCCTCATTCAGTCTTTTCTTCAACACCTTCGGGGAGAGTGACTCCACCACCTCCCTGGGCAGCCCATTCCAATGTCCTACCACTCTGTCACACGTCACCAGGTGGAGATAAAAACCCATGCAGTCTGACAACCAGAAAGCTTCTGAACACTGCTCTGCCACTGTCTGAAAAATGTGTTTTGATGCCAGTGCACACTGGAGCAGAAGTGAATCACAAGTTCCCTTGGGGATTTCGTGCCCAGCAGCAGGTCTGTCTGCAGCTTTTGCTGTTATGACAGTGCTGGATCCAGATGCTCTTAATGCAAGATGCTTTCAGGCTCTGATGCCAAAGCTTCCCTGCTTTCTGCAAAGCCTTCTTGTGAACCATGCCTACCCAAAAAAGCACCTGCACTGCTGGTGTCACAGCTCTCCCAGGGGGTTCTGAAAGACAGCTCTGGCTGGCTGGGACTTTGGTGCCTTACTACTGTAGCTCTGCCAGCAAAAGTGTTCAGGGTTTCCTTCGGTGTCAGCCTGGTTCCAGAAAGCTCCATCTGTCTGCAGCTGTGTCAAATATGGGGTTCTAGATGCTTCAGAAATAAACTCAGGGGTTGGTCTTTGGATGATGCAACAGTCTGGACAAGCGAATCGTTGTCCTGCCCATATTTGTCCCTCCTGTACTAGAGAAGTGACTTTTCTTTCTGCGGTGTCAGAATACATCCTGTAACTGGAGGACAACAGGTAGGAGCCACAGAAGAAAACTGTTCCCCTGCCATTGTGTTTGGAGGTGCTGGTCTCAGACTGTCCCACCCAAAAGCTGCCCACCCTCTTCAGCTACAAGATAAGTGTAGTACATCCTTTGTGCAAACTCAGGTAGCATTTAGAGTTCAGTTTTACTGAACATTGACATGAAAATACGTAGGGGATGAGTCTGGGGAGAGCTCTGGCAAACATGACCTGTGAGGAGCAGCTGAGGGAGCTGGGGGTGCTTGGTCTGGAGAAGAGGAGGCTGAGAGGGGACCTTATTGCCCTCTACAACTACCTAAAATGAGGTTGTGGTGAGGCTGGAGCTGGGCTCTGCTCCTGAATTGCTAATGATAGGACAAGAGGAAATGGCCTCAAGTTGCATCAGGGCAGGTTTAGGATAGATGTTGGGAGGAAGTTCTTTCCTGAGCAGGTGGTCAGGCACTGGCACAGGCTGCCCAGGGAGGTGCTGGAGTCACCATCCCTGGAGTTGTTTAAAGGGAGAGTGGATGTGGCACTTGAGGCTGTGGTCTGGTGATGAAGGCTGCTGGGATGAAGGTTGGACTGGCTGATCCTGGTGGTCCTTTCCAAGCACAGTGATTCATAGTGATGAGATGTTGTGCTGAGGGCTTTGGGTTAGTCAGGGACTTGTCAGTGTGAAACTGATGGTTGGGCTCAAGGAGCTCAAAGGGCTTTGCCAATCTAAGAAATTCTCTGATTCTGTGGTAGTGAAAACTATTTCATACTGCAGAAGAGACCTTTGAGCACTGGGGGCTTGGGCTAAGTTAGGGAGTAAATGACTGTCAAGTAGAAACTGGGAAGGTGAGAAGGGGAAACAGAAGTTTTAAAAGAAGAGGCAGGGTGGCTTTGAAAAGCCTGGGGACCACAGTGCTGGCTAAAGAGCCTGCAGGCTACGTGGCAGCCTCACTGCTGTTACTCTGAAATGGTTGTGGTTTGCACTGTGTGAACTACAAAGCAATGAGTTCTTTGCTCCTAAAAGGCTTCGGGAGTGAACTGCTGTGTGGTGTACAAAGGGGACAGAAGGACAGGAGGTACGATAATGATAACTTGTAATGAAGAGGGGAGGGGCAGGGCTGTTGATTGATGCTCCAGGAAAGAGGATTAGGAGCTTATTAGGACAAAAAGGAGCAGGAGAAGATGGGGGAAGGCAAGTGCAAAGATCCGTAGAAAGCTTAGGAGAGGAGGAACTGATGCCAGCACTTTATGCACCAATAGACATGCTGGCTGATGTCAGCAGTTCCTGGCCATGTCAGTACTTAAAGGACAGACCTGCTGTGGTGATAGAAGAGTCTCTCTTCTGCTGCTTGCTTTCTGTGTACACTTCATACCATGTGTCTGGGATCTTCTTACTCTGATAAAGCTGCAGGAGGATGCACTCTGAGCGGCGGCTTCAGACTACGGCATCGACTTACCACATGTTCTGCCCTATTTCAGTTGCTCAAGGCTTGAGTCTCAGAGACAGCATGGAGTGAAATGCTGCTGCTAAGCAGGAGCAGCTGTGTGCTGGCCAGTGGCCTTGGCCATCCCTCTGGCTAGGGGCAACAATAGAGACCTGCTTTTACACTGGGTGTCACCTGAAAGCCAAAGAAAGCTGCAGTTAGGTATCACTGGGCCCTTCGGGTGAGCTTGACACTGGGCTGCCATGCAGGAGGTGGTGCTGGTTGTGTGAGATGAGAAGTGGAGAAGGAGTCTGTGGGAAGCCCTCATCTTGTTCCTTCTGTTTGCAGAGATTTGCACCCAGGTGTCAGCAGAGAACCCTCACCACAAAGCTCTGGGGTATTCTTGAGCAAGCCTTCTGTTCAGGCTAAGTTTTCAGGTGCAGGCACTGTGCCCTTGCAGATGCACAGGGCTGCACACTCGTGAGGCCACGCTGTTGGGAACAGGCAGCTCTTGCTTCCAGGGCTTGTTTAACCCAGCTACATGGAAGCAGGTCGAAAAGCTGCCCTGGTGCTTGTCCTCCTCCTCTCCTGGAGAAGGATGGTTACATTTTCCAGCACAACAGCAGCTGGGAAACAGGAAAATCAGTAAGTGCTGTTGGCTGCTCCTTCCTATGCCTGTCCCTTCTAGAGGTCACTGCTTACCCACAGCTGGCTACACCAGAGGGCTGCCTGCCCCTGGGCCCAGGGCCCACTAGCCTCAGTTAGTCCCCTGGGTCAGCACTCTGGTTTCTCACAGCCAGCATGGTAAATGTGCACCATTGTGTATGTCTGGGGGCTGACCAGTACATGTGGGTGCCAACTCTCCAGGGTTTGCATTGAAAAATAAGTGCCCACATTCCTGAACAGCTGATGGAGGAGCAGCTTTGTTCTTTCACCATCTTGTGTCTCCACTGGCTGACTGGGTTAATGGCTTTCTACTAAGTATGAAACAAAATATGTCTCTTAATAAAAAGCAAACAAAACCCAACAGACAAAAAAGAGTTGCAGCACCACAGGAGTTTCCTGCCTCCAGGGTGTGGTGACTGACAAATATTACATGGAGGCAGCATTTAGATACCAAAGCAGTGAGGCTTGGCTTTGAAAAGTGTTGAGTAGCTGAAGGCATGATAGTGTGGCTGCTGTTGTGTGCTGGAAGGGACAGTGGTATGATGGAGTTCCTAACAAAGAGGCAGAGACACTCTTTGTCTTTTGGGGTGTTGGTGGGGAACAAGAAAGGCTGAGCTAGAAAAGAAAGTGCAGATGAAGAAGCTAAAATCAAGTGGCCATGGTGGAGCAGCACTACCTGATATTTCCTGAGTGGGCAGCTCAGAACAGTGCTGTTGCTTGGGTTAAGGTTTTCATTCACTTCCTGGCCATGGCAGGATCTCCAGCAGCACCTGGTTTTTGCATAGTGCTGACCCTGTGGCTTTACAGAGAGGCACATAAGTTTTCTTTGAAAAGCAGCTTTGTCACTAAGTGCTACCAGCTCTCAGGTGACAGTTGTGTTTGAGGAGACTGTGTCCTACAGAGCAACCACTTGAAAGGAATCAGAATCAGCCAGGTTGGAAGACACCTCCAAGCTCATCAAGTCCAACCTAGCACCCAGCCCTGTCCAATCCACACCACTAAGTGCCCCAGCCAGGCTTGGCTTCAACACCTCCAGGGACAGCGACTCCACCACCTCCCTGGGCAGCCCATTCCAATGCCAATCACTCTCTCTGCCAGGAATTCTGTTTTAATGTCCAGCCTATACTTCCACCAGCACAACCTGAGACTGTGTCCCTTTGGTCTGTTGCTGTTTGCCTGGCAGAAGAGCCCAACCCCACCTGGCTACAGCCTGCCTTCAGGTAGCTGCAGACAGCAATGAGCTCTGCTCTGACCCTCCTCTTCTGCAGGCTGCACACCCCCAGCCCCCTCAGCCTCTCCTCGCAGGCCTATGTTCCAGGCCCCTCACCAGCTTGATGAGCTCACCAGCAGAATGAACTGCTCCAGATGATCTGAAGCGTTAGCAAAAGAGCAGCAGTCCTGCCCTCCTCACTGTGAAAGGGAATGCAGCCAGCAGTGTGAAGCAGCACAGAAGGCAGAGATGTCCTGGTGCCAACACTTCATGCTACAAAGCCCCGGGGTTGACTGGCTTCAGCCCTGCCTGCAGCACGGAGACACTGCCACACAGCTCAGAGTCCCTCCTGGCTGTGCCCACAGGCTGTGCTCTGTGCTTTGCACGTATGAGGACAGCTGGAACACAGTAATGTGTGGCGAAGGAAACAGCTGCGTGGGTTTGTGACCCATGAAGCAGCTACCAGAAAGACAACATGGATATGCCAGATTTTGAAGTGGAGTTTGTGTGTGGATGATGGGGCAGGACAAGCAGAGTGGTGGGCACAGTGAATATCACCCAGCCACTAATGCAGCCTCATTGCTTAATTAAGTATCTCTGAACTGCCTCTTCCTACCTGTTTGCGCTTGCACAGGAAGAGCAACAGCAGACAAGCAGCCCTGCTCTTGGCACAGGTGGGACTACAGCAAGGCTCTAGAAACTTCTGGGGGAAAAAACTGCACAGATGTAGACTGAGAGGCACCTAAGCCTTAGGCACACAAGGGCAGCCTGTGCCTACAGCCCAAAGGGAGTGAAGGCTATTGTTCCAGGGGAAGGCACAGCATGCCTTGGAGGCTGCTTGTGCCTCAATATGCAGCCAGTCTCCCTTGTGTATTCAGTGAAGACACGGGGCAAGAGGGAATCACAGCAGCAGTGACTCAAAGTACAGGAGTCACCCTTCTCCTTTGATTCACTCTCTAGATGTGCCTCTTCCTCCATTAGCTACCAAGGGAGCTTGGCCTCCCAGCTGAAACATCTCAGGGTAGGGCTGACGAGTTTCCTGGTTTACTTTTGCTGGGGCAACACTCACCTGCTAGCTCCAGTACTTGCACCTCAGCAGGGAACAAAGCTAATGCAATTGCTGGGGGGATGGGAAAAGACCAGGCTAGGAGTTGTGTATCACCTGAAATCCTGTAGCTAGCCAAAAGGATCTGCTTCAGCTTCCTTGTATTGCATTTGCTAGCCAGCTGTGATGGTAGGGTATGATTTCCACCCCCACCCAGTACAGCCCTGCCAGCAGACACAATTGCAGCAGCACAGTTTTCTTTTGCTGAGATGATTGGGGGTTGTATAGGGTGGACTGGTGCTGGGGGCTGTGTACCACCACAAGTACCAGTAACAGCTCTGTTGGTATAATGGCTCCTTTTAAACTGGAAGCACTTTGTCCACGCAGCACTGTTATGTCCACATCTGTAAATCACTGTCAACACAGAATTAACGAGCTGCATCCCCCTTTTCCATGGACCCCAGCCAAACGGACACAATGCTGCAGCTGTAGCTATTAAGCCATGGTGGCAGCAAAGCACTCCATTAATACCTCATGCTCAGCAGTTTATGATGCATGAGAGCTGAATAATTATACCCTCGTTGCCTCCAAATGAGAGCACAATTGCCAGTAACAAGCATTTACAATTAAAACACTGCATCAGGTCAAGAGACTACATTTGTTCATTCATAAAGCATGCCTGTCTGAGCAGGAGGACCGTGAGGCAGAGAACAGACAAGCTGAACTTAATGACTCAGTTGTTGCTAGAGCTGGTTTGTTCCCCCTCAGACAGACCTCCGTGGCCACTTTGTCCCAGCTGTTTGGACAAACTAGCAGGTAGAACTTTAGCCAAAGCTCTTGTTGCTGTGAACTGCACTGACAGGGAAGTTAGGATTTGAGGGACAGGAATGGGAAGAGAGGCTTTGACAAAAAGAGAGCATCAATAACCACTGTAGTGCAGCCTTTAAACCGGAGCAGACAGGCACAAGAGAGTGGAAGTGGCTGCTGTGTTAACAAAAGCAGATGTGGCAGGACTCTCCCTTCTGAGGATGTCCTGTTGCTCACACCAGGGTAGCAGCTCTAGGCAGGTGGTGTGCAGAGACCACAGAACGATTAAGGAACTGTTCCTTCCTTACCTATAGCTCAACACGAGCAGAGATCTCAGAATCCTGTCTCTGCTGCTAGTTTTGGAAGAGTGCCAGCTCCTGCAAAGGAAGCAATTACAAGGTGGGCTGCAGTGCAGACTCGCATTGTTTTGAGCTACATTCCACCATCCTCTATGCAAGGACACAGTAATGAAACACTTGCCATGCTTTTGTCCCTCACTGTGATGCTTTCATTAAGTCCAAGCGAGGATTGAAAAAGCAGTTCTGAAGTACACCCCAAAATTAACACGGCAGAATACTCTGTGGTTTTGTGCAGCACATCTAGCAGGTACCTGACTTGGCATAAGTCATGCTACAGGAGAATGTGCTTAGGCTGTTTTCTCCTTGTGGGGCCCCAACTCTCACCTTAGGACTTGCCCATTTCAAAACAGCCAAGCCTGTTTTATTATCCCAGCGCTGTTCTGATGCTGAGCCAAGAGCTGCTAGGTGACAACAAACAAACTGGATGAGTGATCAGGACGCCTGGGCTAATCAAATCAAGGTCTGCTGAGGTGCCTGGAGAGGACTGGGACTGCAAGAAGTCCGTTTTGGCACACTTTACAGCTACGTTTGCCAGCATTTCTGTTTGTGGGCTAGAATTACTTTTTCAGCAAGCATAAATTGCAATTTGATTTTTTTCATAATAAGCTTCTCTAACTTGCCAAGAGTGCAGGAAGTGCTCAGGTGCTCCCACCCATGGAGCACAGCATCGCTCAGGGCCACAGCCCAGGTCCCGGGGCAGTCCTGCAGCTGGAATTTCACTCCAGAACACAAAGGAATTTAAAACATGGTTTTGACAGGTTACAAAACAAAGAGAATAAAAATAAGCTCCCTTCGAACTGCTTCGACAAAAGATCTCCTTAAAACACTGCTGGTCTGTTAGCCAAAGGCCTTCAGGCGACACTCGGAGAAACAAGCGAACGGCTGGCAAGGGTCACTGAAGGGCACCGCTGGAGTCGCGGCTACAGCGACTAAGGCGGCGGCGGCAGCAGGGCTCAGCTCCGCCGCAAACAACCGGCGGGCAGAGGGCGCAGGACTGGAGCCCAGCGGACTGCAGTTGCAGGGTTACCTTTGCCCCCTCGTGGGCAGTCTGCTCTCCTGCAGCTCCTGTGCCGCTGCCGCGCAGCTCCCGCAGCGTGCGCAGCACGAACAGGGTGCGCGGCCGCGGCTCCGTCCCCGCGCCTCCGCCAGCAGGCACCGCTCGGAACGCACCGCTCGGAACGCACAGCTCGGAGCGCACCGCTCGGAACGCACCGCTCGCAACGCACAGCTCAGAGCGCACCGCTCGCAACGCACCGCTCGCAACGCACAGCTCAGAGCGCACCGCTCGCAACGCACCGCTCGGAACGCACAGCTCAGAGCGCACCGCTGCCAACGCACCGCTCGGAACGCACAGCTCAGAGCGCACCGCTCGGAACGCACCGCTCGGAACGCACAGCTCAGAGCGCACCGCTGCCAACGCACCGCTCGGAACGCACAGCTCAGAGCGCACCGCTCGGAACGCACCGCTCGGAACGCACAGCTCAGAGCGCACCGCTCGGAACGCACAGCTCGGAGCGCACCGCTCGGAACGCACAGCTCGGAGCGCACCGCTCGGAACGCACAGCTCGGAGCGCACCGCTCGGAACGCACAGCGGTGTCAGACCCAAACCCAGCGCAGCACCCAGCCCTGCTTGCTTCCCGCAGGCAGCACCAAGAAGGCTGCGTGCTCAAGCGGGTTCGTGCTCCTCACTCCAAGGTGAAAGGCCACCCAAAAGCAAGGACACACATAGGTGCCTTAACAAGAGACACACAGACAGCAGCACCAGCTGGAGCCTGTGTTGCGAAGGAAAGCTGCCCACACTGCTCCTGAGCCAGCCCAGGATGCCATTGGCTCTGCTGCCCACCTGGGCACTGCTGCCTCATCTTCAGCTGCTCTCTCCCAGCACCCCCAGCTCCCTCTCTGCCTGGCTGCCCTCAGCCACTCTGGCCCCAGTCTGTAGTGCTGCTTGGGGTTGTTGTGGCCAAAGTGTAGAACTCTGCACTTGGCCTTGTTCAGTCTCATCCCGTTGGCCTCTGCCCACCCATCCAGCCTGTCCAGGTCCCTCTGCAGGGCTCTCCTACTCTCAAATGGATCAAGGACCTCTGAGTTACTCTCTCATGCTTTGTAAATCCACCACTGATATACCCTTTTAATCCAGTATTTTGCCTCATTCATTTCTTCGTTTTCAGATGTACCTAAAAACCACCAGAGACCTTTCCCCCCTATGAACCCCTATGGTTACATTCACCTCTGGCAACTTCAGCAGAGGATCCATTTCACCTTCAACGTTCCAATACAAAGCAAGGCATACTGTGCCATTCCCACTTCAGTGCCATGGATGCAGAAAGTGCCATTCTCCTGTTTCCAGGCTGAGCACCAGGAAGTCAGCAGTCTGCAGCATTATGAAATGAAGAAGCTGCTCCTCCAGAAAGCATGAAGGCTTAGTTCCCTTTCCTTAGAGGAGCTGGTGGCTCCCCCTCACCTAGGTAAGTGGGTCACCTGCATTCCTCCTCACCTGAAGCAAGTATTTGCTCCTAACACCTTTTTCTCTTTGGTACTCCTTCCTTTAACAGATCTGCACTTTAGCAGCTCCAACCATTCAACAGGAAGGCAGCACCGACATTGCACCTGTAAGGGACTGCTCCATTGCTAGAGGTTAATGATCACAGGGAAGACAGAGGAGCCCTGAAAGACTTCATTTAACTGCGAGTCCATGGGACAGATCCCTGCCCAGTCTCTCCAGCTGCTGGGGGTCGCAGCCTCGGGTTAGACTATTTTCCCCAGTGCAAGTGACCCTCCTGCTCGCCCCTCGGCTGAGGTACTCAGAACATACACACTCCTGGGCCAGCTACTACATGGTCTAACCTCACATGTACACCCCCTGCTTCATACATCCCAGACTCATTAAAATCACAGAATCGTAGAATGGTTTAGGTTGGAAGGGACCTCAAGGATCATCCAGTTCCAACCCCTGCCATAGGCAGGGACAGCTCCCACTAGAACAGGTCACTCAAGGCCTCATCCAACCTGGCCTTGACCACCTCACTGCAAAGAACTTCCTCCTAACATCTACTCTGAACCTCCCCTCTGCCAGTTCAAACCCATTCCCCCTTGTCCTGTCATTACCAGACCTTGTCAATAGTCCCTCCTCAGCCTTCCTGTAGCCCCCTTCAGATACTGGAAGGCCACTCCAAGGTCTCCTCAAAGGCTTCTCTTCTCCAGGCTGCACAGCCCCAACTCAGCCTGTTCTCAGAGCAGAGCTGCTGCAGCCCTCTCAGCATCTTGGTGGCCTCCTCTGGACTGGCTCCAACACTTCCATGTCCTTCTTGTGTTGGGGGCTCCAGAACTGCACCCAGGACTGCAGGTGGGGTGTGAGGAGAGCAGAGCCAAGGGGCAGAATCCCCTCCCTTGCCCTGCTGCCCACACTGCTCTTGCTGCAGCCCAGCACAGGGTTGTGTCTGGGCTGCACTCACACTGCAGGCTCCTGTGGAGCTTTTCATCACCCCCAGGGCCTGTTCCTCAGGGCTGCTTTCAGCCATTCCCCACCCAGCCTGGAGCTGTGCTTGGCATTGCACCTACCCAGGTGCAGGACCTTACACTTGGCCTTGTTGAGGGTCTTGAGGTTGGCCTGGGCACACCTCTGCAGCCTGTCCAGGTCCCTCTGGTTGGATCCCTGTTCTCTAGCTGTACACCTCCCTGGGCAGAGAAATTAACGTTCAGTTGCCTATTAAGCCTGCACACAAACAGTTCAGGTTGTGTCCAGCTACTCCTGGCCCCTGCTGCCTTTGAAGGGCACATTGCTAATCCAGGGAAAGACCCCTGTGGAGACATCAGTGACAAGGATGCAGAGAATCTTTGTTATCTCAAGTTGTGTCTAGCAGCATTTCCATTCGTAAAGACAGTCTACTTTAATCCTATCATGCTGGTCACTGCAACCTAGAGACACAGCAAGGGCTATTGCAAACTGCCTGCTTTGGGCCCTATGGTAAGAGGCAGCACTGATCCCATCAGACCCTTCCTCCTAGGAACGTGCAGTGAGAACATCCAGCTTTGCAAGTTGGACCTTATTGCTCAGTAACAGGCAAACACAATGCAAGCCTCCTCCTCCAGGCGAGGAATAAAGGATGATGTTAGTTCCTGGGGTCAGCTCTGGGAGAAATACTTGATGACACTGTGACAGCTGTGCTAGTTTGGAGCTAGCTGGAATATTTTGGTGAGAAGAACTAGATGATAGGCTGGGAAAAGGAACCAATGCTGATGTCTGCTGCACTCACAGGCTTGCTGAGATGGATAAAAACAAGAACACAAACACAGATAACAGAGTTGCTCTCTGGCTCTGGCTGCATGCACTTCTCTCTCTAACCTGCTGTGTGACTAATCCATCTCGGCTTTCTAACACCCCTGGCTGATCCTCCAAACTCACCTTGCATGTAAGGCAAACTCTGGGATAAGGCAGAGGGGTGGAAAGAAGGTGGAAGGGTGGTTGGGAGCCCCTCCTGGGCACTCTGGTTTCTGGCAGGGCTGCTATGTTTCTGTGCTACCTTTACCTTGTCTATGTCTGTAGCTGTAACTTAACTGTTGTAACTCTCTGCTTGTATCTTGTGCTGAGCTGTGAATGTAAAGCTTCATTCCTTAACTCCCAGCTGGCTGAGTCTAGTCTGGGTGATTTCATGAGAGTGGAGGGGCAAGGAACTCCCAAGCCAAATTGTCACACAGCCCTGTGAGGAGAGGCTGAGGGAGCTGGAGGTGTGCAGCCTGGAGAAGAGGAGAGTCAGGGCAGACCTCATTGCTCTCTACAACTACCTTAAAGGAGATTGTGGCCAGGTGGGGTTGGTCTCTTCTGCCAGGCACCCAGGGACAAAACAAGAGGACACAGCCTCAAGCTGTGCCAGGGCAGGTTCAGGCTGGATGCTAGGAAGAAGTTCACAGTATCACCACCACCAAGGTTGGAAGAGACCTCACAGATCATCAAGTCCAACCCTTTACCACAGAGCTCAAGGCCAGACCATGGCACCAAGTGCCACGTCCAATCCTGCCTTGAACAGCTCCAGGGACGGCGACTCCACCACCTCCCCGGGCAGCCCATTCCAGTGCCCAATGACTCTCTCAGGGAAGAACTTTCTCCTCACCTCCAGCCTAAATTTCCTCTGGTGCAGCCTGAGGCTGTGTCCTCTCGTTCTGGTGCTGGCCACCTGAGAGAAGAGAGCAACCTCCTCCTGGCCACAACCTCCCCTCAGGTAGTTGTAGACAGCAATAAGGTCTGCCCTGAGCCTCCTCTTCTCCAGGCTAACCAATCCCAGCTCCCTCAGCCTCTCCTCGTAGGGCTGTGCTCAAGGCCTCTCCCCAGCCTCGTTGCGCTTCTCTGGACATGCTCAAGCATCTCAATGTCCCTCCTAAACTGGGGGGCCCAGAACTGAACACAGCACTCAAGGTGTGGTCTAACCAGTGCAGAGTACAGGGGCAGAATGACCTCCCTGCTCCTGCTGACCACACCATTCTTCACAGTAAGAGTGATTGGCATTGGAACTGGCTGCCTGGAGAAGTGGTGGAGTCCCCATCCCTGGATGTGTTTAAAAGGAGGCTGGATGAGACACTCAGTGCCATGGTTCAGTTAATTAGAAGGTGATAGGTGATAGGTTGGACTTGAGGATCTCACAGGTCTTTTCCAACCTGGTTAATTGAGTGACTGTGTGTGATTCTGTGACACCAAATCACAGCAGCAGAAACAAGACACACAAGTTACTTACTAATATTTTATTTTACAAATTATTACAAAACATCTTAGAAAGTTCTTGAGACCAAAAAAAAGCACAATAGATTAAAAAAGACCACAGGTTCACAATGGGAAAAGCATGTAAGCATTTCAGAACTATTTAAATGGAAATTCAAGGCACCACTGGCAAGAAAGTGCATAAAAATTGTATTTCTTACCTATGAAACTGCTGCATTATCATCCTGATTTAATAATCATCAAGTTAAATTCTCAAAGGTATTAAAAGTGATAGTTCCAAGCAGCATAAACTGTAATAGCTAAAGAATTGCTTGTATTTACAGCAATAGATTGTAACACAAATTCATTTCCATCTTACTGGCACTACCAGCACTTTGATTTGCTCCAGTTTCATGTGACCTCTCCAAAATTCCACATGCTCTTCCCTTCAGCACAGAAACCTTGCTATTTTTATTGCACAAATCAGAACAAGGAGCACCATCATGGCCACTATGCAAAAACATCCTGTGCAGAGCTAATTGAGACAGCTCACTGCTCTTTCAGGCTAGAGGATGCAGACATAGAACAGAACTGTAACAGACCACAAGCTTCCCTTTTGAAGCACACAAGCAGCAAGGCACAGCTCCTTTGCACACACAGAACATAAGAGGCATGGGCACTATTGTGATTTTAATGTGGGCTGAACACCCAACTCAAAAAAATCAACATTCCCAATCTACACAACAGATGTGCAGATTTTCAGAGGAGAAATCATAGACTCAACCAGGCTGGAAGAGACTTCCAAGCTCAGCCAGCCCAACCTAGCACCCAGCCCTATCCAGTCAACCAGACCATGGCACTAAGTGCCCCCAGCCAGGCTTGGCTTCAACACCTCCAGGGACAGCAACTCCACCACCTCCCTGGGCAGCCCATTCCAATGCCAATCACTCTCTCTGACAACAACTTCCTCCTCACATCCAGCCTGAACCTCCCCTGGCACAACTTGAGACTGTGTCCCCTTGTTCTGTTGCTGCTTGCCTGGCAGCAGAGCCCAACCCCACCTGGCTACAGCCTCCCTGCAGGTAGTTGTAGACAGCAATGAGGTCTGCCCTGAGCCTCCTCTTCTCCAGGCTAAACAACCCCAAAACCACACAGTCCAGCCACTTACGGCCTCAAGTGTCCTGGAGAATCCTCTGCATTGATTCTTAAGGCACTGTGAGCAAAGCCTGAAAGCAGGTGAACAGCCTTCGAATGTTTTGGATGGCTCAAGTGGCAAAGATGCAATCTTTTAATGTGTCTGAGCCAGCTCACAGCACCACAGCTCAATGACAGTGCTGCTTTCCACGGGTTTGACTTTCACCTAAGACTGTACAGAGATGATTATCTTTCAAACAAGAAGAAACTTCAGAGTACTTCTGCTGGAGCTCCCACCACTGTCCTAAACAATCTCTAATCCACTTCACTCAGCATCAGCCACCTTAATGTAAGCAATGCAAACATATAGGCTGATTCCATCTGAAGCACCCATGAAACTGGCAGATGACTTTGCTGACGTAGCACAGGGGCATTAGGAGCCAGCCAGGCATCCTGAAGCCAGACAATTAATCCAGTTCCAACGTGTCCCACTTTGGGGCCACAAGCCTACTTGGGCCTGGAGGACAAAAATGACTCTTACCCCTTTCCAGGGGTCTGGCTAATGAAAAGACACTGTCAGCCTGGATTTGACACCGGACGCATCACAGGCAGCACGTCAAGACTGCAGGAGTCCAGGTCCAGTCTGCTCAGCCTCTAAAGCAAGGTAGTGCCTTTCTCACCTAGCTGATTGTAACAGTTTGGGTGTTCCCCGACCCCCCCACTTGAGAAAATCACCCAGACTAGACTCAGCTGAGCTGGAAATGAGAATGAATATTCACAGCTCAGCACAATATACAAGTAGGTATTTACAACATTTACAGCTCTAACAGAAATAGACAAGTTAAAAAAAGGTAACACAGAAACACAGCAGCCCTCCCACAAACCAGAGTCCCCAGCAGGGGCTCCCAGCCACCCTTCCACCTCCTTTCCACCTCTCTGCCTTATCTCAGACTTTGCCTTATGTTAAAGGTGAGTTTGGAGAATCGGCCAGGGGGGTTAGGAAGCAGAGGGCTTAGTTAGACAGCAGGTTAGAGAGAGAAGTGCATGCAGCCAGAGCCAGAGAGCAACTCTGTTACCTATGTTTGTGTTCTTGTTTTATCCATCTCAGCAAGCCTGTGAGTGCAGCAGACATCAGCACTGGTTCCTTTTCACAGCCTAGCATCTCATTCCCCTCACTAAAGTATCCCAGCTAGGCTCAAACTAGCAGAACAGTGATGCAGAGGAGCCAGGAGGGACACACATGTGCCCCTTTTATTAGGAAGCTGATACAGCAGCTCAGGAAATGACCTCACAGAAGCAGCAAAGTGCATACTGTCTAGCAAACCTGCTTCTCAGCTATTTTAAAACAACAAAAAGAATACCTCATACTTGTAAGTCTAGGAAACTGCTTTGCTACTCAACAAGTAGTCTGGAAGCAATTGCCTTAAACCCATAAGCAGTAGGTGACTTGCTTTGCACTATTTGACATGAATACAACACAGATCACAGGTGGAGACGTAGAGATTGTGCAGCACAGCAGGACTCTTCCTATTCATTAGCTGCTGTATGTATGGGAAAACAACTGAATTGTTGTAAGCTGCAGCACAGGAGGTTCCAGCTCAACACAAGGGGCAACTTCTTGCCTGTAAGGGTTCCAGAGCACTGGCACAGGCTGCCCAGAGAGGTTGTGGAGTCTCCTTCTCT
This sequence comes from Pogoniulus pusillus, assembly GCF_015220805.1. Taxonomy (NCBI): domain Eukaryota; kingdom Metazoa; phylum Chordata; class Aves; order Piciformes; family Lybiidae; genus Pogoniulus; species Pogoniulus pusillus. The sequence continues at coordinate 15,681,282 of NC_087295.1, forward strand.
GGAGCCTTTCAAGGCCTGTCTGGATGTGTTCCTGTGTGACCTGAGCTGGATTGTGTGGTCCTGCTCTGGCAGGATGGTTGAACTGGATGATCTCTTTGGGTCCCTTCCAACCCCTAATATCCTGTGAGCCTGTGAACTAATCAGTTTCCCCAACACTCCCATTTGTCATTTTCATTGAGAGCAAAGCTTCCACCCACCCCTATCAGTCAGAGATGAGTCTGATCCTCAAATCTCTATGTGGGTCAGTCCACTGGTGGGAGGATGAGTATAAACTTGGAACAGCTAAAACGAAAATGAGAAACATGCCAAGCCCCCCTGTTTAAAAGCCCCAAGCATGTATGCAGGAGGAGAATCCATCAAAGGCTGGCAGAGAGCTAAGCCAGACACACGCCGGACAGTTTCCCTGTGCAGCATCAGCAGCAGGTATCACAGATAGGGAGGCCAAGGCAGAGGGATGACTTTACAGCTCTGCTTCAGCAGCAGTACCTTCAGTTCAGGAACAGAGAGCAGTAACAAAGCACTTAGGTGGGGAAAAGTCTCTAGAAAAAGCAACCAAAACTCCAGATCTCTCTTCGTGTGTTTTCAGGCTGAAAAAAATGACTAGAAAAGCTACCTCAAGATAAAAGCCTACAGAGAGTGGCAGCAAGGACAGGGAACCTGAGACCAATACAAAGAAATTGTTTGTGCAAGCAGAGGTCAGGTTAGGAAAGCTAAAGCACAGCTGGAATTTAATCTGGCTAGGGACATGAAGGGGAACAAGAACTTCTTCAGGTATGTTACTGAGAAAAGGAGGACAAGGGAGAATGTGGGACCCTTCTAGAAGGGAAATGGAGAGCTGGTGACAAAGGATGTGGATAAGGCTGAGGTGCTCAATGACTTCTTTGCCTCTGTCTTCAATGGCAAGGGCTCCAACCACAATGTCCAAGTCCCAGAGGGCAAAAGTAAGGACTGGGAGAAGGAAGATCTGCCCACTGCAACTGAAGATCATGTTCGTGAGCACCTAAGGAATCTGAACGTGCACAGATCCATGGGGCCTGATGAGATCCACCCACAAGTCCTGAGGGAATTGCTGGATGAAGTTGCTAAACCACTGTCCATCATATTTGAAAGGTCCTGGCAGTCAGGAAGGCTGGGTAGGGACTATTTACAAGGTCTTGTAATGACAGGGCTAGGGGTAATGGGTTTAAACTGGAAGAGGGGAGATACAAACTAGATGTTAGGAAAGGGGTCTGTACAGTGAGGGTGGGAGACACTGGCACAGGTTGCCCAGAGAGGCTGTGGCTGCTCCCTCCCTGGAGCTGTTCAAGGCCAAGTTGGACGAGGCCTTGAGTGACCTGTTCTAGTGGGAGGTGTCCCTGCCTATGGCAGGGGGTTGGGACTGAATGATCCTTGAGGTCCCTTCCAACCTAAACCATTCTATGATTCTATGAAAAGCCCAATTATGGTTCTGCAATGCTTAATAAATATCAGCAGCACATTGGTTTCATATCAAAATGTCTTTAGTCTCTGAATCTCGATCTCTAAAAGATGTAAATATAACAGGGGAGTAACCATTTCAGTGGAATCCTAGGCAATAAACACCAACAGAAGTCATAGCTATGAACACAGTCCCTAAAGTAAGACACTGCAAATCACAGCAGAGAAGTGTCACGTTCCGTATCACCAGTAATGCTGCCTCTAAACAGAGCATCTCTACTGAATTTGCAGAGACAGCTACAGCAAGCTCTGCACACAGAGGCTGAGATTAGGTTTTAGAAGAAGTGGTCACTAACAAATACAAGAGAAAAACAAAACAAAAGGCCAGTCCAAAGAGCATCTCTTCCTCACAAAGCAGGAAACTCTATGAAGGAAAAGTATGTCTTTTATGCATCACTCTGAAACCAAGCTACAGCTTAAACCTGGTATCTCACAGGACTTGTCAAGATTTTACATTCTCAAAGCAAACTGTAGTGTCAGGCTTAAGTCTCAGAGCTTAGAGCAAGAGCATGACATTCATCAGAGAGTGGCAGCACTAGGAAAGAACTTTGACCTATTATAGCCCTTTGTCTTACAACAGCTTCCTCGTCTTTATCCAAGTGCCACTCGCTCAGCCAGCTTCTGGAAGGCCACAACAGGTAACATAAATCTGTCATGCTAGGGTACTGCTGAGATGGAGTTAATGCTTGGAAGACACAGCAAAAGTCATGAGCTCTCAAAGAAGGTTTTTGCATAGTTAGCTTTTTCTCATTTGCTTTGGTATTTTGGAACACCTCTTTGCTTATAGCCATTTGCTCTGCTTTCCAAGCCTCCCTCTTAAGTGAGGTCTAGCAGTCCTGCTTCTACCTCAGACACCTGAAAAATGCCCCTGCACTGTGCCATTTCTTTTACAGACATCAACACCTGATCTGATACGTCTGTTAGTGGTACTCATTGAATCAGGAGTGTTTCCTGCAGTCCTAGGGGCTACCACTTCAAGACAAACCACAGGTTCAAGTCCATATTTACTTGTTTGCCAGCTGAGCTAGTCAGCAGCAAGAAGTCTCACATTTACAAAGAAAGAAAATGGTGAGGCCCATAACCATTCTGGCATTAAGTGTGCATAAACAAGCTGCATATGGTATTAACCTGGCAAGTATTAGTCACCAGGACACCAAAGTGCTGCAAAGTTTTTCCCATTGGTGTTCAGATTGCTGCTTTTGGGGTTGCTTCATGAAAACATTCTCCATCTTCTTCCTCTCACAGCTGGCTTTTTGCATTTCTTCCTGCTACTTTGATAGGTTTCAAAACAATCTGAAAGAAGATTTTGGCATACAAATCCAAACTTTGACAACTGTAGAGTACAAAACTTTCTCTTGAATATACCCTTTGCAGCACCCTCCCCATAAAACACCTGCACTCTCTGTTCCATTGAACTGATCTCCACAGGCAGAACTGAGATATATCAACAGTAAAACCCCTACCCTTTTCTAAGCATAAGCATTTCTGTAAAGCCCCAAGTAGGTATTCCTTTTATATTCACAGTTTAAGCAGTAAGTAAAAGAATTCATTCCACTGTACTAACTTACAACTGGTATCAGAAATATTTGGTCCACTTAGACAGAAAATACCTTTAGGTTATAGCTCAGAATCCATGCATTGCATATTAACCTTTATTAGTCACCTCTGTCAAAACAAATTCAGCACACTCTTGTCCTTAAAGTTGCTCTACTCCACCACAAGTATTTTTTAGTGTACGTTACCTGGACAGGTGGCAGGAGCAGTAACTGAGCAGGACCTTACAACAAGATGCCATTAATCATTTGTGATAAGCAGTGTATACAAACTTGATCAGAATGAAGAGAAAGAAGACGCTGCCTAGAGTGCACTCAAAGTTCATTTCAGTTTTCCCCGTTAGAAAAAGAAGAAAATGGAAAAAGTTAGCTTTGTGTGTTCAGTGGCTGATTTTCTGTGGCATTCTGAGTGCTGCCTGGAGTTGCAGAGCATCCTTCGACGTTTGGTTTCTGGCTGTGGAAATGCTCTATACCAGTTTCAGCTAAAAACGCAGCGCTTGCAAGAAATCCAAATGCCTGTGAAAGTGAGAAGAATGCATGATTTTACAGTGAACAGACAGCAACAGCATCCTAGCATTTGGAGAGAACTGCTGCACTGTTTACATATGTTACTAACACTTCTGTGTGTTGTGGAGGGCCTATAGGCCCAAAAATAGCCCTGCCTGGGCATGTTTTTCTGCCCAAACCAGAAGTAAACACATTAAATGGATAAAAGGGGCACAACAGGCCTGGTGCCACAAAGTCTGGCCTGCCTAGGGTCCAGGTTGTATAAGGTGTTTGTGAACAGGTTGTGTAAGCCCCCACATGCCCAGCTCGTGCCTGCCTAGTGCTAGGCCCATGTGATCCCCATATTTGGGGGGGTCCAGGCACTGTGGCTTTTGCCTATTATGGTAAGGTTTGGCTGACTGCCAACCTGATTGGTCATTCTAGTGGCCCTTAATCTTGGCCCACATTGAACAAATAGGGGTACACAGGTAAACAATGTGCTCAGACTCCCCTGCACAGCCGGACTCTCCCGATTGCTCAGCCTCCCACACTGCTTGTCTGTCTGCATACTCACTTGCAGAGCTCACTTAAGCCTGCCTATGTATGTGGAGCCCTTAGTCTCCCAGCCAGCTGTGCACACCTGCACACCACTGTGGCGAGTTATCAGGACCAGATCCTGTATTGCCTGCCTTTACCTGCGGAGCACAGACTCCTGAGCAGCCATGCACACCTTGCACGCCTGCTGCCTTGTCATTGCCTGGTAAGCGCCACTGATTAACCAGGAGCAGACTCCGCTTGTCTGCGTGTGATCGGCCTGCTAGCCACGCTGAGACAGCACAACATCCCACCTCCTGCACCTGAGGTCCTGCCAAGAATCCCTGGACAGAGCATACAGAAGAAGCCAGCAGCACAAGGTCAGAGACAGTCATTTCCCCAGAAGCCGGGAAGAATCTCCTTTTCCCTCAAGCCGGGAGGATTCCAACCTCAAAGTCCACAGGCAAAGCTCCCCTGAAGTTTGGACACTTGCACAGGCTGTGACGTAGCCCCAAAGGGTGATTATTGATTAATAAAGAGTTGTAAGTGAATGCTTTAATGCCTCTGTAATATCTATTGTCTCTGCCACAGAGCAGAAAGAGTTTTCAGCCCACTCTGTTGGGCAAATAGTACACAGACCCCAAACAGTATTTGCTGCAGGGAAAACTCCTCTCTCTGTTTATAGTTTGAATGTTTGCTAGTTATTAATAAGTTATAGCATGGTATTAATCCTAGAAGGTTTCCATGACCGTGTAGAATCCTTTTAATATTAATATACAGTGTTTGGGGGTGGTGAGTTCAGAATATTGAGTTTGATAAATATCTATTTTTATAGAATATTATCTCCCCCCAATTAATTTCTCCCCTCTGCCACAATCGGCGTAGGCGGCAGAATACCGCTCCGTGACACTGTGTTAAGATTAGAGGCCTCCTTCAATCAGTAGTTCCTTTTAAATTAGAAACAGAACAGAAATCATTATTCTAGCTTGTCTGCAGAGGTTTGTATGGTTCTTTTTCTCTTACTCGAGTGGGAATCTCCTACTATGTGCTAAACAGTCCTTAATAGCAGAAGGATAATAATGTCACTGAAAAAAATTAGTAATTAAAGCATGGATTGGTGGCATAGCAGAGTACTCATTCAGGAGATGGCTGCCAATTATAGCCAGTAAGTAAATAAGAATACTACATGGAAGGTGAAGTAAGGCAAGACCTGCAGAGGCTAAGCAAGTCCTTACTGGGGCAGTAAGTAGGGACTAGTACAGATTATGTGAAGTTAATAATCTGTATTCATTTTGATCTCCAGGTGAAGATTGTTCATAACTATGAAAACAGTTTATTAACATGATTAAATCTCTCCAGAAAACTTACTCACAAGGTTCAAAATGCAGGGGTTGGAAGTTTACACACACAGGGAACAGGCAAAACTAGAGCATTTATTTCTTAAAGTGGCAAACATTACACTGGAAGAGAAGATTCTCATGGTTCACTCTACTGCTTAGCCACTAGACACAGGATGCTCCTTTCTGCTTATGGCAGAAGGCAATGAGTGAGTTACAAGAGGCTTTAAGTATTTACTCACAAGATACTATCAGACAGTACCCAAAGCTCATGGAGGGGCTGCTGTTGGTAGTCTCAAAGCCATTAGAGGCTTTGGAGTTTCCCAGGCTCTTTTCTCAGAAGCTGGGAGTCTGTAGCACAGTCTCTGACCTGGTTCCTCCTGACTCAGCAGAAGCCTTGCAGAGGGGCAGGCAGGGTGCGATGCCAGGTGCAGTCTTGGCTCAATGTCACACTGGCTGTGCAGGCAGATTGCATTTAGAGCCTGTTCCTGGTAAGCTCAAGGCAGTGGAGTTCCCAGGCAGCTCAGGATGCAGTGAGGCAGCAGCAGCAGCACTGTGCTACCTGCTCATCCCTTTTTATCAATACAGCCTGAGACTAATGGGCCTTTGGACATAGATTAGCCAATCAGAATGGCACTTTGCCAAGCTTGACCACATTAGGTGAAGTCAGGGCTTTTGTTTTCCTTTCCTGCAGTTGCTTTCCCCAGCACAGAAGGAGGGGGAGCAGGGGAACTTGTCTGGACAAGCCAGAGTCCTTAGACTCAGTGACCCCAGGTTCTTTGTCCTCTTTCCCGCAATTACTTCTCCCACAGCAGAAGGAGGGAGAGCAGAATACCAGGTCTGAAAGACTTTACACTCAAACCACTAGGCAGAAGACACATAAAAGTTATCTGGACTAGCTCAGGCTACCTGTGGAATTATTTTGCTTCCTTCTTTTTTTTCACCCATTTGAAATCAAATGAAAATTTGATCTTCAAAACTCACATGTTCACAATCCCAAGGTTATTCAAAAGAAGTGCCAAAAAAATGAGTCATTTTGGCATCCACAGCATCCCAAAGCCTCTTCAGTGCCTTGCCCTGAGACTCTTCAGTTTTTCCCAGGTGCATGCCCTGTTGCTTTTCCATTTCTGGCACTGAGGATAGCACTGCTCTTACTGCCACCTTTGCAAGTCTGCACTCTCCACATCTGCTTTATGATGCCTGGCAAAAGATGTGTTTTCCTCCTGACTTTGTGAGGGCTGGCATTATTGTCACGGAGGGCCCATAGGCCCAAAATAGGCTTATACCTGTTTACCTATCAAAAGGGACACAATAGACCTGGCACCACAAAGCCTGGCCTGCCCAGGGCCCAGGATGTGTAATGCTGTTGTGTAAGCCCACGCGCCCAGCTTATGGCCCGCCGGGTGCAAGGCTGTGCTCTGCCCATGTTTGGGGGAGCCAGGCCTGTGGACCCTGCCTACTATGGTATGGTTTGGATAACTGCCACCTTGATTGGCTATTCCGTGTCCAAAGGGCAATTAATCTTGGCCCATACTGATAAAAGGAGATACGCAGGCGAGCAATCTGCTTTTGCCTCACTGCTTTTGCTTCCCTGCTTGCTGCTGTTTGCCTGCATTGCCTTTCTCTACGGAGCTCAGCCTCCTGTGCAGCTGTGCACCCTACTGCATGCCTGCTGCCTCAGCACTGCCTGGGAAACTCCACTGCCACAAGGTACCGGGAGCAGACCCTGGATGCCTGCACGTGATCGGCCTGTGTGGCCAGCATGACACCGTGCTCAGACTGCACCACATCTGCCTCTGCACCTGAAGGTCCTGCTTAGCATCCCTGGACACATACACAGATTGCCCAGAAGAAGCCAGGAGGACAAGGTCAGAGACTGTCTGTATTTTCCACTGAAGCTGGGAGATCCCAACCACAGTGTCCAACAAGACAGAGTCCCCTGAGATCATCTGGGCACTGTCTGGACTGTGGCCAGCCCCCGAGAGGGTAATAATAACAATCTGTGAGTAAATGCTTTAATGCCTCTTTGTAATTCTCTACTGCCTTCTGCCACAGAGCAGAAAGAGCTTTAGCCCATTTAGTGGGCAAGCAGCACATTGACCCCAGACAGCATACTGACTGCAGGGATTTTCTCTCTCTCTGGTTATTGTTTGAATGTTTGCTAGATAATAATAGTTCTGTTTGGTGTTATTCCTAGAATGTCTTCCATAACCCTGTTAAAGAACAAATGGTAATATTAAAATTCAGTGGCTGGAGGTGATGAGAGTGCAGAGTATTAAAGTCAATAAATGAGATATTTTTATAGAATATCATCTGCACCAATTAATTTCTCCCTCCACAACAACTATGAAGGGACAACTGAGGAGCAAAAGGTAGGCAGTTTGGGATAGGGTATCAGAGAACTGAGGAAACTGCGAGGGGTGGCAACATCACAACAGGGACAGATGAGAGGGAATAGTACAGAGCCAAGGCAGTGAAGTCTGAGGAATTGAGAAGCAAGCCACAAATGCTGTGGAGCTCTAAGTGCCTACAGACCTCTCCAGCTTTCCTGAGGAAAGCTTGCTCTTACAGTAAAATTGTGGAAGGTCTGAAATAGCAAATTCCTCCTCAACACTGCAAGGAGTGGAGTTCTGTTGCCTTCTCAGTTTCTTCCCTGCAGACTGTGTGAAGTTTAGAGGGCAAAGAAATTAACACTAGTTAAATGCAAAGTAAAGCATGCAATTTTAAGACTTACACATGCAGCTTTTTCCACAGCAGACCCAGAGCTGGTCACAGCAAACCCTATTGATGCTGACAGAAAACAGACACCTATGACTGGCATGGACCACAAATTCTGCAAATAAAAATGACAATCATTACAGAAGTGTAGATAAACTGCCTGAAAAAGGACAATCCTAACAGCAGCCAAGTCAGTCTGCCAGGCAATCTGCATTGACACTTCCATGCTAATGGAAGCTTCAGAAAAATGCATTTTACAACTACATTCCAAACAATATTCAGCATTATCAGCTATTTAAAGGAGTTTGCACTGCACACTCCCCTGGTTTTGTCTTCTTTGAGCATTCAATTCATTTCATCTTATTTCTTTTTTTCCCCATTCAAATTCAAGCTTAGGTCCCATTTAGGGCATCAGAAAGCTGTAAGTAAATGTGCTCACTCAAATCTCTTACTACACTCCCTTATCTTCAGGAAAAAAATATTTCCTGTTTGCCCTGAAGACAAATAGGATGGGACACTCATAAACCAGGGCAATACTTTTACTGACTTTTCAGAGCAACTTTGGGCCACTCATGGATCTTCTGGAACACAAAAGCATTAACAAGTAGGATTACCAAAATATTTCCTACACCCAGTAGGTAAATAGATAGGGTAAACAGGCAAGTTACAAGCATTATGCTGGCATTAAACTGAGTCCTGTACACGTACATATATGTGCAGTTTACACAGTAGCATGAAAGACTCACACAGGTCCTAAAATCCTGTAAGTAACCACATGGAAAGTTTGGAGGAGCCAATGTAAAAGGGATTCTCAAAGCTGACTCGTTTTTAAACTATAAGCTACCTTATCTACCCTTTAAATAGAGAAGAAAAAGAGATCCATTCTGCATAGCCATTAACTCTTTAAGCACTTACAATAAATTGTATTTTAGAAGTATTCCTTACCACTCTCCGTACTTTATCTTCCTCAAGCGTTCCATAGACATCAGTGCAATACACACAGAGGACCAGCAGGCTCAGAAGAAAGGCACTGCAGCTCACAAATTCAAAGAAGTAAAGTCCACCACACTGGATGCAATACTCCACAGTCTCTTCACAAATAACAGCCAGGAGAGATAGAATCTGCAAACAATATGCTTGAGTTGGATCCAGTCTGTACTACCTTTGGCACACAGACCTCTCCAACAAGAATATCACCAAAGGCAGCTGAAAGTCTGTTTGGTTTTGTTGTTGTTTTTTTTTTTTTTTTCAGCCAGGTTGGAAGAGAGCTCCAAGCTCATCCAGCCCAACCTAGCACCCAGCCCTGGCCAAGCAACCAGACCATGGCACTAAGTGCCCCAGCCAGGCTTGGCTTCAACACCTCCAGGCACTGTGACTCCACCACCTCCCTGGGCAGCCCATTCCAATGCCAATCACTCTCTCTGCCAACAACTTCCTCCTAATATCCATCCTAGACCTCCCCTGGCACAGCTTGAGGCTGTGTCCCTGTGATGGTTTGGGTGTTCCCTGCCCCCCCCCACTTTGGAAATCACCCAGACTAGACTCAGCAGCTCTGGAAACTGAATGAAGCTTTACATTTACATCTTAGCAGAATATACAAGCAGAAAGTTACAGTATATACAGTTATATACAGATATATATATACAAGTTAAAAGGTGATACAGAAACACAACAGCCCTCCTAGAAAAATGAGTCCCCAGGAGGGGGTCCCATACACCCTTTCACCTTCTCCCACTCCTCTCTACCTTACCCCAGATGCTGCCTTGTGCCCAAGGAAGAATGGAGGTCAGCCAGGGGGGTTAGGAAGCAGGTGGATTAATGAGGTTAGAGAGAGAAAAATGCAGCCCACAACCCCGACAGAGAGCAACTCCCTTACCTATGTTTAGATTCTTGCTCTTATACCTCACAGCAAGCCTATGAGTGAAGTAGACATCACCACTGTTTCTCTTTCACAGCCTGTAATCTAGTTCTTCTCACCAAAACATTCTAGCTAGCTTCAAACTAGCACAGTCCCCTTGTTGAGTTGATGGTTGCCTGGCACAAGAGACCAACTCCACCTGGCTACAGCCTCCCTGCAGGGAGCTATAGACAGCAACGAGGTCACTCCTGAGCCTCCTCTTCTCCAGGCTGCACACCCCCAGCCCCCTCAGCCTCTCCTCACAGGGCTGTGCTCCAGGCCCCTCCCCAGCCTTGCTGCCCTTCTCTCAACACCTTCCAGTACCTCAGCATCTCTCTGGGATTGAGGAGCCCAGAACTGGACACAGCACTCAAGATGTGGCCTGATTAGTGCTGAGCACAGAGGCAGAAGAACCTCCCTTGTCCTGCTGCCCACACTGCTCCTGAGCCAGCCCAGGATGCCATTGGCTCTGCTGCCCACCTGGGCACTGCTGCCTCCTCTTCAGCTACTCTCTACCAGCACCCCCAGGGCCCTCTCTGCCTGGCTGCTCTCAGCCACTCTGGCCCCAGCCTGTAGCACTGCTTGGGGTTGTTGTGGCCAAAGTGTAGAACCCTGCACTTGGCCTTGTTCAGTCTCATCCCATTGGCCTCTGCCCACCCATGCAGCCTGTCCAGGTCCCTCTACAGGGCTCTCCTAGCCTCCAACAGCTCCACAGCTGCTCCTAGCTTGGTGTCATCTGCAAACATAGTGATGCTGGACTCAATCCCCTGGTCCAGATCATCAATAAAGATACTGAACAGGACTGTGCCCAGCACTGATCCCTGAGGGACAGCATTAGTGACAGCTGCCATCTGGATGTGGCACCATTCACCATCACTCTCTGGGCCCAGCCCTCCAGACAGTTCTTGAGCCATATCAGAACACAAATACAGCACAATTTTGCCCTGTTCTTGCAGAGAGAATTAATTATTCAATGACAAGCAACACTTGCTGTTAAAGTTGGTCCATATATTACACTCAGGTACGATAGGGACACACTGCCACACAGAAGCTCCTTGATTAGACAGTCAAGATTTGGGGGACTGTGCAATTGCCATTTAGAAGTAAACAAGGCAGGCAGCATGGAAAGCACACATCCCACTCAAAATTATCAAAAATGCTACTGCCTGCTATTTACAACTGCACTTAAATTTAAATGCATTTGGGTTCAGGGCAGAAGGGAAATGGCACAGCACTGACTCAGTCAGCTGCTTCCCTGCAAGCTTCAAACTGATGTTAGGTCCCTTGATAAAACCTCAGAAGTGGTGCATGTAGTTAATAACTCCCATGATTGTTACCCACTAACACAGAAGCTCTGCTGGACCTGCAGGAACCAAAACTCTATGTGCAAGCTATGTTGAATCATAGAATCATAGAATCAACCAGGTTGGAAGACACCTCCAAGATCATCCAGTCCAACCTAGCACCCTGCCCTATCCAATCAACTAGACCATGGCACTAAGTGCCTCATCCAGTCTTTTCTTGAAGACCCCCAGGGACGGTGCCTCCACCAACAATGTTTAATCTCTGCAAACGCTTATGCTCTCCTTCCTGCCACAGTAGCTTCTGAGGAGAGTTCATGAGGTCATTTCTGTATGGTCACCATATACGTGCTGCTGTGTTTGCCCACAGTCAATAAATGGGGGTGCACAGGTAAAGAATCATGCTCTCTGACTCACCCGCATGGCACAGACCCTGCAAGGCTCAGACACAGGCTCTGACCCCACTTGCAGCGCTCAGCCGCTCAGATTCCCATGCTTGGATGCCATTGCATAGCTCCGATGCTCAGAGGCTCAGACCTCATGCTTTGATTCAATCACAGCTCACCTGCTTGCGTACCTTAGATGCAGAGCTCATTTAAGCCTGCACACACATAATATATATACAAGGAGCCTATAGCCTCCTAAGCCAGCTGTGCACATCTGCAAGCTGTATAGATCCTGCATTGATTTACCTATGGAGCTCAGACTCCTAGCACACACACGCGGCCTGAACCTGTGAAGAACTGTGCCAGAGACAGTATGGATATTCTCCTGCTCCTGAAATCCTGCCAAGCTGATATCCCTGGACACAGCATCCAGAAGAAGACAGCAGCATCAAAGGCAGAGATCGTCCCTTGCCAGGAGAACAAAGGTTAGAGAAAACCCAATATTTCCCCAGAAACTGGGAAGATTTATCATCTCCCCTCAAGCCGGGAAGATTCCAGCCTCAAAGAGTCCACAGGCACATCCCTGGAGTCTGGACACTAGGCACAGGCTGTGACACAGCCCTGGAGGGTGATTGATAACTAGTAACACTTGTGAGTAAAAGCTTTAATACCTCTGTAATGTAAGTTGCCTCTGTCATAGAGCAGAAGGAGTTTCAGCCCACCCTGCTGGGCAAATAGCACAAAGCTCCCAAGCAGCATTAAGCTGCAGGGAAAACTCCTCTCTCTGTTTATAGTTTGAATGTTTGCTAGTTAAATAACAAATCCCTGTACATATTTTATCCTACATTGTTTTCATAACAGTGTATGAACACTGAATGTTAATACACAGTGGTTGGGGGTGGCGAGAGTTCAAAATATTGAATTTAACAACTTTTTTTTTATATAAAATTTATATCATCCCAAATTAATTTCTCTCTTCTGCCAAATAGGCGTAGGTACAGAAATCCCCCTCCGTGACAGTGTGTGAGCAGTGAGTGTCTTACCTATACTTTGACTGGTTGTGTTTCTCAGCAGAAAACTGAGCGATATAGATTACTGTTTTCTTCTTTCTTCTCACAGCTAAGGATTTCATTTCTCTCAGTAAAAATTAGCCTCAAACCAGCACACCATCCCACAAAGTTGACATAGATCCTTCTAGTAAGGAGTTTGCCAAATTAGGAGAAAGCCATTAGTAGAAACCAGACACCACCATAAAACTGAGACTGCTAATGACAATGATCACATTTTTATTAAGACTGTGTGGGCAATAATGAAGTTGACAGTTCTTATCACAGTATCCCAGTATCACCAAGGTTGGAAGAGACCTCACAGATCATCAAGTCCAACCCTTTACCACAGAGCTCAAGGCCAGACCATGGCACCAAGTGCCACGTCCAGTCCTGCCTTGAACAGCTCCAGGGATGGCGACTCCACCACCTCCCCGGGCAGCCCATTCCAGTGTCCAATGACTCTCTCAGGGAAGAACTTTCTCCTCACCTCCAGCCTAAATCTCCCCTGGCACAGCCTGAGGCTGTGTCCTCTCATTCTGGTGCTGGCCACCTGAGAGAAGAGAGCAACCTCCTCCTGGCCACAACCTCCCCTCAGGTAGTTGTAGACAGCAATAAGGTCTCCCCTGAGCCTCCTCTTCTCCAGGCTAACCAACCCCAGCTCCCTCAGCCTCTCCTCGTAGGGCTGTGCTCAAGGCCTCTCCCCAGCCTCGTCGCCCTTCTCTGGACACGCTCAAGCATCTCAGTGTCCCTCCTAAACTGGGGGGCCCAGAACTGAACACAGCACTCAAGGTGTGGTCTAACCAGTGCAGAGTACAGGGGCAGAATGACCTCCCTGCTCCTGCTGGCCACACCATTCCTGATGCAGGCCAGGATGCCATTGGCTCTCCTGGCCACCTGGGCACACTGCTGGCTCATGTTCAGGTGGGTATCAATCAGCACCCCCAGATCCCTCTCTGTTTGGCTGCTCTCAGCCACTCCGACCCAGCCTGTATCTCTGCATGGGGTTGTTGTGGCCAAAGTGCAGCACTCTGCACTGGGAGCTATTGAACATAAAATTCTAAAATTAACATTTGTTCTTGGAAAATAAACCACCAGTCTTTTGTTTCAGTGTTCTGACAATAAAACTAAGAATGATTTGACACCTGGGAAGTCTAAATTGCTAAGACCTCAGAAGGGCACTTCAAAGTATCATGTTTTAAAAACACTGAAATCATATAAAGTAAACCAGATCTCAGGAAGTAAAAGAACCTGAGCTGGGAAAGTGCAATATTACTACCAGATCTCCACACACTTCCCTTCTCTCTCACAGCAGCTGGCAAGGCAAACTTCTCAGCAGCCCCCTTACCTGAAACAGTGACTATAGTGGCTGTCTGAGGAATGTTCTGAATCCTGAATTTCCAATTTTTAAGTATTTGGTTTGCATTTCAAATGATTTGCTTGCATATGTGTCCCATGACTTCAATTTCACATTTTTCACAAGGAGGGAGCTGGGGTTGTGCAGCCTGCAAAAGGGGAGACTCAGGGCAGAGCTCATTGCTGTCTACAACTACCTGAAGGGAGGCTGTAGCCAGGTGGGGTTGGGCTCTTCTGCCAGGCAACCAGCAACAGAACAAGGCAACACAGTCTCAGATTGTGCCAGGGCAGGTCTAGGCTGTATGTTAGGAGGAATTTGTTGGCAGAGAGAGTGATTGGCACTGGAATGGGCTGCCCAGGGAGGTGGTGGAGTCGCTGTCCCTGGGGGTGTTTAAAAGGAGGCTGGATGAGACACTTAGTGCCATGGTCTGGTTGATTGGGTAGGGCTGGGTGCTAGGTTGGGCTGGATGAGCTTGGAGGTCTCTTCCAACCTCGTTGGTTCTATGATTCTGTGATTTTCATGTATGGTTCTAGCTCTTTTTTATCAGCACTGAAGACTGAATGCTATCACTTTCACCTGGGCCGAAAGAAAAGAGAAATGAACCTACCCCCAAAGACCCCACAGTATTATCTAAATAACTGAAAATCCCTTCCTCACTGAGAGTACAAACAAGGAGGGAAAAAACTACACAAAGAATACCTAGAAAGGTTTCTGTGTGTAGTGGGTTAAGGAACTTCCCCCCCACCCCAAGTGAAATTTACCAGAGCAGCTCCGAGGGCTCGGAATGAGCTAAAGCTCTATTCACAGCAAAGTTACATTTTCAAGCACATACACAGAATATATTCACATGTAGTTACAATTCTATACAATTTACAAATAATACAGGAATCCAAACTTTACTCCTGGATAAAGAAGCCCAGCACGGACTCAATGCCATCCTCTCTCTCCCAGAGAGAAAACAACCAGCAAGGCTTAGCTGTTATGTTAGCTGAGCTTAGCAGAAGAGATCAGAGTGCAGCGAAGGTGAAGGGAGCAAGCACCCAACAGCACAGAGGGAACTGCCTACACCTTGGCTTTTTATCCATTTCAGCAACCCATGAATGACAGAGACTTTATCATTATTTTCTTTTTAAAACCAATGATGAAATTTCTCTTAGTAGAATATTCCAATGAGGCTTAAACCAGCACACTGCGTTAAAGGAATGAGATTTACCAAGTGAAGTCTTCTCCAAATCACAGAATCATGGAATGGTTTAGGTTGGAAGGGACCTCAAGGATTATCCAGTTCCATCCCCTGCCACAGGTAGGGACACCTCCCACTAGAACAGGTCACTCAAGGCCTCATCCAACCTGGCCTTGAACACCTCCAGGCAGGGAGCAGCCACAGCCACCCTGGGCAACCTCTGCCAGTGTCTCACCACCCTCACTGCAAACAACCCTTTCCTAACATCCACTCTGAATCTCCTCTCTGCCAGTTCAAACCCATTCCCCCTTGTCCTGACATTATGAAGCCTTTTCAGTAGTCCTGCCCCAGCCTTCCTGTGGCCCCCTTCAAATACTGGAAGGCCACTGTACTCTTCTTCCTGCAGTAGATCCCCAACTCTCTCAGCCTGTCCTCACAGCAGAGCTGCTGCAGACCTCTCAGCATCTTGGTGGCCTCCTCTGCACTGGCTCCAACACTTCCATGTCCTTCTTGTGCTGAGGGCTCCAGAACTGCCCCCAGGACTGCAGGTGGGGTCTGAGGAGAGCAGAGCCAAGGGGCAGAATCCCCTCCCTTGCCCTGCTGCCCACACTGCTCTTGCTGCAGCCAGCACAGGGTTGTGTCTGGGCTGCACTCACACTGCAGGCTCCTGTGGAGCTTTTCATCAGCCCAGACCCCCAGGTCCTCTTCCTCAGGGATGCTCTCAGCCATTCCCCACCCAGCCTGGAGCTGTGCTTAGGACTGCACAGGACCTTACACTTGGCCTTGTTGAATGCCATGAGGTTGGCCTAGGCACACCTCTGCAGCCTGTCCAGCTCCCTCTGGATGGCATCCCAGTATTTGTTTTTTTTAATTAATAAGTTGAATAACAAAACAAGAGTGCATCATTTTAAAAAGTTTGGGTTTAAGAACTTCAATTAACAAAGTGTTTCAAAAGCATACTTATAAGCTGACAGAAAGCTCTGCTTGGGCTTCTTAAACTTACTTCTTGATACCACTATGAGAAACAAACAGGATTGCTCTGCTGTCCTACTACAAAAATAGTTTTAAATAGCAGTAAAGAGCAGTTCCTAAGTTCAGTTTATAAAGTTACAGCTATGTAAAATCACAGGATTGTTTTCCTGGCATTGGCCAGGAGATTTTTGTCTCTATTCATCTGCATTTTAGTAACATTCTGCTGTCAGACACAGTACAAATACATGAGCTGTTTCAAACAAGCCAGGAGATTACATATTTGATTTGGTTCCCCAGGAACTGTTCAACTGGTGATCCAACTTTGCCTGTCAGTGTTAGTCCTGAGATGACTGCAGACTTCTACAGGCTTACACAAAACAGCCAAAGCTTTGCTTCTAAATCTGCCTTCTCCATACCAATGCCGCAGAAAACTCCTAACAGCCAATGCCCAAAAGATCGCTGCTGCTTCAGTCTGAGCCCTCAGCAGCGAGTGAAGATGGGCAGCTCAGGAGTTCCTCACTTCAAGAGCTAAGCCTTCCAGGCAGTTTCTTTTACAGAATCACAGAAACATTCAGGTTGGAAAAGCCTCTCAGGATCACCAAGTCCAACCAAAAACCCTACTCCACAAGGTTCACCCTAATCCATACCTGCAAGCACCACTCCCAGACGATTCTAAATGCACTCAGGGTTGGTGACTCAACCACCTCCCTGGGCAGCTCATTCCAGTGCCTGACCACTCTTGCTGGGATTTTTTTTCCTAATATGCAGTCTAAATCTACTCAGTTGCAGCCTGAAGCTATTCCCTCATGTTCCATCACTAATTACCTCTGAGAAGAGACCACTAACAACCTCTCCACAACATCCTTTCAGGTAGCTGTAGACAGCAGTGAGGTCTGCCCTCAGCCTCCTCTTCTTCAAACTAACCATCCCCAGCTCCCTCAGTCACTCCTCATCAGATTTATTCTCCAGACCCTTCCTCAGCTTCGTTGCCCTCCTCTGCACTTGCTCCAGCACCTCCACATCTCTCTTGTACTGTAGTGCCCAAAACTGAACACAATACTCAGGGTGTGGCCTCACCATAGTTGAGTCCAAGGGGACAATCACCTTCCTGCTCCTGCTGGCCACAGCATTTCTAATTCCAGCCAGGATGCCATTGGCCTTCTTGGCCACCTGGGCACTCTGCTGGCTCACATTCAGCTCCTCTCTGCCAGGACAGCTCTCCAGCCACAGTGCCCCAGGCCTGTAGCGTTGCTTGGGGTTGTTGTGACCCCAGTGCAGGACCTGGCATTTGGCCTTGTTGAAGCTGATGCCACTGACTTTGGCCCATCCATCCAATCTATCCAATGTGGGCCAGCCAATGCTTTATTCAGCAGAGCTGTGTTCATCCAAGCCATGAGCTGCCAGTTTGTCCAAGAGAATTCTGTGGGGAACAGTGTCAAAGGCTTCTGGCAAGTCTAGGGAGACAATACCCCCAGCCTGTCCCTCATCCAATAGCCAGGTCATCTTGTCACAGAAGATCAGGGTCATCAGGCAGGACCTGCCATTCATAGACCCATGGGCCTGATCCCCTGGTTGTTCCCTGTATGGCATGCAGTAGCCCTCAAGATTCCCTGCATGACCCTCCATGACCTTCCCCAGTACTGAGGTCAGACTGTGAAGGTCTGCAGTTTCCCAGATCCTCCTTTCAGACAGGTGTCACATTTGCTACCCTCCAATCCATTGGTACCTCCCCAGTTAGCCAGGTAAATAACGGAGAGTGGCTTAGTGAGCACATCTGCCAACTGCTTCAGCACGCTTGGGCATAGACCATCTGGCCCCATAGACTTGTGTGGGTCTAAGTGGTGCAGCAGATTTCTGCCTCCCTTATTGTGATTACCTCATTCTAATACCCTCCCTGCCTCCTAGTTCATGAGGTTGGTGTCCAGTGAACTGCTGGATCCAGTGCTAAAGACTGAGGCAAAGTTAAGCACTGAGCATCTCAGCCTTCTCCTCATCCTTAGTCACTATGTTTCCCTCTGCATCCAATCACAGATGGAGATTTTTCCCAGTCCTCCTTCTGCTGTTAATGAATGTATAGAAACATTTCTTATTATCCTTAATGGCTGTAGCTAGTTTGAGCTCTAGCTGTGCTTTGGCTCTCCTAATCTTCTCCCTGCATAGCTTCACGACAGCTTTATAGTCCTCATGAGAGGCCTGTCCCCTCTCCAAAGGCCACAGACTCTCCTTTTTTCTTGAGGTCCAGCAGAGTTCCCTATTCAGCCACTGAAGGACAGGTGCCAGCCATGACTGTTATTTCTTTAGGATTAGATCAAGCAGCTATCTATCCTGTTTAGGATAATCATAATTTTCCACCTTCCCACCTAGAAAGCTTTTCAAAGAAGGCCCCTGTTCAGGTAAACAGCTTCAAACTCTGGTATACTACTGAATAGGCAAATGTCATTGTTAATTTCAGTCAGTGAACCTACTTACAGAAATGATCTGTTTGTCTGAGAGCACCAGTCAGCAGATCTTACTTGATTACTCTCCAGTACAGAAGTAAAAGTTTATGTCTTAATATATTTATAGTATTCTTGGGTGTATTTTTTTTTAAACACTCCTCGAAAACATTATCTCAATTCAAGAGAGATGTTGAGGTGCTGGAAGGTGTCCAGAGAAGGGCAACAAAGCTGGTGAAGGGCCTGGAACTCAAACCCTATGAGGAGAGGCTGAGGGGGCTGGGGGTGTTTAGCCTGCAGAAGAGGAGGCTCAGGGCAGAGCTCATTGCTGTCTGCAACTACCTGAAGGGAGGCTGTAGCCAGGTGGGGGTTGGCCTCTTCTCCCAGGCAACCAGCAACAGAACAAGGGGACACAGTCTCAAGTTGTGCCAGGGCAGGTCTAGGCTGGATGTTAGGAGGAAGTTCTTCACAGAGAGAGTGATTGGCATTGGAATGGGCTGCCCAGGGAAGTGGTGGAGGCACCGTCCCTGGAGGTGTTAAAGAAAAGCCTGGATGAGGCACTTGGTGCCATGGTCTAGTTGACTGGATAGGGCAGGGTGCTAGGTTGGACTGGATGATCTTGGAGGTGTCTTCCAACCTGGTTGATTCTATAATTCTATGATTCTATGATTTTTGGCAATGTTATCATTACAGCACTCGACAATCTTGCACTTTGGGTTGAGGGTTTTGATTGTGTGCCAGGACAAAGTTTAAAATCCAAACATCTCCCTCTTTGCAAGGGTGAAGTAATGACAGAGGGTTGGAAATCACCTACAATTCCTGTCAGCATGATACACCTCACTAAAAAAACCACTTTGTGGGTTGGAGAATGTACTGTGACACACAGCTGCCCCTTCCCACTGTTAGTTTCACTACCTCCCTGCCAGTACTTAGAATGATGCTCCTCCTGTCCTTATCGGCAGCGGGACAGGCACGTTTCGGAAGAGTCCACCACCAGCCGCAGAACAAGCACGAGTCTGAACCATGTGCCCAACTGCTGAACGCTTCCAGGAGAGCACTGCATGTTGTAGCAAGGCAAGCAGCATAAATGCCTTCTGCTCCCTGGTGAGCACAGCATGAAGTGGTACACTGCAATGCCTCATACCAGCCACCGCCAACACTGCACATCTCTGGTGCAATTTTCTACCCCGAAGCACGGGAGCAAAGAGCATCCCTATTCTACCAAAGATAGTGCAGCCTGATAAATGAGCTGCTGGGGCGGCAGCAGACAGATGCCCAGGTCTGATGACCCAGCGAGTCCTTCCCAGTTCTACCGCCCTACCCTGAGGTTCAACCAAAGCCTTCCACTTCCTATTTTCATCCAATGTGACCCTGAGAAAAAAAATACTACGCTTCGCATGAAGTTTCCCCTCTGATTTTAATCGATGACAGCAGCCTGCTGAACCACACCAGCTGCAGCACCAAACCCTGGTCACACAGGTCAAGCAACCATCAGATGTCAGCAGCTGCTGGTGCAGCTAGAATATGAGAAAGGAACAAGCCTGTTACTTCCCCACCACAAAATAATCCCAACGGTAGAGACGAGGGTACTGCAAGGCAATGCCTTCCTTCCAGCCGAGCAGCAAGTCCGCACGGCGCTAGAGCCCCGGCGCAAGGGCAGGCTCTGCCCCGCTGCGCCCGCACTCAGGCTTCCCGCCCGAGCGGGCCCCCTCCCGACGGACAGAAGGGACTCGCCCGAACCCGCACCCAGCCACCTCCCCAGCCCTTCCCCTTGCCACTGAGTTTAACCGGCCGAGTTCGCCCCGGTGCCGGCGATGCTCGGCACAGGCGCGTCTGTACCCCACAGCCGGGCAGAACACCTGCGGAGCTCACCGGCGATGCGGGCGGGCGGGCGGAGGCCCGGGCGGGGGCCCCGGCGGTGCTGCGGGAGCTGCTCACCCCTGCCCCGCCGCCTCCGCCAGGCCTGCCTCAGGCTCATGCCCCTGGCCGCCTCGGTGCGGGGTGAGGCCTCTCCTCTCTCCCTCGCCTCCCTCTATTCTCCCTTTCCCTTCCCCTCTCCTCTCCCTCTCTTCCCCAGGCAGCCACGCTGCTGGGGGTGGTCGCTCGGCGCCAGGCCGCTGCCTGTGGAGGCGGGCAGGCTCGGCTGTCAGTCTGTCCGGGCAGGCAGTCCATCGGTCGGCCAGCAACTTTGGTGCCGGTGGGCGGACATGTTCCGCCCTGCCCGCCCTTCCTGCCGGCCGGAGGAGACAGCGGCAGCGGACGGGGCAGGACTCACCGCTTGGAGCGCTTTGGTGGGCAGCCGCCATCCCCACAGGTGCCGCAGAGTGCAGCCGAAGGGGCGGCGGGGCGGCTTGGTCTGCGGCTCCGTGGTCTGGTTGTAGACGGCGTGGCTTTCCATGGCGGCGGCGGCTGTCAGCATGCGGAAAGCGAAAGCAAAAGGGCGGCGGCAGCTGCGGCGGGGAAGGGGAAGGCAGCGGCACGGCGCCGGCCCGCCTAGGCCCCGCGGGGCCAAAGGCCCTGCCTGCGGCGGGCGAGGGGCGGCGGGCGGGGGAGGGCCGCGGCGCCTGTGCCCGGCGGCAGGCTCGCAGGGGTCGCCTCGGCCTGTATCTGTGCCCAGTCCTGTGAGCGGGTGCTTTATTGGGAAGAATTTACGAGATTATTTACTTTTGTCACAGGAGATTACGATAAAAGGTGGCGGCTTGGGTGTACCCCGCTCCTGCCAAACCACCCAGCCCAGACTAGCCGAGCTGAAAGTTAAGGAATGGAGCTTTGTATTCACAGCTCTGCACAGTATGCAAGCAGATATTCACAATATTTACAGCTATAGAAGAAATAGACAAGCTAAAAGTAGCACAAAAACACAGCAGCCCTGCCAGAACCCAGAGTGCCCAGGGGGGCTCCCAACCACCCTGCCACCTTCTTTCCACTCCTCTGCCTTGTCCCAGAGTTTGCCTTAGTGCAAGGTGAGCTGTGAGGATCAGCAAGGAGGGTTAGAGAGCAGAAGGATTAGTTACACAGAAGCAGCCCAAGGAGAAAGCACAGCTGTGACAGAGACCCACCCTCCCTGGCTCCCCTGCTGTGTCTTACCTGTGTTCTGTGTTCTTGTTTTTATCCATCTCAGCAAGCCTATGAGTGCAGCAGACAGCAGCACTGTGTCCTTTTCACAGCCTAGCATCTAATTTCTCTCACTAAAATACTCCAGTTAGCCTCAACTGGCACAATTTTTTGAGCTACAGCTGTGCCTGCTTTCCGTTCCCTGTTGTCGATGACAGAACAGGAGTCTGGGTCCCAGAGTCCCCACGAATACACTTCCACACCTTTGCTCAGATCCACTCTTAAAAGAAACTGCAGCTTTGGGTGCCTAGGGAGGACTGTGCTCATTGTAGGGTGTTGCATTCATGTTTATATTATTAATGGACTATTATGGGCCTTCATAGGCTGTTCATAGAACTAGCTTCATAGGCTGTTCATAGAGCTATTATGGAACTTCGTAGTCCAGTTCAGACATATTTCACTTCAACTCAGTCACATATCATCTTCTGATATCAAAGATGACAATGTGCTTGCTTAGGCTTGGCTTTGTGTGTGCTTAGGCAGCAGAGCAGCCAGTTCAGACACTGCCTCGCTCAGAACCATGCAGGGAGGTGATGTGGGTGCTACACTGACCCATGAGCTAGGTGCTCTTTTTTAACTGCCACCTGCCACAGTGGACTGGACAGGTAGAGTAGTATGGGCCAGATGAAAGCAGTCCACGCTGAATGGGTGCCAGCAGGATGCACGCATGACTTTTCCTGGTAAGACAAGTCAAGGCTATACTATAAACATTATTCAGCTGCAGGAATTGAGAGCCAAAGGAGTAGGGCAAGTCCCATAATTCCCAAGGCATGGGGGTTTCTGCTGGAGTTAGTAAGATGTCATAGAAACATAGAATCAACCAGGTTGGAAGAGACCTCTAAGTTCATCCAGTCCAACCTATCCCCCAGCCCTAGCCAGTCAACCAGACCATGGCACTAAGTGCCCCATCCAGTCTTTTCTTGAAGACCTCCAGGGACGGTGGCTCCACCACCTCCCTGGGCAGCCCATTCCAATGCCAATCACTCTCTCTGGCAGGAACTTCCTCCTAACATCCAGCCTATACTTTTCCCGGCACAACTTGAGACTCTCCCCTTGTTCTATTGCTGGTTGCCTGGGAGAAGAGGCCACCACCCACCTGGCTACAATATCCCTTCAGGTAGTTGTAGACAGCAATATCACCATGGTTGTGCTCTAGCTTTTGCCTGGGGTTGGGATGAGCCAAGTAGCTGCTGGACTGAGCAGGTAGGGGCAGTCCATAACATTTACTGTTGCCACTTACAAGTCCCCAGTGCCTTCCTTACTTCACCCTAGTGGTACATTATTCTAAGATTACATAACAAGAGGCTGGCATCTCTTCTGAAGGAAGTTCCCTTTTTGTTTTCTTTTGCATAGCATCTCAAAACTGTCTGAGTAACTCCAAAGCCAACACCTGTGACTGCTATGCTGCAATCTGAGGGAGACAAGACTTAATGGAGATAGAATAAATGTCAGTTCTTCTAAGGTGTGTGATAAAATCCAAGGCAGTTTTGTAGTTGTTCACCTTTTGAACCTTTACTAGTGTCTTAATGCAGCATTGCTGGATGATGCACACATATGTTGGTATTGCAGACAACTGTTTGGAGGAGAAACTGCTTTTCAAGGAGTCACAGAAACACAAGACAAGCTTATAAAAGATTAAATATAAGGGAAGCTTTTTTTCTGGTTACTGCTGTCCTTTAGAGTTGTTTCTTGTTCAGACCTTCTCCAGGAGATACATATCAGTGATGCACGAGTTATAAAGGCTACTTTGCCATTTAAGCCCTCTCTCATTTAGGCCTATTTATTTATTTATTTGGAAGTGCAGGAGAAGCCAAACAGCAACAAAGGTACATGAACTGTCAGATCATGTGGCAGAAAAGGAATGGAGAATGGACAGTAGCATAGGGGCTAACAGCTTGAAAATATTGCAGGCATTACTTGGAAGCACAGGAATGCTGCTGCTCTCACAAGCTGCAAGTCTTCCTCACCCTTTTCATCATCATTGTCTTTCAAGTACAGTACCTCTCCTGTGAAGAGAGAATGCAAATCAAAACCACAGTTAGGACAAACAAGAAGTCTGTTTAATGCAAATAACTGTAATTAGCTGGCTGTGATGTAATAGAAGTCCTATTCCAGATGCATATCTATTAATTTCCTTCTGTGTACGTGCTACATCTGCCATTTCTCCAAAATCAGAGGACCTTCTGCACCCCCCCAGCCTCTGCTTGAGTGGCAGGACCAGAGCTAAAGGCAAGATAGGATGGCAGACAATCCTGGAGTTACATCCTGAGCTACGGTAACATCTCCAGTCAGCCAGGCTGGGAGTGGAGGGTTGGTGGAAGCAGATTAGTGATGAGTGACCTACTTTTCCCCCTCATTACATCTTCTCCAAAGACACCCACCACAGTGACCAGAAAGCAGCACCAATTCAGTTGAGAAAGCCACCTCATTAGGGGAGGTTACAGTGTACACAGTTCAGCTGTAGGACAATTACCAGTCCTTGCCACTGATGTTGAAACCATTTACAAAAGTGTGAGTGGAGCTCCTTGAAGCAGTTGAGTAAATGGCAGCCCCTGGAATAAGGTGGATACAGGCCAGGGCTGTATCAAGGTTGTGATAAAGTGCTGCCTTGGTGGCTTTTTGTGGCTAGCTTTGTGCTGTGGTGCAGTAGGACGCTAAGGCCTGAGCGCCCCGCATTCACAAGGGGCAGCAGGACTCTGCTGACCTCACAGATGAATATTCTCCATCTTCAGAAATGCAGCTGTGGAGCTTTTTGCCTTCTCAGAGGGTGAGGGAAAAGTAGAGGAATGTGAACCCAATTTAAAAGGCCAACCCATGGAAGGAGTACATCTCAGTTTCCTTTGAAGGGGTGGTGAGGTTTGTTGCTACTGGACAGTTTGGGGAGCTCCACTGCAAACAGCTTGTTGGAGGCTGCTTTTGGTTCTGGTGTTCACACCTGAGTGTTGCTTTTGTTTGTTTTTCTAGCCCCATGTCATTATGTGAGATAAATGCACAGGATCACTGTCTTGGTTCTGGTTTAAATTTCCCAGAGACTCAAAATATACAGCTAACAGAACCAATGCAATTATAGGATGCCTTCCCCTCTCCCCCTCTTTTGGAAAGAAAGGAATTAGATGTAGAGAGGAAAAGGTAAAATACACCCAAATAAATAGCCACACTTAGTTTTGTCTTTTAACTTCCAAATCTAACAACAAATGGAAGGTATGCAAGGTAGGGGGCTTACAAAGAGGTATAGGGAAGGGAAAAAGCAAGATTTTATATATATATATATACACAACCAGATTGATGGCAGTTGATGGAGGCAGAATCAGGATTTGGTTTTGTCCACTATGTGGAAGGATGGCCACCTGGTAAAACGAAGAGCAGCAGCAACAAGGTGGTAGTTAACAGGCAGGGAGGCAAAAGAGAGCAAGAAACAGGCAGTTCCTCTGGTTTTAGGGGGCTAGACAGGTAGTGGGAGTGGGCTAACCACTACACCTGGGGCCAGGTTCAGACCCGCCCCTAGGGAGGAGTCAGGAGGACCTGGGGGCAATTTCAAGACCACCCCCCAGGAGTGGTTAAGCCTTTACAATGACTTGCTAGCAAATGGAATACCCAAGTACTGCAACAAAGAGCTGAGGCACTGGAAGGAGCTGCCCAGGGAGGTGGTGGAGTCACCCACCCTGGATGTGTTTAAGGATGTGTTGCTCAGGGCCAGTGTTTAAGGTGAATCTTGTAGAGTAGGGTTCTAGTTTGGACTTGGTGATCCTGAGGGGCTTTGCCAGCCTGGGTGTTTCTGTGGTTCTGTGAAGACTTGAATGTGTTTACTGAAGCTTCTTCAGCTTGTAAGGCTCTAGTTTTGGGCTCATTAGTGCAGCTGAACTTCACAAACCCAAATGACCATATGCTAAAATGTGTGATTTTTAAACAGCTGAAGATTAATAATTAACATTTTTAACAGCTACTTCTGAATATCTCTTAGGGCTTATGAGAAAGAATTGCCTTCAACTCTCCCCCTTTCCCAAACGCAGGTTAGGCCAGCTCTCATCAGTGGTTTTGTGCCTGTATCTGTATGGCATAAAGCCATGAGGTATTCGATAGGCAGTGGTTCTGAGCTGAAGGTATCCTGCTGCAAATTGAGTTTGCTCCCCAAGAAGAGACTGCAACCCAGCAGGCTGCTACTTGCATTTTAGATGCAGCATTAGAAACATAAGGTTAGTGTAGTATGGGAGCTACTCCATATAACTTTAAAGTCACATGCACATTTCAGAGACTGTCATTTTCAACTGAAAAGCATAAATTGGCTGGAAATAAAGTGGCCATTTACTAAAAAAACCCCAAGCTTAAAATCTGCAGACCAGTTTTATTACAACCAGCACAGTCAAAGAATTGACCTAGGAACATGACTGAGAGGAGGGAAAAGAGACTTGTACAAATCCCCCTAAAACAGTTTAGTTGGAAGCTGACCTTGTCTACACAGAACTAGACTCAAAGTCTAAAGAAATCTGTTTATTTCATATTATTTTTGCAGTATTCATATTATGAGTTATCATCCCCTGTAGTTCTTGTGTTACCTCTTTGCATTCTGCATCTTGTGTCCTAGGCTGAAACTTTGTTCTAAATGACACTGAAGTGCTAAAGGCACACAAGAGTGATAAGAAGCAAAGCTGAAATTATTCATGCCCTTAATATTTTTTGCACCGGGAACATCACCAACCTGACCCATCTATGGCATGAAAGTACAATAAAGGCTTATTCAGAAGTATTGTTGCTTTATTATTACCTTAATTTACCCCATTTATTGTTTTTTTTTTAAGCTTTGGTGCCTGACTTCACAGTGAAGGAAGTGGAACAGGGAGAAGGATTTACTGGCACTACATTTTGTGAAAAGGGCCTCCTGCCACAGGGACTCATTTTGCAGTTCTGGTATATGTCAACTTAATTGCTTACTCACCTAAAACCAGTAATCAGGGAACTGCAACTCGAGAGGACGAACTGTCTTGATCTCATCAGAGGGCGAAAGAAAGCAAGCCAAAGCCATCAGATTACACAGATATGCATCTTCAAATGTTTTCCTTTTGTGGCAAAGGTATCATTAAGGCATATTTTCCCCAACAGCACAAGCAGGCTGCAGACAGACAGGGAGAGCAGCTTTAAGAGAATGTGAACTTTCAGGAGGGAAGCAGGCTAGCTTTACTCTTAATAGAAAGAAAAGGCATGATAGGGAGACAGCCTTTTTCTGGTAAATAATAGTAATGCCCCACAAAACCAAAGAGCTGTCAGGCTTTAGGGAAGAAATACATTTTGAAGCTTTAAATATGCAGAAGTGACATTTTGCCAGCTTCATTTTAAGAAGTTCAGTTATGAGTCATTACTGAGGTATTCCCCTGTCCCAGCCTCCAAAGCAAAACGGCACCCAGGGCAATAGCTCCCAAGAGACCATGTCTTGTTTTCCAGAAAGGCTGTTGTGCTTTGACAGATGCTCAAATAAACTGAAATAAAGACTCCAGGAGCTGAAGCTTTCTTTCAAAATCTTGGGCATCACCAACTAGCTTAAGATGTTGCCCTAAAATCCAGAGTTTTATCCTACCAACACATAGCACTGCAGTTACATGGGGAAGCGCAGTGGTGACAGGAGCAGGACACATTCTCCCAAGCACATTCAAACTCTGGTTCGAGAAGTTTATGTACACAGTCTAAAGAACTGTTCTGGCACAGCTGCAGTCCCAAGTTGTGCCAGGGGAAGTACAGGCTGGATACTGGGAGGAAGTTCTTGCCAGAGAGAGTGATTGGCATTGGAATGGGCTGCCCAGGGAGGTGGAGGAGTTGCCATCCCTGGAGGTGTTCAAGCAAAGCCTGGATGAGGTGCTTAGTGCCATGGTCTGGTTGACTGGATAGCACTGGGTGCTAGGTTGGACTGGATGAGTCTCTTGGAGGTCTCTTCCAACCTGGTTGATTCTATCATCTCCTTTTCCTCAAGACATTATTTATTCTATAGGGTTGTTCAAGAGCTGGCCATACATTTCCCCATGTGCCACCCCTACTGAATCACTGGCATAAGCAATATTTTAAGGATGTGTCAGGGGTTGAGTAGAAACCTGCTACTGTTGTTCAAAACCATCCCATCTCATGCCAACTTCAAATTGAAAGTGCTGACTGGAGCAAAGTAGCATGAGGCTTAAAGTTCATATTGTAACAGGCAAGGCTTCCCATTCCAGTTGCTGCTTTGGGGTTCCAGGTTTGGGGGTTGGTCTGTTCTGCTGGGATGGTGGCAAGACAGGGAGTGATGAGGGGTAGCTTGCTGGCTTAGGTCACTGGCTTCTGCTTTATGCTGCTGCTTCTGCACGTTGCTGTGCTTTTTCTGCAAACAGGCTAAGGGAATTGTGCATCATTACCTCGCTTTCTCAGTAAGACTTTTGATCTTGAGCTTTCTCAACCTGGAGATTTTTGTGTTACTTTTCCCTCTTTTCTGTGTTGGAGGGAAAGAGTCTGTCACAGGACTCCAGTTTGAACAACTGATTTAGCTAAGAACCTCTGCTGAACCTTGTCAGTTCACAATTCTGAGTCAATTTTAACAAGTATGCTTAGAGTTCAGTGTACAACAGAGTCTATGTCATGAAGCAAATGTCGCTGTTTTGAAAATACAGAGGTCACTCGGTAGTCTCATGACAGAATGCAGGCAGTGCAGTACCCCACATTCAAAAGGGAAGAGAAGCTACTCCCTCCTTTTCAGTGTTTGAGGCATTTTCTACATAACTGGAGACATTAATGAAAGGGATTCTTCATTTACAGAACTAGAGAACATGAACTCATTAAAGAAGCTCCTGGCAATCATTTAATCAGGATTTAGCATTTATACCTCCTATTCTGTGGCTTTCAGTAGAACACAACCACGAATTTCACACAGAACAGTGATGTGCAATATTTGTGTAGTAAAAGCTTAAGTAAAACCCTAACCTGAGTCAGCTACTTCTTAGACAATATACTGGAGTTGTCAGCAGGATCCTGGAGAAGAGAAGGCTCTGGGGAAACTTAATAGTGACCTTCCAGTACCTGAAGGGGGCCTACAAGACAGTGGGAAGGGACAGTTTCCAAAGGCCTATAGTGACAGGACAAGGAGCAATGGTTTGAAATTAGAGAAGGGCAGATTTAGATTGGGTGTTAGGAACAAGTGTTTGACCATGAGGGTGGTGGAACACTGAAACAGATTGCCCAGGGAGGTAGTTGAGACCACATCCTAGAAGATACTCAAGGTCAGGCTCAATGAGACTCTGAAGAACATGATCTAATGAAGGATGTCCCTGCCCACTCCAGGAGGGGTTGGACTAGATGACTGCTTCCAACCCAAACCATTCTATGATACTTAGTGCAATTGTAACTATTATGCTTTTAAAAAGACACTGCAGCAGAAAGCACCCAAGTCAGATAAGCTAGCTTTACTCCTAGGAGCAAACTTACCCCTTTCCTTCCAGAAACAACGTTTTAAGGACGTTTACCAGTGATACTATTCACGGAGAGGTAAAACACAGAAGTGTGTTTTAAGATGCTTTACATCAGACCCTTAGATTTCACTGTAAACAAACAAGAACACCATGGCTTCAAGGAAAAGTACTTAAATTTGAATGCAGAGAATACTTTATTTACTGATTACAGTTTGGATGACCAATTTGAAACCATTACTCATGTGGGAGACAGTGGAGGACCTTAAGGCTGAGCCATATATATAGACAAATCTGGATACTGGTAACTGTACATTTAACCTCTGCTTTGCCTTTATACATCTGTTATTCAGTGTCTGAAATTAATGAAAGAGAAACCTCCCCCCCCAAAAAAATGTTCACTAATTTAGTCATATCTGGAATGAACTTTGGCATGGGTTTTTGAATGCAGTTTGAATCTCAGTGGAGACCAAACAGTTTTTTAGCCATACCCCAAATGAAGCATTCAAGTACAAATGGAGTTTGATGTTTGTTAATTTTGTCTTCCAAAAATTAGTAGTTGTTCTCTTCTGTAAAGGTTAATCTATTTAAGATAGTATTAAACTTGCCTAACAGGTTGGGAAATCAGTATAAATTAAGTGCCTGTGGTGCATATCAGTTTTCCTGTTCTAAGCAGCCCCTATAACTTAAGTGGATATACTTGCAGTTTTACAGAATGACACTGACTTTGCCACGAAACCCAGAGAGGAATTCATTTACTATTCTTGCTCTCAGCAGTACTCCTACAGGATGCGATAACCGTTCTCCATCTGTACAGCTCCCTTGCGTAAAGCTGGGCAACACATAAGAAAAAGACAAACATCAACTGTTTGTGTTCTGAAAGATAATTCAGTTCTTTAGTTCCAGTCACTGAAGGAAGAGGCAGAGGCAAGTTTGACTTATCCCAGAAAAGTGAACAATTGGTTTTATTTGGTGTCTTCAGGATGCTTCGCCTTCTGTGGGAGATGTAGGTGTTGTAGGAGAGACCATTTCAGGTTTCCGTGACATTCTGTCCAGTTCTGCCTGAACATCTGTTAAGACTGGCTTCTGACCTGCAAAACACACAAACAAGCATCCCCTCATTGTTATGGCTCCGTTTTGGGAGAGCCTATAAAGGAGCTTTCATTCTCAATCCAGAGTATGCAGGCTTAACCTTTCTGGGGGAGTGACCTTGAAGCTGACCCTAGGTGGTCTTGACCCCTCCCCAGGGGTGGGTCTGAACACCACCAGGTGATGGTGAGCCCACTGCCCCTTCCTGTCTAAAGACCCATAAAAGCAGGGGGCTTCCTGTTCTCTCTCTCTCTGTGCTCCCTGCCTACCAGCATCCTGTTTTCCCACGTGGCCATCACGGACAAAGCCATCACCATCACAACCTGGTTGTATTTACACATTTTGTCTTTGTTTTCCCTTCCCTATACCTTTGTAACTTCCCTACCTCAGACAACTGTTTAATTTATTGTTAAGCTACTTTTCTTTTTAACTTCCAAATCAGAGTGAGATTGTTTATTTGAGTGTGCTTACCTCTCCTCTTTCTACATCTAATCCCTTTCTTTTGGGAAAGAAGGGGGAAGAGGGAAGGGCACTCTATAAGTTGTTATTGGTTCTATCAAATATATTTGAGTCTCTGGGAATTAAAATTAGAACTGAGACACAGAGAAATCCCAAAAATTGCTACTGCTTGCTTGGGCTTCAGAGTAACAGCATAAGGCCCAAACCCCAGAGGAACAGGAAGCAGAAAGTCACATCCACGTTTCCAATTTCTGAAAGAGACTTCCATAGTTACAGATCAGTTGCCAGCATATGAAGAATTAATGTAAATTCCACAACACAAAAGGGCCCATTAAGGCCAGGAGTTATGTTCTGCACTGTATGTATTTTCAATAATTCTGAATTAAGGGTTTCAGCACAGACTACAGAAGTCAGTTCTGCATACTTGGGCAGCATAAACACTGCTCCTGGGAGCACACAGACCTGCAGAGAGCAGATCCCTTCCTCTCCTCACCTGCTTACATCCTCTGTAATATGTCTGCAGTCACACTTTAAACCTGATCCTTGAAACTACAACTTTTTACCCACCATTTTACCCTTAACTCTTACTCCCCAGTGTAGGCTTCTATCCTCCTATCACAAGGCTGGAGAAGATCATGAGAACATGCAGTACAGAGTACTGGAGTTTAATGTCATGACAACTGTGCATAGTATCTCAAGCTGTAAAGGAAAACTGACACATGGCTCATTTCAGCAGTGTCCCAGCACCCCTTCTGAAGAGGCAAAGTAACTGAACTACTCACAGAGCCATTTGTGCCAGATACTGCTCTTCAGATCATTCAATGAAAGCTATTACTGTATTAGAATCAAAGCAGCTGTCAAGCAGAGGAATTTCCCATAGCTGCTGAGGAGAAAAGTAATTCTCAAGTCCCAAACTATCGTCTTCAGTTTTCAGAGTTGAAGAATGAGTGCAACAGATAACACTAAACAAGACACAAATAGCAAGGAAGGTGAAGAGGGCACATCTAAACCAGACTTACTGTATTGGGAAACCCAGTCCTCTGCAATGCTAAATTGTCTGCACTCTCACCTTTCACTGTTGCCTATTATGAACCTTGAGAGCATTTTTTCTCCTTTGGTAGTCTGATTCTGTTCATGAAGTTTCTGCCATGGCCCTGGACACAAGAGTTTTTGGAGCTCTGCCTCCATCTGCCTGACATTGCCCAAACCTGCCAGCCACTCCCCACAAGATTTTATTCAGTGGGTGCTCTCTGCACCTCACAGTATAAATACATGCAGCTCATGCAATATCTCCATTTGCTGTTCAGGCCAGCACTGCTGACTTTGCCTGCAGCAGATCAGGAAGCACTTGTAAACTCTGCTCAGCCAGCTAAGCTTTGCATTTAGAAAAAGGAAGTGCACACACATGAGAAAAAAACAAACAGGGTCAGTCTACACAAAATGTTAACGGGAACTACTTCACACAAGAGTTTAAAAGGGAGGGGGGTCTGCTGGAGAAGGTCCAGCAGAGGGCTATGAGGAGAGCCTGAGGGACCTGGGACCTTTTAGTCTGGAGAAGAGAAGACTGAGAGGGGATTGAATCAATGTTTATGAACTGGGGGTCAGGAGTGGGGGACAGGCTCTGCTCACTTGCTCCCTGTGAAAGGACAAGGAGCAATGGATGGAAGCTGCAGCACAGGAGGTTCCAGCTCAACACAACTTCTTGCCTGTAAGGGTCCCAGAGCCCTGGCACAGGCTGCCCAGAGAGGCTGTGGAGTCTCCTTCTCTGGAGCCTTTCAAGGCCTGTCTGGATGTGTTCCTCTGTGATCTGTGCTAGATTGTGTGGTCCTGCTCTGGCAGGGGGGTTGGACTGGATCTCCTTGGGTCTCTTCCAACCCCTGACATCTGTGAGCCTGTGAACTTGAAATTCAGTTCCAATATATCTGAATAATACTAAAAGTGGCTTAGATCAAAGCCATTTTATTGGGATGATGGGGAGCTCGGGACAAAAATTAAGAACTCAAGTGGACTGTTCACACATAAACAGCCACAATTAAAGCTTTGTTTTGATCCTCTGAAAGCCACAAAAGGCAATACTGAACTGCTGTGGAAACAAAAGCAGAAACCATATCCAATGAAACATTGTTACACACAGTATGTCTGATGAATTATACTAATAAGAACAATCCACCACTCACAGCTGAATTATCTTTCACTGTTAATCATACCTGACTTTTTTGCTGATGGTGGTAAGTTGCTGCCAGCACCTCCAGCACCACCTCCTCCTGGACTGCCACCAACACCACCAGGGCCACCAGGGGAACCAGTTTTCTTGCTCAGGAGACTATTAAAGAAGTTAGCCAGGACTCCTTCACTAGTAGCTCCAGCTACAAAGAGGAGGAGGGAAAAAAAAACAAACACAACAAAACCAAATCAGATTTTCTAAGTAAACACTGATTTGGCATATTAATTGATCTAAATAAGTGTATCAGAGAAAGCAGGGGAAGCACTTCTCAACTGCATTTCTGCACACCTAAATAAATATACCTTTCATATTGGGATCAATTTTTTTTGACCCAGTAGGGATAGGTGTAACACTGGCAACGTTTGATGTTACAGATCTATTCGGTGTCCTAGGAGACCCACCAGGAACTCTTGGAGAGGAATCCTATGGAAAAGAAAATAATTAGAAAAGGCAACAAAACCAACCAACATCAGTCCCCAAAAGGGTACTGAACTGGCCAACCTCCTACAGAATTAACCAGTGTGGTGTAAAAGTACATGGAATGAAACATTTTGCTGTTCCTCACAACTCAAACTGTGGGGTGTTTTTTAAACAATGTACTATCCCACACAACTGAAATGACACAAGATTAGATTCTGCTGTTTGGCTATGAGGGTTTTCTCCCACACCGGTGTAATGTTCCTAAAAAGATGAATTTTAGTGCAATTAAAGCATAATGAAGCTTCTTCATTTTATCCCAATGAGAAGCTTGAAAAAAATCCATCTGAAAACTGCATGGGTTAAAATCATGCAGGATCTGCATCAAGTTGCTTGGAAAGACAACACACACCAGCTGTACTGTGGAAAGGACTAAAGGCAGTTCAGGAGACAAAGTTCTATCTGTTAGTTCAAGGAAAAAGAGTCATGTTGGCAATTCATCTAAAGAGGTAAAGCTCCCTTTGTAAGATCACCTGCACCCCATCCAACTTTTGCTACTTTGGAGTGATCTTCTTGCTGTCTATAACTTCCTGAAGGGTGGTTGTGGCCAGGGGGAGGTTGCTCTCTTCTCTCAGGTGGCCAGCAGCAGAACAAGAGGACACGGCCTCAGGCTGCACCAGGGGAGATTTAGGCTGGAGGTGAGGAGAAAGTTCCTCCCTGAGAGAGTCATTGGACACTGGAATGGGCTGCCCGGGGAGGTGGTGGAGTCGCCGTCCCTGGAGCTGTTCAAGGCAGGATTGGACATGGCACTTGGTGCCATGGCCTAGCCTTGAGCTCTGTGGTAAAGGGTTGGACTTGATGATCTGTGAGGTCTCCTCTAACCTTGGTGATACTGTGATTTGTATTGCAACATGTAGATGATGGCATAGTTTTCATCTGAGCTTGTTTTTAATACCAGAGAGACAGTGGCAAATTTAGGATATGAAACCCAAAGCAATTCAATTCAGATGACATAGGTTGTTCCCTGGCACACTCTTGGGACAGCAAGGGGAATCAAATAGCTGTTTTCATAAAGTGGTTTAGGTTGGAAGTGACCTCAAAGCTCATCCAGTTCCAAACTCCTGCCATAGGCAGGGACACCTCCCACTAGAACAGGTTGCTCAAGGCCTCATCCAGCCTGGCCTCAAACACCTCCAGGGAGGTTGTGGAGCACAGAATCACCCAATGTGATCTCTGATCACATTGGGTGATTCTGTGCTCCACAACCTCCCTGGGCAACCTGTACCAGTGTCATTTTGACACATTCTAACATATGAAAAGTAAAGCCATGCCACGTAGCCCTTGCTACCAATACAAGTTGCCATGACTAGCTGTGAAGAAGTGTCATAATTTTAAAGCAGTATGATGTAAAAAGAACCCAAAATGCCAAACAACTAAAAAAATATAATTAAAAGAAGCAGCCCTCTAAATAGATGTAAGTTAGTAATTTTCAAACAATAACATTTAACATTTCCATTACTAACCACTGGCCTTCCTGCAGCTGTAGGTGGTTGTTTCGCCAGCTGTGACTGCAAAAAGAACAAACAAATCCATGTAGTCTTAGATATTACAGTGATTAAGAACACAAACCCCAACTTTATTGGAAATGGTGTTAAATGAAACATCAGCTGCTTGTTTTACAGACAGAAAATTACCTGCTGCTTCATGAGAAACACTTGGTCATCTTCTGCTACAATTTCTTTTTCATGAACAAACTGCAACACAAGAACATTAACATTGTTTTGAGTAAAAGAAGGAATTCCCTTTTATAGCTTTACAGTGAGTATGACCAAGGCATTCGTTAATAATGGAAAGGTGTAAAATACTGTGTTGACTGAAGAACATATTTTCTGTATTTAAGATTTCTACCTCATGATTCCATTCCAGCTAAGTTAATTAGTAGAGAAATTGAAGTGTCATGAACTGCTTTGACCTGGCACGCACAAGTCCCCAGATTTACTTGCAGAAAGACTCACTAAAAAAGTTCAGTAGAAGGAGGACAAAGTAAATGGTTGCAAGGCACATTCAGGGGGCTCAGGATCATTCACAGATGCACAAACTCTGCAGCATGCTCACATCACTCGATTCATTGAGGCCCCACCTGCTGGGTTTTAGTTAACTACACCTGCATTGCATACTGCTGTATGAACTGGACAACAGCAAATTGCAAGCACTCCAGATAAGGTCATCACAAAAACCTTGTCAAAACAAGCACAGTATCAAAATTCATAATCCAAGCCTGAAGTTTACAAGCATGCAAAAGAAGTCAGTTCCTTGGATGCTTAATACAGTAGCATGCTAAATGTGCCTTGATTTTTCCCTAAGGACTGGGGAAAGGACACAGTATTAGTTTTCTCAGCTAAAAGAATTCATACTTAGAAATATGATCAGTCCCAGACTCTTAGCTTTAAATATGATCAGTCCCAAACTCTTAGCTTTGTTAGAAAAAGCCATTTCCATTGCTGCTTCCATTTCTCCCCCCCAACAACCTTACACATGTTTTCAGGTAGTTCAATCAAAGCCTTTTGTTAAGTAGTCTGAGAAAGAAAATATGTGGAATATATATAGAACTTGTTTTCACCTGGTTTTGATTTTATGCTGTCTCAAGCTTTCTTACTTAAAATACAACAGAAAGCATTATGAAGTCATGAGCAACTCTGTCCCAAATGAGGTGTTCTTTAAAACACTAACCCAATCTGACCCACAGTTAAATGACACAGACTTTTCACTATCAAGTATTAAAAGCAAAACAGCTATGTTTGTAGTCTTAAACAATGTAACAGCAACATAAAATCCCAGTACTGTAAGCTGGAAAAGAGCTACACAGAACAAAAATAATGATTTTTTTTTGTAACTGAAGAACTTTAAGAACAAAATAGAGACAAAACAAGAAAAAGCCTCACAGGGTTTATCATTCTCTTATGATAAACTGGAAGCAGAATCTCAGAAAAAAAAGAAATGGTCAAAACCTGACAGGTAAGTAAATAAGTAGGAAGATGACTGCCAGAAAAATTGTAGCTCTCCATTTACCTTTCTGACTGGAGGTTTTGTTATGATATCTTCAAAACTGTCTTCTGCTTTTAGTGTCTGAAAGTTCTCGTGCAATATTCCTATCTTCTTGTCATTGTCCCAACCTGCAGGACTAGATACAGGATTATTTGACTTTAAACTCTACTGTTAATTCAGGTTATTTTTGTATGCAATCCTGAACTGCACAGAACTGACAGCCAGTATAGCTGTCACCGCTCCTGTTCTCCTGTGCCAGCTGGTTATTGATTAGTACAACTAGTCAGAGGAGAGCAAAATTTCTGGGCTTAACATTTTTCTGTGTGTCTATGAGTAGTCATAATCTCAGTCCACTGCACTCACCAAACCCCAACTCTTGAGAATGCAGAAGGAAGCTTCAAAAAGCATAAACATTAAAAGGATCTAACTGCTGCTTCAGAGTCTGGCACAAGGACATTTTGTAGTTGATACACAGAATAACGCAGATAACTTACATAAATACTGCATCCTTTTCCACAACAACAGCTGGAACATTGAAAGGAAAACCATACAACTTCTGGACAATGTATTTATACACTAAATCGATGTTTTTGTTCTCCTTTACTGAAGTGTAAATAAGAGCTGCTCCATCTGAATAGACTTGTTAAAGAGAAAGTTTAGCAGGTAGTAAGAGATGTTAAGGGGACGCTCTTTTGTTAGGCTAAAGGGTATCTGCTTCATAGAATACAAAACCAAATGGGGGAATACAAACTGAACTAAGTCGAACAGCTCCTAAAATTGACGTTTTTAAGTAAGCTATTCAATAATTCTAATCTTTCTGCATATGTTTTAGACCAATTCATCTGCTCCTTATGAAGTCCAGGCTTTACTCGCTGTCAAAGCTCACAATACCAACTGTTTGACTACGATGCCTTCAAAACTATCTGCTTTTAGTAACCAAACATTTTCATGGCATATCTTGTATCTTGTCATTAGTCCATCCTGCAACACAGACACCACAGCATTAACACAAGTAGGTTCAAAAATGCCAAAGATCTTTTGTTTCCCTACTTGGTTTTTTTAATTAGGGTAGCAGGTTCATACATTATACAGCAATCTGCTTTTGATTGAAATGAAGGCAATGAGTTGTGCTGGATAGCACTTACTAAAAGACCAAGAGATTGCTTAGTATTCCAGCATGATTAAGTATCAAATTAACACACCTTATGCACAGACTTAAAAGCACCCAGGGAAGAACTGAGTAATTATTTACTTGGTGCTTATAACAATGCCAACCCCCCCCTTAATTTGTTTCTACATGCATGCAATTCAGACTCCAGAATAAAGTTAAATAATAAGATCCATTACTCACATTTAGACTAGAATTCCAAGTTGTACATGGCAGAGTCAGCCACAGAGACTACCGTGAATTCATCTTTTCTGCTCTTTGAATTCAGACTTCATTCACAAAACTCACTCCAATTACCCACAATTCTGTTTTGAAAAATGAGGTCTTAAAGCCTTTTGACTGATATGCCATCTTGGTACTCAACTGAGCTTCTTCAACTAGTTTTTTCCATCTGTTAACTGCTGTCTCTCCAACAGCATTTAAACTTCCCTGTGCCACAGCACGAAGGCATATTACTGGCATCTAAAATCTAGATCTCAGATGTCTGAGTAAGCAACACTACAGAGTATTTCATACGCTTACATTTTTCAAGTTTAAAGATAGTAACAGCAAAGTTACAGTTTTTGTGCATCAATTCTGTACTTTCTTTGGTGAAGAAGACAGTGGATCTTTCCTACAGCAAGGCACACTTCCTTCCCTTGCCACCTCAGCCTGTGAAACTACTGAACACTAAAAAGACTGCATTTTTGGGTCAAAACAAGTAGCAAGTGCTACATGCATTTGAAGCAAGCCCATACCAAAATGGCTTACATTATTATTTTAGGGAGCTTGGCAGCTAAGATGTGCCAACTTACAAACTGACTCTTGGGAATGAAGGCAAGTAAAGAAATTCATGGTGAAAAGGAAAAAAGATAAACTCCTGCAGCAATTAGAAAAGGAAAATAAATGTATAAATAAAAGCAAGCAAGCAGAAACATTTAACTCAACCTTAGCTGCATGGGTAGATGAAGCAGTTGTACGCTGCTTTGGTACAGATGCAAAGGTTCTTTTAGGCTGGTCATAATGCAAAGATTTAAACTTTGTCATTATCATCTTTATGATCTTATGTTAAAGGATACATTGTAAGCAAAACTGTCTGATGTGTGACTGAATGAAGTCAAAGTGTTCATCTCTGTAGTCGTGCTCTTTTTCCAGAATGCTGATGGCATCACACTGTCAACACACACACAAAATTAATACACCAGTTGCAGTTATCTGTGAGATCCCACTGCTGCTACACATCCAGCTCAATTTGGGCAAGGGGGATGGACTGGGGTGGGGGCAGTAGTGATGTAGATTAAACACAAAAGCCTACTAATATAGTTCAGAAGCCTAACTGAGCCCTTTAAGAAAACAAACAAGCAAAGCCAACAAACAACTGAAAAAACCCAGCACCCAAAGGCCCAACTGGATGCACATGTACTGCTGTCAGTACTACCTCTGGAGTTCAAGTGATTACCATATTTCATTCTCTCACTCTCCTCCCTTTCAATGCAACAACTTAAAGGCTCTGATCCACTGAATAACGCCACCATTTTCTGCCCAGTGTATACTTTCACACATCCTGGACATAGTGTTATGCAGTTAAGTAGCCTCTGGCAAAAGGAGGCAAAAGCAAGAAATGTGGAAAGGGAAAAAACAAATGGAGACAGGAGGGAGAGAGGAATAATAGAGAGCATCAGGTGAGAAAAAAAGGTGCTCTTCAAATGAGGGGATTAGCCTTCCAGTGAAGGAGCAGCATATGGATCAAAAGCTTTATTCTTCCCCTGTGGGCCAGCAGAGGCAGCATGCTTAACGTCAATGAGGACTGAAGAGCCAAGGGTAGAACAAACAAAAAAATACCAAATCAAACCAAACCAAGCCACAAGAGAAGCACACTAATTTTTTTTTTAGACTAAAAATATGGTTACATGTCTAACAGAAACCAAAACAGATCACAGAAACACCCTAAGGAACTAAGGGAAGTTCAAACAGCAGCACTTTACTAACCAGATCCCTCAAATGTATTAGTTTTCAGAAAAAGATTAGGAGTATTGCAAAAAACTTCCAAAATGCTGTTTGTGAAATGAGGAAGACTGTGGAGAGAGGGGGAACTCTAACTGTTTATACTGACAAGCTTACTTCTGTGAACAAAACCACATCTGAGGCATTTCTCAAGGTCTTGAAAATTAGTATAACTGAAGGAAAAACTAACCCCAAAACAAAATGCAATCAGAGATTCCAGGAGATAACCAACCTCCAACATTAAACATTTCAAAAGGATTCTTATGCAAGCTATTCAGAATGACTTGAGTCATGCTCTCCCCACCCCAAATCCACAATCCACAGAGTTGCTTACAGAAAATATGCAAAACACCTGAAATGTGAAACAAACCTTTGTACAAACTACTACTACTGGAATGCCTAAGTTACATGTTAGTGTATCTGCACCCAGGGGTAAAATCACACTGTCATCTTTGTCTTCCTGTAATGAAGTATTTCTTCTCTGTGGAGAAGCTGGAAAATCCTCGCCTGGTTCTATATACTCCTGGAAGTCTCTTACCACTGAAAGCAAAAAAAGTTATATTAAAAGATCAGCTACTTTATTATATCAACAATGATTTCCTCTAGCACTGTTAACTATAGTACTTCTGCTTCTTTCTCTTGAAGAACACCCAAGTGTGCACCAAGTGCAGACTGCTTTTTTGCTCTGTGCAGCACAGGAGAGAACCAGTAGGTCTGAGGGCTGCTTCACCGACAGCCAGAAGAACATGACTAGATAAAACTGGCCATGAGGTCAGCACTGCACCAGTTTCACTTTATCATTGTGAACTGTTATTGCTTGGTACATTTTCTAAAGCATACAAGTTCCTTTGTGATCTTCTAGTCAAAATTAAGGGAAGACTTTGTCAGAATAAACATAATTAAACCTTATTCATATCACTTCACTGCCACCATAAGCCAGGTTTTACCTAAAACCCTTTTGTCCACACTATACAGTGAGTCTACAGTAGTTGAGAAGCAAAAAAGAATACACAAACATTAGTTATTAAACAGCTTTATAAATAGGCAAGAGCACACCAAATACTTCATATGCTATTAAAATAAATCAGCTACTACTGTAATATTTAGCCAGGAGGTTGAGTTGGAAAATAACAGGATAAAAGTTACAAGTTAAGTCCAGCCAGGTGCAGATGCACACACTCAAATCTCTTACTGCTCGGTCACTCGGTGTTCTGCAGTCAGGGATGCAAGGTTAGACAAGTGCCTGTACCTTTCCCACCCCATGTCATACCCAGTGCAGCAAGCACAGGGATCTTCCAAACCCACCACTGGTGATTTTTCCATGAGTAATGCGTGCAGATTCATCAAACAAAAAAAGTAGGTAGCAAGACAGTTCAGCTGAATCATGCATACTAGCAGCTAACTACTCTGAGACAGTCTCACTCCCTTGTGCTGATTCATCTTAATCCACCTTAGCTTCACTCAACTGATTAAAGCCCTCTGAAATTACATCTAGAAAACCATCACCTGAACAAACAGAGCAAGACTGCTCTGGTGAGACCTCACCTGGAGTACTGGGTCTAGTTCTGGGTCCCGCAACACACAGAGGACATAGACCTGATGGAACAGGTCCAGAGGAGGGCCACAAAAACGATCAGAGGGCTGGAGCACCTCTTCTATGAAGACAGGCTGGTAGAGCTGGAGTTAGCCTGGAGAAAGAAGGCTCCAGGGAGACCTTGTAACACCCAAGAAAGCTGGGAAGGGACTGTTTACAAGAGCATCTAGCAATAGGATGAGGAGCAATGGTTTTAAAGGTAGAGAAGGGTTGTAGCCAGGTGGGAGGTGGCCTCTTCTCCCAGGCATCCAGCAACAGAACAAGGGGACACAGTCTCAAGTTGTGCCAGGGGAGGTCTAGGCTGGATATCAGGAGGAAGCTGTTGCCAGAGAGAGTGATTGGCACTGGAATGGGCTGCCCAGGGAGGTGCTGGAGGCACCATCCCTGGAGGTGTTCAAGAAAGGACTGCATGAGGCACTTAGTGCCATGGTCTGGTTGACTGGTTAGGGCTGGGTGCTAGGTTGGACTGGATGATCTTGGAGGTCTCTTCCAACCTGGTTGACTCTATGATTCAGATTGACATTCCTGGAAATGAATATTCAAGGTCAGGCTTGATAGTGCTCTGAGCAATCTGATCTAGTTGGGAATGGGCCTGCTCACTGCAGGGAGGTTCGACTAGATGACCTTTAAAGGTCCCTTTCGACCCACTGCATGCTGTGAATTGTTTCAACACCTTAGAGAAGATTTATTAGGCCACAATTATTGTACTTTTCTATATATCTTGGAGTTCACAATAGCAACAAGCAGATGCACAGATTATCACCTCTATTTGAACACTCAACTCAGGCTTATTCAGAGAATGCTGCCACTTCAGTCTGGGCTAAGATCTTCTGAAATCCTCCCAAACTGACTGTTTTAGTCCCAAGAGTTGTAATCAAGATACACCAGCCACTCAAGGGACTCTCTTCTACATAGCATCCTGTCTGTTCCAAGATAACTGTGTGTTAAAATAAAAATCACACTACCCCAGTGCTAAAAGTCCTCCAGTGGGTTCCTGAAACTCCCATTGTATGGACAATATTTATAGAAGCACAGAAAACAGTAAAAAGGATTGATGTAGGATAACACAGCTCACATACTCTGGATTACAACCTCAGGTTTTCCTTACAGACAGGATTAAAACAACCAGGCCACAATGCTTCATTAGAAACAGCTGAACTCAGTAATAGGAAGAGCTATTCCAAACCTTCTCACACAGTTGCTAGAATCAGAGAATCAACCAGGTTGGAAGAGACCTCCAAGATCATCCAGCCCAACCTAGCACCCAGCCTGAGTCAATGAACCAGACCATGGCACTAAGTGCCCCAGCCAGGCTTGGCTTCAACACCTCCAGAGACAGTGACTCCACCACCTCCCTGGGCAGCCCATTCCAATGCCAATCACTCTCTCTGCTAACAACTTCCTCCTAACATCCAGCCTAGACCTGCCCTGGCACAGTTTGAGACTGTGTCCCCTTGTTCTGTTGCTGAACTGGAAGACAAACACAGCCAAGCACCTCCAGAGAACACCACGCACAAACTGTCGGTAGGTGTCAGTGCTGTTAGCAAGTTAAATCAGCTTGCACAAGTCACTCATGAGCACTGAGCCTGACACAAGAACAAATAAGACAGCATTGCCAGAAGTCAGGCAGGCAACTAAGAATTCTCCCTCCTTCTTTTGGTTGGGCCAGGCTGTAGCCTGCCACGTAACACATGAAGTACCACCAGCTTCCAGCCATACCTGGACTGTGTCTAGGCCTTGTTCTATCCACTACACAGACCACCAATATCCCTAAGAATCAGAGCAAATGATGACAGAACAAGAACGTAGACAAAACTTTGAATGAGTACCTGTTTTTCTTGATTCACTTTATCTGGTCTGGATTATTGCAGTTTCAATACTCTATTCAACTAAAGAAGCAAAACTATCAGCTTTCACTTTTTTGATAACAGAAATACTGTGTCCTTACTGCTTTCATCCAGTAAAATCCTACCCTGAAACTCATTAGGGGTGGGGAGGGTGGTACTTGATACATGTGCTCACAAACAAACCCTCTCCAAAATAACAACCCAAAAGCTTGTAACCACAGTGTAATGCTCTTCACTTTCTCAAAATGTTTTTCCTTGTAGTAATTCACAGAGATGAATAGGAAAGACTCAGGTTTTGGTACCCCAAGGGAAATACAGTGGCTGCCCAAAAGTAACACAGAGCTATGATGTGAAACCCCAAGCATGGCTCCAGGCTGGGTGGGGAATGGCTGAGAGCAGCCCTGAGGAACAGGACCTGGAGGTCTGAGATGATGAAAAGCTCCACAGGAGCCTGCAGTGTGAGTGCAGCCCAGACACAACCCTGTGCTGGGCTGCAGCAAGAGCAGTGTGGGCAGCAGGGCAAGGGAGGGGATTCTGCCCCTTGGCTCTGCTCTCCTCAGTCCCCACCTGCCTGCAGTCCTGGGTGCAGTTCTGGACCCCCCAACACAAGCAGGACATGGAACTGTTGGAGCCAGTGCAGAGGAGGCCACCAAGATGCTGAGAGGGCTGCAGCAGCTCTGCTCTGAGGACAGGCTGAGAGAGTTGGGGCTGTGCAGCCTGGAGAAGAGAAGGCTTTGAGTGGAGTGGCCTTGCAGTATCTGAAGGGGGCCACAGGAAGGCTGTGGAGGGACTATTGACAAGGTCTTGTAATGACAGGAAAAGAGGGGATGGGTTTAAAGTGGGAGAGGGGAGATTCAAACTAGATGTTAGGAAAGGGTTCTTTGCAGTGAGAGTGGTGAGATACTGGCACAGGTTGCCCAGGGGGCCTTGAGCTACCTGTTCTAGTGGGAGCTGTCCCTGCCTATGGCAGGGGGTTGGAACTGGATGATCCTTGAGGTCCCTTCCAACCTAAACCATTCTATGATTCTATCTTACTGAGTTCAGTCAGTGCAGTTTAAAGAATCCTGCAACGTCTTTGCGTTCTGCATGCTTAAAACTGAAAAGACAAGACACTGATGAAGCTGTATGACATCCATGTCAAAAGCAAACATATAGCTGAATTAGTGGCAATAATAATTATGGTAAAACTCTTCAAGTAGAAAAATCACAGCCAATACAATGCTGTCATGAAACTTGTCAACATTTTCACTTTTGGTAGGCAGAGCTCATGCCCCGTATTCTCTGGGCCAACCAAGACAGCAACAGTTAAGAAGTGAAGAAGTTGATGCAGTGATTTACTGATTAAATGGAAAGCTAAGAAGGATTTTTCACTTGAGAGAATGTTTCCTAGAAAAATTCTGCTATGTTCATTCCAACAG
Source organism: Pogoniulus pusillus (assembly GCF_015220805.1). Lineage (NCBI taxonomy): Eukaryota > Metazoa > Chordata > Aves > Piciformes > Lybiidae > Pogoniulus > Pogoniulus pusillus. The sequence continues at coordinate 15,725,739 of NC_087295.1, forward strand.
CTTACCCCTCCCAGTTAAGGTAGTTCTGTTAGAAAACAATACTTGTACTTTACATATGCAGGTAAGACCTGAACCTTATCTACAGCTTTACTTGCTTGATAACATCTAATGATATGTAGCATTTCTACAGAACAAAACAGACTGCAATGGAGAGATGCAATGGTGCAGAGAGTGTTAAACATGTTTGATCTAAAAGGATTCCTGTGTATTTGCAGAATACTCACATTTCTGTTCCATTTCTTTCATTTCTTCAGGAGGAATTTTTAACTTGTCAATATGTTCTCTTACAACACTTGCCCATTTCTGTAAAGAATCCAGTGCAGTCCAAGGCCTAGACATGTCTACTACCAACATAATTAGAGTGTCCTTTAGAGAGCTCGCATCCATCGCAAATTTAAGCAGACCTTTGTGATAGAGGTCACCGTCCAAAATCCATACATTACATCTTGTTTGGTCTACAAAAAAACAACATATATACAATTTGAGACTTACTTCAAGCTATGTAAGAGCTATTGGGGGAGAATTGACTGAACTCAGACATCCCTGCTCAGCTCCTGGTCTGCTTCCCTCTCAAGAGCCGCTATCTCCCTTTTAAAACGACAATGTGATATGCCTAGAGAATGTTTCAAGTGCAGGATGTACCATGGCCCTTCAGAGAACTGGAGCAGAACAAAGCCAAAATAATCAGAGTAGGCCAAATTCAGTTTTAGAGAAGCAAAAAATAAGATCAATTGCACTGATGAAATCCTCTCTAAAATCCCCTGACACAACATGGAAGTTTCCAATAACTAGGTCATATCAAACCATCAAATAACTTGTCACTATGTTATGAGCTGCAGCTTGGACAAAACACTTCTCCTCTAAGTTTGTTTTACTCCACCACCTAAGCAAGTTCTGAGAAGAAAGTTGTTCTTCAGATTTGCAAAATGACAGTCACTGCATAAACAGACCACCCCACTGCCTTCTTCCCCTTGAAACATCATACTCCAGTGTTCAGAGACACTTCTGCAGTAGCTGAAGAGCTGTTGATTCAAAATCACACAGCTTCACACGACTACATTCTGCCTTCCACTATGTTTTTATTACTCATTACAGATCTTCTGAGGAAAACATTTCAATCAAACTCCCAATCCTCTTAACCCTGGCCTACTGACCTTTGAGACCAATAACCAGACGTGGCAATCAGGTAAGCAGGTGATTTCAGAAAGGGAAGATGACAACTTTTCCTAGTACCTATACTTTACAGTATAGGCAAGAATTCCCATTTTCCCTGCACTGCTCTCAGTGTGTCATTACTCACACTCCCTAGATAATTCACAGTACCTCTGCAGTGGCTGGTGATACTCCTTCCCTCAATTCCCCACAAATAAGCATCAATTATCCACTCCATGACTGCAGGTGTTTGGTCTTTCTTACCTTCTAGTCATAATCCCCACTCAAGCCAGCTCAAACACAGATTCTACTTTATTTCTCCTTCCTCTTATTTTTTTTGATTGGTGCTCTGCAGTTTTTTATTGTTTTCACCCATATTTTTTAAACCTCCTTTAGCATTGTGCACATTTTCCTATCCATCAATACATGGTATGCAGCCTTGCAGATTGTGATACTACCAAGAAAAAAGTTTCTCTGTATGCTCACAAAGATAAATACTTGCTAAAATAATGAGGATACAAAGTAAAAACCTAGGAATCTTTTCCTCTAGGCCTGAGGACTATACAGACTTAGAATGCTGCAGCTAAGATTGCTTCCTTGGTATTTTCAGCCTTTTCTTTTGACTGTTTTCTCTCCTCCCCTATCATTTAAGTGGTCATTGTGTCTACTGAAGTAATTATACTGAGAAACACACTCATCATGAAACACTCACTCACGGCTTAAGCAAGTCATAACGGAAGAAAAACATCCCAATGTCATTCCAAATCACACTACTGAGCCGTTGCTTTTGAGTGAAGCTATTAAAAACCCCAGCTTACCATCTCGATCTTCATCGTGCACATTTAAATACAAATACTCCATTCCTCTTCCTTTTTTGTATTCTTCTATGCCTTGAATTTTTCCTATTAGGCTAGTTTTACCAGCTCCATCTTCACCTGGAGAGACAGGAGGTAGATACCACTCAATCTTTAATCACAGTTACATTAAAAACCACCTGGGGCAAGCAGTAAACCAACAGGCTGACTGACCTCATTAAAATTTCGACATGTAACAGGCTTTGCCCAACTCATTTGTCTGTTCAAAGTGCAGGCCTCTGCTTCAGACCTGATTTCTAATTATTGGTAAGTGCAATTATTCCACTAACTACCCAATCTGAAACAGGCTCTTAACCATACTTACTTTAAAAGATTCCTTAAGGAGTAGTTAAACATCTTAAACTACTTCAGTCTTTCAACTGCAACCGAAAGGTTCACAGTCTCTGAAGCAGACCTAAAGTCTTACCATCAGAAGAACACAATTTAGAACTCACTCCCATCAAGCAGCACATGACCCCAGGCCAAAGAAGGCAAACCTGTGTCCTTAGATTTATAGGTTTCTTTGAATCTTTTCTCTTTCACAGATCTCCAAAAGAGGTGAGAAAGAGTAAGCCCACTACCTTCCAGTGCATGTGTGGTTGGATACACACACAGCAGTGGCAGGCCTGCAATCTAAGCCCTCCCTATTCTCTCCCCTAAAGAAGGGAGCTTGGATAACCAGCGACACTCACAGTATAAGCACACTTTGATAGACTAACTTTGAATTTACTCAATGCATCATTCCCAAGATTACTGCATTAAAAATATAAAAGCAGGGAGGGAGAGAAAGAAGATCAGAACTGAAGTTTAAGATTTGACTAATTACAGAAAAGCTAAGGGAAAAAAAAGAATCATGGAATCAGTCAGGTTGGAAGAGACCTCCAAGCTCATCCAGTCCAACCTAGCATCCAGCCCTGGCCAACCAACTAGGTCAGAAGTTGTATCAGTTTCACTTTTTCAGCAGTTCAGAGTTTGTTTGCTAGTTCCTTAACTGTATTAAGGCAAGATGGCTCTAATAACACAGTTACAGGTTGTTAAATGCTGGAAAGCACAGCTCGTTTCTATTCATCCAAATTAAACAAGTTCTCTTCCTGAGTGTTATTTAAATAAAAATTCCAAGAAGTGAAAAAATTTCGGTTTCATCACTACAGATGAACTAGGGGGATGGGACAGGCTCTTCTCACTCACTCCCTGTGACAGAACAATGAGCAATGGATGGAAGCGGCAGCACAGGAGGCTCCACCTCAACACAAAGGGGAATTTATTCACTGTAAGGGTCCCAGAGCACTGGCACAGGTTCCCCAGACAGGTTATGGAGTCTCCTTCGCTGGAGACTTTCAAGGCCTGCCTGGATGTGCTCCTCTGACCTGAGCTAGATTGTGTGGTCCTGCCAGAGGACAGGGCAGTTGGACTCAGGGATCTCTCTGGGCGCCTTCCAACCCCTGACATCCTGTGATGAACTACAATACCTCCCCTGCCTTCATCCAAGCATTTATCCAAGTTTCCTAGATTTGTCATCAACAAAACACTGGGGAGGCTTTGAGCTGCTGCACTGACATGTTATGCTGTGTAAGTTGCTATCACTCTTGCCAGCAATTTCTGTATGATTCATTCTGTTATTTTACATTTTCAAACAGGCAACTTCAATTAATCTGTGCCAGAAGAAGGCTCAAAAGACAAGAGAACCCAAAACTGGCTAATCCTTTTAAAGAGGTGTTGCACTCAGCAGCTTTCTTACTTTGTCAGAATAGTTATTTTCTAGGTAAGTTTTGTTAGGTACTAGTTTGTTTCACACATGTGGCATTAAAGAATGTAACCTGTTGCTGTGGAAGAGTAGTGTCTTCTGCAAAGTACCTCTGTAACAGAAGTTACTGCAACTTAAGTCTAAGAAACATCTTAGACTTAAGTTGCAGTAACTTTCATAACCTTCATCATCTAAGGTTATGAAAAGTTCTAAAGGTTAAAAAAGAAGATACTTTTAAGTAGTCTAAAATTTGTACAAATGCCTGAAGTACAATAAAGTTTGGTATCACTGAGGTAATATCCTACATCAACATAAGAACTGCATTTCTATCTTCCCTCCTCAAGTTTCCCAGTAATTACATTCAGACTCCACCTCAAGATAAATTTTAACATCACAGCATAAGACAAGTTGATTTGATGCAAAATTAGTACCTTTGGACACACAGTCATCATTTCAGCCTCCCATCACAGAACTATTTAATCTGTTCCATATGTAAGATTTTCTACTCCCATCTTCTTACCAAGTATCCACCCCTTCCAAAATGCCAGGAGCAAGTAGGTGGGTACAAGTCACTGCATGCAGCAAGAGGTGTTCATCATTTACTAGGAAGCCAGTGATGCATCGCTGAAGTTTGAAGGGACTTACACTACTTTAATTACTCAGGTAAGTGAAGAGAAAAAACACAGTTTGCAAATGATGCAAGAGAAACCAGAAGATCTGTGGAGAAAACAGTTAGAAGCAATACAGACAAGTGGTCCGAAACACGTTAGCAATGCATAAGCTAACCAGTCTACAAATAAGGCAACTCCCTTTCAAGGATGCAAAGCAGCTGCCTAGATTAGTGCAAATTTAAGATTTTACATCCTTTTGCAAGAAACATACAAGGTCCTATTTTTCCAGAGCAAATCCTAGAGAACTAAAGCTGTCCATCACATGAAATTGTACTTAGAGGCTAATCTTGCAGTGAGGAATCAAAAGTGATGCTTCTGGCAAGCACTGCTATACACCAAAGATGAACACCAGTAGAAGAGAGACAAATATTTTGCAGAATCACATTGTGTTAGGGGTTGGAGATCATCAAGTCCAAACCTCCAGCCAAAGCAGGATCACCTAGGACAGGCCACACTACAATGCAACCAGCTGGGTTTTGAATGCCTCCAGAGGAGGAGACTCCACAGCCTCTCTGTGTAGCCTGTTCCAGTGCTCCACCACCCTCACCACAAAGAAGTGTCTCCTCATTTTCAGCTCATACATCCTGTGTTCTAGCTTGTACTTGTTGTTCCTTGTCCTGTCGATGGGCACTGCTGAAAAGAGCCTTTACACCCACCTGTCAGGTATTATAGACACTGGTAAGACCTGCTCTCAGCCCTTTCTTCTCAACACTAAACAGCCCCAGGTCTCTCAGTCTTTAATTTTGCAGAAAAGACAGGAGAGGAAGGAGTTGAAACAAGGCCAAACCAATCTGCTTACAGGCAGTATTTCACTATCTTGTTAACTAAACAAAGCCATTTCAACTTTATGCCCACACTGCTACACTTCACTCCTCTGATGAGCTCACGTCTGGGGTCGTGCTCACCAAAGCTTCTCTGTCCAAGGTGCTACTCTGTCTACAAAACAGAGTTGGATGACATCTTCCTTGTCACGCAGTCAAACGGACAGGAAGCCACAATAAAACCCCTGCCCAGACTCCTTTCCTCACTACTCCAGGCAAAAAGTATGTTTACTGAGCAGAAAATTAAGTATCACTAAATGTTGTGCTGCAGTACAGACTTTAGCAGAACGGTCACCCAGAGGGCAAAGAATGGGCAATGAGGTGAACGAATTGCCTTCTGTGAACGCAGGCAGGCACTTATCTATCAACTGCTACTTAAACTCTTCAACCATAAACTATCACATTAGAGAAAGCTTAGGCTCTTTAGTACAGAACTTGTCTATAACTTAAGTATTTTAAAATAAAGAATATTTACTATTTCCATTCTTTTTTCCATTTAGAAAATGGAAACAGAAGTAGAGTTTCACTTGGCTTTGAACAAGGCATTTCATACTTCTCACAGCAGTCTGTACTTGGAAAAGTAATCACTGTATTTTCTACAGGACAGATGTGAAGTTCTGAATTTTACTTTAATTGTTTCCCCACCAAAACGTGTCAAGAGTGTCAGTCATCAGCAAGTTTGCAGATGACACCAAGCTGGGGGCAGATGTGGCTGGGTTGGAGGGCAGAAGGGCTCTGCAGCAGGACCTTGACCGCCTGGACAGATGGGCAGAGTCCAATGGGATGGGGTTCAATAGCTCCAAGTGCAGGGTGCTGCACTTTGGCTACAACAACCCCATGGAGAGATACAGGCTAGGGTCGGAGTGGCTGGAGAGCAGCCAGACAGAGAGGGATCTGGGGGTACTGATTGATACCTGCCTGAACATGAGCCAGCAGTGTGCCCAGGTGGCCAAGAGAGCCAGTGGCATCCTGGCCTGCATCAGGAATGGTGTGGCCAGCAGGAGCAGGGAGGTCATTCTGCCCCTGTACTCTGCACTGGTTAGACCACACCTTGAGTGCTGTGTTCAGTTCTGGGCCCCCCAGTTTAGGAGGGACATTGAGATGCTTGAGCGTGTCCAGAGAAGGGCGACGAGGCTGGGGAGAGGCCTTGAGCACAGCCCTACGAGGAGAGGCTGAGGGAGCTGGGATTGGTTAGCCTGGAGAAGAGGAGGCTCAGGGGAGACCTTATTGCTGTCTACAACTACCTGAGGGGTGGTTGTGGCCAGGAGGAGGTTGCTCTCTTCTCTCAGGTGGCCAGCACCAGAACAAGAGGACACAGCCTCAGGCTGTGCCAGGGGAGATTTAGGCTGGAGGTGAGGAGAAAGTTCTTCCCTGAGAGAGTCATTGGACACTGGAATGGGCTGCCCGGGGAGGTGGTAGAGTTGTCGTCCCTGGGGCACTTCAAGGCAAGGTTGGACGTGGCACTTGGTGCCATGGTCTAGCCTTGAGCCCTGTGGTAAAGGGTTGGACTTGATGATCTGTGAGGTCTCTTCCAATCCTGATGATACTGGGATACTGTGATACAGAGCCAGCCAAAGAAGCAAGAAGTCAACGTTCCTTGCGCGTCATCGGTAGTTAGTCTAATCCCTTACAGCCCAGGGCTCTGGGTTTTTCTCCAACAACTCTTTGAAAGGCCCTGGGTGCACCTGGTTGTGTGTAACCTCCAATCCTACTGCCTCCTTGATGGATTGTTTTTGGTCTGCTTTTTAATTCATCAATTAAAACTCAGGTCAATGCAACTGGAAAATCCAGCTGAATACAGTGCAGCTGCACTGGAAACAATACAACTCAGCTCTAAAAAGTATGTTCAAGCAAGGCCAAGCAAAAGCAGAGAGAATGGTCCTAATTACCCCTTCTATGTCTCCTAACCCAAAAGGCATACATTTGGGAAAGAGTTCTGTAACTTTCACAGAACAAAAGACAGCTCCTGAGCACAACAACCCACATCTGCTATTTACAAACCAAAACATTGAGTATTTCTAGTAATAGAAAAAAAAAATCCACTTCACTTAAATGTCACAGAGCAAAGTCACCAAAACCAAACCTGATTTATCAAACGGGTCAAAGATGCCTCTCCAGAGTCACAGAGTGATCTTTATTGCATGCTGTGGAATGTCTGAATTCTAGTGTGGTGAAAACACAATGGTCTGCTTCCTACTAGAACCCAGCAGATGAGCAGTATAGGTATTTTAAAGATACAGTACTTTAGCTAATAACTGCCCTTTCCACAGACATCTATTAGTGAACAAGACTTACTTACACATACTGTGCTAACTAAGAATGCCTTTTTTTTTTGCAGAACAAAGCCAAAATAATCAGAGTAGGCCAAATTCAGTTTTAGAGAACCAAAAAATAAGATCAATTGCACTGATGAAATCCTCTCTAAAATCCCCTGACACAACATGGAAGTTTCCAATAACTAGGTCCTATCAAACTGTCAACTTGTCACTATGTTATGAGCTGCAGCTTGGACAAAACACTTCTCCTCTAAGTTTGTTTTACTCCACCACCTAAGCATTTCCTTTCACACACAATTCATTGGGTATCCTTGTGGCACTGAAACATTAAGTAACTTTTCTGAGGTGTATCTTTGTACTTCTGCATTACAACATGCTAGAAAGCAGATTGTAGCCAAGTGTTTCAGCATGCCTTTTGTCAAGCTGTGTGCCACAAGAGCCCATGGCCTGACTGTGGGAACTAGAGCAGCAGCAGCAGTTTTACTTAGGCTTGGAGAAACCCACAGAGAAAGTCAAATATTGCAGCGAATTCTACAGCATCTCTCTCTCATGCATGCCTTTTACTTCAACACAGCAGTAAGTCATCTAATGTATCTTACCCAGGTTCATTACCCAACTAGAATGTTCCCATATTATTATAAGAGGGACATCTTTATTTGGACTCCTGCCACTAACCTGCCTGGAAAATACAGAAGCACAATTGATTTCACTGTTCATCATCATAAGAACTATCTCAGAGATAGATCCAGTAATCAGCCATACCTCTAGCTATCATGGAAGGCCAAAATAGGCCTGATATGTGTCCTGGCTTGTCCAGACATGATCTCCCACTCCTCTCTTCTCTCTACCAGAGCTGGGAGTAGCACAGGAAAAGAACAAAAGGCCTGGAGCCACCAAGTTTACTCTGGTGGAAAAACAAGGAGCATACACTTGTTCATGCATAGCCTGTGCTTTCCCAAATTTGGGTAAAACAAGTCCCTGGCTTCACCTAATATGGGTAGCTTAGCAAAGTGCCATTCTGACTGGTGAACCTCTGTGGCCAAGTGCAGCCAAATCAGACCCAGGCCACTGACAAAATAGGAGCAAAGTTGTAAACAGCTGCTCTGCCTCATTGTGCTCTGCCTCACCATGCTGTTGCCATGCTTCACCATGTTTCAGACCAGCTTTGCTGTGTAACAAGTGTTGATGCTTCAAGCTTGTACACCTGGAAACTTTGCCATGCCTCAGTTTACTCGGGAGAGGCATTAAGAGCCTCCAAGCAGTAGAATCATAGAACTAGTCAGAGTTGGAAGGGACCACAAGGATCATCCTCCTGCCATGGGTAGGGACATCCTACCCTAGAGCAGGCTGCCCACAGCCTCAGCCAGCCTGGCCTGAAACACTTCCAGCCATGGGGCCTCAACCACCTCCCTGGGCAACCCATTCCAGCCTCTCACCACCCTCATGCTCAACAACTTCCTCCTCACCTCCAGGCTGAATCTCCCCATCTCCAGCTTTGCTCCATTCCCCCCACTTCTGCCACTCCCTGACAGCCTACAAAGTCTCTCCCCAGCTTTTCTGTAGCCGCCTTCAGATCCTGGAAGGCCACAAGAAGGTCACCTGGGAGCCTCCTCTTCTGCAGACTGCACAGCCCCAACTCTCTCAGTCTGTGCTCACAGCAGAGCTGCTGCAGCTCTCTGATCATCACAGTGGCCCTTCTCTGGACACACTCTGGCATCTCCAAATCCCTCTTGTCCCAGGGGCTCCAGAACTAGATGCAGTACTCCAGGTGGAGTCTCACCAGATCAGAGTAGAGGAGGAGAATCACCTCCCTGGCCCTGCTGGCCACACTTCTCCTGATGCAGCCCAGGCTCTGGTTGCTCTCTGGGCTGCAAGTGCACACTACTGGCTCATGCTGAGCTTCTTATCCAGGAGCACCCCCAAGTCCCTCTCCTCAGGGCTGCTCTCCAGCCACTCACTGCCCAGCCTGGAGTTGTGCTTGGGATTGCCCTGACCCAGCTGCAGGACCTTGCACTTGGTCTTGTTGAACCTCCTGAGGTAGGCTTGTGCCCACCTCTGCAGCCTGTCCAGGTCCCTCTGGATGGCATCCCTTCCCTCCAGCCTGCCTGCTGCACCACACAGCTTGGTGTGGTCAGCAAACTTGCTGACAGTGCACTCAGTGCCTCTGTCCATGTCACTCACAAAGATGCTGAACAAGACTGGTGCCAAGACTGATCCCTGAGTAGGCAAAACTTATTGACAAAAGGTGCCCAAAATCCACAGCCAGCCTAGCATGAATTGAAAGCAGTAAGCTGCTCCTAGCTGGAGAACTCACTTAAACCTCACCAGTCTGCATAGTGAGAGAGAGAGAGCAGGTTACTGCCACCAGCAAGACACTGTGCTTGCCTGCACATCTGCAAACCTTCATGAGGAGTCAGCAGCTCTGAAAAGGACACCATCTGCCCAGGAAGGAACCAAGACAGGTCAGAGACCATGCCAACCCCAGCACCCTGCCAGAGCTCTGGGGAAACTCCAAAAGCCTCCAATGGGTACCAAACCATTGATGGCAACAGTGTTTGGGTACTGTCTGGAATTGTACTACAGCCCCAAAAATCAGAAGACACTATTGTAGAATCATAGAATCAACCAGGTTGGAAGAGACCTCCAAGATCATCCAGCCCAACCTAGCACCCAGCTCTATTCAGTCAACCAGACCATGACACTAAGTGCCTCATCCAGGCTTTTCCTGAACATCTCCAGGGATGGTGCCTCCACCACCTCCCTGAGCAGCCCATTCCAATGCCAATCACTCTCTGCCAACAACTTCCTCCTAACATCCAGCCTAGACTTCCCCTGGCACAACTTGAGGCTATCCCCCCTTGCTCTACTGGTGGTTGCCTGGGAGAAGAGACCAACCCCACCTGGCTACAACCTCCCTACAGGTAGTTGTAGACAGCAATGAGGTCACCCCTGAGCCTTCTCTTCTCCAAGCTAAACAACCCCAGCTCCTTCAGCCTCTCCTTTATACGGTTTGTGTTCCAGGCCCCTCACCAACTTTGTTGCCCTTCTGTGGGCACCTTCCAGCACCTCAACATCTCTCTTGAATTGAGGGGCCCAGAACTGGACACAGCACTCAAGGTGTGGCCTGAGCAGTGCTGAGCACAGGGGAAGAATAACCTCCCTGTGAGTAAATATTCTAAAAACCCTCTTTGTAATTAAAACTTTTGCTTTGCTTTGGTTCTGTTCTGTAACTGTAACTGATTGTACCTTCTGCTTCAGCAGCAAGGAGCCTCTCGAGTCTCCCCAGAAGGCAAGCAGCATATTGTACCACAGGAATCTCCTTCCAAAAGCTCAACATTTGTATTTTGCTACTTTTGCTTAGCTGCTTGGATTGCCTGTTCCCCATGTAAACACCCACAACCGCGTGTTCGAGCCTTATTTGTAAGCTTTCTGGTGTGATTTAACATGGATAATATCACTGTTCATTGATCTTTTCACTTGGCTATTAATAATCATAATAAATGCAATTAACCCATATTACATCACCAGCAAAGAAAAGGTAAAATAAATGCTATTCAAGAATTGTAGAGCTTTACATACTGATCTAAGTATGTTTTACTACATCACATCCATGCAATTCTGGCTTTTATAGCTAGAGAATGAAGAAGTACTACTTAGTTCTGAAAAAAGAGCTGCAAAACAAGCACTTAGAATTTTGTCTAGGTCACTGCCCCATCCCAACAATTGACACTTCAGAAGTTTGGCTGACCTGGTTGAAACAGAACTTGGGTACATTTGGAAGGCTTTCATGGCCTGTAGAAGCTGAAGAAGTTTGAAGAGGAGGAATACAAGCTATCTAACAACCTCTGCAGTTCTAAGGAGTTAAACATTTGTGATGAACAATATAGACAGTATCATGCAACAGTGGTTCATCAGCTGTAATGACACAATGATCACAGTGAAACTTTCAGCTATCTGACCAGGACAAAATCAAGTGGAATAGTAATTTTTGCCGTGTTGAGCTCCAATTTAAGTAAGCAGATTTCTCCTATATGACAATTTGCTATATAAGAGTTCTGCAGTTCACTATATCCCATGTGTCCACTAAAAGAAGGTAGTAAGCTAAAAGTGCTTTACAGGATGTACCATTTTCTACAGTAACAGCCTTCCCAATCCATGTACACTGAAGAGTGCATACCTGTAAATTAGCTGCAGAGTGTGGGAGCCTCTTCTCAAGCATCCTGACAGCCACTGAACAGGAGCAGAGCTCAAAGATTCAAACAAACAGGCCTGGCCTTGTAAAGTGAGATGTCTGGGGTAAAGAGAAAATGTGGGCACAAGGTAGTTGACTACCCACTGCCCACCAAACTCAAAGCTTTTATCAAGTGAAGGAAAATGCATGAAACCCAAAAAGGAAGTGATTCAGTAGAAGCACAAGTGTGCAGCGCAGACACTTAGTCAGGCTTATGTGTGTTACTTCATGGTTTGACATCATTAGAATTGCTGGCAAAGAATCTACTCTGCTTCAAAAATGGAGAAAAGTTTGAAACACAAAGCCAGATAGAAAGCAACTATTCAGTTCACTTGCAGCTGGGAGGCTATGTTTTTGTGTATCCTGGAATGACTTTGAACATGACTGGCTGAACGTATGTGGCAGTTTAGTGGAGAAATTAGTCTGGGTCTCTGATTTCAAACCTTCACACGTTCTACAGCACTACACATTCCATCTATCACTTGAAATGGTGACGTTTTAGCTGCTTCCTTTATTCCACTCACTGGTTCAGATATAATTACATCAGGAAGGGAACAAATAAGAAAGCTCCTAGTTACAAACATCAGTTTTCTCATTACACTAAAGAGAAAGCATCTCCTTTGATCAGCAACCCTTATTACACAATTGAGCAGAAGAGACAGTCCAGGAGGAAAAAAAAAAACAACAATCAACACAAAACCAACCCAGCAACATCAGCCAAAACCCCCCACATTCCTTTGGCTATCTGCAGAAAATAGCTGCAAACATCACCAAGAGCACAGAGTTTTCTTAAAGCAGAGACATCTTCTATTTTCTGCTGGTGCAGTTTGCTGAAGGAGGTAGCTATGGTCAGCTGGACTGAACTGCCTAGGAATCAGAGCATACTTGCTTGACAGAAGATTAGGAAAGCTTGTATCTTTATTACTTGTTCAAACAAGAACAGAAAAACGCTTTTAGGCTAATATGTGGTGTCAATCCAAGTTTAAAGGCTTCAGAAAAAGACAGTTACTAAAAAAAATGCCTGGGAAACAACTTTAGAGAATAAGAAATATGCTAGTTAACATGTTTATTTGCTGATTTTGAGCAGATAATAACCAGTATTAGATGTTAACCTTCACTTCACAAAACTCTGTGCTGTATCTAGACATTTATTAGTTTCTTGATGTCTTGAACTGCTTTCCAGGTTCTTAAAAATGAGATGTTAACATAGCTAAAAATAAATACTGAAAGAGCAGAATTAGCATGTCAGATACATCCAGGTACCCAGAAGAACTAGGCATACAAGTACCTGCACTGTTGGAAAAATATAAATGCTGTAGGCAAATCAGAAAAGTTGAGCTTAGTGAAGAACACTAAGCACCTAAGTTCCTCTGTGCTCTCTCTCTTTGGTTTTTCTTTTTCTACTGTTGAGGTTTTGCCTTTTTTTAGGAGGAAAGTGGGATGCAGGTTTTCCATAATGCAGTCTGTACTGAAAAGAAGCATTCATCTGTCACTGTATATCATGCTTCATCTAGAAAGTTTTGATTAATATAACTGTTTATACTGCAAGTATTTGCCTGCCACAAAATGAGTGAAAACCACCAAGACCCTGGCCAGTTTTACCACTCCTGCTTAAAGGTATTCAAAGCATGGTGAAACTGAAGGTAGTCACAGCAAGAAGTGAACCCTATTAACAACAGCAACAAGTACAAAACTATTTGAGGGAATGAGAAAAGAAATGAGAAATAAGAGAAAAATTGCAAACCCCCAGCTCAGAAGCCTGAAGAGACAGAACTTCACATATGGAGTCTGTCCAATACAGAATACTTACGATCTCTCCTTTTGCTGTGCCACTGTGCTGCAAGAGCAGTGTTATGACTTGGTAAGTGAACAAGAAGTGTAATAGATGGACTAGGCATTGCCATAAGAAATGTGGACATTGGCTAGTCCTCAGATGTGATGTTCTTTTTCCTAAATACATGCCAAACTTTTTCTCTGGGACCACAGCTTTCTAGAAAACAGTTCCCAAGAAAGAACTAGAATTTCTTCCACAAACCTGCACACCTTTTTAAAAAAACCCACATCAGTCAAAAAAGAAAGCAGTGTTACATGATGCCATTCCAAAACCTCCACATAAACAGGTAAGAAGAAAAGGTGTGTACAACAGATTATCAAACTAAAGGAGCGCTGGAAACATTTTATGGTGCCCTCTCTAGTTCTGAAGGAAGCACAATATCCAATTGTTGAGTACTAAGGACTGGTTGGCTAAGAAGGGAGAGAAAAAGCAAGAATATAATCTTGATGAAGATCACAACTTGAAGAAGAAACTTCCAGCTTCAATGACAGTAATTAAATTTAGTTTCAAAATACTACACAGAAAGTTGCCAATCGTTATAAAATCTTTCATAGAATCCACCAGGCTGGAAGAGACCTCCAAGCTCATGCAGCCCAACCTAGCACCCAGCCCTAGCCAGTCAACCAGACCATGGCACTAAGTGCCCCAGCCAGGCTTGGCTTCAACACCTCCAGGCACAGCCACTCCACCACCTCCCTGGGCAGCCCATTCCAATGCCAATCACTCTCTGCCAACAACTTCATCCTAACATCCAGCCTAGACCTGCCCTGGCACAGCTTGAGACTGTGTCCCCTTGTTCTGTTGCTGCTTGCCTGGCAGCAGAGCCCAACCCCACCTGGCTGCAGCCTCCCTGCAGGTAGCTGCAGACAGCAATGAGCTCTGCCCTGAGCCTCCTCTTCTGCAGGCTGCACACCCCCAGCTCCCTCAGCCCCTCCTCACAGGGTGTGTGTTCCAGGCCTCCCACCAGCTTCGTCACTCTTCTCTGGACACGCTCCAGCATTTCCTTTCTTTAATATCACTGGAACTTCAAATCTCAACATTCTACCTAATTACATAAGTAAAAATTAAAGGCTATAAAGTTTTGTAACAGGTTCACTAGGCCATTCCATCATCCTTGCAGTTTTCTCTTTCAAGTCATCACTCTGCTTATCAAAACAGGGAGAAAAGGTTCTTAGTGATTGCTTTAGGATTATGGAAGGAAAAAATCTAACCTGAAAACTGCCATGAGAGCACAAACCACAAGACTACATACATAGTGTGCAGACAGTACACACTAATACCTTTATACTGGGTTCTAACCATGTTTCCAAATACTGATACACAGTCTTCCTGGGGACAGGGAGGTTGGCAAAGGAAGGAAGAAGTAGCTAATTAAGAAATCCATCCTCTCAGATTCCTAAATTGTCTGCGGGTAACAGTATTTGTCTTTCAGACAAAAAACCCTACCCCAATAAAAACAACAAGCAAACAACAAACCACACTAACAAATACTCTGGTAGTAATAATACACATGTACATACACAATTGATAGCATCCATTTCTCCTCCTCCCCCACGAACGTTTACATTTGCTTGGCGTGTCATTTTTCCTTTCTCCATCAATACTGAATAAGAGCTGGGTCTCTCATTATCACCCTACAGCAAAGTCCCATCCTTTAACTTCCAACGCTCGCCAAAAGCAAGGTTGGACTAACGCACTGGGTGGAGATAAGAGAACACAATGAAAGGCAGCGGCAGTAACCGATGCCGCAGCTGCTGCACAACTTGCCGAGGGTACTGCTGCTGACGAGCTCGGTGCATGTGGGCAGGACACAGGCAACACGCCCATGGAGCCTGCCCCGCCCTTCGGCCAGCAGGGAGAAGCCGTCACTGGGACTCGGGCACACGGAAGCGGTTTGCGCTCGCATGACACACCAAAAGGACCAGCAAGCAGCGCCGGCTGCACGAACGAGAGAGGCTTCAGAGCCACACACACCCCGGACTCAACACTCACCGAGCGAGAAAGACAATAAAAACCACCCTCCAAAGCCACCTCCGACTACGGGACTGGGGAGGGGGCCGCCCAGTTGGGGTACTATTGCCGGGTACCTAAAATGAAGGGGATACCTACAGTGTCTCTGGGCGCTGACACCCAGAATCATGGGAAATCACGCAGAGGAAGAAGCAAGAGGGTTAAGTCAGCACTTAGCACCACCACCCTCCCACAGCCCCCCACCCCCCACCGGGACCTTAAGGAAGAGCCGCTCCAGACGCCGAGGAGCAGGTTAGGAAGCAAGCCTGTGTGCAGGGCACGGCAGGGGATCGGGATGCTTTTGCTCACCCAGCAGGAGAACGTTCTTCCCCGACGGCAGCTTAGAGCGGGAGCGTGTGGACACCTCGCTGAGGATGCAGGACCTGGCGCGGAGAGACGACAGCGCTTAGGGGGGGATACCGCTTCCTCCCGGTCCCACACCCTCGTCACCTCCCCGGGGGGAAGGCATGGGGAGGGGAAGGCGGAGGGGAAGGCACAGGAGAAGGGAAGGCATGGCAGGAGCTGCCACGGCCGAGGGGAGGAGCCCCCCCGCAGCTCACGGCCCGGCAGGGACTGAGCGCCGGGAGGGGGATTAGCTGGCCCTCTCCTCGCCGCCCCCGCCACGGCGGTAACGGCCAGCGCGCCCAGGTCTCCGGCCACGGGGCGGGGCGGGCGGTTACCAGAGGTTCTGCCCATCGTCCTCATCGCCGCCTGCCCGCAGCTCCGCGTTGTTGTTCGTTGTGGCCGTAGAGGCGGACGAAGGAGAGGAAAAAGCGGCAGCCGGACCGAGCCCGGACGAAGAGGAGCTGAAGGAGCCGGCTCTCCCCACCGCCGCCGCCATCTTCGCTGCCTCCTCCCTGCGCCGCCGCCTCCCTGACACGGAGCGGGCGGCGGCGCGGCGGCGGCTGGCAGGAGCCCGGATGTGGGGCGGGGCCGCCGGTGGCGCTCCGTGCGCGGGCGCTTCCCGTCTCACGGCTCGTACCGCGGGCGCCCGTCCTGCTCCCCCTTGGCGAGGGCTGCGGGTACCGAGCGTCCCGCCGTCTTCTCAGGCCTTCTTCAGCCGTCCCGGGGCGAGAGGGAGACCTCGACGAGGGGAGCAAGTTCATTCGAGGGGCGCTTTCCTTCGGGCTGTCTCCGGTGCAAGACCCTAGCCCGTCGTCGGGGCCATCCCGGGGAAGTGAGACGAAGCGAGATGAAGCTGCCGTCGCCGGCCTTTGTGCTGTGAGGTGTTGCTGTGGGTCGAGCAGGCTGCTGCTATGTGCTGAATGCTGTTTGCTGCCTAGACAGCCCCAGCCCTGTCCCTGAAGAAGCACCTTGCATCCAAGAGCTAAAGTAAGTGCGGCTAGGGGTCAGACATGCCTTCTGGGGAGGACGTGGTGGCCTTGGCTTCTCTAACAGGCCTACCACTGCTTGCTCTTCTCTCGGCAGTATAGCTGTTAGAGCTGGAAAAAAGAGGGGTCAAACCATCACCATTTCCACAGCTTCAACTCATGCTGAGAGTCCCAGAGGAAGCAATCGAGCATATCAGCTCTTCTCCCTCCATTTGCAGCAGTATCACCTTTGTTAGAGCTACACATGCAGCACTTTAAACTCTCTGAACGAGTTTCATCCCTTCAGTTCAGGGAGACTCAAACACGGGGTGTTTTCGTGTGTACCTGTCAAACGAAGGGTACATGTGTCTGGGGTCTCCAGGTGTCGACAAAGACAGTGACAGCATTAGGAAGTTGTGCCAGCACTTGGTAGGTTTTCTCTTGTACATAGGTTTTGTTCCTTGCTGCTGTGTTTGATTTTTATATTAACCAGAAAAAGGCCAAACCTGCTTTATGAGTAGCATTTTAAAACGAGGTGGTCAAGAGAGCCAGTGGCATCCTGGCCTGCATCAGGAATGGTGTGGCCAGCAGGAGCAGGGAGGTCATTCTGCCCCTGTACTCTGCACTGGTCAGACCACACCTTGAGTGCTGTGTTCAGTTCTGGGCCCCCCAGTTTAGGAGGGACATTGAGATGCTTGAGCGTGTCCAGAGAAGGGCGACGAGGCTGGGGAGAGGCCTTGAGCACAGCCCTATGAGGAGAGGCTGAGGGAGCTGGGATTGGTTAGCCTGGAGAAGAGGAGGCTCAGGGGAGACCTTATTGCTGTCTACAACTAGTTGAGGGGTGGTTGTGGCCAGGAGGAGGTTGCTCTCTTCTCTCAGGTGGCCAGCACCAGAACGAGAGGACACAGCCTCAGGCTGTGCCAGGGGAAATTTAGGCTGGAGGTGAGGAGAAAGTTCTTCCCTGAGAGAGTCATTGGACACTGGAATGGGCTGCCCGGGGAGGTGGTGGAGTCGCCATCCCTGGAGCTGTTCAAGGCAGGATTGGACGTGGCACTTGGTGCCATGGTCTGGCCTTGAGCTCTGTGGTAAAGGGTTGGACTTGATGATCTGTGAGGTCTCTTCCAACCCTGATGATACTGGGATACTGTGAAATGACTCATTTTTAAAGATCCACATGTTTCTCTCAGTGGCTGCTTGTTGCTTTGCAACCCAAACTCCAGATCATAGAATCAAGCAGGTCGGAAAAGACCTCCACAGTCATCCAGTCCAACCTATCATCCAGCCCTATCCAATCAACTAGATGATGCTTTCAAGTGTTGTTTTGATAGAGGTGATCTGCTGGAACTTGCAGATCACTATCGATAGAAATAAATGTCAGGAAGGTCCTTTAGGTGTAAAACTGGTGAAATGATGGTAGCCAGGTACTGAACTACAGGTGCTTTTCAGTACCTGCACAGTTACTGCTCAGAAGCATTTTGCTGTGGACAGAATGCAGAGGCACATAAATGGCAAAGTCTCAGTGAGGATGTGTCATCCAGTAAACAGTGTCCACTAGAGGAATGCTGCTGAAAAGCCACTGAAAACAGGAGGAAAAAGATCATTAGAATGGTGGGAGAACTGTTAAAATTTAGTGAGTTGAAACAGCTTGTGGAAAGGATTTTACAGGTTGCAGAGCCAGAATGAAGGGTGGAGAGTAAAAATGAGCAGAGAAGAGAAGGAAGAGCAGAAGGAAGGAATGAGTTTGAATTTGAAGCAGAATGGGAATGCCCTTTCAGTGAAAGTAGTCAGCTTAACTGCAAGTCAAGTTGCAGTTGTAGGAGGAAAAACAAATTAACCCCACCCCCCATAGATTGCATAATGCATCTCCTGACTGAAACAGCTTCCGAGAGTCCAAGCTTCAGCACCCTACTTCAATCAAAAGGGGTAGCACAGATTTTAACACAAGTTCAGAAATAGGTTGCTATTTATCCTCATGCCTGCTCTTGAGATTTGTTGTGGAGCTTTACTAAAAAGTGGGAAATCCCTAAAATTTGGTGAGTTGGCTTTTAACATCTCACAGAAGCACCGAAAACAGGAGCATTTAAGCTGCTTCATGTTGCCCATTATTTCAGACTGTGTTCCATATCCTGTAGTTTGCATGTGAGCTATATTAAATGGAAGCATGTAAATTCTATCCCCCTCACCTATTGAATTCAGGATGTGTATGTCAGCAAGCAATTCTGAGATATTTGACAGTAGTAGAGAATAAAAGGCTACGTGGAAGAATGATAGTAAGAGCATATTGCTTTTGTGTTGTGTAGGGAACATGTTGATGCTGAGAAAACACTGCAGGTTTCCTGCTGTCCTGCTTTTATAGAGACTGACGTTTCTAGGTGGGACAAAAAATAAAATCTGGTGATTATAAATCTACCAAAGAGAGCTCACCTCTTTTATTTCCTCTGCTCCCCCTTGCCCTGATATCCATTCACACTGGAGTGTTGTTAAGGTGTCTTTCAACTGTCTCATCCTCCTGTAATGGAGGATTTTCTGTGTGCCTTTCAAAGAGATCTGTACAGTGAAATGCCTCTGAGGATTCGTTGATGGTTCTGGTGATGGTTGTGTGGTGTGTGTGCTACCTTTGCCAGAAGCTATCCCTCCCTCCTATTCTGCCTCCTCTCTGTTTTATTTCTATCTTGGGAGCTGCAGAGGAGAAAGTGAAAATGACAGTGCTGAGCCATCATACTTGCAGGTTAGGTTAAAAAAAATCAAGATGGAAACAAGAAGTTGAAAGAATCAAGCCTTCATCAGCTGTGCAGTATGCCAAGACAGTAACTCAAGTTATTCATAGGGTTAGCTGTGCAACACAATAGGAAAAGGAAATTTAGGAAAAGCCTGTAATAAAGATGAAGCAACCACCAAAAACTACAGTAAGGCATTATTTCCTTTCCTCCTCTGCAAAATAAGTTTCTGTCTGGCAAAATGATCTTTTGAGTGTGTGTGAACAACCATTCCACACAGCCTTTTCTGAAAGGTAGCTGAACAGGGACTGTTGGTAATGCTGCCCAGCAAACATCAAATCCTAATCATCTCCTACCTCACCCAACCTGTAGCTGATCCAGGTCTTCCCTGGTCACCAACTTGCAAGTTTAAAAGTTATGAGTATATATTACGTGTTCTTACTTAAAACTACCATTCTGATTTGAGAGTACCTTACGCCCAGTCACTGCTACACCTTCGGAGGTAAGTTTGATTGTGGGAAGGTAATGAAGCATCAGGTTCATCAACTCTGATAAGAAACAATGTTTCAGACATTGTTTGCAACAGTTTTAACTTGAAAAAACATTGCCAACAGCCTAGCAACATGCATACCTAAGGTCAAAACCTACAATGTATCATTGGCAAAATAGCATCATTTGTAATACAGATATGTGAGCTGCTCCAGAGTGACGCCAAAGCACAGACCTGCAGATAGTTAGTAGCTCTGAGCTGCCCGTGCCTGCTGACCAAGGAGACACCCATAGGGAAACACATCTCCAGTGCACAGATGGCAAATGGTCACAGAAGTGGAGTTTTGCTTTTTCTTTCACGTTCTGTGCCTTTTAGAGTTCTGAGGTACTGTGTTTTTTCTGTATCCCTCTGTTTGCTCTAAACATGAGGCTGCTGTTGCCTGTATCTCTTTGTGGAAAAACTTCTGAATTAGCATTGTATGAAATCCAAAAACTAGTGGACTAGCTTCTCTGTCTGCATGTATTGTTAGTGGCCAAATACTATAAAATTGGTTGTGAATGTAGAAGATATTTTTTTCCTGTAAGCCTACAGAAGTGAATTGTTGTGGTTCAATTACATCTAAAAGATTCATTTTGCATTATGAGAGAGATTCTGCCTTTAAGGCAAAACTGGCTTAGTAATGTTGACTTTATTGTTGGAACCAAAATGGTACAGGCCACTGTGCTCAATATGTGCTCTAAGTTCACTGTGCAGAAAGCATCTCTGAAGAGGCATCAATGGAGAGGCAGAATGCATAGAACTTTCAATGAGATGTTTTGTTCCCTTTGGCCATAATTTGTTTAAAACTACAAAAGTAAACCTTAGAAAGAAAGAAAGAGAGAAGTGTGATTTGCTGTTACATCTGGATCTGTGTGCAATTCATATTCAGGAACTGTTCATGAACTTGAGAATGATTTTTGACAGTGCCTTTTTGGTGTAGTAGAAGCAGATAGTGATCTCTAACTTAATCTTGAAGTTATTCTGCCAGGAAATGAGAAAATATTCTCTGACTTAGCTGAATAGCTGATGATAGAATCATAGAACCAACCAGATTGGAAGAGACCTCCAAGATCATCCAGTCCAACCTAGCACCCAGCCCTGTCCAGTCAACCAGACCATGGCACTAAGTGCCCCAGCCAGGCTTGGCTTCAACACCTCCAGGGATGGTGCCTCCACCACCTCCCTGGGCAGCTCATTCCAATGCCAATCACTCTCTCTGCCAACAACTTCCTCCTAACATCCAGCCTGCACATGGATCACATTAACACAGTATTTCAATCCATGTGCTGGAATTTGTTGATAGAAACTATAGAATAATAATTAGGAATAACAAACATGACTCAGGAGACTTATTGGAAGGGATCTGTAAGAAATATTAGACTATGACCAGTTTTGTCCATCACTTCCCCCCTCCCCCCTCCCCATTTAAACATGTATAAGTCTCGTCATTCATTGACTGTTAATACAGGCTCTGCAGACCTGCAGAGGGTGATGTACCCTTCTACATTTATTTTCTACATACCACACTGTGAATCTTTAAGAATGTGCAGGGCTAACTTGTTTTATGAAGCAGATTATTATCATAGAATCATAGAATCAACCAGGTTGGAAGTCTTTTCTTGAAGCCCTCCAGGGATGGTGCCTCCACCACCTCCCTGGGCAGCCCATTCCAATGCCAATCACTCTCTCTGACCACAACTTCCTCCTAACATCCAGCCTAGACTTTCCCCTGCACAACTTGAGACTGTGTCCCCTCATTCTATTGGTTGTTGCCTGGGAGAAGAGGCCAACCCCCACCTGGCTACAGTGTCCCTTCAGGTAGTTGTAGACAGCAATGAGGTCACCCCTGAGCCTCCTCTTCTCCAGGCTAAACAACCCCAGCTCCCTCAGCCTCTCCTCCTCATAGGGTTTGTGTTATGGTCTGCTGCAAAAGAGACAAAGATTTCCATTTCACCATGTTTTATTTCTTTAATCTGAGTCTGTTACCATTCTGTGGCACCTTAAACATATGTTAAAGTGTGCCCTTATATTTGCTTGGAATCAATGAGATTTAGAATCTGTTTTATGTGTGTGGCTGGTGATTAAAAATATGTGCTTGCTGTGCATTTGGAGAACAGACCTGTGCAGGTCTGATTAGCCAAGAGCTGCATGCCCTTGCTTTCATTGGGAGACTGTCGTGGAGGCAGGGAGTTAATGTGTTAGAGTCAGGAGTTATAAAAATAGAATTATTTTGCTGAAAACACTGCCCCCAGACTCTATACAGAACTAGTTTAGGTTTATTTACAGGTTCTAATTCAATTGGGAACTCTTCAAAGGATGTTATGGGCAGATTTAGGAAGTCAGGAACTGGCAAAGGCTAAACTACAAACTCAGCTTTACCTCACTATCAATCAGGCTGAGCAGAGCATTAGGGGAACAGCTTTAGTCACAGAGGTGAGAGAGGTATATGGCAGTGATCTCCTGCTGGATTTCCCTGTGGCTCAGCTGCCTCCTGGCACTGCAAGCAACATCCCATAGTCTGGATCCACATGGCAGAAGCCCAAGGTGAGTGGCAAAGCTGGCAAACACGTCTGCCACAAGACAGGGATTCATGGAAGCAATGCTGCCTCAGCAGTGGCAGGGGAGAGCCAAACTGCCGGGGTCTGCCCAGTTTGGAATGGCAGCCAGCAAATCAGCTGTGATATGGTCCGAGAGGAGCCAGGTCTGGGTGCCACCAGCAGCTCTCTCAGATGGAGCCCAGGACTTGCCAAGCTTGCAAGTTTGCACAGAATGGTGCAGAAGTGGGGAGCACCATCCAAAGGCAGGCACAGTGTAAAACCAAGAGCCATGTAAAAGGTAGGAGCCATCCAAAAGCAGGGAATGTCCAAAGCAGGAATTCTGTCATGGCAGGAACCTGTCCTGTTGGGACCTCTTTCAAGGCAGGAACAGCCTCATGCCTTTGCCTCTGCTCTATTTGTCCTTTTCTAGGCAAAGTGTCCATTTCCCATTTCATACTGGGCACAGAACCCCAGCCAAGCACCAGCTCCCACACGGGTCAGTACACAGTGGAAAGGCTTCTGCTGTTCCTCCTTCAAACCTGCAGGGCAGGGGGGAAAGCAGTTTTCATACCACCTTCTCCTCCTCATTCAAACCTACAGCGGGGGGGGAGGAGAAGAAAGGAATTTGGAGTGCTTCGGAACGGAGACCAGGCATGTTTCCTCTCAAGGCATGTTCAGCTTACTGTGTTGATGTATTTGCTTTCCAGAAGTGGCTGGGACAAGTCTTCTGGGGTCCTGTATGTTCTTGCTATAGTGCTGAGCATCACCTTAGGGGAAAGGCTTAGAGCTGTGGTGGTTACTGGCATGCCAGCTTTTGTTCAGAGCAGTACAGGACCACCAGGAGATCTGCCCCAAGACTGGATAATTGTGAGTGGCAGGGTGTGTGGGAGAGGATGGGCAAGTGCCTAGGCCAGTGGTCACCTCTAGTGTTCTGGAATTTCACCCTGAACAAGTGCAAAATTCTGACAAGCTGATGAATTGCTTGAAAGTCTGTTGGCATCCTGGAAGCTCTGACAGACAGAAGTGCACTGGGACCTGGCCGTGCCTATCGTGGCATTCTCATTGCTGTTCAGAGTGCCCATGGGCAAGAAAAGGTCTCTGGGCTTACAGACAGACCAACAGGCATGGCAGCTGCACCAGAGAGACAGCCTGCACTAGGATAAGCTGCCCCAGTATGGAAAAAAGAGACATGTTAGAATCACAGAATCAGTCAGGGTTGGAAGGGACCACAAGGATCATCCTGTTCCAACCCCCTGCCATGCCCAGGGACACCCTACCCTACATCAGGCTGCCCACAGCTTCAGCCAGCCTGGTCTTAAACACCTCCAGCCATGGGGCCTCAACCACCTCCCTGGGCAACCCATTCCAGCCTCTCACCACTCTCATGCTCAACAACTTCCTCCTCACATCCAGTCTGAATCTCCCCACCTCCACCTTTGCTCCATTCCCCCCACTCCTGCCACTCCCTGAGAGCCTACAAAGTCGCTCTCCAGCTTTCTTGTAGCCCCCTTCAGATCCTGGCAGGCCACAAGAAGGTCACCTGGGAGCCTCCTCTTCTGCAGACTGCACAGCCCCAACTCTTTCAGTCTGTGCTCGCAGCAGAGCTGCTCCAGCCCTCTGAGCATCATGGTTAGGAAAGCAGCTCCTCTGACAAAGGATGGGGATGAATCAAGGTTATCACGGGAACAAGAGAAAGAGCCAGGGGTGGTCACTCAGTCTTTATCTCTGTTTTTGGAAGGATGGCCGAGGACCAATGGTGGATGAGAGGAGTAGCAGGCCTGGCAAAGTGAGGGAAGTCTCTTCCTCTGTACACGCCTGCATTTCTGCTGTGAAGGAACTCTCCTGGCAGAGTGAGTTCAAGTGGACATGTTCTATTCCCCATCTGCACAGTCCTGTGTTTCAGCTATAAGCATCAGGCACTTGGCTATCCAAAGGGGAGAATCTGAGAGGTACACACCATGGTGCACCCTGTGGTTCTACTTCATGTGCCCATGGGGAGGACACAAGGAAGTGGGACAGAAAAGCCACTTCAGCCCTACCTGTGTGACACTGTGCATAACAAGGAAATTCTCCCCTGAAGAATGCTGCCACAGTTTGCTTTCACTTGGAGAGGTGGAAGGAATCAGTGGAATCGACTGTCCCAGAGGAAAAAACACAGCCCCATCATTTGCACTGGTCATGGACTGTCCTGGAGTGGAACAGAGTGGAGCTCCAGAGCATCTGGAGTGAGAAGTCTTCCATGTCCCACAAAGCAGTCTCTGTCTGAATGAGAACAGACAGTGAGTGATGTGTGGTGGGTGATGTGAGTTCTTTGATGCTAGTGGCTACTGGGCATGATGCAGATGGTATAGAATAATGGGTGGAGAATGTCGTGGGCTGAGCTGAATCTGCTCAATACCATGCTGCCATCACGCCAGCTTCAAAATGAAAGTGCTGGCTGGAGAAAAGCATCACAGGGCTTGAAGTTCAGGTTGTAACATGAGAGGCTTCCTGTTCCTTTTTTTCTGGGTTTGGGATGTTGGCCTTTTCTGAAGTAGCTGAAGGCTGCCAGGAAGGGGGGGACAGGCTCTGCTCACTGCTGCCTGGGATAGAACAAGCAGCAATGGGTGTAAGTTGCAGCAAAAGAGGTTCCGCCTCAACACAAGGGAGAACTTCTTGCCTGGAAGGGTCCCAGAGCACTGGCACAGGCTGCCCAGGGAGGTTGTGGAGTCTTCCTCTCTGGAGCCTTTCAAGGCCTGTCTGGATGTGTTCCTCTGTGATCAGTGCTAGATAGTATTGTCCTGCTCCAGGAGGGGAGTTGGAATTGATGATCTCTTTGGGTCCCTTCCAACCCTGACATCCTAGGAAACACAAGAGCCCTCTCAGAAACCAGAGTCCCCAGGAGGGGCTTTCAAACACCCTTCCACCTCCTTTCCACCCCTCTACCTTATCCCAGACTTTGCCTTACATTCAAGGAGAATCAGCCAGGGGTGTTAGAAAGCAGAGATGGATTAGTCACACAGACAGCAGGTTAGAGAGAGAAGTGCATGCAGCCAGAGCCAGTGAAACTCCCTGTTAAAATCATCCTCAGAGCTGCACATTGGTTAGTACAATCAACTTGGCTGTGTGGAGCCCAGACAGCTACCCTGTGCTGGGCTGCAGCAAGAGCAGTGTGGGCAGCAGGGCAAGGGAGGGGATTCTGCCCCTTGGCTCTGCTCTCCTCACACCCCACCTGCAGTCCTGGGGGCAGTTCTGGAGCCCCCAGCACAAGCAGGACATGGAAGTGTTGGAGCCAGTGCAGAGGAGGCCACCAAGATGCTCAGAGGGCTGCAGCAGCTCTGCTCTGAGGACAGGCTGAGAGAGTTGGGGCTGTGCAGCCTGGAGAAGAGAAGGCTTTGAGGAGACCTTGGAGTGGCCTTGCAGTGTCTGAAGGGGGCTACAGGAAGGCTGTGGAGGGACTATTGACAAGGTCTTGTAATGTCAGGACAAGGGGGAATGGGTTTGAACTGGCAGAGAGGAAGTTCAGAGTAGATCTTAGGAAGAAGTCGTTTGCAGTGAGGGTGGTGAGACACTGGCAGAGGTTGCCCAGGGAGGTTGTGGCTGCTCCCTCCCTGGTGGTGTCCATGGCCAGGTTGGATGAGGCCTTGAGTAACCTGTTCTAGTGGGAGGTGTCCCTGCCTATGGCAAGGGGATTGGAACTTGATGATCCTTGAGGTCCCTTCCAATCTTGGCCCTTCTATATAAGGCTAAGCTGTACTGTGCTGTTAGTGAAGTGATAGGAAAACGTAACTGAAACCCCAAGTGGAAAATGGTCAACGTAGCAAACTGCCCAAGAATAGTCTCACAGTGTTGTAGGATTTTGTTCCGTTGTTCCTTTGGTGGTGGTGGATTTGTTGGGTTTTGTTCTTAAGCTGTCAATGTGATGATGTCATGAAAGGCCAAAACAGGCCTTATACATGATCCTGTTCTCCCTCTGCTGAAGCAGGGAGCAGAGCGCAGGAGGAGAAGACAAAAGGCCTGGAGACAGCCAGTTGGAGGGGGTAAGACTTGCTTGGACTTGTTCTACTGTGCAGAGGTAAAGGAGGTACACACACTTGTTTGTGCATGGCCTGTGTCTTCCCCAGCAAGGGAAAGCAAGCCCTGGCTTCACCTGACATGGTCAGTTTTGGCAAGGTGCCATTCTGAGTGGTGACTCTCTGTGGCCAAACAAGCCACATGCACTCAGGCAGTTGATCAAAGTCATGTGCTGAGTTGCAAGCATGCTCTCTGCTTTGCCTCCTGCTCCCTGCCTTGCCACCTTGTGCTTTGCCTCGTGCTCTCTGCTCCTTGTGCCCTGCTTGCTGTGTTACAAGCTTTGATGTACAAGCTTGTCCACTCGGAAACTGCCGTGCCTCAGTTTGCCAGGGAGGAGGCATTAAGTGCCACCACGCCATGGCAAGAAGTAACCACCAGCAAGACACTGTGTCTGCATGTCCTGGAAGCAGTCAAGAGCAGGTCAGAGACTGTGCTAACACTCCCAGCTTCCTGCTAAAGCCTGGGGAAACTCCAAAAGCCTCTAGCAGCTTTCGAACTGCCAACAGCAACCCTTCCACGTGCTCTGGGTACTGTCTGAGACTCTGATTCAGCCACGGAAATCCAGCACTAGCTTGTGAGTAAACATTCTGGAAAGCCTCTTAAGGTTCTGGTTCTGTAGCTGTAAATTCTATTGTGCCTTCTGCCTTCAGAGAATCACAGAATGGCAGGGGCTGGAAGGGACCTCCAAAGCTCATTCAGTCCACCCCCCCTGCCAGAGCAGCATCTCCTAGACCAGATCACACAAGAACACATCCAGGCAGGGTTTGAATATCACCAGAGAGGGAGACTCCACAACCCCCCTGGGCAGCCTGTGCCAGGGTTCTGTCACCCTCACAGGGTAAAAATTCCTCCTCATGTTCACATGAAACTTCCTCTGCCTCAGCTTCCACCCAGTGCCCCTTGGCCTGGCACTGGGCATCACCCAGCAGAGCCTGGCTCCAGCCTCCTGGCACTCATCTTTACATATGGTTACTGCTGAGGTCACCTCTCAGTCTCCTCTTCTCCCAGCAGCACAGCCCCAGCTCCCTCAGGTTCTCCTTGTAATAGAGCTGTTCCATTCCCTTCAGCATCTTTGTGGCTCTGTGTTGGACTCTCTCAAGCAGTTCCCTCCTGAACTTGGGGGCCCAGAACTGGACACAGTACTCCAGATGCAGCCTCACCAGGGCAGAGTAGAGGAGCAGGAGAACCTCTCTCGACCTACTACCCACAGCCCTTCTAATCCACCCCAGAATGGCATTGCCTCTCCTGGCCACCAGAGACATTGCTGGCTCATGGTCAAAGATGCACTGTCCAGACACATCTCTAAACATGTAAGGCAATCTTTTTAAAAGTGAAGGGGAAGAAATCAAGGCAGGAGTGGAGAAAATTAGATCTCAGTACCAGGCATTTGTAGCTGTCCTTGAGATGAAGAGGGAGAGGGCTGTGTGGTGGCTCTTTGCCTGACTGGCTAAAAATGAACACTGTACATACTTAATATGCATCTTGCCCTTTAATGTGTGGGAGGATAGAAAAATCTACACAGGAGCAGATGGTTGGCTCCTGTCTCCTTCACAGCAGCCTCCCAGGTTCTTACACCTGTCCTTCACTCAGTGAAGCCACACTCAAGTGAAAGGCCTCTGCTTAATTTCTTAATGCCTGTGGGGTGGGAGCTGGTCTATGGATGTGTCTGAGGATTAGCTTTTCTTTTAGAAGAATGCTGATTTTTATTTGCAGTTAACATTTAAAATGGTGTGATTGGAGCTTTTGTATAACAATAAAACCAAACCACAGTAGTTTTTTTACATTTATTTACTCACAATAAAAGCTAAAACAAAGCTAAGAAAAATATTTCTCATTATTTTGGTAAGGATCTTGACAGTGTAAAGAAGAAGGGTTCTGATGGTTTGGGAGTTCTTTGCCCCCCCACTCTTATGAAATCACCCAGACTAGACTCAGCCAGACGGAAAGTTAAGGAATGAAGCTCTATACTCACAGCTCAGCACAAGATACAAGCAGAGAGTTACAACAGTTACAGCTACAGACAGAGATAGACAAGGTAAAGGTAACACAGAAACACAACAGCCCTGCCAGAAACCAGAGTGCCCAGGAGGGGCTCCCAACCACCCTGCCACCTTCTTCCCACCCCTCTGCCTTATCCCAGAGTCTGCCTTATGTGCAAGGTGAAGTTGGACGATCACCAAAGGGGGTAGAAGGATTAGTTGGGTTACATAGAAGCAACCCAGGGATAAAACCTCATTGCTGGCTACAACTACCTGAAGGGAGGCTGTAGCCAGGTGAGGTTGGTCTCTTCTGCCAGGCAACCAGCAACAGAACAAGGGGACACAGTCTCAAGTTGTGTCAGGGCAGGTCTAGGCTGGATGTTAGGAGGAAGTTCTTCACAGAGAGAGTGATTGGCATCGGAATGGGCTGCCCAGGGAGGTGGTGGAGTCACCATCCCTGAAGGTGTTCAAGAAAAGACTGGATGAGGCACTTAGTGCCATGGTCTGGTTGACTGGATAGAGCTGGGTGCTAGGTTAGACTGGATGATCTTGGAGGTCTCTTCCAACCTGGTTGATCCTATGATTCTATCTCCAGCAGATAGAGACTCTGTCTTATCTATGCTTGTGTTCTTGTGTTTATGTGCCTCAGCAAACCTACGAGTGCAGCAGACATCAGCACTGTCTCCTTTTCACAGCCTCAATCTATTTTTTTCTCATTAAAATATTCCAATGAGCCTCAAACTAGCACAGAGATTAAATCTGACTTCAAGAAAGTGCTGTCCAATGAAACTGATTCAGAGGAAGAATACCTGAGTACAAGTATCAATGAAATAGAGGGAAGAGATATGCTGTGTTTTATTCAGTGTGACATATTCATATGAGTGCAGGTTCCTCTGTCAGAAAAGCAGGGATTGGTAGTCCTGCAGTGGTCTCCTTCTCCTCACTGGGTGTTGGTGTGGTTGGATTTTTTTTCCCTCCAAATTGTTTGTGAATTGCCACTTCAGCATCTGCTTTATGATGGAAAGTTGTGTGCCCGTGACTAGAAATGCAGCAAACGGGTTTGGGTTGGGTATTCTGAAGGCTTTGGAATAGGCATTGATGTTTATTAATGCAGCCTCTGAGTGTTAGGGATGAACAGTGGCGTCTGAGTAAATCTGCCTGCTTCACATCACGTTACACTCAGGTCACCTCTGAAATCTCAGACTGCTTTCTTTTGCCTTTGGAAGGCACTGAAAATCCTTGTCAGAAACATCACAGCCTTGCTGCAGTAGGTGTAGGGATTCAGTGGTGGTGAGATACATTGTGGGGCTGATTCTTCTCTTGAACTAAATCAAGTGAAAGCTCTTTTAAGGCAGAGGTATTGCAGCAGTGCAAAATGAGCATGAAATGATGGTCAAGCACAGAGCCTTTCTGCAGGGTATTTCCTCTTATTTATTCCTTGCTGTGATGGTTTGGGTGTTCCCTGCCCCCCTCACACTTTGGAATTCACCCAGACTAGACTCAGCCAGCTCTGGAAATTGAATGAAGCTTATTATTTGCAGCTTAGCAGAATACTCAAGCAGAGTGTTACAGTATATACAGTTATAGACAGAGATAGACAAGGTAAAAGGTAATAGAGAAACACAGCTCCCCTCCCAGAAACCTGAGTGCCCAGGAGAGGCTCCCAACAACCCCTGCACCTTCCCCCTGCCCCTCTCAACCTTACCCCAGTCCCAAGGAAGAATGGAAGTTGGGCCAGGGGGTGAGGAAGCAAAGTGGATTAATTGAGGAAACGGGAGAGAGGCCAGAGAGAGAGATGCAGCTCGGAGCTCCCCAGCAGGTGAAGTACTTTATGCTTTGATTCTTATTCTTATATCTCTCAGCAGGCCTACGAGGGAAGTAGACATCACACAGTATCACAGTATCCCAGTATCATCAGGGTTGGAAGAGACCTCACAGATCATCAAGTCCAACCCTTTACCACAGAGCTCAAGGCCAGACCATGGCACCAAGTGCCACGTCCAGTCCTGCCTTGAACAGCTCCAGGGACGGCGACTCCACCACCTCCCCGGGCAGCCCATTCCAGTGTCCAGTGACTCTCTCAGGGAAGAACTTTCTCCTCACCTCCAGCCTAAATTTCCCCTGGCACAGCCTGAGGCTGTGTCCTCTCGTTCTGGTGCTGGCCACCTGAGAGAAGAGAGCAACCTCCTCCTGGCCACAACCTCCCCTCAGGTTGTTGTAGACAGCAATAAGGTCTGCCCTGAGCCTCCTCTTCTCCAGGCTAACCAATCCCAGCTCCCTCAGCCTCTCCTCGTAGGGCTGTGCTCAAGGCCTCTCCCCAGCCTCGTTGCCCTTCTCTGGACACGTTCAAGCATCTCAGTGTCCCTCCTAAACTGGGGGGCCCAGAACTGAACACAGCACTCAAGGCGTGGTCTAACCAGGGCAGAGTACAGGGGCAGAACGACATCACCATTGCTTTCCTTCCACAGCCTGTAATCTAATTCTTCTCACCAAAACATTCTAACCTGCTTCAAACTAGCACAGTTGCTTCAACATATGAGGCATACAGAAAGCAGGTGCAGTGCCAAGAGGACATCTGTGTGATGAGCAGGTGTCGCTGCCCTGCTGCCTGCGGTAAGCAAATGCAGGTCCCTCTGCAGCTACATGTTCTGGTTTCAGGTATGTCTTAGAGATTTCCAAAGTCTGTGTTAAGGGCTGCAGGTTGTAGCCATTACAAATTGTTTGAAAATCAACATTTTGTGCTTCCCTGTTGTGGTGAATGCATACAGTCTGCATATGTGACTTCAGTAATGTTTTTCCTATCATCATCACAAATATGCAACCCATCTATTAGGGTTAGTGTGACCACATTCAAAAACTACATTGGTGCAGAAGGCCACACATTGAAAAAACACAGCTATTTATTTAAAAAGCTTTTCAGTGTCTCTTTTCTCCTAATCCACACTGTCCTTTCACCATTGCTAATTCATCTATAAAAAGTGAATGGCCTGCATCCTTTCATCCAGCAAGTGCAGTCCCTCAGGGATCAGCCCTGGGACCAGTCTTGTTCAGCATCTTTGTGGGTGCCATGGACAGAGGCACTGAGTGCAGCCTCAGCAGGTTTGCTGACCACACCAAGCTGTGTGGTGCAGCAGCCAGGCTGGAGGGAAGGGATCTATCCAGAGGGACCTGGACAGGCTGCAGAGGTGGGCACAAGCCAAGCTCAGGAGGTTCAACAAGACCAAGTGCAAGATCCTGCAGCTGGGTTGAGGTAATCCTAAGCACAGCTCCAGGCTGGGCAGTGAGTGGCTGGAGAGCAGCCCTGAGGAGAGGGACTTGGGGGTGCTGCTGGAGGACAAGAAGCTCAGCACGAGCCAGCAGTGTGCACTTGCAGCCCAGAGAGCAACCAGAGCCTGGGCTGCATCAGGACAAGTGTGGCCAGCAGGGCCAGGGAGGGGATTCTCCCCCTCTACTGTGCTCTGCTGAGACCCCACCTGGAATACTGCATCCAGTTCTAGAGCCCCTGGAACAAGAGGGATGTGGAGATGCTGGAGCATGTCCAGAGAAGGGCCAGGAGGATGCTCAGAGAGCTGCAGCAGCTCTGCTGTGAGCACAGACTGAAAGAGTTGGGGCTGTGCAGGCTGGAGCAGAGGAGGCTCCCAGGGGACCTTCTTGTGGCTTTTCAGTATCTGAAAGGGACCTACAAAAAAGCTGGGGAGGGACTTTTCAGGCTCTCAGGGAGTGCCAGGATTGGGGGGAATGGAGCAAAGCTGGAGGTGGGGAGATTTGGTCTGGATGTGAGGAGGAAGTTGTTGAGCATGAGAGTGGTGAGAGGCTGGAATGGGTTGCCCAGGGAGGTGGTTGAGACCCCATGGCTGGAGGTGTTTGAGGCCAGGCTGGCTGAAGCTGTGTGCAGCCTGCTCTAGGGTAGGGTGTCCCTGGGCATGGCAGGGGGGTTGGAACAAGATGATCCTTGTGGTCCCTTCCAACCCTGACTGATTCTATGATTCTAAATCTGGGTTATTATAGGGTCTTGCAGCTCTTCTGTGTCCCTGTGTTTTGGAATCATTTTCTGCTCTCAAATCCTTTTTTAAAAGGATGTGTCTTGGTCTTTGTGCCAGGACAGAATCTCACTCCTAGGCCCCTGCCCTTCCTCAGTTACAAGGAAGTGCTAACAGTGCAGCTTTCAGTGAGGTAAGTGGTAGACTTAACTGAAACAGCATCCTCTCTGCAGCGTCAGTAACAGTAACTTGCAGTAAGGAATCTGTAGTGTGGAACAGAGCCAGAGAAACCATAGAGAATGAAGAGCTGTCCAGGCTAGCTCAGCAAATTGATTTGTGCAGGGGAAAGACTGGAACATGTGAGAAATTAAGTTAGACTGCTCTTAAAAGAAAGAAAAGGGCAGAGCCATTCTCAAGTGTTATGTCAATCTTCATTTCCTACTGTTTGAACTGCATTCCATCCCCTCTCAGGCATCTCTTAGGAGCCCAGTGATGATGCTATGAGTTACCTGCCACCACTGAGGATGTATTTCTGGGCAATTTTCACTGTCCTCCCAAATTATGTAATTCTCTCACTAGAACTGTCACTAAGCCTCAGCATCATTGCAGTAACTTAGGGCTGAGCATTCCAGCAAAGCTATCAGTGCAAAGTTTGACAGCCTCCTCAGCTCGCAGGTCAAAGATTACCCTGGGCTTTGATAGGTATGACAAAAATGAGAGCCTGTTACGTGGACATTCTGAGCTCCAGAAAGACAAATCAGGACAGGCAGTGAGGAGAAAGAGGATGGTGGTCCATGGGATGAGAAGTGCACTACTCAGCAAAGCATGGTGCAGACATTGTTGGTCCACCAGTCAACTGTTTCCAGAGGTGAAGTAGTACAGCCCTGTTACTTCGGCATGAGGAAGGCTGCCTGGCTCGGTGACAGCACACACTGGCTTGGAAGGAATGTGCTAACAGAGGGATACAGCTCTCAAAACCAGGGCTGTGTGAGTAGGCACTGCCTGCAGAGTGCTGCAGTGACTGGCATGAGGTCCTAATCAGCTTGAACTTCTGCACATGGTGTGCCATTGCTATTGCAAGGTAAATGTACTGTGGAAGAGCTTGGCTTCATTAGCCAGGTGAAAGTAATGCTAGCAGAAGGCAGGATTCCTTTCCCTGAATGTACCACCAGAGGTAAAGCTCTGTTTCAACTAAAGGTGCTGGAAGGTGTCCAGAGAAGGGTGACAAAGCTGGTGAGGGGCCTGGAACACAAACCCTATGAGGAGAGGCTGAGGGAGCTGGGGGTGTGCAGCCTGCAGAAGAGGAGGCTCAGGGCAGACCTCATTGCTGTCTACAGCTACCTGAAGGGAGGCTGTAGCCAGGTGGGGTTGGTCTCTTCTCCCAGGCAACCACCAATAGAACAAGGGGGGATAGCCTCAAGTTGTGCAGGGGGAAGTCTAGGCTGGATGTTAGGAGGAAGTTGTTGTCAGAGAGATTGATTGGCATTGGAATGGGCTGCCCAGGGAGGTGGTAGAGTCACCATCCCTGGAGGTGTTGAAGCCAAGCCTGGCTGAGGCACTTAGTGCCATGGTCTGGTTGACTGGCTAGGGCTGGGTGCTAGGTTGGGCTGGATGAGCTTGGACCTCTCTTCCAACCTGGGAGATTCTATGCTTCTAAAGAACAGTGTTCAGAGAAGAGTCATTGACTATCTATGAATACTTTGAGTCTGAAAATGAAAGACAACTTTCTGCCAGGACAGAGTACTTCAGGACTGCCATCTCAAAGCAGTTATAAAAGGAGATTTGGTCAGTTAGAAACAGAGAGAGGGATTCAGTGCTACAACTGCAAATGTAAGAATGATCATTTGCAGAGATGATTTTCCTTTCTAGTCCTATGTTCTTATGTCTCACAATTCTATTCAAGTGACAGAGTCAGCAATAACTTCCACTTTTGAATAAACTGGGAAAATGCAAGGTCCTAATTATCACCTTGAGGAGCAGTAATCTGCTCCTATCTTTGGATGTGTAGTTCACCAGAGTTGAGTTGTGAAAGAAGTGGATTTTCTGGTAGCCTGAGAATAGAACCTAAGAAATGTGTGGGGCGTTAGGCTTGTTCAGTTGTACAGTTAATGAAACTGTTTTGGTTAACTCTGATTGCTTTAAAATAACAGAGATAGAATCAGGCAGATCCTGGTCAAACTTCTTACAGAGATGTTCTGAACAATATATACAGTGATAGAGTGGTGGTGCCACATCCAGCTGGCAGCTGGCACTAGTGGTGTCCCTCAGGGATCCCTGCCAGGCACAGTCCTGTTCAATGTCTTTATTGATGATCTGGACCAGGGGATTGAGGAACTTCCATCAGGAAGTTTGCAGATGACACCAAGCTAGGAGCAGCTGTGGAGCTGCTGGAGGGTAGCAGAGCCCTGCAGAGGGACCTGGCCAGGCTGGATGGGTGGGCAGAGGCCAATGGGATGAGACTGAACAAGGCCAAGGGCAGGGTTCTACACTTTGGCCACAACAACCCCAAGCAGCACTACAGGCTGGGGACAGAGTGGCTGAGAGCAGGCAGGCAGAGAGGAACCTGGGGGTGCTGGGAGAGAGTAGCTGAAGATGAGCCAGCAGTGCCCAGGTGGGCAGCAGAGCCAATGGCATCCTGGGCTGGCTCAGGAGCAGTGTGGCTCTGCAGAGGGACCTGGACAGGCCAAATATTCCTGGTGTGAATATTTCTTTATGAAGATAAGAATGGAAGCAGTATAAAATGTGACCTACAAAACCACTCATCCCTATTTCTCTTCTCCCCAAACCAGGAACTTTTACATTGCTAACTTACTGCATGGGTAGGAGAGTTTTTGCTTGAGAAGGTAGTTCTTCTTTTCAAAAGATTCACAGGATGATGGGAAGAGAAGAAAATGGCAATTCTTGCTATTTGATGATTCAATAATCACACACGTTGAGCTTAATGCCTCCATTTTTATGTCACCAGGAGTGTGGGATTCTGGCACATGACAATGGAGAGTGATTGTCAGGGAAAAGTAGATGAAAGAAATTGTTTGGTGGTTTGTTTTTTGTAATGCTAGCATGGAAGGGCTGGCTTTGCCTACAATCTTCCATTGGCTTAATCCACTCTGCTTACTTATTAAGCTATGAATACCTGCAAATCCTTTACAGGATTAACTCTGCCTGCTAAGCTTTCCAAGGCAGCTAAAAATAACTGCAGGCTGATTCTACTAACACACTGAAAATTGGACCTGCTCTACATTTTATACTGTATTTGCTGGTGCTTTGACAAATGTAGCACAGCCTGGAGGTACCCAAGTCTCCTATGAAGGTTCAGGTTGATGGAGTGCTCTCAGAACCACTGTTACAACTAGCAGCTGCTTTCTTTGCAGCCCACAGGGAATCAGCACTTGCTTAGTCTCATGAAAAATGCCAGTGACCAAGGACATACAAGGTGGAAAAAGGAATTCAGCTGAATACCAATGCATGAAATGAAAGTATCCTCTGTAGAAAAGGGCATGACTTGCATGAGAGGTGTTCTGATCTGCTCCTTCAGCGCAGTCACAGAGCCACAGAACATTTTGGGTTGAAAGGGGCTTTCAAAGGCCACCTACCCCAACCACTCAGCAGCGAGCAGGAGCTGTCCTTCCTGCATGGCTGTTGCTTGTCGTTGTCATTGACTTGAGAGCACACCTCCAGAGTTATTGTTATACTGTAACAGTATGAGCAGCTATGCTGGGTGCTGCTGGAAGTTATTAGGAAGGGAGCCAAGCAGATGAGAGGGTGGAAGGCTGAGAGGGAATGCACAACTGCCCTTAGTGCTCCAGAGAGTGCTGCCTGTGTCTCCTGCTGCCTGCTGGGGAAGGAGAGCTGATCTTCCTTCTTCTCTGGTCAAAGGAGGTAAATTGTGGAATATATAAAATGGAAACTTTGAGATGAAGCTTTTCACTTTGCATTGTCTTCTGCCAGACATTTTCTCTCCAAAGTCTTGTATTGGTATGGCAGAAATTCTGAGTTGCAAAAGAGTGTCATACACAGAATCCCAGAATCCCAGAATCCCAGAATCATAGAATCAGCCAGGCTGGAAGAGACCTCCAAGCTCACCCAGCCCAACCTAGCACCCAGCCATGGACAAGCAACCAGACCATGGCACTAAGTGCCCCAGCCAGGCTTGGCTTCAACACCTCCAGGGACAGCCACTCCACCACCTCCCTGGGCAGCCCATTCCAATGCCAATCACTCTCTCTGCCAGGAACTTCCTAACAACATCCAGCCTAGACCTGCCCTGGCACAACTTGAGGCTGTGTCCCCTTGTTCTGTTGCTGCTTGCCTGGCAGCAGAGACCAACCCCACCTGGCTACAGCCTCCCTTCAGGTAGCTGCAGACAGCAATGAGCTCTGCCCTGAGCCTCCTCTTCTGCAGGCTGCACACCCCCAGCTCCCTCAGCCTCTCCTCACAGGGCTCTGCTCCAGGCCCCTCCCCAGCCTTGTTGCCCTTCTCTGGACACCTTCCAGCACCTCAACATCTCTCTTGAACTGAGGAGCCCAGAACTGGACACAGCACTCAAGGGGTGGCCTGAGCAGTGCAGAGTACAGGGGCAGAAGAACCTCCCTTGTCCTGCTGCCCACACTGCTCCTGAGCCAGCCCAGGATGCCATTGGCTCTGCTGCCCACCTGGGCACACTGCTGGCTCATCTTCAGGTCCTCTCTGCCAGCACCTCCAGGTCCCTCTCTGCCTGGCTGCTCTCAGCCACTCTGTCCCCAGCCTGTAGTGCTGCTTGGGGTTGTTGTGGCCAAAGTGCAGAACCCTGCACTTGGCCTTGTTCAGTCTCATCCCATTGGCCTCTGCCCACTCATCCAGCCTGGCCAGGTTCCTCTGCAGGGCTCTGCTACCCTCCAACAGCTCCACAGCTGCTCCTAGCTTGGTGTCATCTGCAAACTTCCTGATGGAAGTTCCTCAATCCCCTGGTCCAGACTATCAATAAAGATACTGAACAGGAGTGGGCCCAGCACATGCAGGCATTTTCCTCTTATCAAGGGACAGCATACCTGATGTGTACCTTTGCTGCAGTGATTCCTTCCTTCCTGTAGAGGCTCTTGATGTTCCAGCCAAAAAAGCAAAAGTTAGAGTGTGCCTAACAGCTGACACTGGTTTAGCAGTTTTTAAGAGCTGAAAGAACATTGCACAAAGCTAACTCACTCCCAAGTGATACAGCTCAGGCTAAATTATACTTAGGTGGATGCACCAATTCTGCATTTGTCCTGAGATGATGGAGGAATATTGGAAACCAAGTGCAGGGAGTGCAGGTACTCACACAGGGGCAGCTTTGTTGGCATTCCTTATAATGAACTCCTGCCTGGGGGGCAATCTCACTGGGGTCATGGCTTGCCAGCCACCTGGACAGAGCATAAAGCACTGACGCAAGTGCAGGAGGACAGCTGGATTCAACGGTCAGTCCCAAAGGAATATTTTACACTGACAGGCTGCTGGAGTTCTTTAAAGTTCAGCCACTCCCAGAGCTAATTAATTGTTACTTCCTTATTATTCAGTTTGGCAGCTGTAGATTGTCTCTCTTCAACACGTGTAAGCGAAGCCTGCGCCCCCCGAGCCAAAGGTTCTAGCTCAGATGGAGCACAACTCCGTTCCTATTCACAGGTGCTACTTTGTGACTGAAATACTTCCAGAGTCTGATAAAGTTTGTTCTGAGGGAACTTCATGTTGGGTATAGTAATATTAAATGTAGTGATTCCATAGAACTGTCTGAATATTTTACCCTGCAACACAAGCTATGGGCTGGCGAGAGTGCAGGAGCTCACAAGTGCTGGGTTGAGATAGAGCAGAAGGTTGCAATGACCTTAGAGAATGGTGTAACAAATACAAACCAATGTAAGGCTGGAGCCTGTGCTTCTGGCCTGTCTCTGCTGACTGGGATTGCTCAGACACAAAGCAGGTGTGGCTGAGAGGCTGTGATGAATGTCTACACCAATCAGCATGTCATTTCTAACGCAGGTACATGTAACCAACTGCAGTTCACTACAACGTGTAGCCTTCTGATGAAAGCTATAGAAACACATGTTTGGAATGAAAGAAACAGATTGGACTGAACTTGCTTGCATTAAGCATCTCCCTGTCTCTTCTGATGCCTGTGGCCTTCAGCCCATGGCAACCTCCTATTGAGCTAAATCAGGAGATGACATTGTCCTTTTTACTGGTTCCTGGGTGAGGAAAGTTAGCAAAGGCTTGAGAGCATGTTAATAGTCTAAGCTACTTGCATAGTCAGTGTCTGCCCATGCATGCCCCTCATCTACCTGAGGAAGTGCCACAGCTAAGCAGATTCACTGCTTGTGATATTTCAGCAGTATTAGTCTCTTACAAGTGCTTGCAGAATTTCCACAGTGCACTGTATTGCAATAGCTGACATGATCTTACCAGGGAGAATGCATGGTTCTACTTGCTTCAATGCTAATTCGTCTAATTAGGCAAACATTGCTTAATGTTTGCCTTTATCTGAACTTCTGAGAACCTGCCAGGTTAAGTTTCCTTTGATGCACTTTGGAGGGAGAAAATGGACTCTTACAAAATTCACTTCCCCTGTGAAATATGCAGTATTTTGGTGTGGATAGACTCCAGCATTCACATGTTTCAAATATGAAATCTTGTGGAACTCAGGCTTGTCACATTTTTGCCAGAGATTTGATGGCTCCCTGCCAGCTCACCCACCCATCCCACCTGGCAGGCTGCCCAGCCTGCCAAAAGCTGCGGCTGCTGCTGCGTCAAGGACGGCAACGCTCCCAGGGCTGCAGGCTCCAAAGTAGGTGGCCAGATGGACTTTCTCTCAGATGCCACCCAAAGGCTCCCCATCATCATGCTGTGCATACAGCTTCCTGGTTGGGTGATAGGTCTGGAGATCACAGGACCACAGCATCATCAGGGCTGGAAGGGACCTCAAGGATCATCTGGTTCCAAGCCCCCAGCCATGGGCAGGGACACTCTCCACGAGATCAGGCTGCCCAGAACCACATCCAGCCTGGCCTAAAACACATCTAGGGATGAGACATCTGCCACCTCTTTGGGCAACCTGTTCCAGTGTTTCACCACCCTTATGGTGAAGAACTTCTTCCTAATGTCCAATCTCAATCTCCCTCCTCTAGCTTGGATCAATTCCCCCAGTCCTATCACTACCCAACATCCTAAAAACTCTCTCCCCAGCTTTCTTGTAGCCCCCTCCAGATACTGGAAGGCAGCAGTAAAGTCTCCTCAGAGCCTTCTCTTCTCCAAAGAGAATAACCTCATGTTCTACCTTATGCCAGTGTATAGTTTCAGTTGTGGTTTAGTTCTTTTACAGTTGTTCTAGTTGTTTTGTAATGAATTGTTCTGGAAGTGGACATCCTCTTCTTGTCACTAGGTAAGACCTTGTCAGTGGAAAGAAGGATGTATGCATTTAACACATCACTACATAGCAATCCTGCTTCCAAGGTTCATGTAGAAATGGCATGAAACACCTCTAGAGGAATGCTTCTGACCAGCGTTAGGTTTTTGAGGGGGGTTGGGGTTCATTTTTATCCAAATAGACATTCTTGGTTCTCCTACAAGTACTTTATCATATTTTAGATCCAACTAGACCTCATCAGTGTCTTCTGAACTAATGTGCAATTTTTTTTAACCACTTAGATATTCAGGGTAGTTAATATACCTGTGAGATTGAGCATACATTTTGGAAGCACTGCAATGATTAATGCAAGACTATAAGCTTTATCTTGATGTGTACATGGTTGTTGACATTAAAAGTTTTTCTCCTCTCTTAAGTGCTGAGAACAATACAACTTACAGCACAGAACAATGCTAGCCAAATTTTGGGGACTGCAACTTCCCTGCAAAGGGACCTGGGCAGGCTGGATGGGTGGGCAGAGGCCAATGGGATGAGATTGAACAAGGCCAAGGGCAGGGTTCTACACTTTGGCCACAACAAGCCCGAGCAGCACTACAGGCTGGGGACTGAGTGGCTGAGAGCAGCCAGGCAGAGAGGGCCCTGGGGGTGCTGGGAGAGAGGACCTGAAGAGGAGGCAGCAGTGCCCAGGTGGGCAGCAGAGCCAATGGCATCCTGGGCTGGCTCAGGAGCAGTGTGGGCAGCAGCACAAGGGAGGTTCTTCTGCCCCTGTGCTCAGCACTGCTCAGGCCACCCCTTGAGTGCTGTGTCCAGTTCTGGGCCACTCAATTCAAAAGAGATGTTAAGGTGCTGGAAGGTGTCCAGAGAAGGGCAGCAAGGCTGGGGAGGGGCCTGGAGCACAGCCCTGTGAGGAGAGGCTGAGGGAGCTGGGGGTGTGCAGCCTGCAGGAGAGGAGGCTCAGGGCAGAGCTCATTGCTGTCTGCAGCTGCCTGCAGGGAGGCTGTAGCCAGGTGGGGTCGGGCTCTGCTGCCAGGCAGGCAGGGACAGAACAAGGGGACACAGCCTCAAGTTGTGCCAGGGCAGGTCTAGGCTGGATGTTGTTAGGAAGTTGTTGGCAGAGAGAGTGATTGGCACTGGAATGGGCTGCCCAGGGAGGTGGTGGGGTTGCCATGCCTGTAGGTGTTGAAGCCAAGCCTGGATGAGGCACTCAGTGCCATGGTCTGGTTGCTTGTCCATGGCTGGGTGCTAGGTTGGGCTGGGTGAGCTTGGAGCTCTCTTCCAACCTGGCTGATTCTGTGATTCTTTCTGCTTGCATAGAAGTGCTGATCATTGTCAAACAAGTTAATTAGTATTAAAACCATACAAAGCAATTTTGCTTTCTTTTTCCGGTTATTTAGTCGTTCACTGTGTTTTTAAATAGCTCTCTTCTAACAGAGCTCTGCTCCAAAACCAGGTGAGTTGCACAGCAGTAGGCATGATGGAAGCAGACCATCTCTTTCTGCTGTAGATGTGGCTTGCAGATTTCTACTGTGTAAATAAATAAATCTTTTTTTCTGAAGGTGTTCAAGAAAAGCCTGGATGAGGCACTTAGTGCCATGGTCTGGTTGACTGGCCAGGGCTGGGTGCTAGGTTGGACTGGATGATCTCGGAGGTCTCTTCCAACCTGGTTGATTCTATGATTCTATGATTTATTTTACTGAAGTTCGATTGTGCCACTGACAGGGATGTGTTAATGTAAGGAAGCAACTGTGATACATCAACTATTTTATAGAGTGTTGCCTGGAGACAATTTCTTTTATAATTACCCTCAAAGATTTGTAATGAAGAATTTTTAATTAACAGCACTCTAGAGCATAGGATAATTAATGCTTCTTAACAGTCAGGCAGAAACATTGACACTACAGAAGATGATATTCTGACAGATTTTTTTCTCTCTTTGTACATTTTCCAGCAACTTTACTTCATGCCTTGCCACACAAATCCTTTCCTGAAGTTTCTAGTTGGACAGAATAATGCTTTCAGAATCTAAGAGGATAATCTTTTTTCTTAAGCAGTGTAATCTAATGGCACAAGAATGGAGGAACCAAACATTGCCTTCTTTAGTTGGACCAATGCCTCATCAAAATGTGTCTGAAGAATGAAAGCATTATAATAACTTAAAGTATCTTCCTCTCCTGGTTCTCTGCTAATACAATAGGTCAGAGTGGAAGAGGTTGGCCTTGGTCTGCATTTATCAGATGTTTTCACTGAGCTGTCCAAGATGAACCTAAATCCACTTGATTTGCCTCTGTGCCACTCCACCTCTATAGTACTAAAAGCATTTGAGCTCTGCTAGTAGAATCATAGAATCACAGAATCACAGAATCATGCCCAAACTTTACAGGAATGGAAAAAATGTGACTTTGTGAATTCAGCAGGTCTGTTCAGTAGGTCAGCAGGAAGAATCAAACAAAAGAGTCTCCTAGCCACTGAAGGCTAGAAGGACATGACAGAAAAGAAATCACTGCACGCATGACTGCCTCCATACACCATTTCCAGAAGTACCTGCTTGTGAAGGCAGGACACTAGGTTAGGTGGGCTGAATTCAGCAGTTCTCAAGTCCTCACGACTAGAATGACTGAATCATAGAATCAACCAGGTTGGAAGAGAGCTCCAAACTCATCCAGGCCAACCTAGCATCCAGCCCTAGCCAATCAACTAGACCATGGCACTAAGTGCCCCAGCCAGGCACTTCAACACCTCCAGGCACAGCCACTCCACCACCTCCCTGGGCAGCCCATTCCAATGCCAATCACTCTCTCTGCCAACAACTTCCTCCTAATACCCAGCCTAGACCTGCCCTGGCACAACTTGAGGCTGTGTCCCCTTGTTCTGTTGCTGGGTGCTGGCAGCAGAGCCCAACCCCACCTGGCTAACAATAAAATTAGAATGAAAGAGAGGGAAACCATAACCAAACAGTGTTTCTTGCTGGAAGGATAAATGATCTTCATGTTCTTTTGTATGGGTCACTATGGAACGTTTGCTACCATTTCTCACAGCACTCACAGATTCAAAGTAGCTGCCTAATCATTCTGGCTTACAAACTTAGCATGCAACCCCAAGCAGCGCTACAGGCTGGGGACTGAGTGGCTGGAGAGCAGCCAGGAGGAAAGGGACCTGGGGGTACTGATAGATAGTAAGCTGAAGATGAGCCAGCAGTGTGCCCAGGTGGCCAAGAGTGCCAATGGCATCCTGGCCTGCATCAGGAGCAGTGTGGCCAGTAGGACAAGGGAGGTTATTCTTCCCCTGTGCTTAGCACTGCTCAGGCCACACCTTGAGTACTGTGTCCAGTTCTGGGCCCCTCGATTCAAGAAAGATGTTGAGGTGCTGGAACATGTCCAGAGAAGGGCAACAAAGCTGGTGAGGGGCCTGGAGCACAAATCCTATGAGGAGAGGTTGGGGGATCTGGGCCTGTTTAGCCTGGAGAAGAGGAGGCTCAGGGGTGATCTTATTACTGTCTACAACTACCTGAAGGGGCATTGTAGCCAGGTGGGGTTGGCCTCTTCTCCCAGGCAACCAGCAACAGAACAAGGGGACATGGTCTCAAGTTGTGCCAGGGTAGGTATAGGCTGGATGTTAGGAAGAAGTTCTTCACAGAGAGAGTGATTGGCATTGGAATGGGCTGCCCAGGGAGGTGGTGGAGGCACTGTCCCTGGGGGTCTTCAAGAAAAGCCTGGCTGAGGCACTTAGTGCCATGGTCTAGTTGACTGGATAGGGCTGGGTGCTAGGTTGGACTGGATGATCTTGGAGGTCTCTTCCAACCTGGTTGATTCTGTGATTCTGTGATTCTATGATTCTATATAAAACAGTCTATGATGGTCTTATGTTCACCTGCATGCTGGCACAGTTCCAGCTGCATAGCTGTTGACTTTGTAAGGATTTTGGTACAAACTTAAAGTTAAGCCCATGCTTAACTGCTTTGTCTGGCTCTCTGCTCGCTCTTCCACTCGACATGCCCCCCTGCCCTGCTATTCTTAATATCATATGAGATCTGTGAAATGTAGCTCATTCTGAAATACAAATGAATGTTCAGCTATTTCTGTATGTTCTTTGT
Organism: Pogoniulus pusillus; assembly: GCF_015220805.1. NCBI lineage: Eukaryota > Metazoa > Chordata > Aves > Piciformes > Lybiidae > Pogoniulus > Pogoniulus pusillus. The sequence goes on from NC_087295.1 coordinate 15,769,896, forward strand.
ACTCAAAATTGTGGTTGATTTACTCTTCTAAGCCCGAAGGACAAACTCTCCATTGTGACTTGCACAGTGGTATGCTGTGGATGTGAGTGCCTGTGCCTATCTGTTCTCAAAGGCAACGTACAGGCCTCTTGTCACTGTACTCTGCACTGGTCAGACCACACCTTGAGTACTGTGTTCAGTTCTGGGCCCCCCAGTTTAGGAGGGACATTGAGATGCTTGAGCGTGTCCAGAGAAGGGCAACGAGGCTGGGGAGAGGCCTTGAGCACAGCCCTACGAGGAGAGGCTGAGGGAGCTGGGATTGGTTAGCCTGGAGAAGAGGAGGCTCAGGGGAGACCTTATTGCTGTCTACAACTAGTTGAGGGGTGGTTGTGGCCAGGAGGAGGTTGCTCTCTTCTCTCAGGTGGCCAGCACCAGAACAAGAGGACACAGCCTCAGGCTGTGCCAGGGGAGATTTAGGCTGGAGGTGAGGAGAAAGTTCTTCCCTGAGAGAGTCATTGGACACTGGAATGGGCTGCCCGGGGAGGTGGTGGAGTCGCCGTCCCTGGAGCTGTTCAAGGCAGGACTGGACATGGCACTTGGTGCCATGGTCTGGCCTTGAGCTCTGTGGTAAAGGGTTGGACTTGATGATCTGTGAGGTCTCTTCCAACCCTGATGATACTGGGATACTGTGATACTGTGAAAAACTTCATCTCAGGATCAATCCTTCCTAGTGAATCTGCTCCCAAATTCATGGTTTTTTTGCACTAGATGTAAATTCTTCTTTTGTGGCTTTTTATTTAAACCACAGTCATACCTGAATTTTGTTGTCTTTGAATATGCTCGCAGCAAAATGCTACAGGAGTAGCAGTAACAAAGGCTTAGGAAGTGAGCTGTTTTGTAAGCCTGAGCCTGTCACCTTGTACACACAACAGAAAAGCTACTACCCAAAGGAAAGGGTAACACAACTACCTCTGTAGGCAGTGGCTTTAGTAAACTAGGAGCAGGTGTTGATCTGTTGGAAGGTAGGAGAGCCCTGCAGAGGGACCTGGACAGGCTGGATGGGTGGGCAGAGGCCAATGGGATGAGACTGAACAAGGCCAAGTGCAGAGTTCTGCACTTCGGCCACAATAACCCCAAGCAGCACTACAGGCTGGGGACTGAGTGGCTGAGAGCAGCCAGGAGGAAAGGGACCTGGGGGCACTGATAGATAGTAAGCTGAAGATGAGCCAGCAGTGTGCTCAGGTGGCCAAGAGAGCCAATGGCATCCTGGCCTGCATCAGGAACAGTGTGGCCAGTAGGACAAGGGAGGTCATTCTGCCCCTGTACTCAGCACTGGTCAGGCCACACCTTGAGTGCTGTGTCCAGTTCTGGGCCCCTCAATTCAAGAAAGATGTTGAGGTGCTGGAACATGTCCAGAGAAGGGCAACAAAGCTGGTGAGGGGCCTGGAGCACAAATCCTATGAGGAGAGGCTGAGGGAACTGGGCCTGTTTAGCCTGGAGAAGAGGAGGCTCAGGGGTGATCTTATTACTGTCTACAACTACCTGAAGGGAGGCTGTAGCCAGGTGGGGGGTGGCCTCTTCTCCCAGGCAACCAGCAACAGAACAAGGGGACACAGTCTCAAGTTGTGCCAGGGTAGGTCTAGGCTGGATGTTAGGAGGAAGTTCTTCACAGAGAGAGTGATTGGCATTGGAATGGGCTGCCCAGGGAGGTGGTGGAGGCACCGTCCCTGGGGGTCTTCAAGAAAAGCCTGGATGAGGCACTCAGTGCCATGGTCTGGTTGACTGGATAGGGCTGGGTGCTAGGTTGGACTGGATGAGCTTGGAGGTCTCTTCCAACCTGGTTGATTCTATGATTCTATGATTCTAACAGGAGAGGGTTTTTTAAACACTTAATAAACTAAAGGATTTCACAAGTGTAACCTCATACTTCAGTGATTTACCTGCATTCTTCTCCAAAATAGGATTAACCTGCAAGAAGATTTGAGTGCTTATGCCTGATCAAACTAATGAATGTGGTCTGAGAGTGTCCGGAGAGCTGTGGATAGGTTAAAATGAGAATATTTTCAAGTGCTCTAATGATAAATCAGGAGCCAAGGGACAACACTGCCTTAAGTTGGGATTTTAAAAAATTGAGTGTACATTTCCTTCAGTTTCAGTTCTTAAAAACGCTGGCAGCATGTCCATGTCTCTCTTCACACTGATGGCATTTGCTAGACGTGCTGCAGTCTTCCCTGGCATGTGTGTCCTGTACGGCAGGAGACAACCCAATGAAGAAATAAACATCTGACCACGTCACAAAGCCAATTAGCTGTGACAAGGCTGGGAGTAAAGTCAAGTGCACAGCAAAGCAATGCTGCCTGGAAGCAGCTTCGTATTCTAGACTGTACTGGAAAGGCAGGATAGCAGCTGGACAAAGCTAGAGTATTCCAGGTAGCTGAATTTCCTGCATGTAATGAGGCCATCTTATACCCTGACAAGTTCATAGCACTACAGCTTTTTCAAGTGTCAGATCTCATCTCCTCACTGTTTCTAAGCAGCAGAGAGGAGGAGGGAAGAAATCCCCTCACAGAATGGAAAATATGTGCTAATGTCATTACGAGGTAATGCAGCAGAGCAGAAGCTGCAGTTACCACGGCACAGCTTCTCTCTGACCACCACCGCGTTTGGTTAGGATGGCAACACTCTGTGCTGGGTTAGGAACTGGCTGGAGGGCCGAGCCCAGAGAGTGGTGGTGAATGGTGCCACATCCAGCTGGCAGCTGTCACTAGTGGAGTCCTTCAAGGATCTGTGCTGGGCCCCATCCTCTTTAACATCTTCATAGATGATCTGGATGAGGGCATGGAGTCAGGCATCAGCAGGTTTGCAGATGACACCAAGCTGGGGGCAGATGTGGCTGGGTTGGAGGGCAGAAGGGCTCTGCAGCAGGACCTTGACCGCCTGGACAGATGGGCAGAGTCCAAGGGGATGGGGTTCAATAGCTCCAAGTGCAGGGTGCTGCACTTTGGCTACAATAACCCCATGCAGAGATACAGGCTGGGGTCGGAGTGGCTGAGAGCAGCCAGACAGAGAGGGATCTGGGGGTGCTGATTGATACCCGCCTGAACATGAGCCAGCAGTGTGCCCAGGTGGCCAAGAGAGCCAGTGGCATCCTGGCCTGCATCAGGAATGGTGTGGTCAGCAGGAGCAGGGAGGTCATTCTGCCCCTGTACTCTGCACTGGTTAGACCTCACCTTGAGTGCTGTGTTCAGTTCTGGGCCCCCCAGTTTAGGAGGGACATTGAGATGCTTGAGCGTGTCCAGAGAAGGGCGACGAGGCTGGGGAGAGGCCTTGAGCACAGCCCTACGAGGAGAGGCTGAGGGAGCTGGGATTGGTTAGCCTGGAGAAGAGGAGGCTCAGGGCAGACCTTATTGCTGTCTACAACTACCTGAGGGGTGGTTGTGGCCAGGAGGAGGTTGCTCTCTTCTCTCAGGTGGCCAGCACCAGAACAAGAGGACACAGCCTCAGGCTGTGCCAGGGGAGATTTAGGCTGGAGGTGAGGAGAAAGTTCTTCCCTGAGAGAGTCATTGGACACTGGAATGGGCTGCCCGGGGAGGTGGTGGAGTCGCCGTCCCTGGAGCTGTTCGAGGCAGGATTGGACGTGGCACTTGGTGCCATGGTCTGGCCTTGAGCTCTGTGCTAAAGGGTTGGACTTGATGATCTGTGAGGTCTCTTCCAACCCTGATGATACTGGGATACTGGGATACTGTGATAACAGCCAGGAGATGTTAGTGTGGCAATCCTGGGGCAGAAATTCTGGGGATTGTCTAATCCCAGGGCCTGTGCACATTGAAAGTAGCTTTCCTTTCTATAACTTGCCACATCTGGTTACCCTGTGTCCCGTGTAGCAAAAGCAAACGACTGGAGGCTTGCTTCACTGGTGTGCTGCACTCATTCATGCCGGAGGCTCAACAGCACGGGTGAGTGTCTCATCTCGAGCACAGCAGCATCAACCTAGTCATCCTCCTTGGGCAAAAGTAGTTTGCTATTATCTTAAGAGGAGAATCCATTCCAGATAAACACTGCATGATTCCTCATAGAAAAGGGCATGCAAGCTCCATTTCCTTCGTTTATGTGACTCCAACCACACTGTAAGCTCTACAGCTTCGTCTGTCTTCTCGCTCAAGCCTCCTTCAGAGCCATGCAGTACCCCCAGGTGAAATACTCACTATCCATTTACACCTGGGCGAAGGAAGAAATTCTAGACCCCATCAAGTATTACACAATATTCACTATTATTACTGTTAGTTGTCGACATTGGTTGCAGCTTGTAATAAATGACTTTTCTGGTTGCCCAAATAGTCAAATGCATCATTTCCATCAGCTCCAGTATGGGCCCTGCAACTGGGACAAACAGCTGTCCTCAACGTTGGCATAGGGGAAGGAATGCTTCTTAGGGAGACAACATGAGAGCTGGGATTAGCTCATCCCTTGCAGATGGTTCACAGCTGACTCTCACTGGAAATTTCCTAGCTTTCTTTTCCAAAACTATTTCTGTTTCATTGATATTAAAATTGTATTGACTTCAGCAAAATCTTCCAAACGGAGATTTCACAGGTTCAGAATGGGAGTTTCAGTCTAGAAACCAGAAATATGAAATGGCTCATTAAATTGTTAGATTTGGAGTAGGCATTTGAAACTTTCCTCTTTCCTAATCCCATGTTTCTGTGCACTGCATCTTTTGAATCTTCCTCCTGCAACTTGAAGAGATTGGAGTTTTACTCTCACACGGAGGCAAGAAGTAGTAAGAGCTTCAGAAAGTCTGCAGTGCCTGATTTTCAGTTAATCTTAGCACTGGTCCCATCTTTTCAGATCCTGAGAATTTAATATGGGGTGAGATAGGCAGAGCTACTTCAAAGCGTCAGGATGGACTCTGAAGTCAGGGAAAGGAGCACAGAGGATAACGTGCAACATTGCTTCTACAGAAAATTAACAAACAAACTGATCCTCATGCTTCTACATTTTTCTCCCTGCACTGAAACTTGACCTCCTTGCTACAACTTTGGACAGAAATCTAATTTAGCGACTGGATGTATGCTGAAGATGCAGCACAGGCATGTTCTGACATACGATTACCATGTGTTAGTCCACAGCTCCTGAGACATGTTTTGTTCTTTAAACAGCTTGCCATTTTTTTAACACTTTGGAACATGTGACTATTTGCATGATGGATTTGTTTTGTTTTCTCCTTCCTTTGAAGCCACATGCGTTTGCAACTCACTTGGTAGGCACATTAGGTAGAATCATAGAATCGCAGAATCACAGTGTGATGGTTTGGGGGTTACCCCGCCCCCCCACACTTTGTATTTGCCCCAGCTAACTCAGACGGCCTCTGGGAATATAGATGAAGCAATTTATTTACAGCTAGCAGAATTTACAAGCAGCTATTTACAATATATACAGTTATATACAGTTATATACAGAAATATACAAAGGATAAACAATACAAAAGCACAACTCCCCTCCCAGAAACCTAAGTCCCCAGGAGGGGCTCTCAAACCACCCCAACACCTCCCCCGGCCCTCTCAACCTTACCCCAGTTCTCAGGAAGAAGAGAGGTGCAGCCAAGAGGTTAGGGAGCAAGGTTAGTAGGAGCAGGGTTAATGAGATGTGACCAGATCTAAGGCAAAAGCAAGAGTAGAGACAAAATGGAGAAAAAGTCTTTCTTCTTCCCAGAGCTCTCAGCGAGACTGTGAGAGAAGTTGACATCAATTGTTTTCATTTCACTGCCCGTTATCTAGTTCTGTTACCAAAACATTCCAGCTTGCTTCAAACTAGCACACACAGAATCATAGAATCAACCTGGTTGGAAGAGAGCTCCAAGCTCAGCCAGTCCAACCTAGCACCCAGCCCTGGCCAACCAACCAGACCATGGCACTGAGTGCTTGGCCTCAACACCTACAGGGACAGTGACTCCACCACCTCCCTGGGCAGCCCATTCCAATGCCAATCACTCTCTCTGCCAACAACTTCCTCCTCACATCCAGCCTAGACCTGTCCTGGCACAGGGCGGGGGGAACGGGTAGCACCCAAATCATCACAGCATTTTCTTTGGCTTTTGTAACATTTCATGTAGGCTTCATCTGCAAAATACTTTACTTGTATCTTTAGTGAAAAAATTGTTGCTTTATGCAGCTCAAAAGAAAATTCTCTCTTTCTGGACGCCTGCAGAAATGCTGATACCATAAACAAGTCAGAACTGACTTATTCTTTCTATTCTGATTTATAAATCATTCCTGTCTGGAGACATAACATCTCAATCAACTCAAGCTGCCCAACTGTATCAAGGACATCTCTACAAAGTGTATGTGCCAGAGTAGGCCCCCACAGGATGAACTGTTCAGACTGGGTTGGAAGGAGCGATGTGTACTCAAAACCTCTGATTTAACACAGTTCCATTCACCTTCTGTTCCTGCATTTCAGAAAGGGTCAGATTGCTCTGCAGTGTGGAAGGGCATAGAGTGCTTGACACGTTGGACATAAGCATGGATGTCATGCAGACATCAACTGTTAAGAGCAAGTCAGCTGCTGTTTGTGCTGAAAGGCAGTGATGTGATCCCAAGATGTTTTAGAGACTTCATCCTTTCGCTTTTAACTGTGTAACACTGGAAATTTTGCCCCTCTGCAAATTAAGGGGTAGGCCTTAGTATACTTCTGTCAAAATAAAGGCTTTTCTGTCAGGTTGAGTTTTTAAGTGGGTACCAGAGTTCCATAAGCTAGTCTTCTCTACAGGAGGGTAAACAACCCAAAGTGTACGGAGACACGTGTACAGTTTTCTTTCTGCAAGCATTTTCATTGCCAGAGTAACTGAAATTGTGTGTGGAGATTTCTTCTGGATGACAGAGGAAAGGAAAAATGACAAATGTTTATTTTGTGTTCTAGGAACGCCTGACATGGCAGAAAAGGGATAATGGTGCTATTATGAGGGCTAGCTGGAGGGGAAATACATAACAATGTCATATGCAAACAAAATCAGAGCAGATCTAGGATGAAAGAAGGGGAGGTAAGTGATGTCATGAGGGAGATGGCTTCAGGTGTTGGAATGTGAGGAAAAGAAGAGCACCTTTTTTTCCATAGAAATTCATTGCAGATATTGTGACATCCTTGCTCTAAACTCCTTATGCTCCATTGTTCTCTTTGTTTCTTCAGTAGCACCCCCCTGCTCTGAGAAGTTTTGCATCTGCTTGTTCTCTTCCCACACCCTAACATTGGTGATGTCCTGTCTGGCTAAGCTTGTCTCCTAGGCTTAGCTATTTGCCTGGGAACAAAGTTTTCACAATGATAAGCAGTGACAGAAAGATATTCTGCTTCTCTTTTTTGCCCGTGAAAGCAAGGTGTAAGGTGGCATAAGTCGAGGTGTTTTCCTGGCACTGCTGCTGTGGCTGCAGTGGCTGCAGTGAAGGCTAATGTTCCTCCCCTGCACCTGCACCAGGGTGAAGAGCAGGATCGGAAACAAGGTAAAGTGGTGTCACCCAGAAACTGCAGTGCTGAGAAAAAAACAGGGTTACCTCCTGCCCATGAAGGTTTTATAGAGAGAGTGGAGGCTGGTGTGAAACTTAGCTGCGTGAGACAGGTGAAAGGGAGCTTGCTGCTTCCTACCAATCGCTGCTGGAGGGAGCTTTGTAAGAGTTCTACTTCAAGGGCTTTGAGAATGTGTAATGGAGATATGACAAACCTCAGCATCAGCTGCTTACAGCTGTCAGTCTACTCCTTCAGCTCCCAGTGAACTGCCAAAGTCAACACAGCCTTAGCTTGTTTATTCACTGCTCACAGAACAGAAACTGCAATAGTTGGTGATGCACTCTGAAGCAAAAATACTGTATGGAATTGAGAGTCACAGCAGTGTATTTTCTTGACTTTGAGAGACAGACTCAGGAAAAGGATTACCAAGCTGAGACTAACAGCTGCATTCAGAAGGCTCAAATTTGCACTAGTTTACATTTTAAGCGAGAGCTTCATCCCTAGGAGGAAAATAGTACTTAAACACGCCTTAGTTTAGTGTGTAATGCCACCTAGGGGTTCGAGTTCACAGCGGCAAAGGAGAGGCAGCCTTAGTGGTAGTGAACTATTTCTTAGGTTAAGTCATTTGCATTTTTACGTTTACTAAGCCAACAAAGTGCTGGCAAGGTTTCCATACTGGTTTAGCTAGAAAAAGCATTGTAACTTTCAGAGCTGCCTTTGGAGCTGGCCATACCTTTCTCTCTTCTGGCAGTGCTTTGGGATGTCACAGATCCTGATTTTCTCCTCTCCTAGCCAGGTCTTGCTCATATGATCAGTGGAAAGGTTATCTCCATCTGCTGAAAAGCCAGGTAGGAGATTGCTGTCTTGCAGGTTTTGAGTTTGCACAGACTTTAAAGAAAGTCTTTAAACATGCACCTTTTGAGGCAAAACTCAAGAGAGGAAACCCTGAACACCTTAGCCTACTAAGGGAAGGTGCTGGACAGGGGAGGAATGAGATGCTGGGACCACTTGTTGCCTGTGAGCAGACATGCTTTATTCCCCTTAAAACTTCCTTCCCACCCTGCACCTCCCCTTGCACATTATGAATTACAGTTGCCTCCTTTCGATTTAGCAGATGGGCAAAAGAAAGTTAGAAAAGTCTGCCCATCTCTGTACCATGTTTATTTTCCCAAGCTGAGTTTTGGGTTAAAAGCTTGAATTGTAGTAATTTCGTTTGTAAAACAAAAACACACACACACCCCCCCCCAAAAAAAAAAACCAACCAAAAAACCAACAAACAAACAAACACCCTCCAGGAGAAGTAATACTTTTGTGGATTTCCACCACCACCACTTTCTTCTCTCAAATCATATTGTACCATCCAAGGCAGATGGTGTACCTGCCTCACTGAGATCAGAGGCTCTTTGATCTGCTCACTTGGCAGGATCTACTCCACCTCAGGCAGAATGCAAATTATTTGTGCATGCAGTCCAGAAACCCCCAGCACAGTCCTCAGAGGAAGGCAGCGATGCTGTCACAGTACTTCTGAAGGAAAAGTGCCAACATTTTTCATTCCAAGACTTTATTGTTGAACTGTAATAAAGAGGAAGTATCTCTTCCCTTCCTTTGGTACCCTCCACAGAAATAACCAATGAAGATTTGAGTATTAATAAGAAGGAGGATGACAACATGATTTTATGGTCAGTTCTGGTTTGAAAATCATCTATACTAAGTAAAGGCCAGCTGCTAAAAACAACTCTGTCCCTTTGAAATGGGGGAGGGGGATTAGAACTACAAACCACAAACATGGCAAAATGGTGCTGAAGATATGCCAGGGATTGCTCTAAATATCCCTCAGATAAACAAGCTCTGTGGTAAAATCATAGTCTGATGGATAAAGCAGATTCTTGAGGCTGCCCTCTGGATGTCATGATCTAAAAGGGATGAGAAGCTAGACACCAGGGCTGCTGTACTTGAAGCTGCATGAGCTTTGATTGTTAGAGAAAAGCAACAGTAGGGAAGAGTAAACTAACTGTGGTGCCCATGCTGATGCAGCACGGTCTACGACAAGCAGCTACTGGCCATAAACACTGCGCCAAGCCCGAGAGGGAGGTGCATGTTCATCAGGTGAGGCATTCTTGCTCCATCACTCAGGGTGCAGTTTCAATAGAAGTCAGAGAGAATATGCAGTTACAGGAGTACTGTAGTTCCATGCTTTTGCCTTTAGAGGTTCTACTGCTTTCCAAACCAGCAACATTTCTACATACATATATAGGTGATGGTTTGGGAGTTCCCTGCCCCACCCCCACCCCCCCCAGCCATGAAATCACCCAGACTAGACTCAGCCAGCTGGGAGTTAAGGAATGAAGCTTTATATTCACAGCTCAGCACAAGATACAAGCAGAGAGTTACAACAGTTACAGCTACAGACAGACATAGACAAGGTAAAGGTAACACAGAAACACAACAGCCCTGCCAGAAACCAGAGTGCCCAGGAGGGGCTCCCAACCACCCTTCCACCTTCTTCCCACCCCTCTGCCATATCCCAGAGTCTGCCTTACATGCAAGGAGAGTTTGGAGGATTGGCAAGGGACGTTAGAAGCAGAATTATTTGGGTTACACAGCCAAAGCCCAGGGAGAAGAGTGAGAAGAGCACAGGCACTGTCTCTGACACAGACTCTCACACACTGCCTTATCTATATTTGTGTTCTTGTTCTTATCCATCTCAGCAAGCCTGTGAGTGCAGCAGACATCAGCATTGTTTCCTTTTCACAGCCTATGATCTAATTTCTCTCATTAAAATACTCCAATTAGCCTCAGACCATCACAACATACATGTGCTTGTAAGTGCACATATAAATAAACAGAACTGCCAATATAAATAATTGCATTAGTAAATGTACACACATTAGGAGGACTTGCTATTACAGCTTTATCATAGAACCACAGAATCAAGCAGGTTGGAAGAGACCTCCAAGCTCATCCAGTCCAACCCATCCACCAGCCCTATCCAGTCAACCAGATCATGGCACTAAGTGCCTCATCCAGTCTTTTCTTGAAGCCCTCCAAGGATGGTGCCTCCACCACCTCCCTGGGCAATGCCAATGCCAATCACTCTCTCTGTGAAGAACTTCCTCCTAACATCCAGCCTATACTTCCCCCAGCACAACTTGATACTGTGTCCCCTTGTTCTATTGGTGGCTGCCTGGGAGAAGAGCCCAACCCCACCTGGCTACAACCTCCCTTCAGGTAGTCGTAGACAGCAATGAGGTCTGCCCTGAGCCTCCTCTTCTGCAGGCTGCACACCCCCAGCTCCCTCAGCCTCTCCTCATAGGGTTTGTGTTCCAGGCCTTTCACCAGATACTCTGTAATGCAGCCTGTGGCTTTATGGTCTGCTCCAGCAACTACTTCTTACAAAAGAAGATACAACAAATTCAGAGACTTGTGTGATGGTTTGAGGCCAATTGGAATATTTTAGTGAGAAAAAATAGATTGCAAGCTGTGAAAAGGAAACAGTGCTGCTGTCTGCTGCACTCACAGGCTTGCTGAGATGGATAAAAACATGAACACAAACATAGGTAAGACAGATGGAGTGTGTGTCTCTGCCTCTCAGAGCTTCTTCCCTGGGCTACTTCTGTGTAACTAATCCTTCTGCTTCTAACCTCCCTTGCCAGTCCTTGCAGCTCAATTTGTATGCAAGGCAAACTCTGGGATAAGGCAGAGGGGTGGAAAGGAGGTGGAAGGGTGGTTGGGAGCCCCTCCTGGGCACTCTGGTTTCTGGCAGGGCTGTTGTGTTTCTGTGTTACCTTTACCTTGTCTATGTCTGTCTGTAGCTGTAACTGTTGTAACTCTCTGCTTGTCTCTTGTGCTGAGCTGTGAATATAAAGCTTCATTCCTTAACTTTCCATCTGGCTGAGTCTAGTCTGGGTGATTTCATAAGAGTGGAGGGGGCAGGGAACTCCCAAACCATCACAATAAGATGGAATAAGGTACTTATGAACACGGAGTGCAGAAACTTCTCATATATATGCCTGTCTAAAAGAAACTCTGAAGATCAGAGTTCATTGAGAGTAAAAAAAAAAAACCAGAAGTGATGATTAAGAGAAGTTGTTAAATATAATTTACAATATTCATAACTTCAATTACAAAATGAAAACAATCTTCCTGCACTTGAAATTCCTAAAATTATCACAGTATCACAGTACCACAGTATTATTAGGATTGGAAGAGACCTCATAGATCAGCAAGTCCAACCCTTTACCACAGAGCTCAAGGCCAGACCATGGCACCAAGTGCCACGTCCAATCCTGCCTTGAACAGCTCCAGGGACGGCGACTCCACCACCTCCCCGGGCAGCCCATTCCAGTGTCCAATGACTCTCCCAGTTTTGGAATCTCATTTTACAAGGCCTGGCTCATTTTTACACCTGTGATGGTTCTCTGTTTCTTTCTTTTGAACTGCATCCCTCTGTTAAACCAAGTATCCCCCTTCCTTACAAGCCTTACCTCTCCAAGGTGCCTGACAGTGGAGTTAGGGAAAACATCACAGCTGGATGCCTACCACAAGAGGACTAGTAAGAAATTCTGCTTTCACTCTGTCACTTCTGCTGTTGATTTCCCCAAGGATAAATTTCATCCTTGTATCTTTATCTAATGTGCAAGAGGCACAGTGCAGTACACCTGAGATACTTGAGCCTTTCTTGACAAATACTGTCCACTGGTAGAAGGGTCAAAATTATATACTGTAAAACTTGCTAATCAGTTGAATAAATCCAGATACATTTGCCTGGAACACTGCATCCAGTTCTGGGCTCCCCAGTTCAAGAGGGACAGGGATCTACTGGAGAGAATCCAAAGGAGGGCTACAAGGATGATGAAGGGACTGGAGCACTGCCCTGTGAAGAGAGGCTGAGGGACCAGGGGTGGAGAGAAGACTCTGAGGGATCTAATCAATGTTTATAAATATTTAAGGGCTGGGAGTTGAGAGGGAGAGGACAAACTGTTCTCATCTTGTGCCCCGTGATAGGACAAGGATCAATGAATGTAAGCTGCAGCACAGGAGCTTCCACCTCAACATGAGGAAGAACTTCTTCACTGTAAGGGTCACAGAGCCCTGGAGCAGGCTGCCCAGAGAGGTTGTGGAATCTGTTTCTGTGGAGACTTTCAAGCCCTGTCTGGACGTGTTCCTGGGCCACCTGCACTAGATTCTATGGCCCTGCTCTGGCAGGGGGATTGGACTCGACCATGTCTGGAGGTCACTTCCAACCCCTAACACTCTGTGATCCTGTGATATAGGAGAAAACCAAGCTGATCTTTAACAGGAATGAGGAAGTGAGGGAAATCCTGGAGAATGACATCTGGAGAAAAGTGACACAGAGCCAGATGATGAAGACTCACATTCGCAGAGATGTAGGGTTAGGCTCTAAGGAACAAAAACACAGGGAGCCTTTTGGTGCCTGAGACAGGACACTCCCGGGGCTCTTTTCCCTGGCCTCATTCCACTTCCCAATATATAGAACAATGGGTTGAAAAGAGAAGGTGGCTCCTCAAGGCTTAACCACAGAGTCCTCACCCAAATCAGTGCCATGGAGCTGCTGAGCCCACAAAGATAGGTCCTAGCAAAGGTGCACACTTAAATACAACATATTGTTGCAGCAGGACCTTGACTGCCTGCACAGATGGGCAGAGTCCAAGGGGATGGTGTTCAAAAGCTCCAAGTGCAGGGTGCTGCACTTTGGCCACAACAACCCCATGCAGAGATACAGGCTGGGGTCAGAGTGGCTGGAGAGCAGCCAAACAGAGAGGGATCTGGGGGTGCTGATTGATACCCACCTGAACATGAGCCAGCAGTGTGCCCAGGTGGCCAAGAGAGCCAGTGGCATCCTGGCCTGCATCAGGAATGGTGTGGCCAGCAGGAGCAGGGAGGTCATACTGCCCCTGTACTCTGCCCTGGTTAGACCACACCTTGAGTCCTGTGTTCAGTTCTGGGCCCCCCAGTTTAGGAGGGACATTGAGATGCTTGAGCGTGTCCAGAGAAGGGCAACGAGGCTGGGGAGAGGCCTTGAGCACAGCCCTATGAGGAGAGGCTGAGGGAGCTGGGATTGGTTAGCCTGGAGAAGAGGAGGCTCAGGGCAGACCTTATTGCTGTCTACAGCTACCTGAGGGGTGGTTGTGGCCAGGAGGAGGTTGCTCTACTCTCTCAGGTGGCCAGCACCAGAACGAGAGGACACAGCCTCAGGCTGCGCCAGGGGAGATTTAGGCTCGAGGTGAGGAGAAAGTTCTTCCCTGAGAGAGTCATTGGACACTGGAATGGGCTGCCCGGGGAGGTGGTGGAGTCGCCGTCCCTGGAGCTGTTCAAGGCAGGACTGGACGTGGCACTTGGTGCCATGGTCTGGCCTTGAGCTCTGTGGTAAAGGGTTGGACTTGATGATCTGTGAGGTCTCTTCCAACCCTGATGATACTGGGATACTGTGATACTGTACATCTGAGTCAAGAATCTTTAGTATTTATGGAGCTATGGATGTAATTTCTCTCGTGTCTGGTACTTAAATGACCATGACAACAATAACAAATGCTAATCAGAGACTTTAGACTGAAGGTTACTTTGTTTCCAAGAGCACTGATTTAATAGAATCACAGAACCATCAGGTTGGCAAAGCCACTCAGGATCACCAAGTCCAACCTAAAACCCTACTCTGCAAGACTCACCTTACACCATATCCCTAAGCATCACATCCAAACCACCCTGAAACACATCCAGGGTGGGTGACTCCACCACCTCCCTGGGCAGCTCATTCCAGTCCCTGACCACTCTCTCCATGAAAAGCTTTTTCCTAATATTAAATCTATAATCATTGAATCAGCCAGGTTGGAAGAGACCTCCAAGCTCTTCCAGCCCAACCTAGCACCCAGCCCTGGCCAATCAACCAGACCATGGCACTAAGTGCCCCAGCCAGGCTTGGCTTCAACACCTCCAGGCACAGCGACTCCACCACCTCCCTGGGCAGCCCATTCCAATGCCAATCACTCTCTCTGCCAACAGCTTCTTCCTAACATCCAGCCTGGACCTGCCCTGGCACAACTTGAGGCTGTGTCCCCTTGTTCTGTTGCTGCTTGCCTGGCAGCAGAGCCCAACCCCACCTGGCTACAGCCTCCCTGCAGGCAGCTGCAGGCAGCAATGAGCTCTGCCCTGAGCCTCCTCTGCTGCAGGCTGCGCCCCCCCAGCTCCCTCAGCCTCTCCTCACAGGGCTGTGCTCCAGGCCCCTCCCCAGCCTTGCTGCCCTTCTCTTAACACCTTCCAGCACCTCAACATCTCTCTCGAAATGACCTACCCAGTCTCATTCCGAGGACATTTAAGAGCCATGGAATGAAGCTGGGCTTCCTCGGGTGTCCTGTGGAGACAGAGCTCCAACATTCATGTTTGGAAAGGAACTGGGGATGCAGACATGAGGACACCATATCGGCGTTTGCTACTGTAATAGGTGATTGTAATTGTTTAATAAAGAAACATTTTAATAGAATTGTAATAGGTGATTGTAATTGTTTAATAAGGAAACATTTTAATAGAATTGTAATAGGTGATTGTAATTGTTTAATAAGGAAACATATTAATAGAATTGTAATAGGTGATTGTAATTATCCAATAAATAAATATTTTAATAGAATGTTAAGCATGCTTAGCTGCAAAAGGCAGCGTATATACAGCTGTTGCAAATCAGGAGATATGCCTAACCCAGAGGTCATGCTATAGATGGTAATGTGCAAAGAATAAGCTAGCTAATTGCTGAGTATTTCAAAGACTAAAACTTTAGGTACACCCTTAATTTTGAGAAAACATGCCACATGTGGGACTCGGGACATTAATCAGTCATATTCCAAGGACTAAGCTTTAGGTGCATCCTTAATTTTGAGATAAGAAGAGAACATGCCACATGTGGGACTCGGACATTAATCAGTCATGTTCCAAGGACTAAGCTTTAATTTTGAGAAGTGGGATTCGGGACATTAACCAGCCAAAGGAAGTCCATATATGGAGACGGGTGAACCAGAGGACACCTGAGGAGGACTGCTTACTTCATCCTCAACGACCACCAGAAGGGAAGGAAGACCCTAACCCAAAAGAAGGAACATGCGCAGAAAGGATGGATTTATGTAATTTGCAGGGCGGAACAACGCAGACAACATAGTATAAATATAGGCTAATTAAGAGACTTGGCACGGCAGTTGGTGGAGCGGTGACTCCCCTGTCGTCCAGCGCTGTAACTTTGCTCATATTCTACTTGCCTAATTGAATAAATTTGTAACCTGGACACTTTGATTTTGAGTCATTCTCAATTTATAACAATTGGTGCCGTGACTCGGATCAGGGAAAGCAGTCTCTGACTCTGTGGGAAGGCGCCTCTCGGGCTTGACCCGAGGTCCTGCTAGAAGGAAGAGAATTTGCTTCAACCTGACCGACGAACCTAAAACAGAATATTGAGCAAAGTGGTAAACCGGTCAATCCCATAAATTTTTGTGCACAGAAGTCCGGACGAAGACGCAGGACGCGTAAGTTTACTGCACAAGGGTTGCAGGGGGTACCGTTCGGGCGGGATTGGGTGTTCCCGGAGTACAGCAACTGAGAGGGGGGCCGGCAGCTCGGCACCAACCCAAGCGAAGTGCGGACCCTTTAGTACTGCGGTTCCCATATCCCGCGAGGGACTGGGCCAGGAATAAGGGGAGCGAGTGTGTGTGTGACTGATTGGTACTCCGGAAGATGGGAGCAAGGGGGGGGCAAGTCCTCTGATCCCATGGGCTTGCTGCCCAAAAATATACTGCACAAGGGTTGCAGGGGTTACCGTTCGGGTGGGATAGTGTGTTCCCAGAGCCCGGATGAAGACACGGGACGCGTGAATATACTGCACAAGGGTTGCAGGGGTTACCGTTCGGGTGGGATAGGATAGTGTGTTCCCAGAGCCCGGATGAAGACGCGGGACGTGTAAATATACTGCACAAGGGTTGCAGGGGTTACCGTTCGGGTGGGATAGGATAGTGTGTTCCCAGAGCCCGGATGAAGACACAGGACGCGTGAATATACTGCACAAGGGTTGCAGGGGTTACCGTTCGGGTGGGATAGTGTGTTCCCAGAGCCCGGATGAAGACGCGGGACGTGTAAATATACTGCACAAGGGTTGCAGGGGTTAGGTTACCGTTCAGATAGGATAGTGTGTTCCCGGAGCCCGGAGGAAGACGCGGGGCGCGTGAATATACTGCACAAGGGTTGCAGGGGTTACCATTCGGGTGGGATAGTGTTTTCCCGGAGTACGGCAACTGAGAGAAAGGGGAGCCGGGAATAAGGGGAGCGAGGAAGATGGGGGCAGGGGGGAGCAAGTCCTCTGATCCCATGGGCTTGCTGCCCGTTATACCTAAGGAAACCCCCTTATCAGTAATGTTAGATAACTGGAATAATTACCCTGGGACGAGGGGTAAGACTAAATATCAAATGATATTTTATTGTACAAGGATATGGGGGGGGAAAGAGATTAGTAAGAATGTGTTCTGGCCGACTTTTGGGTCCTCAGAGGATTGGGTCAGACAAAAATTGAATGTTTGGGTTAATAATAAACGACCCTTTAATCCAGAAGAAGGTCAGTATGCAGAAGTTTGGATAAAAACATCAGGACCAACTGCCTTATTCCCCTTAAAGGAAACAGGCAATAAAGAGGAGGAAAAGAAAGAGAAAAGAAAAACGGAGGAAGACATTTTATTAATACCACCACCCTATGTCCCTCCTGAACCACCCACTCCACCCACAGCACCCCCAGTAGTAAGAACCTCACCAGATCCCGTGCCTGTACCCAATTTACAGCAGACGGGACAAGAAAGCTCTGGCTCCACATCAACAATTAAATTAACTAAAACTCCTACTCCTCCCAGACGACAAACTAGGAGCCAGAAAGATGTCTTGCAATACCCTTTAAGGGAAATGCCTATGGGAGGACCACAACCAACAATAGGGTACATTTCTGTACCTCTGAATTCAGGAGATCTGAGAGAGTTTAAGAGAAACGAGATGGGTAAATTAATTGAAGACCCATTAGGAGTAGCAGAGAGATTGGATCAATTCTTAGGTCCTAATCTTTATACTTGGGATGAGATGCAGTCTATAATTAGTCAGTTATTTACAACAGAAGAAAGAGACATGATCAGAAGAACTGGTATGAGGATTTGGGATGCCCAACATGCCCAGGGACCTCAAGCAGACATTAAGTGGCCACTACAACGGCCGAATTGGAATAACCAGGATCCATTACATAGGACCCACATGCAAGATTTAAGAACTATTATAATCCAGGGAATTAGGGAAGCTGTGCCGCGGGGCCAAAATATTAATAAAGCATTCAGTGAAAGACAGAAGAAAGATGAAAGTCCAACCGAATGGTTGGAAAGATTAAGAAAAGCATTGCAGTTGTATTCAGGAGTGGATCCTGATCATCCAATTGGACAAGCCCTGCTGAAAACTCAGTTTGTAGCTAAATCATGGGAGGATATTAGGAAGAAAATTGAGAAGTTAGAAGAGTGGCAGGATAAAGGTTTAGATGAACTTTTGAGGGAAGCACAGAAAGTGTACGTTAGGAGAGAAGAAGTAAGTGAGAAAAGACAGGTTAAGCTGATGGCAGCTGCAGTCAGAGAAGGAAATAGGGGCAATAAAACCCCTGAGCGAAAAACAGTAGGAGCCAGGATGGGAAATTCGGATGAGGAAGTGAAGAAAAGAGAAGCAATAACTTGTCACTACTGTAACAAGAAAGGGCACATTAAGAAAAACTGCAGAGAAAGGATTAAAGATGAGGAGATACAGAAAATAGAATAGGGGAGTCAGGGGCTCTATCTCTTAGGGGACCGAAGTCATCGGGAGCCCTTGATAAAGATCAAAATAGGTCCCCAAAAGCAAGAATTTACATTCTTAGTAGACACTGGAGCTGAAAAATCAACAATTCAAACCCTCCCCCGGGGATGTGAAATTTCTAATGAAACCACAAGGGTGATTGGAGCAAAAGGAGAACCCTTTCGGGTTAATAAAATAAAAAATGTGATATTTGAAACAGAAAATAAATTTGGGCTTGGAGATTTGCTTTTGGTCCCTGAAGCAGAGTATAATCTACTGGGACGCGACATGATTGTAGAATTGAAACTAGAAATTAAAGTAGAGAAACAGGAGGTTACGGTATTAAATTATCCATTAACAATTAAAGATGAAGAGCAAATAAATTCCGAAGTATGGTATGATCCAGAAACCATAAGTAGACTGAACATACCTCCACTGGACATACAAATTTCTAACCCACAAATACCTGTCAGAATCAAACAATATCCCATCCCATTAGAAGGAAGGAAAGGATTAAAACCAGAGGTAGACAGACTTTTGAAACAAGGAATTTTGGAACCTTGTATGTCTCCTTTTAATACACCCATTTTACCAGTAAAGAAATCAAATGGGAAATATAGGTTGGTGCATGATTTAAGAGAAATCAATAAGAGGACAATTACTAGGTTCCCTGTGGTAGCAAATCCATATACACTATTGAGTAAATTAGGGCCAGATAATTCCTGGTATAGTGTAATTGATTTAAAAGACGCCTTTTGGGCATGCCCGATTTCTAAGGAAAGTAGAGACTACTTTGCCTTTGAATGGGAAGACCCAGAAACAAATAGAAAACAACAATTAAGATGGACGGTGCTGCCTCAGGGATTCACAGAGTCACCAAACCTATTCGGCCAAGTGTTAGAGGAACTTCTGCGGGAATTTCAGACACATGAAGAAAATGTCCTTTTACAATATGTGGACGATCTCCTCATTGCAGGAAAAGAGAAGGAGAGAGTAAGTCAAGATACCATAAAGTTATTAAACTTTTTGGCAGAAAAGGGACTAAAGGTCTCAAGGGACAAGGTGCAGTTTGTAGAAGAGAAAGTAAAGTACTTAGGGCATTACATATTCCAAGGAAAAAAGATTTTAGACCCGGAGCGAGTTAAAGGGATCTCCGAGCTTACAATACCAAAGACTAAAAGGCAGATTCGACAACTCTTAGGATTATTAGGATACTGCAGACAGTGGATAGAAAATTATAGTGGTAAAGTTAAATTTTTGTATGAAAAATTAAGTGAGGATAAATTACCTCGCTGGAACACAGAAGAGGAAGATAAGATAAGGCAGTTAAAAATAGAATTGAGTCAGGCTCCAGTCTTGCAATTACCAGACTTAAAGCGGCCGTTTCATCTGTTTGTGAATGTAAGTGAAGGAACGGCTCTAGGGGTATTGACTCAGGAGTGGGCTGGACAAAAGAAACCAGTAGCATATCTCTCAAAAGTGTTAGACCCTGTGAGTCGGGGCTGGCCCAGTTGTTTACAAATTGTAGTTGCTGCTGCTATTCTACTTGAAGAGACTAACAAGATTACCTTTGGGGGAGAAGTCATTCTATATGCTCCCCATAACATCAGGGGAATATTACAACAGAAAGCTGAAAAGTGGTTGACAGATAGCAGGCTTCTGAAATATGAAGGAATCTTAATAGAATCCCCCAGGTTAGACCTAAAATTAACTGCTGCTGTTAACCCTGCCGAATTCTTGTATCCAGGAAAAGAAGAAACACTGGTTCATGATTGTTTACAAACTATCGAGCAACAAACCAGGATAAGACCTGACTTAGAAGAAGAAGAACTTGACAAGGGAGAAATTCTTTTTGTGGATGGATCATCCCGGATTGTAGAAGGGAAAAGAATATCAGGATATGCCATTGTCCAGTTGCTTAAAGGAGAATTCAAACTTAAGGAATCGGGACCCTTAAGTGCTAGTTGGTCGGCGCAAGCCTGTGAACTATATGCCCTATGGAAAGCCTTAGAACACTTAAAAGGGAAAGAGGGAACCATATATACTGATTCTAAGTATGCCTTTGGAGTAGTACACACGTTTGGAAAAATCTGGGAAGAAAGAGGTTTTATAAACTCACAAGGAAAAGGATTGATTCATCAGGAATTAGTTAAGAGAGTTTTGGGAGCATTAAAAGGACCACAGAAAATAGCAATTGTACATATAAAAGGTCACCAAAGGGGAACTAATTATCAGATTAGAGGAAATAACATGGCTGATACAGAAGCAAAGAAAGCAGCTGGGAACATACACGTTATATTAACAATGGCTGTACAAAATAAGGACTATGGAAAGAGTTTTGATCTAAATGAAAAGGAAAAATTAAAACAAATGGGGGTTGTAGAAAAAGACGGCAAATTTGTACTGCCAGACGGGCGGGAAGTTTTACCCAAGGGACTAGCTGTAGATATACTTACAAAAGTACATGAGAAGACTCATTGGGGAGCCCAAGCTTTGGTGGACCATTTTGAGCAACAATATACATGTGTAGGAGTCCACAACTTGGCAAAAGGTGTGATACTTTCCTGTGAAACCTGTCTCAAAGTGAATCATAGCCGTAAACAACAGAAGCCCCTTGGCGGGAGACCCCCTGCCTACCGACCCTTCTCGAATATACAAATTGATTTTACTGAATTACCTAAAGTTGGAAGATATAAATATTTATTGGTAATAGTGGACCATTTGACAAATTATGTAGAAGCATTTCCAACTGCTAGAGCTACTGCAAATCAGGTAATTAAAATTTTACTTGAAAACATCATACCAAGATATGGGGTACCTCTAATTATTGACTCAGATAGGGGACCTCATTTTATTTCAAAAATTGTTCGAGAATTGGTCGAAGCATTAGGGATTAAATGGGACTACCATACTCCATGGCATCCACAAAGCTCAGGAAAAGTAGAAAGAATAAATGCAGAAATCAAAAGTACTTTGACTAAATTGATGGTAGAAACAAAGTTATCATGGGTAAAGTGTTTACCAGTGGCATTGTTGATTTTGAGAACAAGACCAAGGACGGATCTGGGGGTATCATCATTCGAAATGTTATATGGGATGCCTTATAGGATTGAGAATCCTCAAGATAATGTATTAATAAGAGATCAAGAATTACAAGAATATATATCAAAATTGGCTGAACATAGGGAAATGTTGTGGAAAAAGGGATTGATTGTCCAGAGACCACCATTGAATTTGAAAATACATAATATTACACCAGGTGAATGGGTGATGATTAGAACCTGGAAAGAAGAAACTTTGAAACCTAAATGGGAAGGACCTTATCTTGTGTTGCTCACTACAGAAACAGCGATCCGAACTGCTGAACGTGGATGGACGCATGCCAGCCGAATTAAGGGACCAGTGCCACCCCAGTGGAAGATAACCAGTGTTCCTGGAGATACTAGAATAATCTTGAAAAGATGAATCATGATTTTAGATATATTTGAATACACTTTTGACAAATTTCGTTCTTTGCCTTTAGGAGTACAGTTTATAATAGCATTTTCAATAGCTGTTTTAATTTCTTTGTTAATATTTTATTTGTGGAGAATTGCAAAGTGTGGATACGGTGTGTGTTCATGAACCAAGATAACAGTGAAAGAGATTGGGCATTATATGGCAGATGTGTTAGATTCACCAAGGACCCCACTACAGTTATATGTAATATAGATGTATTGATCTTTTGTGGAAAACCAGGGTGCATATGCTATCCATTTGTTTGTTTTAAATGCAAAAAGTGTCGAGAAAAAGTGGTGGGCTCATTGTAGAGACGGATTTCCCCCTAGGGGAGTATGTGATGTTAGTTATAAGGAAAAAGAGAAATCACATATCAAACTCTGCAATACCTAGAATCTAGAGATCCCACTTCATTGTGGGACCCGCTACATTGGGTTTACGAAACCTTTGGAGTAAACCCAAACTCCTATTGTTTTAGCCCACGAGAATCTATACCATTTGTGATTGAATTAGTTCAGGTCCAGTGCCGAACGGAAGCTCTAACCGCTGGATGTTCTGAGTATATGGTTAAGGTGAAGGCCTGACCAGCATATCTCAGAAGATTAAATAAAAAAGGGTAAGTTACTCCGGACGGATGACTCTTGCTGCCAAGAAGATGGAACACCTCGTGGCTTGCTGCAACCAAGTCGACGAGCGAGGCAGAGGAGGATCCAGGAAGGGGCATGGAATAAAAAGAAAGCATTGGCAGAACTTCCTAAGGACTGGTGAGCTAAATAATACAAAACTTCAAAAATGTTTGACCATTTTTTGCATTTACTCACTCATCTGGATGGCTCCAATAGTTGAAGCAGGGAATCCCCATGAACCCTGGAGGTGGATAATGTATCAGTTGGAACTTGGGAAAATAATTGCAACCTATCAGGGAGTGGGGACTCCGACGTTTAACATCACGTCATGTCAAATGATAATATCTTTGTGTGAAAAATTTGAATCAGTTAATCGACTGGCGAGAGCCAGGGGAAATGAATTATCTTTATATTTCTGTCCTGCTTCAAACCCTGGAAAAAGCTATTGTAATTATCCAGGGCAGTATTACTGTGGATACTGGGGTTGCGAAACCATAGCACTGGAGTGGGGAGTTCAACGAGATCCTGATCTCCGGCTGGAATGGCTTCCCAAAAATTGTAAACCACCTACTTATTCCCATGATGGAGATATTATGGGAAAAGCCTATCCAGCAAGTTGCACTAGTTTAAGATTAACTGTCAAAACCCCTCTAAAAAGAGAATGGGAAGTTGGGAAACTTTGGGGAGTTAGAGTAAGAGAGCCAGGAGAAGATAGAGGAGGATTCATAAAAATAATTAAACAACGGCTCTTACATGACCCAATAGCCATAGGCCCAAATACATACCTAAATCCAGGTTCCACCAGAGTAACATCTCCGGTAACAGACCCTCAAAATATTAATGGTACGAAGAACACCACCTATAGATCTAAACCTTCTAACACAACTCAAACACCATCAGTAACATCAGGAACATTATCTAAAGATATGATTCCCATACAGAGTGATCCATTATGGAATTTGATGAAAACTTCATATCAGGTACTTAATCGAAGTGAACCAAACTTAACTGAAAGTTGTTGGTTATGTTATAGTATGAGACCACCTTTTTACGAAGCAGTAGGAAGAGCGGAAGGGATACACTGGTCAAAAGGTACTAACCCAGCTGAATGCGACTGGGATGAGCAGAGGAACCAGACCCAGGGAATAACTTTGCAAATGATAAGAGGACAAGGGAAATGTGTAGGAGAAGTTCCTGATAGATACAAACTGTTATGTAATTACACTATTGGAAAAGACGCCTTGGAAAGCGCTAGGAATAGAGCATATAAGTGGATAATTCCAGCAGAAGGAGCCAAGTGGATATGTTCTGATACAGGAATCACTCCTTGTTTATCCCTCCAGATTTTTGAAGTATCTCAATTCTGCATACAGGTCTCTATAGTTCCTAGAATCATGTACCATACTCCTGAAGAGGTGTACCATTATTTTGAACGGGGATTACCCATAAGTCCAAGGGAACCCCTCACTGCTATAACCATAGCTGCTCTGTTAATAACAGGAGGTGTAGGAGCAGGAACTGGAATTGCTTCACTAGTGAAAAGTCAGGAAATAAAATCATTACAATTGGCAGTGGATGAGGATCTTAACCGATTAGAAGAAGACATAAAGAAGCTAGCTACCTCAGTAAAATCACTATCCGAAGTGGCATTGCAGAATCGACGAGGACTGGATTTAGTGCTATTAAAAGAAGGTGGCCTGTGTGTAGCCTTAAAGGAGGAATGTTGTTCTTATGTAGATCATACTGGAGTGGTGATAGATTCAATGAATGAGTTACAGAAACGATTAGAGCAACGTAAAAAGGAAAGGGGTGATGGAAAAGTATGGTATGAAAATTGGTTTAACACATCTCCATGGATCACAAACATCCTATCCACACTGGCAGGACCAATTATTGTTATAATAATGGTGTTGGTATTTGGGCCATGTATCCTGAACTATATTACAAGATTAGTTAAAAATCGCTTTGATACTGCTAAACTGTTTATCTTAGCTCTGAACAGAGACACAGGTTATAACGTTGTACCCACATCAGAAGAGTCTTACAAGGAATCAGAAACAGGGGAGTAAATAGGTTTCTTTAATAAACAAATGAGAAAAAGAAAAAGGGGGGATTGTAATAGGTGATTGTAATTGTTTAATAAAGAAACATTTTAATAGAATTGTAATAGGTGATTGTAATTGTTTAATAAGGAAACATTTTAATAGAATTGTAATAGGTGATTGTAATTGTTTAATAAGGAAACATATTAATAGAATTGTAATAGGTGATTGTAATTATCCAATAAATAAATATTTTAATAGAATGTTAAGCATGCTTAGCTGCAAAAGGCAGCGTATATACAGCTGTTGCAAATCAGGAGATATGCCTAACCCAGAGGTCATGCTATAGATGGTAATGTGCAAAGAATAAGCTAGCTAATTGCTGAGTATTTCAAAGACTAAAACTTTAGGTACACCCTTAATTTTGAGAAAACATGCCACATGTGGGACTCGGGACATTAATCAGTCATATTCCAAGGACTAAGCTTTAGGTGCATCCTTAATTTTGAGATAAGAAGAGAACATGCCACATGTGGGACTCGGACATTAATCAGTCATGTTCCAAGGACTAAGCTTTAATTTTGAGAAGTGGGATTCGGGACATTAACCAGCCAAAGGAAGTCCATATATGGAGACGGGTGAACCAGAGGACACCTGAGGAGGACTGCTTACTTCATCCTCAACGACCACCAGAAGGGAAGGAAGACCCTAACCCAAAAGAAGGAACATGCGCAGAAAGGATGGATTTATGTAATTTGCAGGGCGGAACAACGCAGACAACATAGTATAAATATAGGCTAATTAAGAGACTTGGCACGGCAGTTGGTGGAGCGGTGACTCCCCTGTCGTCCAGCGCTGTAACTTTGCTCATATTCTACTTGCCTAATTGAATAAATTTGTAACCTGGACACTTTGATTTTGAGTCATTCTCAATTTATAACACTACTATGGTGATGAGCAGCTCACGAACGGTTAAGACGGTCAGGCCGACCATCCACACAAGCTAGTGGACATTTTGAACGTTCGATTACCAGCAGCCGCTGACTCCCGAGGGAAGCCTCACCGGCTGCTCGGCAGGCGACACCGGCACGCCTGAGCCCGGCAGAAACGACCAAACGCCGAGGATGCAGCGCCCGAGACTTGCCAATCAATTCACTGGCGCGGAAGCAGCAGCGAACAGCTGCGCAGAGCCCGCTGCGGCGCGGCCAAGCCGGACATGACCGGCAACACGGCACGGCCCCCGGTGCGGGCGGTCCCGGCGCGGACGGGCCCGGTGCGGGCGGCCCCCGGTGCGGGCGGTCCCGGTGCGGGCGGTCCCGGTGCGGGCGGTCCCGGTGCAGGCGGTCCCGGTGCGGCGGCGCCGTGCCTGCGCCTGGCTGCCCCCCCGCGGCGGCAGCGCTGCGGCGGCTGACGTCAGGCGCGCGGTGCCCGCAGCGGCGGGCCGGGGGCGGCCGCCGGAACCCGGAAGCGGAGGGCGAATAGGAGCGAGCGGCGCAGCGGCGGGCTGGGCGCGGCGCGCGGCCGCTGGCCAAGTAGTCCCGGAGGGCAGCGGCCGGTTGGCGGCCGCGCAGGCAGCGCTCCGCGCAGCGTGGGAAGCCTCGGCCCTGTCGGCACTCTGGGGCTGCGCGGTCGCACGGTGCGGTAGGGGCAATGGCGGCGGACAAGGCTGCGGGTGAGTACGAGAAGAGCCGGGGCCGTCAGCCGCCTGCCCCCGGGCCTGGGCCGCCAGGCGCGGAGGGATCCGCCTCCGCGGGGGCGGTGAGCGGCCGTGCCTCTCGGGCGGAAGAAGCAGCAGCCTCCAGCCTGCGAGAAGTGTCCTTCCGCCGGGGAAGTAGTGCCCCCGCGGCGTCAGGACTGTGGGCTTCCGGCGGCCGAGGTGGCCAGTGTGAGGTGCTGGCGCGGCCGGCCGTGTGTCGGCCCGTGTCCCCACGGGCCACCGCCTGCGCCGTGTGGGGACGCCCTCCGTGCTCGCCGAGAGCTGAATTGTTGCGCCCTCCTGGCCTGGAAAGGCCTGGTGGGGAGGGCGTGCTGAAGGTGTTGGCGGGGGGTGGGTGTCTCTTAGAGCTTCACAGCCGCAGCACAAGTTCAGCTTCTGAGTTGTTGTTTTAAACTGGGGCGTTTCGAAGGTGTGGGGGACTTGAATGCTTCGTGTTCTGACGCTGTCCGAGTTGGTTTCAGGGCACAAGTGAGTGTTTGTTAAACTCGGGCCTGAAATGACACTATATAAACCATATGGTTAACACCCCGAGTAAATCTCAAGTGCAGCTGCTCTGTGGCTCGTTTGCGTTGATAAGCCACTGCTCAGCCATCCCCGATAACACTACCTTTTCTCGGGAGGAGGGCCCGGGGTGGGGATGGAGGAGAAGGTGCCGTGGAAGAAAGCCAAAGGGATCTGCTGATGCTCTTCCTGTGGTTTTTGTTGTGCCTTTTTTTTTCAGTTGGTTTTATACGACAGGAGCATTATTTAAAATCGCCTTTAGTGTTTTTTCCTCTGGATGCTATATTTGAAACTCTTCAGTATCTGGAAAGAGTTGTGGGGAAAACTAATGTACGGTACCGAGTGATGTGTACTGACCTAGGTTGGGCTTAGTTATAAGCACTGCAAGTGTCTCTTCTTATTTCTACAACAAAAAAAAAACCCAACACTCTGGCATTAAGGATTTTGGGCTTTTGTAGTTGGTTTTGGAAGTGTTGAAAGAACTCCTCAGTTTACTTTATTAAAAGGAAAGTGTATGCCCAAATGAACACCATTCCTTGGAGGTGCAAAGAAGAGGTATGAGAACAATAATGATTGCAGTCGCTCTCCAGGTGTCCTTGGGTATGTGTTTATGGGAGATGTGACATCTTGTTTGTTCTGTGGTGTGACAGCAAACCAGCGATGACAGCGACCTCCGTTTTGAGTTTTAGAGTTGCTCTGTACTTGGTGGACAGTATGAAAAGTGAAACAGACAGGTCTGTGTGTAAATCAGTTTACAGAGATAAATCACCTCTGGTAATTTGTAAAGCAGAGAATCTGTGCGGTTTCAGATAGCTCAGCTGATTATTGAGGCTGCTGCATGGATAGGTGCACGCCAGTAGTGGCTGCTGTGCTGTGTGTTACTGTGCTAGTTTGAGGCTAATTGGAATAACTTAGTGAGGAACATTAAAGACTATAAAAAGAAAACAGTGAGGTCTGCTTCACTCATAGGATTGCTGAGATGTATAAAAGCAAGAACACAAAACATAGCTAAGACAGTGGGAGACAGAGTGTGTGTGTGTCTCTGTCACAGTGGGTTCCCTGGGCTGCTTCTGTGTAACTAATCCTTCTGCTTTTCTAACCCCCTTGCCGATCTTCCAACCTCACCTTGCATGTAAGGCAAACTCTGGGATAAGGTAGAGGGGTGGAAAGAAGGTGGAAGGGTGGTTGGGAGCCCCTTCGGGGGTCTCTGGTTTCTGGCAGGGCTGCTGTGTTTCTGTTACCTTTACCTTGTCTATTTCTGTCTATAGCTGTAACTGTTGTAACCCTCTGCTTGTATCTTGTGCTGAGCTGTGAATATAAAGCTTCATTCCTTAACTTTCCATTTGGCTGAGTCTAGTCTGGGTGATTTCATAAGAGTAGGGGAGCAGGGAACTCCCAAACCATCACAGTTGCCAACACCACATAATTGTCCAAGATGCCAATGAGATCTGAATGAGCAAATGCATACTGTGTGTTTTGCCAAGGAACAAGGCATCTACTTGATTCATTTTCAAATACCTCAAGAAATATGGAAATAACAGTTTTATTTGCAAACATTTGATATCCATTTGCAGCCAAGAGAGCTGCAAATGCTTTTCTCTCCTCATTTAAGTGGACATAGAGGGTCCTTTTTAGTATCTTGCACCAGCCAGCTTCTGATTGACTCCTGTCTGTGAAGTCTCCTGATAATAAAGATGAATTGAAGCAGTAGATCCTGGTCTGAAGAGCTACAGGATTACAGTAGACGAGAACAACCTTTAGCTCTTTAATAAGTTTCAGGTGAAACAGGATAGAGAGTAGCATCATCTGGGCTGCAGTTGTATTCTTTCTTGATAATCTTCCAGTTCGGGTTTCACAGACCTTTGTTTACTGAGTCACAGTAGGTGCAGCTAACTGGATTACAACCATAAAATTGACTTTACAGGAGAAGAGATGGCTCTGGTTTTAGTTAAAAGTAGTCCTCGGGTTTAGAGAGACAGTAAAATCTGTAGACCTGTGCTGATGTTCCCCTAGGGAGTACATCAAACAGCTATATATATATGATGCTTTTTTTTCACCACTTAGACAACAGTCTCTTTGGTTTATCTTTCACTTAACTGAGGACATTTTCTTCAGGAATCAGACTTCCATAAGACCACTTAAATTTGAGATACTTGTTTTATGGACTTGCATACAGTGGGAGTAATCTGTAATGCATTCAGCATCTGATGGCACTCTGCTAGGTAAATCTCTATGTGAGAAACCAGAGCAAGCATTATCAAGTCCAAGAGTTTCAAAGCCTCAAGTCTATGACTACTTTTAGCACGCTCAGCAAGTGAAGCAGGTAAGGTAACTGTTACCATGAAAGTTTGAGGGCAGATGCCTTTGCTTATTTGCTGCTCTTCTTGAGGTCCTCAGGAAAAGGATAGCTTTCTGTTCAACTGTACAACCACAACATTTTGAGCAGAAGCTGGATCTATCCAGCTTGAAGGAGAGGTGCATCTCCTTCCTCTGTTGCAGAAAACCTTGGCACCTCAAAATTTTTCTGAGCTGTTTTAATTTTCTTTGATTCAAAGAAAGTACTACATTATCAGGACTGAGGCTGAAAAGATAAATAGGCAGCATTTGTTTGGCAGTTTAATTAGTAGATAGTGTTTGATGAACTATATTGAAGAGCATGAAAGTATAGAGTTTTAAAAATATAAAGTCTGATAATAGTTATTAACAATGATGGTGGGAGTCTGCAGTCTCTTATTTAGAGAGACTTATTCTTCCAAAGCAGGGAGCTAGGTAGAAGTTTCAGTGCTTGTTCTGTTTTTCATGTTGTTCCCTAAAGCACCCCTTGCTATTTAGGAAGCAGCATACAGGGTGCAGGAGTTTTTCATCTAACTCAGTGCATGGCCTTCACCATTAAATTTTGTGCAAATAAAGACAATGCTAGTGTGTGATTGCAGTTTTAAAGGGCAGTCTAAATTGTGTGCATTGTGAGTTGTCTTGGAGGACTTTGCTTAATTTAGCTGACATTACTTTTGCAAATGTTTTTTTGTAATCTTCTGTCCCCTTTACAGATCAAGGTAGTGAGAAACATGAAGGAGCAGGTACTTCTGGGATTACTGATCAGGAGAAGGAATTGTCCAGCAATGCATTACAAGCTTTTCTGGTAAGACAAAGCCAAACTCTGAGACTTCCAGTTTACTATGTAACTGCTACATGGATGCTTGTAATTATTTTTCCTGTTTCTTTAGCATGTTTGCAAATGTATTAATGAGGGGTTGTACCCAAAGCAGCACTAGTTGTGTTATAGCACATGCAGATTCTTGTCTACTGTGATGTGAGAAGACTGAAAGGCATACTCAAATGAAGTGTGCAAGAGCACATTGACTCCTAGTTCTCAAAAATTAGTAACCTTACTAGCTGTATAATGAGTTATTTAGATGAAGCAGGCTGCTCCTCTACATCAGTGTTGGAAATAGATAGTTCTCTCTCAAGAAATGATTGGTTTAAGATAAAAATGTTGGGTTAAAGGGTTGGGTTAAAGAAACTGCATGTTTGAAAAACAGCAACCAAACAGACCTCTTTTATTTCAGCATCTTGCTGTGTTCTTTCATGAGCTGCATTGTGTAGTGTTCTGTCACTTTACACTGAAGCATATTCTTCAACACATAACACCTAAAGGCAGTATTTACTACCTGGTTTCATTCATTGTAGTATTTGTGTGTGTGTCTTAAAAACCAGGGACCGAGTCTTCCAGTTTCCTTCTTTCTTTGTACTGTCTCTCAGTTTCACTTGGCGTAGCAAGTGGCAGTAAGCATAACTGCTTTTCCTTTCAGTTGTTGCGTCTCTGTCTCCACAATGCCTTGCATTCAGTTTTAGATGTCAGCTAGGTGAAGGGAAGAATTTAGACACTGTGTTTGTTTCGCTCACTACTTGTGTTTTATCTAGGATGTTGTTACACAAAGTGCCTGTATTTGATCTTAATACAGCTAATACTGCTCACTGCTGTGCGTGCTTTGTAGCTCAGTTACTGTTTTTCAATGACTTTTTGCTCATTGGCATTTGATTCTGACAATTGAAGGCATATAAGATGGTTGTCTATTTTCCACCTTGCCCACAGATCGACATGCAGGTCAATAGTTTTGATGTAATGATACTTTCATCTTTTGTTTTTGTAACTACTTGAAGGCTTCTTCAGGTACATAAACAACAAGCAGAAATAGAAGGAAAATATTCTCCCTCTGCTAAACAGGAGAGGTGAATTAGTCACCAACAACACTGAGAAGGTAGAGGTTTTCAGCACTTTTTTCACTGTATCTTTACCAGCACCATTGGGCCCCAGGCTTTGGGAATAAAAATCCAGATTGAGACAAAACCAGACCTACTGCCAGTGAAGGAAGAGTCAGTCTGTGAACTGTTACAGAAACCTGACCCCTATAAATAGATGGGCACATAGGGTATCCATCTGAGGGTGTTACAAGAGCTGGCTCACCTTGTTGCAAGGCTACTCTCTGTAGGTTTTGAAAAAAGAATAGAACGGTTTAGGTTGGAAGGGACCTCAGAGCTCATCCAGTTTCAACCCCCTGCCGTAGGCTGGCACACCTCCCACTAGAACAGGTTGCTTAAGACCCCATCCAACCTGGCCTTGAACACCTCCAGGGAGGGAGCAGCCACAGAGACTCCCTGGGCAACCTCTGCTAGTGTCTCACCACCCTCACGGCAAAGAACCCTTTCCTAACATCCAGTTTAAATCTCCCCTCTGCCAGTTCAAACCCATTCCCCCTTGTCCTGTCATTACAAGACCTTGTCAATAATCCCTAGTCAGCATTCCTAGAGCCCCCTTGAGATACTGGAAGGCCACTCCAAGGTCTCCTCAAAGCCTTCTCTTTTCTAGGCTGCACAGCCCCAGTGCTTGTCACCTGTCCTTATAGCAGAACTGTTGCAGCCCTCTGATCATCTTTGTGGCCCTCCTCTGGACTGGCTCCAACAGTTCCATGTCCTTTTTGTGTTGGGGGCTCCAGAACTGCCCCCAGGACTGCAGGTGGGGTGTGAGGAGAGCAGAGCCAAGGGGCAGAATCCCCTCCCTTGCCCTGCTGCCCACACTGCTCTTGCTGCAGCCCAGCACAGGGTTGGCTGTCTGGGCTGTGCGTGCACACTGCTGGCTCCAAGTCATGGAGATTGAGAGACATCTCTGAAAACAGCATGGAAGAAGGTTAATGTCACTCCCATGTACAAGAAGGGCTTCTCCTGTATAGTAGAGAGTGAAAGGTCATTTAAGATTAATATAGTTGAAAGAATCTAGAGTCCTCTTTTGTTTCTCGATGCCATTAAATTCCTCCTGCACAAGGACAGGAAAAATTCAAACTGAGAACAGAAAGAGATGAGCTGTTCTGAAGTCCTTGCCTGTTTCTGATGTCAAACAAAGGGATTTATTGATTACATCACACCTCAAAGGAGGATCATACTTTTGAAGCATGCCTTGATGATTTAATACTTCATTCAACAGCTGAAACTTGCAGAAACATTATTTAAACCTGTCCTAGGAAAGTAACACTCTCTTTTTCTAAGCTGTCTTGAGCTGACTTCTGCAGACTATATTGTAGCTCAAGCTTTCTCAAATGAAATGAAGAATGCACATGAAATCATTGCCTGGGACTTAAAAAAGCTACTTCAGCCACTCAGTGTATATGTGATGGGGAAAGATCATGAAAACTGAGGAAGTAAAGAACCTTGAAGCTCAAAGTAATATGATGAAATCAGAGTAACACTTTTCATGGATATATCTGTTTATAGTAGACTATTCCAACTGGCCTTCCTATGTAAAATTGCTGTTGAGGTTTGGATGTGACCTCAACTTTTAGGCTTCTCATGCATATTATTCTGCACAGATAGTGAAGCATGTGTGTACACCTGTAGTTCACTTCACTTGCTGTAGATAAAGGAAGTACTAGTTTGCTTTCTGAAGTTGCAGAGGATACTTTCATGAAACTCAGCAGCCTGGTAGTTTAAACTTTGTATCTTCTAATGCATATTTCTGGTTCTGTGCAATTTCCAGGCTGGAAACTACGATACTTGTTTACAACACCTAAATACCCTGCAAGACATAAACAAAGATGACTACAAAATAACTTTGAATACTGCTGTTGCAGAGTTCTGTAAAAGTAACCAGACCACAACAGACAATTTGAGACAAACTCTTAACCAGCTGAAGAACCAGGTAATACAAACATCTTGACATAGTACTTGAGTGCTCTTAGTGGTGGTGGTCATTCAGTGAAATAACAGTAAAACTTCAGTGCCTTGATCCCTGGATTTATAAAAGCAACAAGAGAGTAGCACTGATTACTCTTTAACTCTGAGTCTTATAGAATCAACCAGGTTGGAAGAGACCTCCAAGATCATCCAGTCCAACCTATCACCCAGCCCTATCCAATCAACCAGACCATGGCACTAAGTGCCTCATCCAGTCTTTTCTTGGACACCTCCAGGGACGGTGCCTCCACCACCTCCCTGGGCAGCCCATTCCAATGGGAAATCACTCTCTCTGTGAAGAACTTCTTCCTAATATCCAGCCGATACCTACCCTGGCACAACTTGAGACTGTGTCCCCTTGTTCTATTGCTGATTACCTGGGAGAAGAGGCCACCTGGCTACAGCCTCCCTTCAGGTAGTTGTAGACAGTAATAAGATCACCCCTGAGCCTCCTCTTCTCCAAGCTAAACAGGCCCAGCTCCCTCAGCCTCTCCTCATAGGATTTGTGCTCCAGGACATTGCTTTTATAGTTATGGGTTTAGTTATTGTTGAAATTGATTTGAAACTGAAACATTTCAGATTTTGTAACTGTAAGAAGACCTGCTGTACTCTTTCAGTAGAAAGTTCCTTAACCTTGTTGCAGGGGGGGATTTCTCTGTGCCTCCCTTGTTAGGGAGGTGAGAAATTAATTTGAGGTGATATTAATTTTTTTATAAATTATTTATTAATATTTAAAAACTTGTGCCACCCCCAACCACTGAATAATAAGTTCTAGTGCAAATTTATGAAAACAATTAGGATATGATATGTTTACAGAGATTTGATTATTAACTCGAAATATCAAATTATCAACAACTATAGACAGAGAGGGATTTCCCTTAGGCTTAATGCCTGCTTAGGAGCTATGCTGTTTGCCCAGCAGGGGCTGAAAGCTGTGTCTGCTCTAAGGCAGAGGTAACTTATATTACAAAGGAATTAAGGCTTATTTAAATGTGTTGCCCTTAATTAATAATCACCCTCTCAGGATTGTGTTCCAGCGTGTGCCCAGTGTGTCTGGGTCTTTGTGAGGCTGGAATCTTCCCGGCTTGCAGGGGAATGATGAGTGTTTCCAGTCTCTGGGGTAAACAGGATTTCTCTAACCTTTTCTCCTGGCATGAGGTGGTCTCTGCCTCTATGCTGCTGGTCTTCTGGATGCTGTGAGTCCAGGGATGGTCAGCTGGCAGGATTCCAGGTGCAGGAGAAAGATTAGTCCATGCAGCTTATGGCATGGTCTTCTCACAGCTAGCGGGCTGTGTTCGTGGATTTGCAGGCAATCTGGAAGGTCTGCTGCTCTGCTTCTCCAGGCTATAGCAGCAGGCATGCAATGTGCCAAGCTGCTGGGAGACTGAGCTCCGTGGATAATTCGAGATAGCTCTTGGCTTAGGGGCTGTCAGCTCCCCATATGTATCAGGTGCAGGTGTGAGAGTGCTCTGCTTCCAAAAGTACGCAGACAGCTTAACTGCGAGTCGAGGTCAATGCCAGAGGGCTGAGCCTCAGTGAGTATGCAAGTAAGTGAAGGGCCTTACAAGCAGGTCAGAGCTGCAATGTGGATCAGAGAGCTGAGTCTGAACAGCTAAGTCTGAACCTCTGAACACGTGGTGCTCCTTTGCACCCCTCTTTATAGACTGTGGGCCGAGATTCGTGGCCCTTTTGGCCATCTAAAGTGACCAATCAAGTTGGCAGTAAGCCAAACTTTACCTTAATAGGCAGGAGCTGTTTGCCTGGACCCTTCCCAATATGGGGATCACCTGGGCAGACCCCAGGGATACCCAGACTGGGGGTGTGTGTGTTACACAACCTGTTTACCACCATGGGTCCTGGCAGAAAAACATGTCCAGGCATAGGGAGGCCTCTGTTTTGGGGCTGCAGCCCCTCCACCACAAACCTGAAATAGCTTGTGGAATAATAAAAATGTGAAACTGTTACTTCTCAGTTGATGGCTTTCTATTTCATGGTAAATTCTTTTGCTGAATTTGTGAGGAACAAAAAAGCTTATTGCCTTAACTCATATTGATCTGTCTCCTTGTATGCGTTAATCTTTGATACTTAAAAGAATTCTGTGCTTTGAAAGTTTGATGCAATAAGTGGAGTTTTGTTTTTTTCAGGTTCACTCTGTTGTTGAAGAAATGGATGGTTTAGATGATGTTGAAAACAGTATGCTGTACTACAATCAGGCTGTTATTTTGTACCACCTACGTCAGTATACTGAAGCTATATCAGTTGGAGAGAAGCTGTACCAGTTTATAGAGCCTTTTGGTATGTATAGAATCATAGAAAGGTTTAGGTTGGAAGGGACCTCAGAGCTCATCCAGTTCCAACCTCCCACTTAAGACCTCATCCAACCTGGCCTTGAACACCTCCAGGGAGGGAGCAGCCACTGAGACTCCCTAGGCAACCTCTGCCAGTGTCTCACCACCCTCACTGCGAACAGCCCTTTCCTGACATCTACTTTGAATCTCTCCTCTGCCAGTTTAAACTCATTACTTCTCATCCTGTCATTCATTACAACACCTTGTCAGTAGTCCCTCCACAGCCTTCCTGTAGCCCCCTTGAGATACTGGAAGGTCTCCTGGAAGCCTTCTCATCTCCAGGCTGCAGAGCCCCAGCTCTTGTAGTCTGACCTCATAGCAGAGCTGCTGCAGCCCTCTGATCATCTTCATGGCCTCCTCTGGACTCTCTTCAACAGTTTTATGTCCTTGTGTTGGGGGCTCCAGAACTGCACCCAGGACTCCAGGGAGCAGAGTAGACAGAAACAGTAACTACAGAAATGCTATTCAGTCTTCCTCACTATCAGACAAATTATTTGTAATTTGCCCAGTATGGTTCTGAAAAAGGTAGGTGTCAGAATGAAGAATACAAGAATACATTTTATTTTTATCAGGGACAGCAGCTGAATTTGGTGGAAAGTATTACAGAGACATTTAGCATAGAAGTAGACTGAAATTGAGATACTTGGTAAAAGGAATTTATGTAAGTCATATCCACAACCTCTCTGGGCAGCCTGTGCCAGGGCTCTGGGACCCTTACAGTAAAGAAGTTCCCCATTGTGTTGAGCTGGAACCTCTTCTGCTGCAATTTATGCCCATTGCTCCTTGTCCTGTCCCAGGGAGCAAATGAACAGAGCCTGTCCCCCCCATCCTGGACAGCCCTCAGATACTTAGAAACATATCAAATCCCCTCTCAGTCTTCTTTTCTCCAGACTAAAAAGCCCCAGGTCCCTCAGCCTTTCCACCTAAGCCATGCCCTCCAGTCCCTTAATCATCCTCCTAGCCCTCTTCTAGACCCTCTCCAGCAGATCCCTGTCCCTCTTCAACTGGGGAGCCCAAAGCTGAAGGCAGTATTCAAGATGAGGTCTCAGCAGGCTAGAGTAGAGGGGGAGGAGAACCTCTGCTTAATACACTCCAGGATCCCATTGGCCTTCTTGGCCACCAGGGCACATTGCTGTGCCATGGGTAACTTGTTAGTCACCGGGGCCCCCAGGTCCCTCTCCACAGGGCTGCTCTCCAGCAGTCACCTCCCAGCCTGTACTGCTGTAGTTCATTATACCTCCCCAGATGCAAGACTCAGACCACCATGTTTATCTTTCAACTTCTCCCAGTTTTCAGGATGCCTCTCTGGGATTTACTCTGTGAAGTGCCAAGCAGACATATATTTGTATGGAATCCTTTCAGGTTCTGTGGGATTCTGTGTATGCATATGGCTCCATCTGTCTAAATGATGGATCCTTGGTGCTGATCTGCTTAGACCAGTTCTCAAAATCTGTAAACATGAAATGCATGTTAAGCTGTCTTTAATCTGTGCTTTTATGCTGAAGCCACTTGAATGAATTACCTTTTTTTTTTTTGGTGTAGATGTCTGCTGTTGTGCCTTGGGGGTTTTTAAATGTAAAAGGTGGATTTTTCTCATAATGTCATGTGGGTGCACTTTGTAGTTGATGCTTTTTCTTCAGTTGTGTTTGGAAAGCTTTGTATTACAGCTGTAAAATAATTGTTACTTGTTTGCTTTATATAGAAGAGAAATTTGCCCAGGCTGTGTGCTTCCTGCTTGTGGACCTATATCTGCTAACTTACCAAGCTGAGAAAGCCTTGCATCTGCTTGCTGTTCTGGAAAAAATGATTTCACAGGGCAACAATAACAGCAAGAATGGAAAAAATGAGGTAATCTTAAAATCATATAAATGCCACTAAGTCTCTACCAGAAGTATTCTTTAAGTCAACCCAAAATGATTCTTTTAAAATACTTTTGAGTTATAAATCAGTTAGATCACCTCTAACTTCAGACATCAATATATATGTTTTAGTAACCAAGTCAATTGTATATGGCAGCTGTTTATTCCCTCCTTTCCAATTTTTTTCTTAATCCCAGGGATCTAAGAAGTGTTTCTTAAGTCAGGGACTTAGAATGGCAAGACAGTTGTCTTCAGGATCAGATATACTTAGTTTTCCTTATTTGTATTGGCTTATGACTGTACGAGTCTCTTAAGTTTGAAAGGCAAGTCAGCATCAGAGAGGAATTGCAGTTGTGCAGCTTAGCTTGGAAAATCAAGCATCTTTTTGTACATACTCTCTGAAAGTATGAGGTGTACTTTCAAATGAAATCTTTTGTATGTGTCTTTTCGAAAAATCAATAGAATGAGTAGTGGCTTGGAAGTGCAAAGAGGACTCTTCAGGCTTTTCCTGGTGATGGAATGTCACACTTAAGATAAAACATTTTATCTTTAAGTATATAGTAATGCTACTGAAGAAAATATTAAAGAGAGAATCTAGAATGTACCTATCATCCTTCTGGGTAAGAGAATTCTTAAAATACCTCAACTGCAGAGCAACATAGCATAACATTAATGTTAATGTAGAATCCTGCTTTTCATGGGCTGGTGTGGTTGTTTATGGATTTTGATTGTTAAGTTAGTGTTTGGTGGGATGTGCATTTTTTTACTCTTAAATATTTTCCTTCTTCTCATGAGATTGATACAAATAGGTTATGAAAGAATCTGTAAACTGAATTTAGAAGTTGAGTAATAGTGACCTTTCCTTTTCTTTTTTTCTGTTTGTTTGACACACAGTCAGGTGGTAATACAAATAAAGATTCCTCAAATCAAAAAGCTGAAAGTGGAGCTTTAATAGAAGTTGCTAAATCTAAGATACATCAGGTAAGTGACTGCATATTACTTGTGCAAAGACATTAGTTCAAGTCGAAAGTGACTGCATATTACTTGTGCAAAGACACTAGTTCAAGTGGAAAGTGACTGCATATTACTTGTGCAAAGACATTAGTTCAAGTGGAAAGTGACTACAGTATTACTTGTGCAAAGACATTAGTTCAAGTGGAAAGTGACTACAGTATTACTTGTGCAAAGACATTAGTTCAAGTGGAAAGTGACTACAGTATTACTTGTGCAAAGACATTAGTTCAAGTGGAAAGTGACTACAGTATTACTTGTGCAAAGACCTTAGTTCAAGTTTTTCTTAAAAGACAGTGTCATCTGCTTCAAATCTAGTTCAACATGAATTGTGATACTGTCTCTGCTTGAATTTCATGTTGTAAAACAAAAGAATGAATTTATTCAGCTCTTTCTTTTTGTAAGATCCAAGAACAAGGTACAGAGCTTTTATTTAATAAATGAAATCTTTTGAACAGTATAAGGTGAGAGCCTATATACAGATGAAGTCA
Organism: Pogoniulus pusillus; assembly: GCF_015220805.1. NCBI lineage: Eukaryota > Metazoa > Chordata > Aves > Piciformes > Lybiidae > Pogoniulus > Pogoniulus pusillus. Next base: position 15,808,532 of record NC_087295.1, read on the forward strand.
CTGAAAGCATGCAAGAGGGAGATCAAGTCTGTTATGAATACAGCTGGGAATGTAAGTATTCTTAAGGTGGTTTTCTAATCCAGGTATATTCTCTATCTTAAAACTGAATTTGCTGACTTCTTGCAAAGAAAGGTCTTAGTGAAGGTGGATGTCTGAAATGATGCTTTATGTAGTAAGCCAAGTTTGTGATCTCTTTACTGCAAGTGTAGTTAATGAAGAATTTTCTTATTTGTGTGGTTTTCCATTGCTCAGAAAAGTGCATTTCATTGTTTATTGCCAAAAGAATAGTTTGACAGTACAGAATAAACAGATTCAATTTGCTTTATAATTTAAGCAGTACAAAATAAGATTTAGTTTACAATAAATGCTGCAGGTGTTGCAAATTCTAATGTCATTAGTCATTTAAAGCAGTTCATAGTTCAAAAAAATATTAATTCTGGGATACACAATGTTCTGGGGTTTGGGTTTTTTTTTGGTTGAAATTTTGGAGACTTACCTTTTGCTATAAAGCTTTTTTTTAATATGTGGGAGTTCTGAGCTCAGAATTGCATTCACTAACTGTGATTAAATTCTGTATGAACTGAGGAGCAGGGAATGGGAGGAGAGCATTTCCCTTTTTGTGCTAATCTTAGCAGCTGCCAGTCCTGCATCATGAGGTCTCTGGCAGGCCGGGAAGATCACAGCCCAGGAGGATGTTGTTAAAATCCACAGGGAAGGAAGTATGGGCAGGACTGTAGTAGAAGACAGGTTGCAGAAAGATCTTAAAAAACAGATCCTCTGCCTTAGCCATTGCCATGACAGAGTTCTGTAGAGTAATGCTGGGTTTTAAAGCAGTACCAAAGAATATAGATAGCTGTATAATTCAAAGGTGCTCCTTCTTCATAGGATTAGGATCTAAGCTCATGTATTCTTTTAAATGGCAGCAGAAGCAAGGTGTTTGTGGAATAATTTCATGCTAGCAGTAGAAATCATAAGAGATAATTGACTGTTGTTTTCTCCTTCACAGTCAGCTCCTTCTCTCTTTCTTAAGAGCAATTTTGAATATCTGAGGGGCAATTACCGTAAAGCAGTCAAACTTCTAAACAGCGCAAACATTGCTGAACATCCAGGCTTCATGAAAACAGGTAAACTAGAAACCCTTCACTCTGCAAGTGCTTACATTTGTCATGTAATAGGGCTACTCCTGACAGTAATGCTGAGTGTACTAACAATTAGTTAAGGGAGTAGACCCTGCCTGTCATGGGTTTACATGCTCAAATATGTTAACATCGTTCTTGTGCTCCTTCCCATAGCATTGTTCTGCTTTTCATCGAGTGTTCTAGGTAATGCAGCTGTTGTCTGTGAAACTGGATTTGTGAAGTTGTAAATGTGCTATTTGCAATGCTTATATGTGGGGTCTTTAAGACGTGGAACAAAAGGCAACGTAGATCTAGCAGTGAAATTTCAGACTGCACTTGGAGAGGAGTTGTAGCAGTTGTAATGATGGTTGTGGAGGAAATGCGTTTCATGGAGTGGAAGCTTGACTTCTGTCATATGCCATTTTAAGTTACTTTTATGTCTAGAACGTGTGTAGACATGCACAGAAGCAGAACTGCACATAAATGTGTGTAATTGTTATATACATAAAAGTTATGTGCTATAAATATATTTGCTACGTGTTGATACAGGCATTGTATATAATATTCTGTAAATACAGAGGTTTTAATTGGCTATTTTATAGCATGAGTTGAAAAATAAAGAGAGAAACCTGTATCTTGTGACAGTAGAGACTTTGGATTTAAATACTTCCACTGTAAAACTACTGAATGTCTTTATTACTGTGTTCAGTGCTTGCTTTGGGATAGCTGTCGTAAGACATTTTACAGCACAAGAAATTGTCTAGTAGATATTGGTGCATAGATTGCAGTTAGGTGATAAAAATCATGGAGTTGCCCCTCTTAGTACATTTTTCTTCTGTATTTACAGGTAAGAGTCTTAGAAAATATTCAAAATATTGGCTGTAATTCCTATTCTGGCATAGCTCCACCAGTTCTCTTGGAGCGGGCTGGAGCTCCACCAGTTCCCTTGGAAACATTTTGCACTAGTAGCACAGTAGAATGTTTGCTTGAGAGTCTTCTTAGTTTGGTTTATTTGGTTAATTTGTTAGTGGTGTTGTGCTTTTATTCTTTTTTTATCAGTGGCAACCGTGTAAAATGTCAGCAACCAGCAGAGAAATTGAAAGTTCAATTGATTTTCAGTCCTTTATTATTTAGAAGGAACTTGGTACAGTGTTACCTGAGCATGATAGGTTTAGGAAGGAGAGTGCATTTCCTGCTGGTTAGGTCAACATATTTGTTTATTTATAAGACCTTGATCTTGAGAAAAGCTTTGCAGGGGCCCTCGTGTGACTATTCATAATAGTAGCCAAATCTTAGCTATTCAAAATGACAGAAGTAGTTCTGTCATTTCTTAAATAGCAGTTTGCTTAATGCTAAAATCTCTCTAGCAGAGTATTGTTAATTGTACATAAATCTCTGTATTAATGTACAGTCTAAAGGATTGTTCTGGCAGGTATTAGTTTGACATCTTATTTTTTTCCAAGTTAATACAGTTTGTTAGTTTTGAGATTCAGGACTCTTGCCATGGAGCAGGGTTTTTAATAATAGATTCTTTGCAGTGGTCATGAAAACATTACACAAAGGAAAACACAGATCTAGAACTCTAGCAATAATATAACAAACATTAAACTATTAGAACTGGGAGAGAGGTTCTTGTGGTCGATTATACTGCTTGCCCACTACAGGAACTCAAGAAACTCCTTTCTGCTTAAGACAGAAGGCACTTGAGTTCACTTAGAATGGAATCATAGAATCAACCAGGTTGGAAGAGGCCTCCAAGATCATCCAGTCCAACCTAGCACCCAGCCCTGGCCAATCAACCAGACCATGGCACTAAGTGCCCCAGGCTTGGCTTCAGCACCTCCAGGGAGGGTGACACCTCCCTGGGCAGCCCATTCCAAAGCAAATCACTCTCTCTGTGAAGAGCTTCCTTCTGATATCCAGCCTAGACCTTCCCTGGCACATCTTGAGACTGTGTCCCCTTGTTCTGTTGCTGCTTGCTTGACAGAAGAGCCCAACCCCACCTGGCTACAACCTCCCTTCACGTAGTTGTAGACAGCAATGAGCTCTGCCCTGAGCCTCCTCTTCTGCAGGCTGCACACCCCCAGCTCCCTCAGCCTCTCCTCACAGGGCTGTGCTCCAGGCCTCTCACCAGCTTTGTTGCCCTTCTCTGGACACGTTCCAGTATCTCAACATCTCTCTTGAACTGAGGAGCCCAGTACTCAAAGTGTGGCCTGACCAGTGTCAAGTTCAGGGGCAGAATAGTCTCCCTTGTCCTGCTGGCCACACTGCCATTGTCTCTGCTGCCCACCTGGGCACTGCTGCCTCATCTTCAGCTCCTCTCTCCCAGCACCCCCAGCTCCCTCTCTGCCTGGCTGCTCTCAACCACTCTGTCCCCAGCCTGTAGCACTGCATGGGGTTGTTGTGGCCAAAGTGTAGAACCCTGCACTTGGCCTTGTTCAATCTCATCCCCTTGACCTCTGCCCACCCATCCAGCCTGTCTAGGTCCCTCTGCAGGCTCTCATACCCTCCAACAGCTCCACAGCTGCTCCTAGTACCCTCAATTTTTACAGAGTTTTGCAAAGAGGCTTTTGAATATTTACTCACAAAATATTATCTCCAGATTCCCAGGGCTAACTACAGTTTCCAGACAGTACCCAAACACTTGCAAGGAGTTCTGTTGCTGTCTTGATAGCCTTCTGAGTCTTCTGAGGCTCTAACAGGGTGCTGGGAGAGAGGCAGACGATGACTATCTCTGACCTGATCCTGGTTCCTCTTTGACTCCAGACTCTGCATGGAGGTTTGCAGAGGTGCAGGCAGGATGTGTTGCAGATGTGCAGGTGGGCACAGTGTCACACTGGCTGAGCAAGCCTGTCATGTGAAGGCACTTAATGCCTATTCCTGGTAAACTTAGGCAAGTTCCAGGTGTACAAATACAAAGTATCATGGTTTGGTATGATGTAGCAGGCAGAGCATGGCAGGATGCAACAGCAGAGAGCAATGAGGCAGGAGCATGTTGAGGCAGTGCATGTTGTGTTTTCCTGCTCATCTCTTTTTATCAAGGTAGCCCAAGACTAATGGTTATTTGGGCACAGATTAGCCAGTCAGAATGGCTGTTTGCCAAACCTGAGCACATTAGGTAAAGTCAGGATTTGCTTTTACCCTTTTTAGGGCAGAACATAAACAAGTGTATCAACATGTGCCTGTACCCTGTTTACAAGTTTGGAAGGGACATGGAGGAGACTGGAAGGCACCAGGCTTTTGTCTTCATTTCCTGCCCTTGCTTCCCCCAGCAACAGGAGAGAGGGAGAGCAGAAAACATGTCTGGACAAGCCACGACATATTTAGACCTATTTTAGCCTTCCATGACAAGGATATCAGGTCAAGTATTAAAAAATAATGTGTATTTTGTCTGTAATTATTACCTCAGAATGTTAAAATCAGATTTTTTTTTTAATTAAAAAAAGAAAAAGAGGCCTACAAGAAGACTGGAGAGGGACTGTTTGCAAAGGCCTGTGCTGATAGGGTGAGGGGCAGTGGTTTCAAACTAGAGAAGAGTAGATTCAGATTGGTAAAGAACTTGTTCCAAACGTCCATGAGGGTAATGGAATGCTGGAACAGGTTGCCCAAGAAGGTAGTTAAGGCTCCTTCCCTGGAGATACTCAAGGTGAGGCTCAGTAAGGCTCTGGGCAACCTGATCTAGTTGAAGATTTCCCTGCTTACTGGACTAGATGACCTTTGGAGGTTCCTCCCAATCCATTCTGTGATTTGAGAATTTCTCTTTTACAAGAGCCAGTTGTTAGAAAACTTGAAGTGATTGCACACTGAGTTCTCAGAAAACCTCTAGGTGAACTGCCTTCAATTTGCAGTCTGTCAAATTGACTTTATACCTGCCTCTCCTAGAGTATAGTGCACAAAGTCTGGCAGTCAGTAGCTGCCTATAGGTAGGCAATTTCAGATCAGCTGTCCAAGAGACACAGAATAGTATCCAGCAATGTAGATTATTAAAATGCTTGTGAAACAAGGAGGTGATGTGCATAATCCATGACCCACCTGTGTTTAACAGACTACCACCATCAGCCAACCCCTGGGAAGGTGGTGGGAGCATTTTATGTGCTCAGTGCAGTTGTTCAGTTTATGACAATGGTCTTCTGCTGTTCTTTCAGGTGAATGCTTACGGTGTATGTTCTGGAACAACCTTGGCTGCATTCATTTCGCAATGGGAAAGCACAACTTAGGAATTTTTTACTTTAAAAAAGCCTTGCAAGAAAATGATAATGCCTGTGCACAGCTAGGAACGGGCAGTGCAGATCCAGGTAAGACTTTCTAAGTGATGAAAACAGATAGTGGAAGACGGATGGGTGAGTTGAGACAATGGAGGGCAGAAGCTTTCGGTAGTTGGCAGCCACATTCCTGTTTCATCTCTTTGCAGATGACAGGATAAGGAGGGTGTGAATCCTCATTCAAATTTGATTTCAGAGTACAGTTGTTGTCACCAGAAGCAGGTGATAATGAAATATGTTCTTTTGTTGCTGTTTTCTTTGGCGTGGCATGGGACTGGGGCAATTACTTACCTCTATTTTATGGTCTTTTACCATCAGTCAGGGAGATACTACAAAGTAATTTCTGTGACCTATTATAAAATGACAGAATGTTAGAAGGAACCTCCAGAGATCAAGTCCACCCCCCTGCTAAAAGCAGGATCCCCTAGGGTAGTCTGCACAGGAAAGCACCCAGGTGTGTTTTGAAAGTCTCCAGAGAAAGGAGGCTTTCAAACCCCAGAGGCTGAGAGTAACAAAGATGTGTATTCTCACAAATGTAGGACTAATTATTATTATGTAACATTAGCTTGAGGGACCAGAAACATAAGTGGTTAGCATTTTGTGTATTTCAGCCTTTGTTAAAAATGCAATTTGTTTGTCTCTCCTATCAGCCTTCATGTGAAAGAAATTGATTTGCAGAAGGGGGCTAAGTCAGTCTCAATTCAAGAGAGATATTGAAGTGCTGGAAGGTGTCCAGAAAAGGGGGATGAAGCTGGGGAGGGGCCTGGAGCACAGCCCTGTGAGGAGAGGCTGAGGGAACTGGGGGTGCACAGCCTGGAGAAGAAGAGGCTCAGGGCAGACCTCATTGCTGTCTACAACTACCTGAAGGGAGGCTGTAGCCAGTTGGGGTTGGGCTCTTCTGCCAGGCAACCAGCAACAGAGCAAGGAGACACAGTCTCAAATTGTGCCAGGGGAGGTCTAGGCTGGATGTTAGGAGGAAGTTGTTGGCAGAGAGTGATTGGCATTGGAATGAGCTGCCCAGGGAGGTGGTGGAGTCGCCATCCCTGAAGGTGCTCAAGAAAAGACTTAGTGCCATGGACTAGTTGACTGGCTAGGGCTGGGTGCTAGGTTGGAACTGGCTGAGCTTGGAGGCCTTTTCAAACTGATTTGATTCTATTTGTGTGATGAATGGGGTCTTTGTTAGTTTTGACATGTTTTCCACAGTTTCTGTCCTCTTCCTAGAGTTAAGTTTTCTGCTCTCCTGAGTTATACATCCAATGTGGTGTTAATATTTTTCTGCAGGAAAAAAATTTTCAGGGAGACCCATGTGTACACTACTGACTAACAAACGATATGAGCTGCTCTACAATTGTGGAATTCAGCTCTTGCACATTGGGAGGCCCTTAGCTGCCTTTGAATGCTTGATTGAAGCAGTCCAGGTTTATCACTCAAACCCTCGTCTTTGGCTGAGAATAGCAGAATGCTGCATTGCTGCCAACAAAGGGGTAAGTCAATTTGAGAAGTCCTTATTTTGGCTGTAGTTATGATTTACATGTGACCACAGAGAGGAGGAGGTAGTACCTTTTGTTTTGGTTGTAGTTATGAATTACATGTGACCACAGAAAGGAGGAGGAGGTAATACATTTTGGTTGTAGTTATGAGTTACATGGGATCAGAGAGGAGGAGGTAGTACCTTTTGTTTTGGTTGTAGTTATGAATTACATGTGACCACACAGAGGAGAAGGTAATACCTTGAGTTGAACTGTGTGCTCTAACAGACTAGTGTTGCAGTACCTCCAGATGAATTATTTGTGTGTGTATGTGTGCTTTGTGTCTTTCAAAGTGTAAGGGATGATCTCAGACCCAATGTTTGCCTTTTTTAAGGCTATCCAAAAGATTGGCATGGGGTGAAACAAAAGCACCTAAATGGCTTTTTCAGCTTCTCTACAGTTACAAGCTGAAGTTAACATGTTTTTTGTTGGAGAGACTTGTTAAGCCTGATTTTGGTTTTGGTATTTTACCATCACACCACTTTGGCATTCCTGCTTGTTATGAGTCCTGAATGGGTTTGAAGATTAGATTTCTCCAGGCCATCTGATGATTTCCCATTGGAATGGGCTGCCCAGGGAGGTGGTGGAGGCACAGTCCCTGGAGGTCTTCAAGAAAAGACTGGATGAGACACTTAGTGCCATGGTCTGGTTGACTGGCTAGGGCTGGGGGATAGGTTGGACTGGATGATCTTGGACGTCTCTTCCAACCTGATTGATTCTATGATTCTGTTTACCTTACTTCATCTTGAGATAATTTTAGAAGGAATAATTAAGATATTGCTTGGAAAGAAATTGACATTATTCTCTAATGAGGCATCATTTTATAGCAGGGAGTAATATAGAACATATTCTGTAGTCAATGCTTTCTACTTAAAATGCAGATACTAACATGAAGTTTGACTTACTACTTGTTTTGTGATGCCTCAAGCTTTCCATGCTCATTTAATACTGGTTACAAAATCTCGAGGTGTATATACAGTTAACTATACATAAACCCATATATAACAATGTATTTAAAAGAAACAACAGTAACCAACAACCCAACAAGTAATTCTGTCTTTTTTTTGTCAATGAAACAATAAAACTTGCTCAAGATCTTTTTTCTATACTACTTTTCTGTGCTTGCAAGGATTTCTGTTCCTGAACTGCAGAAATAACAAGATGAAATTGGAATCAGTGATGAATAGGTGATAGGTTGGACTACATGATCTTGGAAGTCTCTTCCAACCTGGTTGATTCTGTTCTATGGTTGGGTTTTTTTGTGGGTGGTTGTGGAAGTTTGATACTCACTTCAATGCTTGACACACAGGGACAACATTGATGACTTCTGTTGCTGATACTCTGAAAAATTTTTGACTGAAGTATCTTGGATGTTTATGTTTAGACTCCCGGGATTGCATGACTGCTTCTGAAATGATGAGGTTCTGTCTTAAATATTAGCTGGAGTAGTAGTAGAAAACATACCTCTATTCAGCAGAGATCCTTTGTCTCTACTTTAAGGCTAGATACTACTATGTTAAAGGTATGGCTGAAAGTATGTTGCTGTTGTTTTAGCAAACAGTAAGGCTAGAGTTTTTCATATTTTAATTAATGTGATTAATGAATGAGGCTGGTCAATAATGTTGTTTAAAAATAAGATACAGCACCATGTCCTAGAAGTCTATTGGACTCTTGTAAGGGCTACTAGAAGTATTTGGTGAAAGAGAAGCTTCCTGCCTGACATGTTCCTAATGAATTGTTTACAGTTTTCTTGATGTACAAGTAATATAAACTCCTTAAAATACTTCCCCCCCCCCCCCCTTTTTTTAATTCTATCTGTTGTAAATACACTATCCAATTTCAGCTACAGCTTCATTTTATAGGACAAAAGCACATTTTGATGTGCTCTTCATGCACTTTAATTTCCATTGAAATCTTTGCTCATTCACCCCAAACTCATCTAGAGTTTCATTATTTCCTCACTCGGTTGCTACTAGAAGTTGAGAAGGGCAAGACAGTAGTGTGGCTAGCTGGGGACTCTGAGATCAGCCTTCTCCATCCTGAAGCTGCTGTGATCTCAGTCTTTGGGGAACTGAGTTCCTAACTGCTGAGACTTGTCACTCCTCTGCTGGCAAATTTGTAGAACCCTGCTGACAGCAGACATCGTAGTGCACGTCCTCTTGGGCATCTTAGTTTCATCCTGTTGATCCATGTCTGTTTAGGATAAGCTACAATTCAGAGGAACAGGGACAGGATCGTTCCTCCTTAGAAGAGAAAACTGCACCAAAATATTAGGAGATACTGTCCTTGATTCCCTGTTTAGCTGTGGTTCACCCTTTGGGTGTGTGGGCAGGATGATGTAATCCATAATTACATGATGCTGCACAATTCTTTCCGCAGTGTGCCCGTTTCACTCGCTGCATGCATGTGTGCTATTAATTGAACTAATGGCTACATTCACTCTTTTGGCTCCTGAATTTTCTCTTTCCTCAGTTTGGGCAGCTTCTTTTTGCTGCACACTATCTGTATCTTTACAAATGAAGAATTCCTGAGTTTTCCTCTGGCTATTTTGATAATAAATTTCAGACAGATAAACCTCATCTAGAAAGCTGTGTATGTATCACCTAGTGCTGCTATCACCATTTCACAAGCATGGCACTGGCAGTTCAAGAATGCTGCACTGACTGTGATTGTGAATGTACTAGCTGCAGTCAGATCTGAGTTCTGTAAAGCACAGCCAGCACAGGAAGAACAGCTTGCTTCGTGCTCTTCTTGCACTTCTCCATCTGAATCAGCTGAAGCTGCTGCTGAAGGAATGTAGTATTCTAGAGATGAAATATAGCTGGAAGGTGTTTCCCTTTCTGTCTCTTTTTCTGAAGTATGTGCTTCACATCCAGACTCATTGTAGGTGTATTTGTTGTTTGGGTTTTGGATGTTTGCTGTGGCTTTAGGGGCCTTTTTGAATTTAGCAGTAAATGCCATTGTCAGTGGTCTTCACAGTATATTCTGATAAATTTTCTTAGAACTTCACAGCTATTTAAGATAGATTTAGGATAAGTCTTCTTAAAACCGTGACTCTATCCACTGACTTCACTTACCAACGACTTCACTTACCAACAAAGTTGTTAAGATAGCTCATGGTAAAACAAACTTCAGTAAAGAGGATGTGAAGATAGTTCTTGAGACTGACAGTTAGGGTAGTTTAAGTTCATTTGATCTCCAGAATGAAGCTTTGCATGTGCCGTGGTTCAGCTTCATACTCGCCATGGAACAGCTGCAGAGCAGCGTTTGGAATGCGGTGTGAGCAGGGAGAGAAGGTGGCAATTCTGAATGTTATTTGGCTCATCGTTTGTTTTCTTTTTAGATTTCCTAGCAGTTCTTTTAATGTGATTTGGTTCATTGTTCTTTTGCTTTCAAAACAGAGGAAAAACTAGGTCAGTAGGCTATCAGACAGGCTGTCAGAACTAATCTGTGATTGCCCTGTGCGTGATGAAATCCCTCTGCGACACAAAGACAATAGAAGGTGCCTGATCTTTTGTGGTGCTTTCTATGGGTACAGTTTTAAATCTTAAGTTGTCATTCTTATATTTTAGCAGAGTTTCTTACAGCTTTCACTTACTTTCTCAAGCCACGAAGTTTTAATCTTTTTTGTGTCATTCCCTTTTAGACATCAGAACAAGAGACTAAAGGTCTTCCCAGTAAAAAGGGAATCGTGCAATCTATAGTAGGACAAGGCTACCACCGTAAGATAGTCCTAGCATCCCAGTCAATACAGAATGCTGTTTATAAGTAAGTATGTCTTCCATGGGCTCTTCACTTCATCATAGCCTTAAGGGTATGTGGCTGTTTATCAGGAGTTTCTAAAACTGTAATGGAATGAATGTTCATTTTGAAATGATTCGTTTGGTAAAGAGAGGCATGAGGAGTCTTAGTGCAACACTGGATGGCCAGCAGAGGGCGGAGCTGTGTGTTCATTTAAGAAGCTTAAAATGGATTTCTCTGGGATGTGTGTTTCTAAAGCTGTCCTCCTTTTCTCACTTAAGAAAATACATATTTCCAGTAGGCCACTTAAGAAAGCAGCAGGGAGCATCTAGTTGCTTTGTCAAAAGTTCAGGAAATGAAGCAAAGCAAAATAGCTTCTTGTAATTATGGACTTGGATCTGCACACTGTATTTGGGTATCATGATGTGATTTCATATATGGAGTAAGGAAGATACAGAAGTCTTCATAAATTAAGTGTGTTTTGTTTAAAACATTTTTTAACTTCTTTATCCTAAAGCTGTCTCTGCATTCAGATCTTTCTGGAGCTTTGCTTTTAATTTAGTAATGTTGCTACTCACTGGCTAACTTCTGTGTCTCTTTAAGTGATGGACAGTCCTCAGCAATCCCTGTAGCCAGTATGGAATTTGCAGCAATTTGTCTAAGAAATGCCTTGCTGCTACTGCCAGAAGATCAGCAGGAGCCAAAGCAAGAAAATGGATCTAAAACTAGTAATCAGCTGGGGGGAAATACAGAAAACAGTGAAAGCAGTGAAGCATGCAGGTAATGAGAATTGCACATAAACCTTTCTTTTTGTCCAAAGTAAGTCTGAGCTGACAGTCCTGTTTGGTTTGGCTGGCAGAAAAGAGACTGCATTTGTAAATTCCCTTAGCAATGTTGAGATATCAAGGAAACTGTCTAGCTGCTCATTGCCTTAGTTCCTGGTGTGCTAACTTAAGAGTAAATACTGAGTTGGTTCCTACCACTCCTCACAGTTTCAATAAATTAGACAGCAAACTCCTTTTATTCACTGGCCAACTTCATTTCTGGGCTGCAAGTACTGTGCTTTCCCATACACTCCTGCAGTGCATATTGGTGTTTCTCTAATTGTGGCTGAAGGTCTCCTCTGTTGTGTTGATTTTGTGTGTGTGTGCACCTGCCCTGTGCTTGATTCAATATATAAATGCCCAGTATCTCAGAAGGAAACACCTCCCTGCAATCAGACTTGTCAGTCCTTGGCCCTGGCATGCCCTGTTGCATTTGGTTGGGACTAGACATGGGAAGCTAGATTTAGACAATAAATATGACAGCAGCACTGAATTTCTGTTTCACAAAAACGTTTAATAATTTCTTTCCTTGAAGCTGCAGGAAAAGTAACTTGTAGAAAATGCATGTCAAGTGTGGTTTAGGTGTTTTAGTGTTGTATTGGGCCTCATGTGCCCTGAACTTACTTTTGAAGAGTGCCTTTCATTAGCATAGCCTGCACTTTCATTAATGACCATTTTGAGAAGGGAAGAGTAACTCATCTGGGAGAAGTGGATACGCTGCAACTTGAACTGCTTAGAGAGCAGTGAAAAAAACACAGCATCTTTGTCAGAGCCAAGTACAGATTCATTTTAAGAAGATCCATTTGTTTACTGCATATATGCTGGGTTGCATGCACACAAGGTACATCCCCATGTATTCTGAGGTTGCTTGGGGTTAGACAAGGGCTGGGAGTTATGGGCTGCTGCTGTTACAACAATATTTTGAAGCTTTCCCCAACCTTGTGTGAAAGTTGTGTGGGTTTTTTAAATTGTTTTTTCTTAGTGAGGTTGGAGGTTGTGAATTAACTTCCTCTGGCAAGCTGTATGCTGCCCATTGCAATGAGGCTTCAGTGGTTTCAATGAGACTTCAACTTTAAGCTTATGGGGGCCTCTAAGAGGGAGTGATGAAAACAAAGTGGATGCCCTTACTCAGGCAAGACTTTCATGTTTTTTTGAGGTGGTGTGTGTTTGGTTTTGTAGGAGTGAGGAAAGGAAAACATTCCTTGTACATAAAGATTGTAGTTACTATCTTCTTTCAAAACCAGATGCTTCTTCAACTTAAAAAACCCAACTTCCTCATATCTCCCACTGGTTGTTGCCATGTTCAAAATGTCCAGCAATAAAGAAGTTTGGTTTTGAATGTGTGTCACGTTCTGAAGGGTTCTCTAAGGATTTGTTCCTTCTGACAAGGAACCCTCTGAGAGAGAACAGTAAAACATGCAAGACATTTGAAGCAAATCACTCTAATTGAACAGGATGGTTTTGAAGCAAATCCCACTAATCGAGCAGGCTGACTCTGAGGCAGATTCTTCTCTTACAAGAAAACACTGAATACATGCAGTGGTTAAGGGTATTTTTTTAATCTAATTTTTGGTAGAGGCATGAAGTACACACACTACAGGAGTGCTGAGTACAGATTCCCCTGGAATCTGTGGCTCCCTGTTTTAAAGGTCTCTCAGAGTTATCTTACCTGCTTCTTGTAAACAGATGCAAAACGACATCAGTGAAAAAGTTAGGGGGACTTGGTTGCTCTCCCCACAAAAAAAAATTGCAAAGCTTCACAGTCTCAAAATTGGAAAGTTTTTAAGATTATTTTTAAAAGGCATTTTGAAATAATAAAAATGAAGGTAGCCAGAAGAGGAGGCTCAGGGGTGACCTCACTGCTGTCTATAACTGCAGCAGTGAGTAGCCAGGTGGGGTTCAGTTTCTTCTCCCAGGCAAGCATCAACAGAACAAGGGGACACAGTCTCAAGTTGTGCCAGGGGAGGTCTGGGCTGGATATTAGGAGGCAGTTCCTGGCAGAGAGAGTGATTGGCATTGGAATGGGCTGCCCAGGGAGGTGGTGGAGTTGCTGTCCCAGGAGATACTGAAGAAAGCCTGGATGAGACACTTAGTGCCATGTTGAGTGGCTAGGGCTGGGTGCTAGGTTGGACTGGATGAGCTTGGAGGTCTCTTCCAACCTGCTTGATTCTATGATTCTAAGTGTAAAGAAAACTGTAGCACTTTGTTGATTATCTTTCTAGAATATTTATGTATTTATTTTTTAAGATGTCTAAAGAGAGAATTAGTTTACTGCTTTTCTTACAGGCTAAAAGAGAGGACACAAATGTCTTTCTCCAGTTCAAATTCTTGTCTTATGCCAAACTTCAAACTCAGCTTGAGGCTATGGAGAATGGTGTGGATTGTTTGGACTGTCAGTCAAATCTTTTCCATCACATGTCCCTCTTCTTCCTTCTCAAATGGAACAATTAGGAGGCATGTGCCTCAGTTTTTGTACAGCTTAATTTCTCTGTCTTTTAGGCTACAGATTTTTTGCTGCCCTTTTACATGGAGTGAATGAACAGAAATGCTTATTAGACTGAGATTTTAAAAAGTAGCTCTTCATAGTCACTATCATTAATACACTCTTTTCATTCCAGCAATAAAGGTCATGAAGGAGATAAATTCATTGCAGCTCCACCTTCTTCACCTTTGAAGAAACAGGAATTAGAAAATTTAAGGCAAGTATATAATCTAAAATATTCACCACTAAATGACTGTGCTGTGATTGTGGAGTCATTGCTGAGCTTTTTGTTTAGGCACTTGAAACACTGAACTGTAATTGTTAATCTGAGGATTTTTTTCCAAGTGCATCTGCTTTCTTTGTGCTGAACTTTGAGTCCAAACAAATAGAAGCCATCCAGAATTCCAACTCAGAAACAGATCAGTCTGTCTGATTCCCCTGTGATAATTTGGCATTGCAAAGAAATCAAGTCCTATAAACAACAGAACCAAACCCTGGCAATAGTTGTGATTGATGGATGGAGTCGAGGTTACTCTGCTTTGCTTCTGCCTTTACTCTGCTGTTGTCAGAACCCACCTGGAGTACTGTGTGCAGGTCTGGAGCCCCTAACACAAGAAGGACATGGAACTGTTAGAACAAGTCCAGAGAAGGCCACACAGATGCTCAGAGGACTGCAAGAGCTGGGGCTCTGCAGCCTGGAGAAGAGAAGGCTTCAGGGAGACCTTAGAGTGGCCTTCCAATATCTGAAGGGGGCTACAGGAGGGCTGGGAAGGGACCTACTGACAAGGTCTTGTAACAACAGGACAAGGAGGAATAGGTTTGAACTGGCAGAGGGGAGATTCAAAGTAGATGTTAGGAAAGGGTTGTTTGCAGTGAGGGTGGTGAGACACTGGCACAGGTTGCCCAGGGAGGTTGTGGCTGCTCCCTGCCTGGAGGTGTTCGAGGCCAGGCTGGATGAGTCCTTGAGTGACCTGTTCTAGTGGGAGGTGTCCCTGCCTATGGCAGGGGGTTGGAACTGGATGGTCCTTGAGGTCCCTTCCAACCTAAACCGTTGTGTGAATCACTGAGGAGCCATTACTGAGACCCTGGTTCCTCTATTCCGAAGCACTACAGGAGTACATCTCTCGGAGCAGAAAGCGGCAGATTAAAACAGTGATGTGGGTGGCAGTGGGGTGAGGGTTTCCCTCCTGATGGTTGAAAATGTGGTTGACACAGGAAAGAACTGTGTGGTGCCACCTTGTGGTTTCTGTCTTCTGCTTAATACCTCATCTTTTATTTCATGATCAGATGTTGTTATATATTGGCAAAACCTGACAACATGTCAGGAAAAACTTAACATTGTAGCAAGAGTTGCACTGCTTCTGGGCAAGACCATTGTGTTAGGGAAGGAGAAGTAGGCATTTTTTTTCTGCAGTACTTGCTTTGGAGGTTAAATCCAGAGCATTGGAGTGAAAGGCATAGACCTGTTGGAGCAGGTCCAGAAAAGGGTCACAGAAATGATATGGGGATCGGTCTCTTCTGCCAGGCAAGCAGCAACAGTCTCAAGTTAGGCTGGGGCACTTAGTGCCATGGTCTGGTTGATTGGCCAGGGCTGGGTGCTAGGCTGGGCTGGCTGAGCTTGGAGGTCTCTTCCAACGTGCTTGATTCTGTGATTTTATGATCAGGGTGTTGGAACACCCCTGCTGTGAGGACAAGCTGAGAGAGTTGGGGTTGTTCAGCCTGGAGAAGACAGGGCTGTGAAGAGACCTAACTGCAGCCTTCCAATACTTAAAAGGGGCCTATAAGACAATCGGGGCCAGGCTTTTCAGCAGGGCCTGTTGTGACAGGACCACTGAAAGAGGGGAGATTTGGAGAGCCTATAAAGGAAGAAATTCATTATGCTGAGAGTGGTGAAACACTGGCCCAGGTTGCCCAGAGAGGTGGTAAAATATCTGGATCAGGTTGGATGTAGCTCTGATCATCCTGCTATAGTTGAAGATGTCCCTGTTTATTGCAGGAGGGTTGGACTAGGTGACCTTCCAAGGTCCCTTCCAACCCAACCTGTTCTGTGACCCTTTGATTCTGCTAAAACTTAAATTTCTGCAGAGAGCTGTATAAAGCAAAGTACATTGCAGCTAAATGTATCTTCCTGCAGTCTGCTGAGTAAGGACTTCAGTAAGAAAATGAAATTTTGTCTAGTCAGGGAAAATCAAGAAATAAAAATCCAAAATGTTGTGAAGGATTGCCCTGAGGTGTCTCTAATTCAGCTTTTCTGCTGAGAAACCTCTTGAAAACTCTCTATATTGGGAAAAAAACCCAAACATTGCTTCTAGAACTGAAATGGACAACATAAATGCTTTTTGTGTAATTTTCATAGACTCACAGAATTTCAGGGGCTGGAAGGGACCTCAAAAGATTATCTGGTCAAGCTCCCCTGCCAGAACAGGATCACATAGAACAGATCACTCTGGAATGCATTCAGACAGGTCTTGAATATCTCCAGAGAGGGAGACTCCACAACCTCCTTGGGCAGCCTGTGCCAGTGCTCTGTCACCTTCACAGTGAAAAAAAATCTTCCTTAGGCTCATGTGGAACCTCCTATGCCTCATTGCCCCCTTCCACCCATTGCCCCTTGTCCTGTCACTGGGCATCTCCCAGCAGAGCCTGGCTCCATTTTCATAGAATCAACCAGGAAGGGACTCAAGGAGATCATTGAGTCCAAACCCCCTGCCAGAGCAGGAACACATAATCTAGCACGAATCACAGAGGAAAGCATCCAGACAGGCCTTGAAAGTCTCCAGAGAAGGAGACTCCACAACCTCTCTGGGCAGCCTGTGCCAGTGCTCTGTGACCCTTAAAGAAGTTGCCCCTTGTGTTGAGCTGGAATCTCCTGTGCTGCAACTTAGACCCATTGCTCCTTGTCCTTTCACAGGGAGCAGTGAGCAGAGCCTGCTCCTGACCAGTCCTCAGATATAAACATTGATCAAATTCCCTCTCAGTCTTCTCTTCTGCAGACTAAACAGCCCCAGGTCACTCAGCCTCTCCTCATCAGGCAGTGCTCCAGTCCCCTCATCATCCTTATAGCCCTCCAGTGGGCCCTCTCCAACACATCCTTGTCCCTCTTCAACTGGGGAGCCCAAAACTGAAGGCAGTACTCAAGGTGAGGTCTCACCGGGGCAGGAGAACCTCCCTTGATCTGCTGGACACACTCTGCTTAATGCACCCCAGGATCCCATTTGCCTTCTTGGCCACCAGGGCACATTGCTGTGCCATGGATGCTCTCCCCCAGCACCCCCAGGTCCCTCTCCCCAGGGCTGCTCTCCAGCAGTCACCTCTCAGCCTGTCCTGCTGCAGTTTATTATTCCTCCCCAGGTGCAGGACTCTGCACTTGTCCTTGTTGAACCTCATTTGGTTCCTCTGTGCCCAGCTCTGTCTGTCCAGGTCTCACTGCCTGCAGCTGTTTCAGCCAAGCCTCCCAGTTTGGTGTCCTCAGCAAACTTGCTGAGCAGTCTGTGTCTGTCTGTGCCCTCATTAGTGTCTTTGTTGAAGATGTTGAACAGCACTGGGCCCAGCACTGGTTACAGCATAGCCTAGTAGAGCATATGATGTCCTAGGAGCATCAGTGCCATTGCTAGGAACTTGACAAACAATACTGTAATACCACTGCCCACCAATATACCTTGTCCCTTTCCACACCTACCCAGTTTTGCCTCATTTGTTCCTTTAAGGTTGCAGTGGTGTGTTTGGCCCTGTCACAATACTGGAAGCTTGCAGTGATTGTCTCCTATAGCCGTTTGACTCCTTCCTCTCTCAGCCACTGCGTGGCTCTCCCTCATCTCCCCTTTGCTGGTGCTGAGCTTCCCATCGAGTAAGCACCATCTGCATTTTGTACTTCTTAGTATTTGGGATTGTTTTATCTGTGTTGAAACGTTACAAGTAGATAGCTTATATCCACTGTTGTGCTTGCTTAGCTATTTGAAAAGATTTCATATGAGTGATATTCTCCACGTGGTTGAGAAGTGCTGTTTTTGGCTGCTTCCTAGTGAGTTCGGAGGGATCAGATTTGCTCTGGCTCACGCTTTGCCCAAGAAATAAGCCAACTGCGCATCCAACTTGGCTTCTGGAAACTTGCAGTCAGTGTGGGCTGACAAATCTTGTTGCCTAGACCTGCACAAGAGGCTGTTTGACGTAATCTGGCAGTTTAAAAAAACATTCCTCTTTGTCCTAGAGCAAAGGCAGTTTTATTTAGGGCATGTGGAGGCTCACTGATGCTGGAAGTCTGCCGTGCTCAAAGGCGACCTGTGGAGTTTTGTCAGAATCCTGACTGGGGTGAAAAACTAGTTTGTCTTTTCCCTTGTGGTGCAATTCTTCTGCTCTGGTTAGCTGTCAGCTCTCCTGAGTGTTTGGTTCAGCCAGCTCAACAATGGATCCAATTGCACAAGTACTACTGCAGGGAAGAAAACTTGAATCCTTTCCTTCTCTTTACGTGGCTCTTGCTGAAATGTTGCCAGCTCTCTTACATGGCTTAAACAATGAGGAGTCCTTAGAGCAGAAGAGGTGGTTTCAGTTTTGCTGTACTTACCTGTTGTGTGGTTGCAATGTGGACTGTGTTTGAATTTGCTCTTTCAGAAATAAAAGTAGGCTTTAAAAATGGATGGGAAATAAAAGACATATGTTGATGTGAAGGGCGGTAGCAGGCAGCTCTGGAGGCCTGGACTTAAGAGTATTTAGCTGGTGATGCTTAGTATCTGCTGATTTAAAAGCTGTTTCCCTGAAGCAGAGATGAAATGAGGCTAGTGAGGAGCAGGCTGTTATTAGAGGCTTCTTTTCCCCTCCCCCTCCACAGTCACAACCTTTCAGAAGTACTGTAGGTTTGGGACTCGAGCTGGGGAAGCTTTCCTCTCTCAGGCTTTTGTGCGTGTTCAGATTTGATGTGACATCTGGGCACAGTGGAGAGGAAGTGGGGGTAGGGAGAAACACTGGAGAAGTTTCTTATCCTGCTTGTGCATAATTAAGGAGCATGCCTCCTGGGAAAGGGGAATAAAGGCACCCCAGGCCCTGCCACGAATTACATGACTTACTGCTGGACTGAAAGTGGGCTTGACAGTTGCCAGAAGGCTGACACGGTAATAGCCCACCTACTGGCGGGTGAGTCGAGGGTTCTCTTCCCCTTGCTCCCAACATGAGACCTCACTAAGAGGATCTGCTCTTCCTCCCTGGAGAAGGGCTGAGTCTGTGCTCCCAGCAAGGGATTGCTGGCAGAGGCTTATGCTCAGAGGACAAGGCAGCCTGCACTGATTGGGGTATCAGACAGTGGAAAATACTCCCGAGTGCTGTGTCTGGGGAGGTGGAGGTGAGTTGTTATAAAGTGTTAAGCTTGGCCTGATGATGGCATCCTGACATGGGGTTATTGTTTGAAGATGGAAAATAGAAATAGTACAGATTTCACCACAGGAACTGTCAGGGATTTTGTCACTTTGGAAAGAGAAGAAAGTCTGTGACAGCAACAAAATGCCACAGATCAATCAAGGATCTTGGCGGTGTGCTACAGCTGTCAGTTCAACACCAAACTGGAAACACAGAATTCTCCAGTATTTATCTCCCTGTGGGCAAACATTGTACACACAGGAGTGAAATATGTTGCAACTTAATTGGTTGCTGCTATGTGGCCTTACAGAAATCTACAAATCTGCTACCCTTTGCTGCAGCAGAAGGCGAGGGCAGGGAAATACAAGTGAGGGTTCAAGGCAAAACCAATTAAAAAGGTGACAAAGGGAACTATGAGAAAAATGACATGTGGTGAAGGCCATCTTTTTATTGATCTGTTATTCAGCATCAAAATTGCAAGGTCTACCTGAAGGGAGGCTGTAGCCAGGTGGGTTGGGCTCTTCTGCCAGGCAACTAGCAACAGAACAAGGGGACACAGTCTCAAGCTGTGCCAGGGCAGGTCTAGGCTGGATGTGAGGAGGAAGTTGTTGGCAGAGAGAGTGATTGGCACTGGAATGGGCTGCCCAGGGAGGTGGTGGAGTCGCTGTTCCTGGAGATATTGGAGAAAAGCCTGGCTGGGGCACTTAAGTGCCATGGTCTGGTTGATTGGCTAGGGCTGGGTGCTAGGTTGAATTGGATGAGCTTGGAGGTCTCTTCCAACCTGGCTGATTCTGTGCTCTTACTGAGCACACTGTGGTTGTTCTTGGTTTATACTGGTAGAACACAATGTATATATCTCCTAATTCAAAGAATGTGATTGAGGCCATAGATAAGGAAACAGTACCTCTGATTTCATTGTTGAAAGTATGGTTTATTTCCTTAGCACTTAACCAGAATTAAATATAACAGCTTGTGCTAGTTTGAGGCTAACTGGAAGATTTTAGTGAGAAGAATTAGATTATAGTCTGTGAAAAGGAAACAGTGCTGATGTCTGCTTCACTCATAGGCTTGCTGAGATGTATGAAAACAAGAACATAAACATAGATAGGACACAGTGTATCTCTGTCGCTGCTGGTGCCTGTACTTTTCTCCCTGGCTTGCTTCTGTGTAACTAATCCTTCTTCTTTCTAACTCCCCTTGCTGATCTTCCAACCTCCCCTTGCACATAAGGCAAACTCTGGGATAAGGTAGAGGGGTGGAAAGGAGGTGGAAAGGTGGTTGGGAGCCCCTCCCTGAGGACGCTGGTATCTGGGAGGGCTGCTGTGTTTTTGTGTTACCTTTACCTTGCCTATTTCTGTCTGTAGCTGTAACTGTTGTAACTCTCTGCTAGTGTATTGTACAGCTCAGCTGTGAATATAAAGCTTCATTCCTTAACTTTCCAGCTTGGCTGAGTCTAGTCTGGGGGTGTGTGGGGGGCGGGGAACCATCAGACAGCTGCGTTTGGAGTTGCACACACTGACTTTCTCCTCATCACTTTTTCTCCTTTCCCCTCTAGGTGCTCCATACTCGCCTGCAGTGCTTACGTGGCTCTGGCTTTGGGTGATAACCTGATGGCATTGAATCACGCAGATAAGCTTCTTCAGCAACCAAAGCTCTCAGGCTCTCTGAAGTAAGTCTCATGTGGTAGCTTCCTCTTTCTCAGCCCTGCTTTTAGATGGAGTTATGAGCTGAGGCTTCCAGTGTGTATAGGGTTAACACTCCTGGGGGAGTGACCCTGAACCTGACCCTAGGGGTCTTGGCCCCTCCCCAGGGGTGGGCCACACTCCAGGTGATGGTTAGCCCACTCCCCCCACTTCCTGCAGTATAAAAGAGACAGGACCTCCCTGTCTCTTCTCTCTTTCTCTCTTCCTGCGTTCACTCATGACCACACACCCATACTGCATACCAGCACACCACGTGGCAGCCACGAGGCAGAGACACCATCACACTACTCGGGTTGTATCCATCCCTGTTTGTATTTTGCTGTTTTCCCTTCCTTATCCTTTGTAAACTCCCCTACCTCCAATACCCTTTTCTAAGTTATTGTTAAACTTTTCCTTTTTAACTTCCAAATCGAGTGAGATTGATTTATTTGGGTGTCCCTACCTTTATCTCTCTCCCTGTCTTTTGGGGAAAGGAGGGGGAAGAGGGGAGGGCACTCTATAAATTCTATAAATTGTCATTGGGTCTACCAAATTTATAAGAGTCTCTGGGAACTTGCATTTGAACCCAAGACACAGTGGCTGCTTGACAATTAGGTATTTGGGGCTGGCTGGGGTTCTTGTCCAAGCCCAGACTAAATGTTGCTCATTGACATGCAGGAATGTGCGTCCCTCACGCGGGCTGTCTTGCGGCTTTTGTTGCTATTCGTTAATCTCCTGCTATGGGGTCCCAGTGGGTAGCAGGACCCTCACGTTTCTGTCCTGACTCACTCTGGGGCTGCACGTGCTCATGTTGGCACAGCAGAAGGGGCACGAACGATGACCTGGGAGTAGCCAGAAGCACAAGCCAGCATGCTGTGAGAAGTTTGCTTGTGAGACTGCAGCCTCCGAGGGGAAAGCTTGCTGGGTCAGTAGGGCAGTAGATCTTGAGTCTGCAGGGCTATCACTTCACCTGCTGGGGTTACCTATACAGGTTCCAGTCTTCAGTTTCTTTTTCACTTCTCATTCGGCACTGTAATTGTTGGAAGCTCATTCTGTTCTGCTTCTACCCACCAGTTCTTGCCTATCTCCACAAGTTCCACTGAGAGCAGCTTTAACCCTTGTTTGTCATACGCAGCATAAAACACAGCAGAGGATTTTAAGGGAGTAGTGTTTTTCAAGCCTGGCAATATGCTTGTGGGAAGCAAGCTAACTTGTGCCTGTTTCTGTAAGCTGGCAGTGTGCTCTGCAGTAGCCCATGCCAGCTGGATGCTTCAGTTCCCGTGCTTGAGGCTGCTGCATGTGCTCGTCGTTCGGCACAGCCATTGCATAAGCAAGAGCTGGGAGAAGTGTGCCAAGCCGGCAGGGTCGTGCGAAGGCAGCGCTGGGTGACAGGTACAGGTGTTTGCAGAGGCAGCCTCACGGCTCCTGGTCCCAGGAACCAGGCTTCTCCTTCTGCTTCCGCAGGTGAAACGCGAGGCGTGTGGGGAAAGCACCTGTGCTCTAGGAGTCTAACTTGCAGAAGCGGCTGCAGACGCTGAACTGACATTTTACCTGTTATCACAGTATCATCAGGGTTGGAAGAGACCTCATAGATCATCAAGTCCAACCCTTTACCACAGAGCTCAAGGCTAGACCATGGCACCAAGTGCCATGTCCAACCTTGCCTTGAAGTGCCCCAGGGACGGCGACTCCACCACATCCCCGGGCAGCCCATTCCAGTGTCCAGTGTTGTGGAACTCTTCCAAACAAGCGCAGGCAGCGAGGGCTGTGCAGCTGCACAGGACGAGTCTGACCTCTCCTGCGCTGTTACTGTTTCAGAGTCGGTATTTGCGCACTAACTGTGCTCTCAATTGACAGGTTGCCCAGGGAAGCTGCCGGTTAGCTGAGCTGCACTGCAGGTGCCACACGCCAGGCTTGCTTCAGCGCTGTGCAAGAGCTCCTTTTGCCCCACGGCCAGGGCCATACCCTGCCTGTCCTTGCCAATGCAGCTGGCTTACAGAACTGCCTGCTGTTCTCTCTTGACAAACATTGGAATCCTTTTCTTTTGGGAAAAATCATACTTTTCTTTTGAAAAAAGATTGGAATGCTGGTAAAAAAGGAGTTTTAGTTTTTAAAATAGATTTTTCTTTTTAAAAGATTGTTTTCTTTTTAGAAATTAATAATGTTAAATATTCTAAAATATTTTTCTTTTAAAGCATTTAAATGTTTTTCTTTTTAAAAAATCAGTATTTCTTTTGGAAAGAATATTTTTGTCTTTAAAAATATTTTATTCTTTCTTCTTTCTTTTTTTCCTTTTAAAAAGATTTTTTTTAACGTTTTAATATTTTTATTTTTAAAAAATATATATTTAAAAATATTTTAATATTTTTTCTTAAAATATATTTTAAAAATGAAATTATTTTTTAAATTAATATTTTTATTATTTTAAAAATGAGATTATTTTTACGAATTAATATTTTTATTAAGCTTTATTTTAATTTTCTCTATTTTAAGAATAATGTTTTAAAATATTAATTTTTAAATATATTAAAACATTTAATATTTTTCTATTTTAAAATATATTTTAAAATTTTTCAATATTTAAAAAATATTTCTGCACATTAATTTTGAAATATCTTACAACATTTCAATATTTTTCTATTTAAAAATAGATTTTAAAATATTTTAATATTTAAAAAATAATATTTCTAAACATTAATTTTGAAATATATTAAAACATTTTAATATTTTTATTTAAAAAAATATATTAAACTATTTAAATATTATTTAACATAATATTTCTACGTATTAATTTTAAAATCTCTTTTCAAACATTTAACTATTTTTCTTTTTAAATATTTTAATATTTTTCTTTTAAAACCTTTTAATATTTTTTAAAATATTACAAATATTTAAATATTTTTAAAATAATATTTTCTTTTAAACCCTTTAAATATTTTCTTTTGAACCCATTAAATATTTTTCTTTTGAACCCATTAAATATTTTTCTTTTGAACCCATTAAATATTTTTCTTTTGAACCCATTAAATATTTTTCTTTTGAACCCATTAAATATTTTTCTTTTGAACCCATTAAATATTTTCTTTTGAACCCATTAAATATTTTCTTTTGAACCCATTAAATATTTTCTTTTGAACCCATTAAATATTTTCTTTTGAACCCATTAAATATTTTTCTTTTGAACCCATTAAATATTTTTCTTTTGAACCCATTAAATATTTTTCTTTTGAACCCATTAAATATTTTTCTTTTGAACCCATTAAATATTTTTCTTTTGAACCCATTAAATATTTTTCTTTTAAACCCATTAAATATTTTTCTTTTAAACCCATTAAATATTTTTCTTTTAAACCCATTAAATATTTTTCTTTTAAACCCATTAAATATTTTTCTTTTAAACCCATTAAATATTTTTCTTTTAAACCCATTAAATATTTTTCTTTTAAACCCATTAAATATTTTCTTTTAAACCCATTAAATATTTTCTTTTAAACCCATTAAATATTTTCTTTTAAACCCTTTAAATATTTTCTTTTAAACCCTTTAAATATTTTCTTTTAAACCCTTTAAATATTTTCTTTTAAACCCTTTAAATATTTTCTTTTAAACCCTTTAAATATTTTCTTTTAAACCCTTTAAATATTTTCTTTTAAACCCTTTAAATATTTTCTTTTAAACCCATTAAATATTTTCTTTTAAACCCATTAAATATTTTCTTTTAAACCCTTTAAATATTTTTCTTTTGAAAAAATAATATTTCTCTTTAAAATATTTTTATATTTTCCTTTTTAAAAACATTTTAATATTTCTCTTTAAAATATTTTTTCTTTTAAAAAGATGTTAATATTTTTCTTTTTAAAGCATTTTAATATTTTTCTCTTTAAAAATGAATATTCTTTTAAAAGAGAATATTTCTGTAATTTTTTTTCTTTTTAAACTATTTCAATATTTTTCTCTTTCAAAAAAATGATATCTTTTCTTTTAAAATAGTTTTATTGTTCCTCTTTCACAAATATTTTGATATTTTAAAGTGTTTTTTCTTTCCACTGTTAATGGAGTGTGCAGTCATAGGACTCCTCAGGTTGTGAATGCAGCAGTACCCTGGGGTGGTGTTGTAAGGGATTCCTTTTCAAACCTCTGCGACTGAGCCATGCCAAGGCACTGCCTTTCTGGAGTGGCAATTCCTGTGCACTACTCGGATGCAAACTCTTCCACAGCGTTAGTGCCTGCAAGCAGTACATGGCAAACCTGGGAGCTATGGCAGTACTCCATAAGCAAGCTAACTACTAAGCAGTAGATTTCATGTGGTCGTGTTCAAAGTTGCATTCACTTTGTCTTGCCTAACAAATCGTAGCTGTTGTTGCGCTGACATTTGTACCGAACCCTTTGCTGTTGTAGGTTTCTTGGCCATTTGTATGCAGCAGAAGCTCTCATCTCCCTAGACAGAATATCTGATGCCATCACTCACTTGAACCCTGAGAACGTCACTGATGTTTCCCTTGGGATCTCTTCAAACGAGCAGGATCAAGGTTACTGAATCCACACTTCATTAGAAACTGTTATGCTTTCAGCTGCCTTCCTGCTAATTTTGAATACCCAAAGATGATGATGATGATTAAGACATCTTGCTCCTTCAGGATTTGGGGTTTTTGTTTGTAGTGCTGGTGTGCTTTTTTCCCCCCAGTCTTTAGCTCCTCCTTTGTGTTTGGTTTATCTTTGTCATCTTTGCCATTTCTGTGAAGTAGCTAATTGTGTAAGATAAGCAGAACTACATACGGTAACGTTGGGGCTTGTTCGAAGGTAACTGTGGAAAGCTGCTTTAGTTAGTTGCACAGCTGTGGCTAACTTAGGGCTTCATACCAGCTATGTATAGTCGCTAATTTCAGTCATGTGTATGCAGTGTCTGCAAATCTAAAAGCTAAACAAAGGATGGGAAGTCTTAAGTGACAAACTCTCGAGCAAACCAGTGTTTTCCCTCTTTAATGTCAGCCTATGAAGAGAGAAGCAAATTTGTCATTGCATGACTTTAGTAGTAAGTTCTGAGAAGCTGACAGAACATGATGGTCTTTGTGCGGGTTTGTTTTGCAGGGTCTGACAAAGGAGAGAACGAAGCGATGGAATCTTGTAAGTACCAGGCACTGTGTTCAGCAGAATACAGAAAATCAGCCAATTTGCAACAAAAGTCTGAGAAAAGAGAAGACTTTTTTTAATGAGTTGTTTCTCCAACTGCAGCTGGCAAGCAGACGCCACAGTGCTACCCCAGTTCAGTTACATCAGCACGAACGATGATGTTGTTTAACCTTGGAAGTGCTTACTGCTTGAGGAGTGAATATGACAAAGCTAGAAAGTGTCTTCATCAGGTATGAGAAACCAATCTCAAGGCAGCTTTTGGCACAAGGAAGTTCCTTCGGAATGCCTTCTAGAGTACAGCAAGCCTTGGGGATTCCATAGCCCAGGTTTCTTTGTGGACTTCCCCGAGGTGGCTGCCCTCTTCACTCTTAAGGGCTCAGTCTCTATTATTAACAGAAAGTCGTGGATTTGGGATTGATTTTGTATAGTTCAGTACCACTATGGGAAGGCTTGGGGTTTGTGTTTGGTTTGGCTTCTGGCTGATTGTATCAAACCAGTGGAATACAACCAGGAAGCCTTTTCATTTCTAAGTTTGGTTTTGTTTCCAGCTGGTTTCTTTTAATGATCCAATAGTAATTGTATTTCAGCGGGGAAGGTTCCTGAGGGCCTTGAGTTTACCTCTCTCTGATCAGTTTCGAAGTCACTATCTAAGCTATTACCTTTAGGGCTGTGAGAACAAAGCTCCAGAACAAATCACTTCAGCAATTCTGCTGAAGTTTCTTGCCTGCCACATGTCCCAGGAATTCCCAAGTACTGCTTTTGAAAATCCATCTCCACTTTGTCATTTAATCTTTCTAATGGCTGCACCCATCTCTTTTTGCAGCCATTCCTGGCTGTCGGGAAGACTACTTAAATGCACTGTTGGGACTGCAAACCGAAAGAGCAGTCTTACAAATTACTTTGTAGTAGCTGTGTGGGCAAACAGGTTCAAACTCCGTGAGGATCTCAACCCTTTTAAGACAGTCATCTTCCTCATCTTCCTCCCCAGGCTTCTTAGGATTGGGCAAGTGTCTCTGCTTGAGCTCTGTAGTATGTGTGTTATGCCCAAAGGAGTGCAGAGCATTTGTAGGTGGCTGCAGCTACAAGAAATTGAGTTTGTAGCTGAAAAGTATTTGTATATGGATAGCTAACAACCAATCCTTGTTAACTTTGCATTCTGAACTTGGAGAGCAGTGGCTCTTACCTTCTTTGCCATTGGAATGGGCTGCCCAGGGAGGTGGTGGAGACACCGTCCCTAGGGGTCTTCAAGAAAAGACTGGATGAGGCACTTAGTGCCATAGTCTAGTTGATTGGTTAGGGCTGGGTGATAGGTTGGACTGGATGATCTTGGAGGTCTCTTCCAACCTGGTTGATCCTATGATTCTATGATTCTTGTCACCAGGAAACTGGCCCCAAAATTAGATTGATGCTAATGTAAGCATACAGTAGCTGGTGCTGCTGATTAGTGTGAAGAAATAGTGCAATGCGGAGAATTTTTAGGCTCAACCCTGTCTTTGTTTCGGAGTTGTTACTTGCTTTTGCTGGTAGCAGTCCTGCCGAGGGCTGGAGGTCTGGTCAGCACACGTTTTCTCCCCCCACCCTCTTCTCGTTCAATAAGGCTGCTTCACTCATCCACCCCAAAGAGATCCCTCCCGAGGCTATCCTGCTGGCTGTGTATCTTGAATTACAGAACGGTGAGTTTCAGAATTTGGGGCACAAGGGGAGGGGGGTGGTGATCCTCACCCTCAATCTTTACAGAGTCATGCTCTTTAGGCCCCATCTCCACTTTACACCATTGGGATCTATGGATTTGCGCCTTCATTTCCTTAGTTTATTGCCATCCTGTTCTTGCACACCCCAGACTTCCTACATGTTCAATTGCTGAGATGAAATCTTCCATGCTTTGTACAGCAAGCAGCAGCCTTGGATAGGGTCTGACAAACCCTTGATGAGGTTTGCGTTGTAAAGAGGGCTGGAAAGGCTTTGCATCAAAAGACAACTCCCCTCCACAGCCTATGTACAAAGGGCTGCCATGAATAAAGCCTGTAATATTGATAACTGGCCCATCCCCCCCCTTTACTTTAGAGCTTCATTGGGTTTGCGGGGGGGGGAAAACCTCTACCTCCTGTGAAGCTGGAAAGATTGCACTTGAATTCTGTGGTGTGAGCAGGGCAGCGCAGCCGCACCACTGCAGCTGTTCAGAGCTGGGGACCTGTGGCCCATGTGGTTTTGTGTCCTCGTGTTGTGAAGGGGTTGTCTGCTGCTTCTCCTCTGCAGCTGGCCTGCTATGCAGGCAGGACTGGGCATTTGTGTTCAGAACTGAGACCTTCCAAAGCTTCTCTCATTAAGCTGTTTGGGTTTTTTAAGTTGGGAGTTTTGGAAACCTTTCTTTGTTCAACAAAGCAGAGCACAGCAGAGGGTAGAAAGTGGTATTGAATCTCTCCCTCCCTTCTACCTATATAACCAAAAGATGCTAAGGACACTTTTTTGTCCTACAAAAGGCAGAGGAAGAGTGCACTAACTGCAAATGAGTGAACAAAGACTGCTTGAACCCGAGGAGAAATGTTCTCTTCAGAACTTGTGGCCTTGCTCCTACAATGTAACAGGTTTAGTTTTTAACAAAGACCTTTTTTCCATTTATAGAATCACAGAATGGTTTAGGTTGGAAGGGACCTCAAAGCTCTTCCAGTTCCTACCCTCTGCCATAGGCAGGGACACCTCCCACTAGAACAGGTCGCTCAAGGCCTCATCCCTGAACACCTCCAGGGAGGAAGCAGGCACAGAGACTCCCTGGGCAACCTGTGCCAGTGTCTCACCACCCTCACTGCAAACAACTCTTTCCTGACATCTACTTTGAATCTCCCCTCTGCCAGTTCAAACCCATTCCCCCTTGTCCCGTCTTTACAAGACCTTGTCAATAGACCCTCCACAGCCTTCCTGTAGCCCCCTTGAGATACTGGAAGGCCACTCCAAGGTCCCCTCAAAGCCTTCTCTTCTCCAGGCTGCACAGCCCCAGCTCTGGTAGCCTGTCCTCAGAGCAGGGCTGCTGCAGCCCTCTGGGCATCCTCCTACCAGTAGTGGGTAGTGATGTGGTAGGCCATGCAGAGTTCTATTTTTACACACATGGTTTTTAGATGCCTTTAGTATTTGCAGTACCAGCTCTGTGAGGGCATTTTGTGTGAGACTGTCTTGCTCTGCAGCTGAGCGACAAAAGGTGCTGGTGCCCTTCAGCTGCTCCAGCGTCTTCAAGCTCTGAGACTAAGGTTAATTCATGGCTTCAGCTAAGGAGAAGCAGCATCAAGCAATTCCATTATTTAATTCAGATCTGCTTTTGTCTTAAGACTTTTCAAGCCTGGCAGCAGTACCCTGAAGAGGAAGACTACAAATGCATGTGGCCTGGGCTGCAGGCTGCCTTCTCATCTGTTCTAAAGTCATTCACACAAAGGTACTTGATTGTTTGCTTTGTCTTGTAGGTAACACACAGCTGGCGTTGCAGATCATCAAGAGAAACCAACTTCTCCCTTCTGTGAAGACCCTCTCGGAGCTGCGGAAGAAGCCTGTGTTTCAGCCAGTCCACTCGCTCCAGCCCATTCAGATGCCAGCTTTCGCCACTGTTCAGAGGAAGTGAGGCTCCCTGCCCACACGGGCTGGGACTGTACAGTTTTTAACCCGGGACAGCTGCACCCCACACTGCTGGAGTGGAGTCACTTATGGCAGTCCTTTTTTTAATAAAACATGAAAAACAAAAGGTATGGTCAATGTCCTTCCTAAACTGGGGGGCCCAGAACTGAACACAGCACTCAAGGTGTGGTCTAACCAGTGCAGAGTACAGGGGCAGAATGACCTCCCTGCTCCTGCTGGCCACACCATTCCTGATGCAGGCCAGGATGCCACTGGCTCTCTTGGTCACCTGGGCACACTGCTGGCTCATGTTCAGGCAGGTATCAATCAGCACCCCCAGATCCCTCTCTGTCTGGCTGCTCTCCAGCCACTCCGACCCCAGCCTGTACCTCTGCATGGGGTTGTTGTGGCCAAAGTGCAGCACCCTGCACTTGGAGCTATTGAACACCATCCCCTTGGCGTTCCTGCTGAGAAAAGAGCAGTTGAGCTGTTGTTAGCTGCTGTATTTTGATATGCAAGCTACAGCTGAGTGTTCCTCAAAGAAGAGATCTTTGAGGTCCCTTCCAACCTAGAATCATAGAATAGTTTATCAGTGAGGGTGGTGAGACAGTGGCAGAGGTTGCCTAGGGAGGTTGTGGAGCACAGAATCACCAAATGTAATCAAAGATTTGATCACACCCTGGAAGTGTGATCTGAAGACCACATTCAGTGATTCTGTGCTCCACAACCTCCCTGGAGGTGTTCAAGGCCAGTTTGGATGAGGCCTTGAGTGACCTGTTCTAGTGGGAGGTGTCCCTGCCTATGGCTGCTGGTAGAACTGGATGAGCTTTGATGTCCCTTCCAACCTAAACCATTCTATGATTCTAAGCAGCTTTTGCTCAGCTTTACTGTGTTACTGCAACGATGGTCCACTGCCCTGCAGCAGCTGGGAGTTTGGTCCTTGCTCTAGCTGAAGCCTGGAAGGGTTAGCAGGGCACAAGATCTAAGAAGTTATGGTGTAAGGACACACTAGTAACAGTTCTCACTCCTGCACTGCAGAATGGTGCCAAGCAGTAGTGACTTCACCAGCATCAGTTTATGACAGTACAAGCCATCCTTGGTAAAAGCCAGCCTGTGCACCTCTCCCTTTTGCATGGCCATCGTGGCAGTCCTGTGTGCTGGTGCAGTCTTGTGACCTGCATGCAGCTGTTGCCCTGAGCAGACTGCTCCAATGGCCCTTCTGGGCTCTGTGGGGAAGAAGCACTGCAGCCTCAAACTAGCAGGGCACTGCCTGCTGTGCCTGCCTCTTCAGCTCAACAGGTTTACCTGTTTACCAAAGCAGGAAGGGTTTAAAAGCTGACAGGTCAGCAAGGACAAAAACCTGGTACAGCTGCTACACCTGTCTGTGCAGCAAGGCAGTGCTCTGAGGGGAACACTCAGAATCATCTAATCAGTCAGGGTTGAAAGGGACCACAAGGATCATCCAGTTCCACCATCCCCTGCCATGGCCAGGGACACCCTACCCTAGAGCAGGCTGCCCACAGCCTCAGTCAGCCTGGCCTTAAACACCTCCAGGCACAGGGCCTCAACCACCTCCCTGGGCAACCCATTCCAGGCTCTCCACTCATAAACAACTTCCTCCTCACCTCTAGCCTCAACCTACCCCCCTCCAGCTTTGCTCCATTCCCCCCAGTCCTGTCACTCCCTGATATCTTGAAAAGTCCCTCCCCAGCTTTTTTGTAGGCCTTCTTCAGATACTGGAAGACCACAAGAAGGTCATCTTAGAGCCTCCTCCAGACTGCACAGCCCAAACTCTTTCAGTCTGTCCTCACAGCAGAGCTGCTGCAGCCCTCTGAGCATTCCAGTGGCCCTTCTCTGGACACACTCCAGCACCTCCACATCCTTCTTGTAATAGGGACTCCATAACTGGATGCAGTACTCCAGGTGGGGTCTCAGCAGAGCAGAGGGGGAGAATCACCTCCCTGGCCCTGCTGGCCACACTTCTGATGCAGCCCAGGCTCTGCTTGGCTTTCTGGGCTGCAAGTGCACACTGCTGACTTGCTTGAGCTGGGTGGGAGTTGATGGGGTTTGGTTGTCCAGGAAGGGAGCCTGTCTGCAAGAGCTTAAGTGCAGTTTCCAGCTTAGAGGAACTCCATTCTCTTTTGTATAGAGGGCCGTGAGGTAGAGCATAAGGAGAACCCTTAGATGACTGACTTTGAGCAGAGGGGAACAATGAGGCAGCCTACCTTGGGAGTTCATCCTGCTCTAAGATAGCAGAGTCCAGCACAGAGCACAGCATCTCTCCTCCCTTAACCCTCCGTGGCTGTTTTGTGCTATTTCAGCTCTTTGAACACTTTACCCAGATAGTCTGCTGGGTAGAGCTGGGCCAGCACCTTACGGCCCTGGGAGCTGGAGGTGAAGTACAATGCCAGAGGCAGTACCAGAAAAGTCAGCACGGCCTCTAAGCTCTCCGCAGCCTGAAGGTTAGCTAGTCCCGATGTATTTCGGCGAGGAGCCAGCCGGACAGTCCTGGCTTTGCCCCCAAGATCTGGGATAAACAAGCCACAGCTGACAGAAGACAAACACGTTTTTAAAACAAGGTGAGGGGTGTAGGATGTCTCTTCAGCGAGGAAGCTACCTACAACCCAGCACTAAGGCAGAACGCTTGAGACCTGCTACCATGCATCTGCCATTAGGTGAGTCGCCCCCCACCGTCCTCCCCTCGCGGGCAAGCACTTTAGAAGCATTAGGAATTAAAAATCAGGGAAGCCCTTTCGAAAGAATGGCGAAGGGAGCCAGTACCTCGCTCCAGCCTAAGTAGATTTGACTGATTAAATACAAAAAGGTTGAAGATGCTCTCTGTGTGGTCCCGGGCCCTGAATAGAGAAGATTCTTCTCTGCCCTCCCCCGCCCCAGGAATGCAGGGCATTCAGATGCAAAAGATGCTAATGCTGTGCTTCAGCAGTGCCCAGCTCCACCCGGAGGCAACCCAAGGCTCGTTGAAGGATGCAGTTGTTGTTCCCCAGATAGCTTATCGCTGCTGCATTTGCTTGGGAGCAGATGCATTCAGTCCCGGCCCTCCCTGAACAATGGCTACTCTTCTGCCCTAAGGCTGCTGCGCTGATCACAACAGCTCCAGGAGGAGGACTGTCCCCTCCCTCCCCGTAGCACTGTTAATTGAAGAGAGGGGTAAGTGACAGTAACTTCCAGCGGTTGGGCTTCATATAGTTTTACTAATAACAGAGGGAAAACACAAGGATCCAAACACGGCCAGGAAGGGACCAGTCCAAGACCTGTCTCCCCTCTGGCATTGCTGGAGCCACAGGCAACTTCTGCCTTTACCCTCAGCTGGATTTAAGCTCTGACAGTGAAGTGAAGGCCGTGTACAACCAAGCTGTCCTGTCACAAGCAGCACAGCCCGGGCTCTGTTCCTGCTCCCAGTGCTTTTAAGTCAGTGTTTATTATCTCAGTTTGGGCCACTTCCGAATGAAAGGCTGCCTGTCCCTCCAGCCCCTTCCCTCGCCTCCTTCATATCCCCGCAGCAGGAGCGAGGGTCTGCATTCCCTGTCTCCCCAGCCCACATGCTGGGAGGGGCTCAAAGCTACAAGTTTCGGCAAGAAGGTGGATCCTGGACAGTGACTGTGGTGCAGGAACTCGTACAGCAATGGCCAGGGCCATCTGCTAGCGCTCAACGAGGTTCTGAGTTCCGTCTTAAGGGTAAAATGCACAGAGAGACCACGGGAATACAGACAGAACAGTACACAAAGCTGCACAAGTTTGTCATCTTGGCACTCACCTAAGCAGTCTTTTCCCTCTCCAGTCTTCTTACTCCTTCAACTTCAAGTGATCTCTGTACAGCCACTCCAGCAGAAAGAGCGAGCAATGACCTGGTCAGAGTCTCTGAAGGAGGCCAGAGCACAGCATGACGTTAAGCAGCTCCGTGGCTGTGCATGCAGAGCTGGGGCCAGAAAGCATCTCAGCTCGGAAAGGCATTGTCAGGCTGGAAGCCACCTCTGCTGCTTCCCATATGCTGGGAATTCAGTCAGTGGCCTCTGTTCTCTCTTTTTAAGGCAGGTTAACGTTTTTGGGCAGCCAGGCTCAAATTCCAGCAAGTGCTTTTTACTTGCATCCCAAGAGGGTAACAGAGAAACACACACACAGAATTGCCATGGAAAAAGCTCACATTTATTTGATTAAACAAAAATAAAATAAACTGCATAGGAACATTTTAAAGTCCAGAGAGACACTGACTTTGTTTTAAGGCTGCCAGTAGCTGATACATCATCTCCTTGCTACATCCTTCAGCCTTCCCTATGGACCACAAAGATACATTCAGAAGCCTCCATTAACACAAGGGTTCTAAACATTCTGCTCACTTAGTCTACATAAAAGTTTGCACATAACCTGTCCTGCTTTCTTCTCTGCGCTACTCAGCATCTGACATCTATACATTATGTCAGTTTTCAGCCCAGTAGAAATGTGATGCCCTTCTTGGAGCATGGGAAGTTGTTGTCACAGCCTGTCTCATGATCAAGTAGATATAAAAGCTGAGCAGCTCATTAAAAGCAGAGCACTGTCTGTCCTGCTGAGAGGTTTTTACTGTTAGAAGAGCAGCATGACCAACCGCTACAGTAGAAAAGAAACACCTGCAACAGAAGAGGCAACTACAAACTGAATCAACTCAAGATGCCAAACATCCACGGACAGAAACATCATTCTGGATCCCAAAGCAAACCTGCACCGAGGCAACACTACTTCTACACTGCTAATAAAGTTTTAAGATGAGGCCATACATCACCAGTCAATTAAAATCTGGGGGGGAATGGCATGTTTGTGGCATTGATTTCATGCTGATGACCTCAATTTTGTTCAAGACCTCCATTTACTGTGCGACCTCAGTTGCAGGCCTGCGTTCAGCACCCTCACTACTTCAATGGATCGTGTATGAATCAAGCAGCACATAACAGGTAATGCACAGTTACAAGAGTCACATACAGTAAGACACCCCCACCGACTCAGGTGACTAAGAACACCTTACAAACTAGTTAGAAACTTTAGTTACCTTAGAAAAGAAACTAAAACCAAAACCCAGAAACAGACATTCTTTCTCTGAAGGAAAAACTACTTAATTGTCTGAAAAATACTCTACAAACCTATAAAAGGATTTTATTTGTTTTAAACTAGTCTGGTAGCTCAAAAGGAAGGTACTTAACTACATCATTACACAGACACTTAACATTCAGTCAGTAAGGCTCTATGAAAAGAGCTTAAAAAATTATCTACCTGAGTTTGTAAGTTGATACAATCATTAATAGAAGGTCTAAGACCATGCAGGTACACAAAGCATTTTTAGAACCATTACTGGTTAAACAATGATGGAAAAGATGCCAGTTTGGCTCGTTAACCCGTAAGATCACTTAGAGACATCAATGTACATTTTCCACCATAACATTTACCAAACCCAACACAGCCCATTGTTAGTAGGGGTCTCCTGTACCCACTTCTGTCATCCCCTTTTACAGGCAGGGGAGGAAAAAAAGACTTGGATATAGTCATCTGAAAATGTGCTTCTGCAGCTTTACTCCACAGGTAAAACAAGGAGCTCGCTGCATTTCACTGAGTTGCATAAACCCCCCCAACATACTAGTTTTAAACTGCCTCTCCTGAGACTGCCACAACCTAAACCACCCTCCAGAAATAGGAACTTGCTTTGTCACGGTGGAAAAAAAAAAGAAAATAAATCCATTGAGTCAAGAAAGCTGCTAATAAAAATCACCAAGTCAAAACCCAAACAAATCAAAGATCAGTATCTTATCCCTTCGAGCATCCGACACAGCATCGTGTTTGCAGCAACCCTAACGCTAGTCTTCCCAAACTGGACTTACTTGTGGGCATGCTTCAAAGTTTTTCCTCTTGTAGAGAAGACCTTAAAGGTCTCACGGGTATAAGAACACTTGCAAGTGAACACGAAGGCTGTCATGCCAGCTACTAGTGTCATAATACTGACAAAGGTTACCGTTTCTTTCTTTGCAGTGAAAACAGAATGAACGCAACAGCGTTCCAGGTGTATCTTGGTCCGGTTTGCCCCAACAATACACACGTTTGGTTTCACCGACAGCTTCTCTAGCAAGGACAGCTTACTACGTCCACGGGAAGGCAGCAAACCAAAAGCAAACAAAAGCAGGAAGTCACCACATGGTACAC
Organism: Pogoniulus pusillus; assembly: GCF_015220805.1. NCBI lineage: Eukaryota > Metazoa > Chordata > Aves > Piciformes > Lybiidae > Pogoniulus > Pogoniulus pusillus. The sequence continues at coordinate 15,844,429 of NC_087295.1, forward strand.
ACTTAGTATTATCTCCTTTTCAATTAGAATGCTTGCCCAGTGGGCAGGATGAATCCTTCCCCCAGGCAGATTCTCAATCGTTTCTCATACCTGTCTGATGCTAAATTGAGGTAGATGATTTGCTTCAGCAAAGTGAGGTAGAACTTCAAGAAAAAGATAGTGGCATATCTAGTTGTGCATTTTGTACCACAGCAAACTGGGTTTCAAACTCCCAAGGACTCAAAGACCAAAAGGTACAATATTTGTCTAACGCAAGTACCAGTGTTCATTTGTTTTATACAGCTCCAAACTGTTTGTCTAACTATCTCTATCTTTAAATACCCTATTACCTTTTGGCACCATTTGGCTTACACTCCTTAAAAAAAAAAAAACAAACAGAAACCCCAAACAAACAAAAAAGCACCCCAAACAAACACAAAACACTTTGGCACAATGCTTTTCAAAAACCAGACCTGAACAAAGATCTTCCCATCAAAGTTATGGCAAGCAAAGCCCATCCACCTGCTCTCTTCAGAAACCAGGTTTAGCTGCCACAGAACGGACTGGGTCCACTTCCCTGCAATCCCAAGGGTATGCCCCATCCAAATGCCTTCCCTCTTCTTTCTCCTACCTTGGTTACATCTAGCCCCGCTCTGCACTCAGCCTGGGTGTTGCCATCCTTCCCTTCCCTTCTCTACCAGTTTAAGGTTTATGGGCTTCCACAAATAAGTTAGATTTAAAAGGTACTAAATAAAAAGGAGTGAGTTATCTGAAGCAGTGAGTCTGCTTCAGTCTGAGAAAGGACAAGACTGCTTCACAGGCTGAACCCAAACCAGCCATACTGACTGCTGACAACGTTTTGTCAAGCAAAGTTTACCGAGAGCCACTGGTTTAACCTGGCTTAGTGAAATTCCTTTGGGAGTTCCAATAGAAAGGTCCATCACTCACATCTGTTGTTTCCCAGTGTCAGACACAAGAGGAAGAGACACAAGCTCAACGAGCTCACTTCACCTTTCCCCAGGCCACTTCCACTAGTTCAGATTACTCTGAATGCCTGTTCAGTTTGCAACCCAGCTTCAGAGCCTTGCTGCTTCTCTCTGCACTGTGTATGTGGTGATGCTGGGGCCTTAACCTGAGAGCATGCACAGCCCGAGAACATGCATGGAAACACAGAGCAAGACTTGACTCTTGTTTATGTATCGCTCTGAAAAGCCCCTATGGGGCATCTGACATTGGCATTGTATGTTACCGCTACTCATCTTCATTGCATATAAACCACTCCCTTTTATAAAGCTACACTACCATATTCCAACGAGACCAAGTGTGCTTAGCACTACCTATGACAAGGATAAGGACTTCTTTTGGGTAGCTAAATAGCAGTGTTTTTGAAACAAAAAAGCTCCCCAACATATGAGGTCAAACACTAGAGAGAGGTTTGGTCTGTAAGCAAATCCCACTGAATTAGACAGCAACTTAGGAAGAGTTAAAGTTATTCCTCTTCCTGACAGAGCTGGACTGGAGGTTTGTGCAATGGCTCCATACAAAATAAAAGGGCAACTTCAGCATCTGTCGCCTACACGGTACAGGCTGGAGAAGGGCAAAAAGGTTTCTGCAATTCAACTAAATCCTGAATGCACACAATGTTTTTTTTTATGCTTGGAAAAGCTCCCTTCTAGTCTTAGAGAAGGCAAGAACTGGACAAGCATTAAAACACAAGAGCATTTCTAGCATACTCCACCACTGTCTGAATCAAGGTATTAAAGACTGGTCAAGGTATTCAGAGACCTGGCATTTTTATTAAGACATGATAGGACAAATGCCAGGACACTGCAAACTAAACATTAAAGCTTTTTTCAAGCAGTTTTCTTTGGTATCTAGATCTTGCAGCCTATTAGTTTTCACAGTCCCACATTGCAAGTCATTCTTGGACTGAACAAGACTGGTGTCTGCCCCAGCTGCAGGCCAGCCTCAAGGAGGCAGGCATGTATGCAAGCAGAACTCGGACACGCTGCAGGTAAACTAGCTTAGCTTTCCCTGCTACCTACACTTGGAGTGGCCACAGAAGTTTGTGCAGACACCTGCCACTAAAAGATTATCTCTTGAAGACTATTTTTAAACTGTGCTGTCTAAAGCTCAAGCCTAACAGAAACACACTGCTTTGGAGAGTTTGCCTGCTCGAGACTCTGGCTGAAAGGCAGCAGTTAACTCTACCACATTTAATTCAGGTGTTTTTTCCCTCACCCTTCTTTCAAAGGCCATCTCATGAATCTGTCTTTCTGGTCCTCTAGTTTAAGCCTTCTCTAAAGTGGCAGCTCTCTCGTCTGCACACATCATCAGGATTCCTACAAAACCCAGAAAGTTCACAGTCCTTGGAGGGGAAAAGCAGCAAGAAAGAAAGTGCACCTTGTGATTTCTCACAAACTCGTCAAGAGCCTTCTGACATCAGGTCACCCTTGTGCCTGGTGGCTAGCAGAGAGAGGAACGCTGTCCCTGGAGGCCAGCTAAGGCTTTTCAGACCATTTGATAAGGACTGTGTTTCAGAGATCCTTCCTTGCAAACAGCAAGGTAAATAACGTAGCATTCCCAAGCCTAAGGCTACTGACAGATGAACTTTTCCATTGCAGAGATAGAAAAGCCCTCTGTCCCCCACGTTAACCATTCTCCTTTGCCACCAAAGGCCTTATCTCGAGGGTGAAGCAACAGCTCTCTAGAGACCGTATCTGCATCAACAGCTAAACTGCAATGCAAGAAACTGAAGAATAAACCCAAATATTTTCTGGGACTCAAAGTCACATTTTGCTAGAGATCTCTGTTCTCCAAGAAAGGTTTCTGCTCCTCAGAAAAGCTGGCTTTATATCCCTGAAAGGGCTGACTTCTCCCTGCCTCCAAGCCTTTAAGAGTTATATACATTTATTTTATACAGATTTCTTTGGTACTGCTCTGGAAAAAAAAGCAGCAGAGTTTCATCTTGATGCAATTTGCCTTATGTTGGTACTGGTCAATTTTCACTTGGATCTTAGCAAAAGACACATGGAACTACAGTCTCACCTCACCCGAAGAACTACAGCAGACCTTCCTGTATTTCAGTCCAGCTCTTTGGGGAAGCCAGAAGATGAAAAGCATTTTTGTCATGATAGTTATTGCAATCCTCTTTAAATAAAAAAAAACCCCAACCTGTTGACTTCTCCAAAAACACACCCTGAATCTCCAAAGCTGTGCTTATTTCTTACTTCTCCAAAAAGGTACCACTTCTGTCCTAACATAGCCATCAAACATTATTCCCTTAAATGTCTCTCTAAAGAGGTGGGGGGAAAAAAAGGGGGGGGGGCAAGGGGCTAGTAATTAGTAATTTCACAAGAAAGTAAATCAAAAGGGTTTGATTTTCCCTGTTTCAATGCTCCTTGTAACCTCTTCTGTTACCCAGATTAGGTACACTGATAAAAGAAACAGCAACTTTTAACAGACTAATACAGCTTTCAGGTGGGGAAAAAAAAAAGCAGAAAGAGATACTAGAGACAGGATACATTAAAGGAAGCTTTTTATCTAAATTTTAGACTGACTGCACTAAGCCACGAGAATGAAGAATTTGGTTTACACTTAAGGAATTTGTGCATTTTCATCAGCTTCAGTTTGTGCTGTTGGATTACTGTGTTTCAAAGCAATTACACAGAAATGCCAAAAAGATGCGAACTTGCTCTTCCCGGCCACTGAATCCCACTAACTTCCACAAAAGGTTCAAAGGTGTCTGGGAGCAGCACACTGTGCTCACCAGTAAAATCAAACACACCGAGGTATAAAAGGGAGAACAGGAAAGAGTTCTCTGCTGCAGCAGCAATTAAAACAAGGCAAAAACCAAAACAACCCAACAAAAGCCTTCCCCCCACCCCACGTCCCCACCCACGGAACTGCAGTACGGTCAAGAACACAAATTCTTTACAAACACCTACTACCATTTTCTCCATTAAAAGAGTTTACATAGAGCCTTTTTTTTTTTTTTTTTGGCTTAGTCTACAGAATTCACCACACAAACCACCTAATGTGCACAGCAACACTTGTTTGTGCATGAAACCCCAGCAGGGGGAGAGGTAAAACATTCTGAACTGCGAGTGTGTGGGGACAGGGAGGGGTGAGAAACCTGGGAAGGGAGGGAGGACGATGAGGTAGATAGGATTTAACTTTACAGGCTCACTCCCTGCAGAAAAGATAAGTACATTCATCTGTAAAAAAATTAAAGATGAGGTAGGTTTGAATTAATGTTGTATTTTGTTTTCTCTTAGAAGAATTTCCCTGAGACAGTTTCTTCCTAATTCAAACACCTATCAGAAGACAAGGATTCGATTGTTTCCAAAGTCGACCACCACAATCATGCCATCGGGGGTGATGGCGATACCTGAAGGACGGTCCATCTGACCGAAGCCGCTTCCCTGAGTGCCAAACTTGCACAAAAAGCTGCCGTTTGACTCGAATATCTGCACCCGGTGGTTCCTGGAATCAGCCACGATGATGCGCCCCTCCTGATCCACTGCCACTCCCTGCGGGCGCAGGAACTGCCCGTTGCCGGTGCCCTCCGAGCCCAGGAAGCGTGCCGACTGGCAGTCTGGGTGGATGACCAGCAGGCGATGGTTGTTAAAGTCTGTCACTACCAAGTGGCCCTCGTGATTGAAAGTCACACCTCTGGGGGAATCAAAGTGCTTCCAGAGCGCCCCTTCGAAGCCGTACTTGTTGAGAAACATGCCGTCGGGCCCGAACAGCTGAACCCGGTGATTCCTCGTGTCAGAGACCAGGATCCTGCCCTCCGTGTTGACGGCCACATCCCACGGGTAGTTGAATTGCCCGTTCTTTGTGCCCTTCTCCCCAAACTTGAGGATGAACTGCCCCTCGAACGTGAAGATCTGGATGCGATGATTGTCCTTGTCGGCCACGACGATTCTGCGCGAGGTGTCGCAGGCCACGCCGGCAGGGCGGTCGAACTGCCCGGGGCGGGAGCCCAGCGTGCCAAACTTGTGATGGAAGGTCCCGCACGGCTTGAACACTTGGATGCGGTTATTACTGCGGTCAGCAACGATGATGTAGCCTTCTTTGTCTATGCTGACCCCCCAGGGGCGGCAGAGCTTGCCGTCGCTGTCGCCCTCGCTGCCGAAGGACAGCCCCGGCAGCCCGATGCCTATGTAGCTGCGCCCGGATTTCACGACGACTTTGAAGGGGCTGTTCTCAATGTGCTGGTTGCACATCATCACAGACACCAGGTGCTCTCCTTCCAGCTGCGGACGGTAGCTGACCAGGTAGGTCCCGTTCTGCTGATCGCTGATATCTGCCCCAAAAAGGTTTCCATCCGGGCCCATCACCACTGCAGAGATCATGTCACCTCCGGAAAGGCGAGGCTCGCCGTCGTGGTCATACCCTATCACTGTGAAAGAGGCCACTTTGCCCTGCAGCGCACGCTTGAGGCCTTCCCCAGTGGCTTTGGTCAGGGGAGCGAAAGCCCCGCTGCTGACAAAGCCCATGGATTTAATGGCCATGTACAACGCCTGGTCAGGGGGGGTGAACATGATCCTGTCATCCTCCTGCGGCTGCAGGAGGCCTCGCACGCTCTTTAGCTCCTGCACCTGGGCCAGCATGCGGTCCCGGGCCAGAAGGATATCCATGGTGCGGCCCTCCTCCAGCACCTGCTGAACAGCGCTGATGGTGTTGTCCAGCTTGTTCAGGTTCTGACGCAGCTTCTCAACTTGCAAGTAGAGCGACTTAGCCTTGACTTGGCGAATCTTTTCCACCTTCAGGGGAGACGAAGGGGAAGAGAAACACACGTCAGGAACGAATCCTTAACACAGAAACATTTCCTACTGCTGCTCTACTTCACAAAACACATTGGTGCGATCACTGCAGCTGTCAGCACAGACCTGCAGAACAAGCCTCGAAAAGCCATGATGTAGAGAAGCAGAAATTAAGGTATTCATCCAAACTTAGGAGTGTTATTCTCTCCCATCCTCCAGCCAAATCCATACATTCTTGCTTCCCAGACCTGCTCCATCAATGTCAGCTGAAAGCAAGAGTCACTTGCTTATTATTTGCTTCCTCAAACACTGTTCTGTTTCCTAGTTGCAAGGTACTTGACAATTCATCCGAAGGTATACCTTAGAATCTAGAGCAGACAGAGGGTTACTGCAAGCTCTCAAAACAAGCAGCAGCTGAAGCTGCTCTAAATCAGGGCTTAGACCATCTTCAGAACACAAGCCACTACCCAGTCAAAGCTGAGGCTAAGAGTGCATTAGCTGCTGCTCACATGGTCTCTTGTCATTCCCCAGCCTGCCAGTGCTGTTTTCATGACTGGGTAACACCAGACATCCACCTCCAGGGATTTTGAGAGTCCAACTGCTTCAGTATTCTATTGGAAGTTCTGTCAATCATGCAAAGCCAGCACTTTACCACAGAATGCTTTATAATGTCACTTCAAACGATCCAAAGTTGCTGCCAGTCCCTGCTTGGGGGACTGAAGCTCAAGCAAAAAATGGTTTATTTGTAACTATTTTACATAAGCCTGTGTTTACCTTTACTTATGGGCGGAGAGAGGGGGAGAAGGTCACCAAACAAAAAACACACAACCACAAAACCAAAGCCCCAGCAAGCAAACAACCCAACACTTCAGAACATGTGGCAAAGAGCTGCCTTGCAACACTGAACATGGGAGTGCCTAGTTGTTGCAAAAATAGATTTCCTTATAACCAAATACCTGCTTGGCTGCAGAGGAACATCAGCAATGTATTTTACTGAGGGACAACTCACTGCCTTAGGACTCTCTGGTTATACACTCACTAGGGAACTGATGTACCAACATGTTAGTTCACCTCAGGTTAAGGCATACTCTTTTTAAAGTCAGATTTCCTCCAGCAGATTTCCAAGAGAGATTACCCTCTCCTTGCAGAGGGACCTGGACAGGCTGGACAGATGGGTGCAGTCCAACACCAGGAGTTTTAACAAGTCCAAGTGCCAGGTTCTGTTCTTTGGCCACAGCAACCACATGCAACACTACAGGCTGAGGACAGAGTGGATGGAGAGCAGCCAGGAAGAAAGGGAGCTGGAGGTGCTGGGAGAGAGTAGCTGAAGATGAGGCAGCAGTGCCCAGGTGGGCAGCAGAGCCAATGGCATCCTGGGCTGGCTCAGGAGCAGTGTGGGCAGCAGCACAAGGAAGGTTATTGTGCCCCTGTGCCCAGCACTGCTCAGGCCACCCCTTGAGTGCTGTGTCCAGTTTTGGGCTCCTCAATTCAGGAGAGATATTGAGGTGCTGGAATGTATCCTGAGAAGGGCACCAAGGTTGGTGAGGGGCCTGGAGCACAGCCCTGTGAGGAGAGGCTGAGGGAGCTGGGGGTGTGCAGCCTGCAGAAGAGGAGGCTCAGGCCAGACCTCATTGCTATCTAGAACTACCTGAAGGGAGGCTGTAGCCAGGTGGGGTTGGTCTCTTCTGCCAGGCAAGCAGCAACAGAGCGAGAGGACACAGCCTCAAACTACACCAGGGCAGGTTTAGGCTGGATGGTAGGAAGAAGTTCTTCATGGAGAGAGTGATTTGCATTGGAATGGGCTGCCCAGAGAGTCTCCATCCCTGGAGGTGTTTAAGAGGAGGCTGGATGAGGCACTTGGTGCCATGGGTTAGTTAATTAGAAGAGTTAGGTGACAGATTGGACTCAATGATCCTAGAGACCTTTTCCAACCTGGTTAATCCTGTGATTACTCCTATATCACAGAGGCTGAAGTCTGGGACTGTGCAGACACTCTTACTAGAGACTATTATTTTTATGAGTGAAATAACCCCAAACAAGAGGGACACCACCGTGGAACAAGAAAGTATATTTTAGGTGTAGGGATAACAGAAGTCCATCTAGCAGAGTTTCTAGCAGTCTTTCTGAAAAAGACCAGAGCATAAGGGAGCTGTGCTCCTTTCCTCTTTTTGAGGCAGTGGATCGTGCAAGAAAAATCTACATATTGCACACCTAAGACTACAGCAACACAAGCACATTTTAAAGACATTATTTACACAAGGTTTTTAAAGGCAATCTCGTCTTGAGCCAGTATGGAGCTGTGAGACCTATCCGGGGAGCCAGCAGAGGGAGTGCCCACACAGCTTGTGTGAGGAGCAGGCAGCAGTCCCTAGAGAAACCCAAGCAGCTTCTCAGACAAGAGAGATCCTCAGCACAAAGCTAACTGCGGCCAGAATCCAGCATCCTGCTACCCACAGAAAAATGAGTTCACAGCAAACAGTTGTGATTCAAAATAGTGTTCCTCGGGAAGATATCTGTCAAAGGTCATGTTTCTGTTTGGAAAGGTACTTCTCAGTGGTTCAAACCACAAAGGCAAGGTACTTACCTTCCAGAGCAGCTCACACTCCCGCTCTTCCAAGGCCTTCTTATGTCTAGTTGTCACAGCTTTGACTTCAGACTGTACCACCTTCGCTTTCATCTCAACCTGCTCTGCCACAGCCTGCGCCTGCTCAATGCTTAGCTGTAGGGAGAGAAAAAAGACAGCACACTCAGCACTCAAGCAAACCAACCAAAAGTGTATCAGGGGATTGCTGCTTACATTTCACCAACCTTCAGCTGAAGGCAGTGAACTCTTGGCCTTAATACATTTCACAGATCAGAGCCTGAAAACAGACCATTTTAAAACAACTACTACATGGAGTTTGCACCTTCACCAATTCCCTGGGCAATTCCAAACAGCATGCCCTTAAAGCAAGACAATTGCTCAGGAACTCACACTTGTGCTTTCCTGCATATAGAAAACTCAGCTTGTCTTGGCTCCCAAAATGGTTCTGACTGCTGCTGTGTGACAGTTCTGCTCCTAGTAAGAAACTGTACTGCAGAACAGACTGTCTGAGCTGCACAGAAATACCCTCAACGGAATACAAATCTTAGAAGAAGCAGCATTAATCACAACTTGGATAGAGATCAAATTCTAATACAACTTTGTAATACTGGTATTTAAATGAAACATTTTGTAGTGGTGTTCTGCATATTTGCATCTGGAAGGAACAAGTCTCTTTTCAAGTTCCCCTGAAAAACCCTTTCCAAACTGCTCCTAGTTTCACAAGACCTTACAGAAAAAGGCACAAAATCGAGCAAGATGCAAAGCAGGCAAATGGGAGGAATCATGATTCTCCATGGAAAAGTTCAAGAGGACCCTTTCAACACCTTTGTCATACAGTGAGCCAGCATTAACAAGCAAATAAAGCTGTGAATCACAGGCTCACAGGATGTTAGGCGTTGGAAGGGACCCAAGGAGATCACTGAGTCCAACCTCCCTGCCAGAGCAGGACCACACAATTTAGCACAGATCAGGGGAAAGCATCCAGACAGGCCTTGAAAGGCTCCAGAGAAGGACACTCCACAACCTCTCTGTGCCAGTGCTCTGTGACCCTTAGAGTAAAGAAGTTGCCCTTGTGTTGAGCTGGAACCTCCTGTGCTGCAGCTTGCATCCATTGCTCCTCATCCTTTCACAGGGAGCAGTGAGCAGAGCCTGTCCACCCACTCCTGACCAACCCTGAGATGTTTACATTGATTAAATCCCTTCTCAGTCTTCTCGACAGACTGAAAAGCCCCAGGTCCCTCAGCCTCTCCTCATCAGCCATGCCCTCCAGACCCCTCATCATTCTTGTAGCCCTCCCCTGGACCCTCTCCAGCAGATCCCTGTCCCTCTTCAACTGGGGAGCCCAAAACTGAAGGCAGTGCTCAAGATGAGGTCTCACCAGGGCAGAGTAGAGTGAACTGTCAAGAAACACTACTTTAGTTACCAAAATAAAGGTACCTGAAAGCATTTAGCCTAGAAGAGAGAAAGCTCAGGTGGGCTCTTGCAAATACCTTCAGGAAGGGTGCAAAGAGGATTGAGCTAAGCCATTTTCTGTGTCAGGACAAGAGGCAATGGGCACAAACAGAAACACAGGAACACTCTATTCACTGTGAGGATGGACTGAGCACTGATACCAGTTGCCCAGAGAGACTGTTAAGTCTCCTACCTTGGAGATACTCAACAACTGCCTGGGCATGATAGTGCACAACTGTCTCTAGGTGGCCCTGTTTGGGCAGAAATGCTGGACAGGACCCTCAAAGGTCCCTTTCATCTTCAGCCTATCTGTACCATCGAAGTGTTTGCTTAGCTCTCTTTTCCTCAGTTTGACACACAGTATCTTACTTTCAGAATCTCAACATTAGGCAACATATACAGGAGGTCTAACCCCTACCAACACAGTACACGACTGCCCCAGAGCGATTCCAAAGAAAAAACATATATAAAAGCAGCTTAATGCAAGTTGTTGACAACTGATGATGTAACAAACTCACCCTCACTTTCTGTATTATATACTGAAAGCCATGAAAGTAGCCAGAAGTAGTTGTATTTAGACAGACTTTACAACACCTTCTCCTCATTGTGGCCGGAGTATGTGGTCCCTTCACAACTTCAGTTGTTTCTGACTGGGTAGCTAAGGAATGCTCTTGACAGAAAGCACCTTTAGCCTTCAGAAATGTAGGCTTGATAAAAACGTCATTAAAGGCTTTACTGTACATTCAGGGCCTTGTGGAAACTATCCTCAGCTTCATTTTGTACCCGAATATCCACTACCAATCTAAGAACCACCTGATGCAACAACATGAACCAGCCAACACGATTCAGCTTTGTCTAGGAGGTCAGACAAGGCTTTTTGTCATCTTTCATGGAATTAGTGGTTATTGGTTTCCAAGTCTGATCTGGCAAGTTCAAGAGCATCTACTTTATGCCAGCAATGGGAAAGCTAAAATACAAAACCAGAGGTACAAGTATACTGTCACTTGGACATTTTCATTCCATGTAGTTATTTTAAGACAACTAGTCTGAATGAGATACATCCTTCTGGAGTAGAACACTGCTATTACTTTCTGGAGACAAGATGAAGAGAAGTCTGGGAGAGTCAGACAAGACAATAAGAGAGCCAGTGGCATCCTGGCCTGCATCAGGAATGGTGTGGTCAGCAGGAGCAGGGAGGTCATTCTGCCCCTGTACTCTGCACTGGTTAGACCACACCTTGAGTGCTGTGTTCAGTTCTGGGCCCCCCAGTTTAGGAGGGACATTGAGATGCTTGAGCATGTCCAGAGAAGGGCGACGAGGCTGGGGAGAGGCCTTGAGCACAGCCCTACGAGGAGAGGCTGAGGGAGCTGGGATTGGTTAGCCTGGAGAAGAGGAGGCTCAGGGGTGACCTTATTGCTGTCCACAACTACCTGAGGGGTGGTTGTGGCCAGGAGGAGGTTGCTCTCTTCTCTCAGGTGGCCAGCACCAGAACGAGAGGACAAAGCCTCAGGCTGCACCAGGGGAGATTTAGGCTGGAGGTGAGGAGAAAGTTCTTCCCTGAGAGAGTCATTGGACACTGGAATGGGCTGCCCGGGGAGGTGGTGGAGTCGCCGTCCCTGGAGCTGTTCAAGGCAGGATTGGATGTGGCACTTGGTGCCATGGTCTAGCCTTGAGCTCTGTGGTAAAGGGTTGGACTTGATGATCTGTGAGGTCTCTTCCAACCCTGATGATACTGGGATACTGTGATACTGTAATATTTCTGATCTTTAATCCAAAAACAGCATGCAAGCTGGCAGAGGAAAACAGGAGTGCTGCTCACAGCCCTTCAAGCACAGGGCTCAGTAAGACAGGCATGTCTCTTGGCTGATACTCGAGGCGCCTCCTATGCCAGTCACATTTGCTACCTTCTAAAGAGGAAAGGTCTTGAAACTCATGGAAAGCCTACATATCTCAGCTCCACTGGAGACAGACCTGACCTGCCTTCTCACAAAGCTTCTGATGATAGATTTGGCTCAACACTTCAAGTTGACAGAAAGTGAAAAACCTCATTACAACAACTACTGAAGCAGACATGAAGTCACGACTAGCCACAAGATAAAGGATTCATAAAAGCCAGTAGATATCAGTACTAGCTGGAAGAGTCTGTATGTAAGATAAGAGTATCTTGCCTCTATCACCTTTATTTTAACACTGAAATACAGAGCCAGCTTCTTCTGCAGGGCAAAGGTACATATTTCATCCAAACAAAGCAGGATTCTTGTCAAGCACAGCAAAACACTCCCCTCTGAGAAATGTTAAGAAAACAAGGTTATCCACTCAGATTCATTCCAGCAAGCACATCCATGAAAGCAGGTAGGTCTTGGTTTATTTGTCTGAGCTTTCTGTACAGCAACACTCTAAAGACAGTGGTCTGGGTATGCTTTCCTCATCTATTATAGCCAAGAGTAACTGCAACTTTCCTCAATTCTTCCCTAAAACCAGAGTCCACCTTAGCAAGAACTCCATCATAGCAAGAGAGGTAATTCCCTGTGGATGCTGCTGTCTATCACCTGTAGGAACCAGTTGGGCAAGTAACTTCTTAGCACAAGGTTGTCTACCAACATTTTAGGTCATTGTCTGGATTTATCTTTACTTGCCTGAGTCTGAGGAGGTCATATCAGCAAAGGATTCCCAAAACACTAAGGTTCTAGTTTTGTTGCAGGTATTGGTAAAGTTTTGCTAAGATTCAGGTGTCCCTGCACTGTGCCAAAACAGGCTAGGAAGGATGACCAGCACCAAACACACAGCACTAGGCAGTGGTATGGGGGAGTGGGCGTGTGCTGAACAGCAAAAACACAAGCATCTAAAACAACAGACAAGAGCTTTAAGCTCTTGGAAGCCTTCTTTACCTTGTTCTCTCTGATTACTGCAAGATACCACAGCTCTACCATGATAACTTTCCCACTGTTCTGCAGGCATTTCCTGTGTAGGACTTGTCTCCAAGAGGTCAGCTTTCTAGGAAACATCTTAAGCAGCAGCATTACATGTTCTGGTCAGACACCAGGCAATCTTTTTAACAACAAATGGGCTTTTATGATGCTCTCTTCATGGCATGTCATAATTATTCCTGGGCTAGTGAACGAGATAGTCACTCAGTTCAGATGCCTGAGAAACAGAAGACAAGGCCAGTGTTCAGAGAATGGCACTGGGTTACTGAATGCGAGATGCAGAACTGTTTTATTTCCTGCTCTTAGCCAATACAGTAAGTCACCTATTTGCAGCTGTACTTATTCACCTGTGACATCTCAGCAGCAGAAAGATGGCTAATTCTGCTCCTCATTTTTACAAACATCACCAGTGCCATGCATTATGAAAATATAAAGGACTCTGCAATGTATCTTGTAAACTTCTGCACTGAAGTTAGTACTTCCAATCTCTCGGCTGTATATCCCCTACACAACTGTGTTTGTGCAGGTAACAGGTTCCAGAGGGCCACAACGAAAGGAAACTTGCACACAGAGCTTGCAGTGGGGGAGGCAGGCATGGTTTTCACGAAGGAAAGTAATGCAGACATTCATCCCTATGGAATATTTGAAGATACTGTTCTAGAAATACCACTACTAATGCTGCTTTGTAACATGACAAACTATGACCAGAAGCATACATACCACGCTCCAGGAAGAATAAAAACCATCACAAAGCATCACTCTAATGAGCTACAAACAAGAACTGTAGAGCTACCATAAAGGTGCTGATGTCCTCACCGCAGGGTTTCTACAGTCCAATATCCAAATTACATCAGTACATCCACACAGAGTTACTAAAAGAAGCTCATTCTCTGAAACAGCAGAGCCTGTGCCATGATGCTAGATGATACAAATTCAGTTCAGAAAACTGAACAAACAGCACAAGTAACACTAAGACAGGCAAAGGCTACTACTGATGGTAGCTACACTGCAGCTCATCAAGATGAGCTTCTAAGAACTTTTATTTTTAACAAGGTCCCTAAGATTTTCATTTCCATACATCCAAAGATGGGAGGGAGGTATAATTTTTCAGACATTAATTCCAGTATTTAAGTTTGCTAGTCTTAAGTCATTCAATGAAGATGCAAACCTCTGGAGACAAAACTCAAACTTGAAAGCAAACTTTGTTTTCTTCAGAGGAAATCTTGCATATTTCAGAGGTTAACAGACCATAGGTAACAGCTAAAGAGCCTTAAATACACAATTCCCTACCTCTGTAGGAAGGGTATACACTTTAAACGCTAAAGAATTTAGGAAGTTAATCACACTTAATGGAAAACAGCTTTGAGATGCAGATTCTGTAGAAGAACCCTCCCTAGCTTTTGAAAGCACAAAACCCACAAAAGACTTAAGGAAACCTTCCCATGTATCTTGGAAATATACAGATATCCATATACCTCTGTTCCACTAAGTGGGAAGTGTTCTCTTTTCAGTTCCTTACAGCAATGCAGAGATAAGAGGGCTGACATAGAACTTTTCCCCATAAGCTGTCACTGTTTCGGAGCAGAACAAGACAACCAGGGCTAAACAGCCACCTTTATCCAGCAGGAAGAACTGGATATAACCTCTAATGTTCTTATTCTAGAAAAATCAATGTGGAGCTCCCATACAAAGCATACTTGCAGTAATGATACCAGAATTAACAAGCTTAGCAGTGATGGTGTTGAAACTACAGCACAAATCACAGTAGTTGGACCGTTTAAAGGTTTCACTCTATAAGAGTAAAATGCTAAAAAGAAGAGTTCTCACAAAGAAAAAAAGATGCTTTGATGGAGGTTAGAGACCAGGTTAACTCATGTCAAATTTGGCAATAAAATTCTTCAGGTTTTGCAGCAACTTTGAAATGTTTTCTCCTACAGTTTTAGGCAAAACAGTGGTTTGGACAGTAACCATCAAATCCGTCTCCACTTATCATCTGCTCGTGTGCTACACTAAGAAACTCACTAAAACACAATACAAAACAGTAACTAGAAGCACAAAGGAATTCAACTTTTGTTGATAACCCCCCAGATTTAGAAAAGCACAAGTCCATTTTGTTTACAAAGCTTCTTTTCAGATCCTCAAACCTGCGTGTTTGACTTCAAAGCCACGCACAAGGGTGCCTGAGCTAACTCAATGTGACAACCCCAGAAGGATCTCTTGCATCACTGTGGTGCCATCCTTCTCATGTATCGACCTCACAGCAGCACAGATTCATAGGGCAACCCACAGGGAAGCTTCCACTGAAGGGTAGAGGGCTCAAAGCAACAGAACAGCTTCCTCCTCCGACTGGCCAAGTTTCTTACAGTACCTCCATCCACCTCTACCCTAGGATAAAAGTGTTAATCTACTTCACATCGCCTCCCCCACAATTTGGGAGAGGAGCCATTGCCTTAATGGATGACCTGCCTTACCACCAACCTCTAAGCCTTTCATGCTGGTAGATAAGAGAATGGTTCTCTCTCCATCTTGTATACGACCAGTCTCACTGCATCAGTTTAAATGTGGAAGCCCACACTGTCTACCATCCCAGTGAAAACAGCTACAGGCTCAGCTAGGAACGTGTTTCTTTTTCAATAACATGACTTTCAAGACAGCTGACATGAACAGCTTGAAGCTGTAGTTTAACCTGTTCACCTGGGAAGTGCCCCTAAATGGGAATGGGCACCCAGTGCTTTACTCTTGCGCAAGTGCATTAGATTACACACGTATACATGCATATATACAATTACACATCTATAGATGTATTTTAAGAACATGACATTTTGAAGAAGCCATCTATCATTCATCAGAACAGATTTATGTTCAGTTTGTAGCCCAGTCCTTGGAAAAAATTCTGTAAGAAGACAGCTAAGTGTGCACTTTCACAAGGTAAAACGAGGCAGGAGAACAAGCTCCCCAGACAGAAAGGCAGTAGCCTTGCTTTCCTCCCATCCCATTAATCCAGGGTCAACCTTGGCTTCCCTCTCATCCCATGAATCAATCTACATCTCTGAAAAGACTAGGAAAGCATCCCAGCAATGAGGATAGCTTTCCACCAGGACAAGAAAGAGGTCTTGCAAGCAGAAGTGTGTTTTTGCTCTGTTCCCTGTCACGTCCTTGTAGTACCGCAGAGCTCATCAGCCAGGAGGCTGGACCCAGTCAAAATGTCACCCACAGAGAGGTTAGCTGTTCAGCTTCAACAGTCCTACACTCAGGCACACAAGTTCTTGTGCTAGGGACGGGTGGGCTCAGAAACATGATTCAGGCCTGCACGGGCACAGCAGGGGGAAGCCTTCATTGCTGCAGAATCCCAGACTGAAAACGCAAGCCTCTGTTGCCAGGCTGACCACTTCTTAGGCAGGACTTCAACTCCTTTGAAAACTGTTGTTTGGACTTTACAGAACTGACAGACTACATCAGGCTTCGGTGGATCAAGAGGCTGAGCTGCATCCCAACTGACAGCTTGCTTCTGAAAAAAAGGACTCTGAAAAACAATCTTTCCTCCTGAGCTGCAGGAAGAGTTTAAACAAACATTTCTTCCTAAAAGCCTTCAACTTTGGTTAACCAGATACTCTGCAGCCAGTCGACTCATAGCTTGATTTCCTCCCTCCTGCAATGCCCTTCAAATTCCACCTTTTCCCCTTTACTCTCGACTAGCCCTCCCCACTCCTCAACACCTCGTGGCAGAAAGCTATCCCTCTCAGAGCCCACTAAAGAGTTGCTGGTACAACAGTATGAATCAATCCTACCATCACTACACTTTATTACTTTTCAAGCCTCTTAAAAGCTCTGGGTTATGTTCATCACATTGCAGCTTGTACTAGAATTGTCTGCTGTTTCTGAGCTGTAAGGAAAGCACTGAAGCCAGTCTATTTTAGACTCTAGTTGGGAGATTGTTTTAAATTCACGCTGACAAGCTATCTCCTCCCTAGGATAAATACACAGCTTCACAATCCTCATGCCAAGAACAAGGAAAGCTCTGCTCCCTGGAAACTTTCTTCTACAGCAGGCTCACTGCATCAACCCTGGAGTCAGGCACTTCTGCTTTTAACTGCATCACATGCTCTTCTACTTGTTGCTGACATTGCTTAGATAGTAGTTGCCTGGAGTTGTACAGTGTTCCCATTCCTGCATATGCACACACAGATTACCAGCTCCTCAACTTTATCTTGCTTGCTCACTACCCTCTTATGTACAGTGGTTGAGATTAAAAACCACTAAACTAATAAAACAACTTAGTTCTTGAAAAGCATGGTTCATTTTACAGAATCATTGCACAAGCTGTCCAAGTAACAACTCCAAAGACAGCCTCTGAACCTGGATGGGCTCCAGCTAGACCAGGGCAAAACTGCACAAAGTTCAATTAAACTTCTTGTTCAAGTTACACAAGTATAGCCACCTTCATAATACTTGTACCATCATAAAGCAGTCTGCTCACCACAATGACAGGAGCCTACAACATAAAAGCCATAAGAAAAGGGGAGGAGATGAGTACAGTAAATGCAGCTGGAATAAAGCAGGCACAAAAGCACCCATGTGAGCATAGTAGAGCAGTATTCAACGATACTCTGCTTATTTCTACTTGGAGACAGTATGTTCTTAGATGGTTTATCCACACAAGTTAGATGACTAAGAGACCTGGAGGTCAAAAGCAGTAACTTAATTACTAACAAACAAGCCCTTGTCTAGGACAGCCAAGAGAAATTCTGCACATGGCACCAGTGAAGTTCTTTAACCTAGCATAGTCCCTTCCTCCTTGCTCATTTTGGGGACACATGAAATGTCTCAGTATGGATACTGTTGAAGGGCCTTGTGACTCAATTTAAAACAAATCTTGGAATAAGCTAATGTTTGCAGGATCCTGACTCAAACCCAAGTTTTAAATCAGTTATCCAGGTTCCAAACACTTTGCATTTGCTGCTCATTGTAAGAAGTAGCTATCACAAGCTAACAGGAGATACAATAGCTTGCTATCAACACCACCATAACACTTCTTTTTTCAGTCTGCAGGTGCAAAGGCTTAAGGAAAGAAAACTTAGCTGCTCTTGTTGCATTGAACAAGCTTACTTTCTCCTCTGCTAGAAAGAAGTGATAATGGGCAACCAGTAGGTCTGCACACCATAATTCAGAAAGCAAGCCTGTTTCCTATACCTAGTCTACCAACACTTACTCAAATTAATAAACTAATAATAGTAAATGAAGCAAACTTAACTGCATGGAAGTGTTAAGTTTCAGAATATGCAGGTCATAGAATTAACCAGGTTGGAAGAGATCTCCAAGCTCATCCAGGCTTTGCTTCAACACCTCTAGGGACAGTAACTCCACCACCTCCCTGGGCAGCCCATTCCAATGCCAATCACTCTCTCCGACGACAACTTCCCACTAACATCCAGTCTAGACCTCCCCTGGCACAACTTCAGACTGTCCCCTTGTTCTGTTGCTGGTTGCCTGGGAGAAGAGACCAACCCCACCTGTCTATAACCTTAGTATTTGAGGCTAACAACTAGAAGGCAGTAGTGTGTAGTGAAGCTCCCCACTATGCTTTCTTTCCCTATCCAGTCTTTTTACCTAGGCAGAAACTACTGCTTGTATTATAAAGTAGTTACTTAACAGTTACATATCCCTACAACTTATGTTCCTGTCTAAATTTCTTCTGGAGTTTGAAGCACTGTTCTGCCTTCCTTCCAGTAGCTGCCAAGTGTTTATATTTGCAGTGTAAAACACAGCTCAGGCAGAATGCAGTAATAGGCAGTGTGTGCAGAGCAATCTTTGTATAGAGATAGCTCCACATCCTTGGCTCAGGCACGTTGGAAATTTTACAGCAATCCAACAGGGATTAGTATTTGATGTGTCTTCAGTTCTGCCACCAGCTAGTCACAGGCAGCTACAGCGCTAGATTCTGTACGAGCATGCAGGGCGGCTCAAAATAACTCCCAGTTGTAAAGGCAAAGCCAAGCTTGGTACTGCTCTACCAGATCAGAACTTTTCCCAGGATTCTCCATGCATTTGTGCAGAGCTTCATATATATCATGATTTACATGGCAAGATTGCAAAATGCATAGCAACACTGTTGTCAGCTCCACAGCCGCTTCTGTCATAGCTGAGAGAACAAACAGGGTGAGAAGATCGACAGCAGAAGCATTTTTTTGTCCTGACACCTTACCCTGTAACAGGCAAGCTGGGAGGAAGAAGGGGAAATGAAGTATTCAAGTTGGGAGTATCTTACTTGAATGGCCTGTCGTCCTTGCTGAGCATCTGCCAGGAGCTGAATGGTGAGAGTCCTGGAATCCTGTAGGGCATCTTGGAGGTAGACAAAGCTGTGACCCACATGTCGCCCCATGGTACATTCCCGACATATGGGTACAGAACAGGTATCACAGTAGAAATGCAGTACCTAGCAGGAAAAAAACACCTTTGTTAGGCAGTGAGGCATGCTGAATTAAGAGACCTAGCTGAGCCAGGATGAAAGAACAACCAAGCAACCCAACAGCGCAACTACAAAGCAGAGGATTACAGACACCATAGTAGTTTCTTCCCAGAAAGCTCTGCATCATACTAACAGTCAGGTGGAAGTGTCATTGTTTTCTTTGCAACACAATACTAGGAAGAATGTCCACATCAGCTCCTCTTAAGAGCGGAAGCCATCTGCCAACACTTGCATATTGAAGATGTCATCTATGGCAAGTTTCAGGTGAAGACTTTTCCTGCATATATAAAGACCACATTCTAAAAGTGGGTCATTTGATAATTGCTATGCTGTAGAACTGCAGCACCACCACATTCACCCCCCTAGAAGGGGGAAACAAAAATGACGTGCGCTGAGAACCACCCTCCTTTCAAAATATGCAAATGTTTTGTTCAGGGTGGTGACTGCATCAGGCAAGATCCCCTCCTGTCACTCCCAACAGTAAAGCAAAAAGCCTCTGCTATAGCTGTTTCTATGCTACTAATACTTAGAAACGTTTGAACTGGAAAACAAGTCTGAATGCTGCAGCACAGTGAGCTGTTGGTAACCACTAAAACTCCATTCTACACACAAAACACTTAACTGTATTCAAATCACAACGAAAGTCTTGCACCAAGATGTTAGCCTAGAAGTTGGATCCATTCATTAACCATAATTGTTCCCATTCCACCCAGCAGAGGGAAACAGCAGACAGAGATAGCATCTCCCCTGGAAGCCTGCTTTTTCTCGAGGAGGCAAGCAACCGTTCCGTTTTAGACAGATGCAAGTGAAGAAGCACAATGCTTCAACACGAAGTTCTCTATTCAAGGTCTTGCTCTTAACGACTACATTTTGTTAGAATGTAATGTCAGATTACCACAGGAAGAGCCTAAAACCTGCAATACAACAGCAAAGAAGACTTGGCACAAACGACTTCTCCATAACCCGCTACTTGAAATCTACCTTACAGAAAGAAGGAAGAGCAGAACAAAGGCTGGATAGGCACTTGATATGCCTGCCTTCTCACAGCTGTCACCCACTCACTCCCAAACCCAGCTGGTTTAGGATACAATACTCAACGTCCTACTTTCCTTTCTCCCTCAAAAGGGAGAGGGAAGATAGGACAAGCGATTCCCTTGGATTGCCTATGCTGCATGAAGTGACATTTTAGGCTCCTACATAAGCACAACAGCTGAAGCAGCCTGCAGTAATTTCTCAGAGAGGTGTGTGTGTGTTGGAGCACATGTGACAGATTTTACCAAAATATTTCTCCTCATTTTTGAAAGTTTACTGCTGTAGAGAAACTGGAACAGACTTAGGGTTTGCTGCTGTTTGAATACTGAACTGCAAAGCATAATCTCAGGTCTTCCACATAAAACTGCTCTGGCGCTGAGATGTACTACTCTAATGTATCTTCCTCAAAAGAAAGATCCTGGTCTTTACACTGTGGTTGTCTATGTATGAGCAAGTGAACATCATACAATTCTGTGATTTTGCTGTTGAAATTACAGGGAATGCTTATGACATGTTGTTACTGAATGACTCCACTTAAATAACTGGGAAGCTGAGAGAGAATGAAAACCAAGACAGGGTATCAAGTTAAGCCATATGAATCCGATAAACTTAAACATACAGAAAGGATCTGGGGCCTCAATCAAGCAGAGCAGCTCAAAGTATGAAAATGATGACCATATGAACAGAAGTCCAGAAGCAAGCTCTATCTGGTATTAGTCCTTCAAAACAGTCAACACCAGCAACAAAAGCTCAATATAACACCACAGATCAGTCCTGGCACTCAGGCACTCCTGCTGCAACTTAAGAGCATCAGCAGTCCAGTCATCCAGCTGTTCAAACCAAAGAAGAACTAAATTTAAGCTGTTCAGTTGCCTCTTGCCACCCATCAAAATGTGTTGGAAAGCATCGCTCTTGAATTCAGAATGAAGAGGGACAAGAGCAATAATCTCATTTCAGAAGAACACAGGACATGGCAGTGGAAGTTCCTGGGTAAATACTATAGGGCCACTGACAAAGCCTTGTATTTCTTACTAAACAGAATGGTGAAAACGACCTACATTTACATCTGAGGCCAGAAATGTTAAGAGATTTGGTCAAAAATTAGTAGACAGTGATGGGGACCAATCACTACACTTAGTTTAAAATAGTTACCTTAAATATACTACACTTAGTTTAGAACAGTTACCTTAAATACACACAGGAAAAGCACAACCACGTAATTCCTGCTCTGGGCAGGGCAGTGAGCTAGCCACCAGCAGAGCCAGATTCACCAGCAACCCCACAGAAAACCCCTCCTGGACACAGGCTACAAGAGAACCCCCACATTTGGCAGTAGTACAAGGCCAGCTCTCCTCCGGTGGTGAATCTCTCACACACGCTGTCAGCAGTGCTCAGCAGGCTGCATGTACATCAGCTCTACCCAGCAGTACGGGCCAGCTCTCCAAGAATTAAGCTGTAAAGTACCCAGCTGTGCAGGGTACAGCAGCAAGGGAGATTTGTGCCAGCTGGGCCGAGCCTGGAGCACAGCATCGAGCTTGTCCGTGCTTGCAACCATAACCAGCCATTTATTGTTAAACTCAAGTCTGCTCACATCCCAGTCCCTAGGTCATGGCCACAGAGGTCACACACTGCTAGATTAAGTTTCTACATGGAATAAAGCAAGAAAAAGCCAAATCCCTCACCTTCAACAAGGAATTGCATCAGCAACACAGGCAGGGCAATACAGGAGTGTTTTTTCAACTCGGAATTAGGTACAAGCGCATCAGAAGATTGGCAGAGCCTCCTCTTCTGATTTCAGCAACTGGAGAAGGGCACCCCACATTTCAGCATGTTAATAAAGCAACATACTGCTCCTCCTATGCTCATGATATGACAAGTAAGAGTGGTCAGGCAGAGGTAGTGGGAAGGAAGGGAAGAGCAATACTAAGTCTTCCATAATAGAGATCAGCTTAGGATACTCATCTTGAAAAAAAAGCACTAACACAACCAACCAAAAAACAACAAAACCAACCAAAATGCAAACCACACACAAAACCCCACAGCCAGCACACCACGGCAAGAATCCCAACAAAACCACACAACGTAAAACCTCAAACACACACAAAGCACAGCACTTAATATCTTTACACTTCCCCTCCCCTACTTTGTGAAGAGGCAAAGATGACACAAAGTTACTGTCTTGTTAATTTCATTATTTTATGGTGGAAAAAAACCATGTTTTACAAGCAAAAGTCTCTTAAAGGACCACTTCACTATATTAGTAACTACTTTATCATTTCCACCAAAATTAAGGGAAGTCAGAAGCAAAAGGGGAATAGTTTTAAAGATAGTTAAAAGTGATTTATTTAAAAATAAATCAGCTATGGGTTGATTATTTCCCAAACAGGAAATATTTGCTGAATTGGTGGCATACACTTTTAGACACAAAACAATAAAGGGAGCCTACCTCAATTTAAACAGAATCAGTGAACCATATTACCAGGCTATTCATCTTTTACAGCCACAGCAGCCCAAGAAATACAACAGCAAGGCCATAAATGATATTGCTTCAGGAAAAGGCTGTACAGTGCACTGTAAAAACATTTTACAACAGCAGGAATTCCTGGGTGTCACTCTCCCCCATTTTTTGGTCCATCTGCTTTCAAAGGGGGTAGGGGGATGGGTGGAGATGTTGTTAAATGTCCCCTGAGACTGCACAGCAATCAATCATCATCTGATGAATGGCCACTAAAGTTAAACCCTGACCCCACTCCACAATTCCCACACCAGCCCTCCTCTCCTTACCGCTGACCAGCTTCCAGCATGTTCCCCTCCCCCCTGCTTCCTCCACCTTCCAGGGCTCACCAAAATTTCCCAAATACCAAGCCCAGACAAAAGCAATGGAATGTAGTAGGCACCATGACAGAGGAGAATTCAGCAGAAACAGCATCTCAGGAGGCCTATCCTTAACCTGTGTTTAAATAAACGCTCCTTTCAGCAAGGCTCACGGTGCCTTCCCCCTCCCGGCTTGCACAGACACAGGCAGACGTTAAAGCACGTGGAGCTGGCCATATTCAAGCATTTTCTCTGTCATGTTCCGGCATCTTGTACTGATTTGATTTAAGCCTACAGCGTTAAGAATGAGCACAAGGTCACAGATGTGTCACAGAGTCACATTATTTAAAATGTAAGTCTGATGCTCTCAAATTTACTCTGCGATCTTAACCAGCAATAAAATAAATGAAAACATCCAGACAAAAGCAGCAGCCTCTTGACTTACATTTTAGGGAGGAGTTTCAGTACAACATTTTAAGTTAACTTGTTTGAGCTTATGGCCATTAAAAAAAATCACAATCATACTGTCACAATCAAAGCTCCCCATTACCAAATGTGTTTGCCTACGTAGCTCTCACACACCAGTGGCTTTGCTAGGCAGTGTGCAAGGCTTAGACAACTCTGAAGTTAGCATGAACTTGTTTTCCAATTAATTTTGCTCCTCCTCCCTCAACTGGGTTTTGAGGTTTTGCCTCCTCCCCGACTGGAAAAAAAGCCCTGCTTCCCTGCATCATGCAGGCAAGGGTGTTTCTGTTCTTTGGGTGTGTGTTTTGTGGGCTTTTTATAGCATATAAATATACCACCTAGGAAGGCTGGGTCAGTTTGGGAGAGCAAGCTGCTGCAAGCTCCAGTGGAAAGAGGCAGTATTTTTACTCTGTAGGACGTGGGTCCTTAGCTTCCATTTCAGTATCGATTCATGGTAACTCGCTTCACATTGGAGCAGCATTTTAGGAACCTTAACTTCTGCACTGATCTACCTCCTGAAATTTAAACAGACCAACAGAAGGTAGGAGCAAGCCATGTGGCACGCATCAGAACTACAGACTGCTTCTCAGTGTACCTGAGCCATTTTGCTTTCAGAGATACTTAAAGCCATGTATGTTTCTGTGTACCACTTAACAACCAAAGTTGCCCTTAGAATCTGTGTTTTGACATACTACTCTTGTGCATAAGAGGCTGGCTTAGCACGAGTTTTCCCTCGGTGCTTCCAGTGGGAGCACGTTTACTCCAAAAGGTCTCCCCAGCAGAAAATCCTCACTTTCAGGTCAATATTAAACGACAGAGTTTGCACAGGAGCAGGGGCACTGTGAAGCATTACAGCCCTATACTACAGAGGGCACGCAGCACGCACAGGAAGTTGTACTAAGTCAGATTAGTGAAACCAATTTGCTATTTATTATCATCTTTGCCACTTGGATGAACAGAGATGGGGTTTGGCCTATTTGCTCATCAAGTGCAAGGGGATCATTCAGCTCTCCTGTTAAAGCCAGCTGGATTTTTTTGCCCCACCTGGAATACGAAAAGCAGAGCTAACAGAGGATTTTAAGACTCGCCAGAGTCTGTTTGTAGGAAATAAAGCTGTTGCTCCACACACATTTCTCCCAGCACTGGTGTAAATATATACCCTTGCTTCCCAGACACTCAAGTGGGTTCTGTTCCCCTTTCCTCAGCCACACAGGTATCTTTTGGCTGAGCACAAGGGAAAAGGAAGGTCACTAACACAACTCCCAATCTAACCAGCACTTCTATGTGAAGCCATACACAGCTCAAGGCTATCATGCTACTCCACGGGGAAACTGACAGCTACTCTATGAAGGAGCCCTGTGCCTCCTGCCTTCCACCTCTCTCCTCCCTTCACTGTTCCTCCAGTCTCAGTTAAGAGATTGAAGTCTTCAGTGAAGAAAAATTTTGCTGTTTGTAAACTATTTTCTGTTAGCTGACCCTGGGATGGTTATAGCAGCATGGACAGCAGAAGGGAGAAAGGATTCACAGCTAAGGACACGGAAACATCTGATGACAATTACCTGATGATCTTAAAGGCCCTTCCCAACCACAGAGATTGGTGTGTCCGCACAGGCGAATTCTCACCAGAGCTATGCTACTGTGCCGCATGGTTCAGCTGCAGCACTCCAGCCTCACAGCTCAAAGTCACTCTAAACCTCTTGATAGCATTCATCAAGGTCTATCTGGAAGAACAGTATCCAACCTAAGACTGATGAGCTAAACCAGATCAAACCAAGTAGACTACCACACTGAAAATCCTTGATGTTTTCCTTCTGATCTGCTCTGAAGCCAGTAAAAACAGCTGCATACTTTAGAGTGGTGGTCATCAGAGGCCAGTCATCATCTAGGTTAAAAGCAAAGGTTTGGGGATTTTTTGGTTGGTTGGTTTTTTGTAGTTGGCTTTGTTTTAGCCACTAATTAAGTTTAGGAAATCCAGTGGGTATTAACAGTCAGCTGGGAACGGAGCAAGATTGTTTAAGTTGCCTGTGCAAACACAGCACTCACAAATTCTAAAGGACAATCAAGATACACTTCACTCTCAAGGCCACATAATCACTGTAATGGTGCAACAGGCTAGGAGATAAGAAATCACACCTTTGACAAAGCTAGTTTAAGGATCTGCTGGCTCCCACATACTGTAAAACTGCAGCCTGCCCTTCCAGTTAAAGTCTTAAGTAAAATTTCATGTGATGACCATAGCTCCTACTTATAGCTACCCACCTGGGACTGCAGCATCCCAAGCATTTCTCTCCTCAGCAGTACCTGCCTGTTCATCTGCTCTAATATGAAGGGAGCCCTACACCACTCACCTGGACTTCACCTAACTCATCAGCGGGCTTCCTAAAAGCTCTCAGATGCCAAGTCACTTGGCCAGCTGAAGTAATTCACTACCTCAGATTCCAGTTGCTGGACTGGAAAGAACATCTCACATCCACCTTAATTTACTGCTCCAAATCTTCCTAAACAAGGGTGAAAACGGAGGTTTAAGGTTCTAATGTTAACTGTGCCACCTCAGTATAATCCCAGAGTGGGCTGTAATTACTGCCTGATGGTTAAGTCTATGTTCTGCAAGGTTCTAAAGGCAGCGCTTGGGAGCTGCATTTGTTTTAAAAGTCACACCACCAGCTTCAGCACCAAAAGCAGGTAAAGCAGCTAGCCAGTGGAAAGAGGCAGTAGTACGGGCAGCTGGCAGATTACCCAGCCAACAGTATCAGCTCTTCTACAGATTTCACCAGCAGAGACCAGCCTCTGCCTCAACATGCAACTCATTAGCTGTTCCTATGCCTCTTCTGAACTGAACCTGCATGACAAAAGCAGCCACAGGGTAGGTCTAAATATTCAAGCAAGCAAGCTAATAGAATCACAGAAAATCAGGGGCTGGAAGGGACCTCCAAAGCTCATTCAGTCCAGCGCCCCTGCCGGAGCAGGTTCTCCTATGCCAGATCACACAGGAACACATCCAAACGGTTCTTGAACATCTCCACAGAGGGAGACTCCACACCCCCCCGGGCAGCCTGTTCCAGGGTTCTGTCACCCTCACAGGGAAAAAAATCCTCCTCAGGTTCACATGGAACCTCCTATGCTTCAGCTCCCACCCACTGCCCCTTGTCCTGTCGCTGGGCATCACCCAGCAGAGCCTGGCTCCAGCCTCCTGGCACTCACCTGCACATATTGATAACCACTGCTGAGGTCACCTCTCAGCCTTCTCCTCTCCAATCTAACAAGCCCCAGCTCCCTCAGGCTCTCCTCATAAGGAAGAAGTTCAACTTAATCATCCTCATGGCTCTGTGCTGAACTCTCTCAAGCAGCTCCCTGCCCAGAACCGGACACAGTACTCCAGATGAGGCCTCACCAGGACAGAGCCTGGGGGAAGGAGAACCTCCCTCGACCTACTAACTGCAGTCCTAATACACTCCAGAATGGCACTGCTCCTCCTGGGCATAAGGGTACGCTGCTGGCTCATGGCCATGCTTCCATCTACCATGACTCCCAAGTCCTTCTCCTTCACTGCACTCCAGCAGGTCAGTCCCCAACCTATCCTGATCCCTGTGGTTGTTCTCTCCCAGGTGCACAACTCTACACTTGCTGCTGTTGACCTTCACTTCATTTCCCCCTGCCCAACCCTCCAGCCTGTCCAAGTCTCTCTGAATGGCACCAAAGCCTTCTGCTGTGGCAGCCACTCCATCCAGTTGTGTCAACAGCAAACTTGCTGACAGTGCACTCCATGCCCTCATCCAGGTCACCGAGGAATACACTGAGTAATACTGGTCCCAGTACTGACCCCTGAGGGACCCCATTAGTTACAGGCCTCCAGCTAGACTCTGTCTCATTGCCCACAGCTCTAACAGCCTGATGTGGAAGGAGACAGAGTTGGTCAGAACCAAGCTCCACTTTCAAGTCCATCTGTTCAAGTCACTGCCCTAGGTCCCTATAAATCCTTCATGGCACCTCCTAATTCTTCAGTTCTGAGAAAAGCAAGCATCTTAGGGATCCCAGCCAGAGTTTGCCCATGGTTTCACATCATTTCACATCATGTCTAAGCTGTAATGGATTGAGAATTGCTTTGCTACTGCACATGACATTTTGTTTCTTAGAAAGCCAGCAAACTCCAACATCTCTGCAAGGCCCTTGTGTAACATTTTCTCCTTTCCTACACAGCTCAGCATTAGATCTTTTGGATTTTTTTCTCTGCATAGGAGGGTTTAGAGCAGGAGTCAGGGTACACTCAAGGCTCCTAGAGCCTGCTCATTGAGTACAAGCCTCACCTCTCAAGATCTGTGCTCCTCAACTCCACACTTGCAGAGAACACTATCTCCTTGGTAACTGCTGACCCTCACATGGAAAGCTGACAGTAAGGATGCTGTTATATGCCTTGCAAGTGAAGAGGTAGAAATGTTTGTGTCTCTTAATATACTGTAAAAACAAATCTTATTCCATTTCATTTGAGAGGGGGAGGGAGCAGGAAAAGAAACACACTCTAAAGTTCCTAGATTTCATCCAAGGGCCAGCTAGCACTCATGCCAAAGGCAAGCAATTGTTAAGTGTCTTCAGCTGATTGGCTGCGTGCAGCTTGCCAAAGCAGCTTCCTGCTGCCAATCTTGTCTAGGATTATGTTTCTTAGAGAGCTAGTCTACAGTCAAACCATCTCTACCTAAGGAAAAGTCACTTCTGCACAACAGGTTCCTATTAATATTCTTAGGCAGCTTCTGTGGGGGTTTCAGAAAGCCTACCAGGTTATACATCCCAAATCCATACTCCTCGATTGTTAGGGAAGTAACAGGCAAGAGGAGAAAACGTTTGTCCCTACAAACTGTGGCCTTACCTAGTTAAACCACGACAGATTCTGCCTCAGTTTGTTGGGGGGCTGTGGGTTTTTGCTGCTGGGTTTTTCAGGGGGGTGCATGCTTGGGGGTGGAGAGAGGTCGTAGGTTTCGGGGGAGGGTGGGGTTGTGGTGATTGGTTTTTTTTCCTTTTAAGTAGCACTAGAAATCCTGTTTCAGAAACATACTCTTTGGAACATAAGTTTGTTTATCCTTTCACAGTGTAATGCTTCAATTACAAGATAAAAATTGGAAGTGCACATTTGAGAAGTCCCAGTGAAAGCACTGTGAGAAGTTAACCTGCAATTCAGAGTGCAGTAGCTGCAAAATAATGAAAAGTGCTAGAGAAACTAAGCAACTATGCACTCTGAGCCCACTTGGCAGCTTTGTCTAGCTGTTCCCCCTTCCTTGTGTGGCCTTATTGCCAACAACAGGGGAAGAACACAAGAACCCAGAGCCAAAACAACTACTAGAGAACAGTGCTCGAGAGTAATAAATTCCTGATGAAGTTATGTTTTTTATGGACATACCATTAATGTAAAACTAGAAATGAGGTTGCACAACATCTTTAATCTTCAAATGCAGTATATTTGGGCAAGGCTTCTCTGCACCATTATTTAATAGATTTAGCAACATTACATAATCCCCACAGAACTTAAAAATCATCTCTCCAGATCTTCAAATTGAGGATTTGTGTTAGAATGAAGGGGAGGAAAAAGAAAAGCATCAACTTTTAGACTAACAAATTGCAAAGGCCTTTTAACAAAGGTGGTTAATATGCATTTACCAAAAAGAAACACCACCACTACTAGGATGGGCAATTCCAGCTTGAGTAACAGCAGTAGGTAAGATCAGCCCACATACCTGCACCACAGATAGAATCATAGAATCAACCAGGTTGGAAGAGACCTCCAAGCTCAGCCAGCCCAATCTAGCACCCAGCCCTGGCCAATCAACCAGACCATGGCACTAAGTGCCTCATCCAGGCTTTGCTTCAAGACCTCCAGGAACAGCAACTCCATCACCTCCCTGGGCAGCCCATTCCAATGCCAATCACTCTTTCTGACAACAACTTCCTCCTAACATCCAGCCTAGACCTGCCCTGGCACAGCTTCACACTGTGTCCCCTTGTTCTGTTGCTGCTTGCCTGGCAGAAGAGACCAACCCCACCTGGCTACAGCCTCCCTTTAGGTAGTTGTAGAGAGCAGAGAGGTCTGTCCTGAGCCTGCTCTGCTGCAGGCTGCACATCCCCAGCTCCTTCAGCCTCTCCTCACAGGGCTGTGCTCCAGGCCCCTCACCAGTTTCTGGGACACGTTCCAGTACCTCAACATCTCTCTTGAATTGAGGAGCCCAGACCTGGACATAGCACTCAAGGTGTGGCCTGAGCAGTGCTGAGCACAAGGGCAGAATAACCTCCCTTGTCCTGCTGGCCACACTGCTCCTGACCCAGGCCAGGATGCTGTGGGCTCTCCTGGGCACACTGCTGGCTCATGTTCAGCTACTATCCATGACATTCGAGTATGAGCTTGTCAAAAGAGGCTCAGCATTATGGAAATGAGCATCACTGCAGAGATAGTAGTTACTGAAGAGAATTGGGTGCCTGCAGTGACTCCTTGTGGCAAGACTCCAAGAAAAAAGTTAATTTAGAATGGTAATTTAAGCTATGAGGAGTAAAGACAACTAACAGCAACAAATATGCATCAGAGCACAACCTGATCACCTGGGATTTCTCTGTAGCAAAACGCCCAGCTGGCCAAGTCAGGCAGGGACAGGGGATTAAAGAGTCATCCTGCTCCTCACACCACCACCCCAGCATTAGGCTACAGCTGCCGCCTGGACAACTGATGGAGCAGTGCAGTTTTGCTGTTCCACCCACTTCCAGCTCACACCTCTCTAGCGGAGAGCTGTAACAAGAACTGCCCTGCTACTGAACCCCATCAGCAGGAGCTGTTCATTTTTTCTTCTTCTTCTTTGCCCCAGCACAAAAAGAACATGAAACTGTTGGAGCCAGTCCAGAGGAGGGCCACGAAGATGAGCAGAGGGCTGCAGCAGCTCTGCTATGAGGACAGGCTACAAGAGTTGGGGCTCTGCAGCCTGGAGAAGAGAAGGCTTTGAGGAGACCTTAGAGTGGCCTTCCAGTATCTGAAGGGGGCTACAGGAAGGCTGAGGAAGCACTATTGACAAGGTCTTGTAATGACAGGGCAAGGGGGAATGGGTTTGAACTGGCAGAGGGGAGATTCAAAGTAGATGTCAGGAAAGGGTTGTTTGCAGTGAGGGTGGTGAGACACTGGCACAGGTTGCCCAGGGAGGTTGTGGCTGCTCCCTCCCTGGAGGTGTTCAAGGCCAGGTTGGATGAGGCCTGGAGGGACCTGCTCTAGTGGGAGGTGTCCCTGCCTATGGCAGAGGGTAGGAACTGGAAGAGCTTTGAGGTCCCTTCCAACCTAAACCATTCTGTGATTCTATAAATGGAAAAAAGGTCTTTGTTAAAAACTAAACCTGTTACATTGTAGGAGCAAGGCCACAAGTTCTGAAGAGAACATTTCTCCCCGGGTTCAAGCAGTCTTTGTTCACTCATTTGCAGTTAGTGCACTCTTCCTCTGCCTTTTGTAGGACAAAAAAGTGTCCTTAGCATCTTTTGGTTATATAGGTAGAAGGGAGGGAGAGATTCAATACCACTTTCTACCCTCTGCTGTGCTCTGCTTTGTTGAACAAAGAAAGGTTTCCAAAACTCCCAACTTAAAAAACCCAAACAGCTTAATGAGAGAAGCTTTGGAAGGTCTCAGTTCTGAACACAAATGCCCAGTCCTGCCTGCATAGCAGGCCAGCTGCAGAGGAGAAGCAGCACACAACCCCTTCACAACACGAGGACACAAAACCACATGGGCCACAGGTCCCCAGCTCTGAACAGCTGCAGTGGTGCGGCTGCGCCGCCCTGCTCACACCACAGAATTCAAGTGCAATCTTTCCAGCTCAAACACTTTCTTTTTTTTACAACTATTTCTATATGCCAAGTCCTCACAGAATAAGGCCTTTGAAAGCACTTCTATAAGGAAGATGAACATTTGGAAGGCATCTTTGCATGAAGCAGTCAAGCTCCTCTCTGTAGCATCATCCTCTCAAACGCTCACTCAAATACGAAAGTTTAACATTTTTACTAACTTCAGCACAATTTACAGCAGGAAAAGATTATAACATCATAAGGTTTTGGTGGGGAGTCCTCACAAATGCAGAATCTCAATGAAGCAAAACCAATTTTGGATTACTCTGATTTTTTAAACAACTGCTGCAGTCCAAGGCAGTAGTTACAAAAGCATTTTATACATGTACTGTGCCAGGGGGCCTCTGCTAACACCAAATTGTATCATCTGTCTCAAAAATGATTTTCTGCTGCCAGCACACAACTTGGAACTTACAGTAGAGCATTCTATTTGAGGAAATGTTGTCTTTGAGGATCAAAAAGCTTTGATGCTTGTAGCAGTGACAGGCTAAAAACTTTGTTAGATTAATACACTTGTTCCAATTCCTCTTCATTAAGCAGGATTATACAATCACATTTTATAAAGGACTCCTGATGGAAGGGTTATCCTGTGGGTGCTTGTGCACTATTACTTCCAACTGAACTCTAGTATTTCATGTTTGTTTTGGAAGACCTAGCTGTCTTAACAGCCACAGGGCATTTCAATAATCATATAACAAACAGTGCTGCAGGTTATTCTTTAATCCCTTGTGAGTGAATGAGTAAGTTCTTGTCCATCTATCATGACGACATAGCTCTGCAGCTACTGCCAAAACGCTACTGTAAATCATAAAAGAAAAGCATTTAAAGAATAATGAGAGCTGCTCCAGGAAGTTAGAAGTGTCAGAATAATCTTTTTCCCTGTCGCTATAGACAGCAGGCACAACAGATAAACCTTAGTTTACAAGGCATTAACACAAGATGGGAGATATTTTTACTTCTGCCTGAAGATTTAAGACAAGTCCTGATAGACAATTCAAGTATGTCTTCATATGTCTCTAGCTGATTGCCTCTCCAGTAACAGCTTCCAAGCGAGCTAAACAGAGGTGAAAGCGAGCTTAAAGTTTCTTTTACTATCCCCACAAAGTGTGTTTTTTGTTGTTGAGTCAGTTTGTTTTCCTGGGGATTTTTACCACCCTAAAAATCAATCTGGCAGAAAGCCAGGGAGTGCTGCAGAGTGTCCTATGAGAACAGCTCTTTTTCCCATGCAGAGGATTTAAGATTGCTTCCCTTTCCATTTGGGAGAGCTGGAAAGGTAGGCATTCTAAAAAGCTGAACATTCAATTAAGTGAAAACCCGAAGGACAACAGAATTACTACTCCGTCAAACCACAGAGTAAATCTGAGGTGCTTCCAAACAATGAGTTAGAAACATTAATGACTGCCAAGTTCCGTCCTGGCTGCTTCCAAGTTCCTAGAAAGAGGTTTACTGCTGCTTGGCACAGAGCAGACCAAGTATCCAAGGGGCTTCCCATACAACGAGCTACACTCGAAGAGTCTGTTGGACCCTCTATTAGCAGCTGTAGCATACCCACACGTGCAAAAACAGTCTGCATGCACTCCAGTGTTAAGATACTTCTATGCTATTTAGGACATTTCTGTGCAGTATCAAGCAATCTGCTCAGTCTAAAAGGGTCACCCAGTCCACACCATTGTAACGGCAATGAAGTTGAAAGCTATTGCTTTCTTTCGTGTTGTAGGGAGTGCAGCAAGTAGCCCAAACAGGACATAAAGGGTCACCTCCCCAGCCTATGCCCCAGTGTGTTCCAAGATGAATCACTACCTGCTCTTCAGATGATAAACTAGGCACCATCAGGCACGGACTGAGCCATATACCCCCAGCTCCTACTGAGAGGGGAAGAGCAGCATTCCAGAAAATTGCAATTAGGCATTAACGACTTCAAATAAAATGCATCCCTGTGCCACTAACCACCCAAACGTGTGAAAAGGCAAGCACACCATTCTGAAATACCTTCGTGAGTAAGGGTGAGCAGGACCACCTCTTGCCACAGCCTTTCTTTCCAGGAGAGGCTCAAATATATACAATATTCATACACCCACCAAAAAAATTGGTATCAAACATTATCATTTTAGTCTAAGCTACAGTGCCTCAGTGCCACCATCACAGTTCTGCAATAATACTTTTAAAAGTCTTTGGCAAGTATTTTTAATTTTTTTAAAATGCTATAATACTTGGATTTTTTTCAAGTGAAAAACCCCATATTTTTCAACAGCAGCAGCTGCTCCATATAACATTAGCTTTAGATTGCTTCTATGGTGTGCAGGCAAGTTAGCCTTACTGTAACTGGAGCCTTGTAAGCATAGGTGGTCTCTTCCATCAGTGAAGGAAATAAATGCTATCTAGACTGAATTAGAGAAAGAAGAAAGGAGGAAGAATAGCTAAGGAAGTTAAACCCTTGCCCAATTCCTGGAGTGAAAAATACGTGTTAATCTTACAACATAAACTATGCACTCTTGTCATACACAATTCCAATCTAAGGAAGAGATTATTCCCACAGTGAAAGTGCACCGTGAAAAAAAGATGCTGTTCCTGAGAGGTTGGCTGCATTTTAGGCACAACAATTCACCAAAAAGCCACGTTGCCTGAGGTATGGCAGCTCCCACACAAGCAAGGGAGCAGGTAAGCAAGAGAGAAGAAATGTCATTGCATCTGCATAGTCAGCAGAAGTTTTTATGAACATTCTTTTGTACACACTAGTTTTGCATGTTAAGCCATGGTCATTAATTTTTTATGTACTGCTAAACTAGTCCTACACGTCCCCTGTCTGCTAAGAAGAAAGTTTGAGATCATAGATTATCTTTATTCTCTCTGAAAGAACAACTCTTTCTGCAGTTCACCCAGAGGAACAAAAACACGCTTAACCAGATTTCCAAGCACAAGGCCTATTAACCTATTGAGTTGTCTGGTCAAGACTGGAGGAAGATACACGTCTGGCCTCTACAGCGTTCTTCTAGGTCGTGTTTTGTTGCACAGGAATTCTTGGACAAGTATGCTGAATGTGAAAACAAAGAAGCAGGAGGACAGGCTTCTGGGCAGTCTTGTCAGGCAGTTCTTCCAGCCGCTGTGTGCACAACGGTAAGCACTGTGCTGGTTTCCCGAAGGTTAATTCACTCCAAGACACAAGTGGCTCAGCGGGACAGTGGAAGGGGAAATTTAAATTCTTCCTAATTGCAGCCCTGATCTCACACACACCAAGTTACCACAATAAGGACTTCAGGAAAGAATGAATCTCTACCTTTATCCTACACCAGAAGGTTCAGCCTGCATACAACCTTCACTATCACAGTAACAGAGCAGCTCCAAGAGCCACACACAGGCAAACACCTCCGCTAGCTCACTACCAAGACAGACCCTACAACATCAGGAACATCGCTTCCTGTAACGCTGCTTTCAAGTAATAACCAGACCCACCGATTCACGAAAGATTTAATGAGATTACAGCTTGAGGTGATTTGACTCGAGACCATAAAAGTTTTAGGAGCCCATCTGCTCTGCAAACCTAACCTCTCTCAAGGCCGGGTATGAGCCCAACCTTTGAAAGCCGCAGTGTAGCTCAGACAGGACTCAAGCTTTAGGAGCTGCAATGGGCACAAAGCTCAGACTTAGCAAAAGATTCGCACTTTCAGGCAAAGCGCAGCTGCCACACAGCAGTACTCAAAGAGAATCTTTCCAAGCGATCAGCAGGCTTTTCCTGAAGAAAAGGCTGGCCACCTTAGGGTGCTTTCCCCACCATTATCACTCCATTAATAACAAATCCAAACTGTACTGCCGATGGTTGCAAGATCACCAGTACTTCAAAAACCTAAAGCAATATTCGCCTTCTAAAACAGGACAAAGTACTCTTGATAACATCTTGTCCGCCTCACACAAAGAGCTTCCTAAAGCACCACTGATTGCAGCTCACTTTGTCCTTCCATTTCCCCAAGAACCAAGGGAGTATTTTTCTGCTGTTTTGCAGTACCAGACTGACTTTTCTTACAGGTAAGGAAGCAGTACTCATTTGGAGATATTAAGGACAGAAGGCGAAGGAGCTACTGGTTTTACTCCTACTTTTTCTCAGCGAGACTGCCATTAAAATATTCACGTATGTAAACGCTGGCCAAATATTCACATTGTTGCCCTAAACCCGACCTTGTTAGCTGAAGGAGTCTCATTGGCCAGCTGTGTTTTGGAGCATTAAACTGAAAACATAGGCGCTGTTATTTTTTCTTCCCCTCTCAGGCTGAGATGTTTTGTTGTTTTGTTCTCACTTCAGTAACAGGCCGCAGTATGCAAGTTACATCTGGAAACAGACAAAAGCCAACTGCCCAGCAGTATTGGAAAATTAAAACATTGGGTCAGATTCAAACAGACTAGAAAGCCAAAGGTCAAAGCAGCATTAAATCATTAGTTTCCCAGCTGCCACCCAGGCATGGAGTTGACCTTTGATTTTGTAAGAAGTGGTCCAAGCAATTTTCTGGTGGCAATATGGGCAATCTGGCACAGTGGAGTATCACCCTTGAAAGGGTGGGAGGGAAGGAAGGAGTTTAAGATCTTGCAAGCTAAGATTAAAGTAACTTTAATCCCTCCAAACCACATTTGCACTGTGAAGCTATAAAGTGCAAAACAATGACCATGAAACTA
The DNA here is from genome assembly GCF_015220805.1 of Pogoniulus pusillus. NCBI lineage: Eukaryota > Metazoa > Chordata > Aves > Piciformes > Lybiidae > Pogoniulus > Pogoniulus pusillus. Next base: position 15,880,438 of record NC_087295.1, read on the forward strand.
GGAAACTTTAAAAACAAAAGCGTTCAAACATTTGAATCGTTCAAGTAGGTTTTGTTCATCCAGCAGGGAGAGGCAAGTGGAATTCAACAGAATTAAAGCACTTTAGTGAATACTGAAATATTCTCTCTCCTGGAGTGATTTAAGCTTTCAGAAATTACAGTTGAAACCAGTTATTAATGGCATGTATTTAGAACAATATACAATTTAGACATGCTTCCTCAGACTGAGGACCAGAATACTCCATTTACTCTAACTGTATCCTCTTTAATATTTTTCCCCCATAGCTGAGGTAGTAAAGACTCTAGAAAGCAATGGTCAGTTTCTTAAGTCCTCTTTCTTTAGCCTCTGTAATCTTAAATGTCAGCTGCTGCTGTGCTCTGGTAGTAATTCCAGACCAGTCCTTACACTGCCCTGCATGTCTGCATAAACGTCTGCACCGTGTGTGCCAAGTTCCGTCCTGGCTGCTTCCAAGTTCCTAGAAAGAGATTTACTGCTGCTTGGCACAGAGCAGACCAAGTATCCAAGGGGCTTCCCATACAACGAGCTACACTCGAAGAGTCTGTTGGACCCTCTATTAGCAGCTGAAAATACCCACACGTGCAAAAACAGTCTGCATGCACTCCAATGTTAAGATACTTCCATGCTATTTAGGACATTTCTGTGCAGTATCAAGCAATCTGCTCAGTCTAAAAGGGTCACCCAGTCCACACCATTGTAACGGCAATGAAGTCGAAAGCTATTGCTTTCTTTCGTGTTGTAGGGAGTGCAGCAAGTAGCCCAAACAGGACATAAAGGGTCATCTCCCCAGCCTATGCCCCAGTGTGTTCCAAGATGAATCACTACCTGCTCTTCAGATGATAAACTAGGCACCATCAGGCACGGACTGAGCCATATACCCACAGCTCCTACTGAGAGGGGAAGAGCAGCATTCCAGAAAATTGCATCAGGCATTAACGACTTCAAATAAAATGCATCCCTGTGCCACTAACCACCCAAACGTGTGAAAAGGCAAGCACACCATTCTGAAATACCTTCGTGAGTAAGGGTGAGCAGGACCACCTCTTGCCACAGCCTTTCTTTCCAGGAGAGGTTCAAGATCACACAACTGGCATAAACATAACACATTCTGCAACTACAGATTGTTACACACAAGTCAAAGACCTAATCACAGCAGCAAGACTTCTCTCTCCAAAGAGCCTAACAGTGTTCAGATGGTGAAAAAAAAACTGAGCCTGCTTTAATATCAAACCAGAACATTTAGAGATCACAGTGGTAATTTCTTAGAGGAAGCAACTTTGAAGTTCATCTGGTTAGCAAATTAAGAGATAGAGACAGGCAGGTGATCTTACTCCTCTATGCAGGCACACAATTTAAGTAGCACTGTGCTAGTTTGAGGCTAGCTAGAATGTTTTGGTGAGAAGAATTAGATTACAGGCTGTGAGAAGAAAACAATGGTGATGTCTACTTCACTCACAGGCTTGCTGAGATGTGTAAGAACAAGAATCCAAACATAGATAAGGGAGTTGCCCTCTGTCCGGGCTGTGGGATGCAGTTTTCTCTCTCTAAACTAACCTTGTTAATCCACCTGCTTTTTAACCTCCCTGGCCAACCCTCAAATCCTCCTTGGGCACAAGGCAGCATCTGGGGTAGAGAGGAGTGGGAGAAGGTGGAAGGGTGGCTGAGAGCCCTTCCTGGGGACTCAGGTTTCTGGGAGGGCTGTTGTGTTTCTGTGTTACCTTTTACCTTGTCTATTTCTGTCTATCACTTTATATACTGTAACTCTCTGCTTGTACATTGTGCTAAGCTGTTAATATAAAGCTTCATTCAATTTCCAGAGCCGCTGAGTCTAGTCTGGGTGATTTTACAAGGTGTGGGGGGACAGGGAACACCCAAACCATCACAGCAGTGAAGGTGCAAAATAGGTAACCAGAAGCATTCCAAGTCTCTGTAATAGAATACATAGTTCCACATCAAGACCTCTCAGAGGGAAAACAGAAGAGAAAAAAAAATAAAGAGCACTGTCTTTAAAACTTGGTTAGCATTTTAGTTTACCCCCATTAGCAGAAGCCCAAATTCACCACTGACACCATGGAAGTGTTATCTTCACTTCACGCAGTCTGCGTGTGCCTGCTGTTTCCCAGAATGAAAACCATTTCTATCACTTCAAGTTTCCCTCCAAGACAGAAAGACCAAAGCTTGCATCACGACTGCAAACTGCCACTTGTGTTAACTCTTATGGCTGCTACTTGCAATGGCACTGAGAAGGGTGTAAGATGTATAAAGCTAAAAAGAGCCTTTCTAAAAATAGCTATTCCTGACACTTCAAGTTTAAGAAGACCGTTCCCATATAAAGAGGCCAGTCAACGAGTTACATTGGGTTTGGACTGTACAAGGTGGCTATTTCTGGAACTGGTATTGTGGAACAGCTATTTCAGTACCTTCTTTCATGAAGGGATGGTTGTTACTTGAGCTGGAAAAGACAAGACTATGCCCTAGAGCTCTCCAGGGAACATGATCAGCAGCCCAACAGCGAACCAGAACTACATGTAGTTATCCATTCCTCAACAGAACACAGTATGGAAGTGGAATAAGATGGGGATAGGTGACTAACCAGCCCTAAGCTTGCCTCAACCCTTATTTTGGCTGCCCTGTGAAACTGAAAAATAGCTTCTCTGCTTATACCTGGAAACATTTTCCACTATACAATTAGACCTCCATTCTGATCTCTGTAAACAGATTAGAGTCAGGACTTCAAGTCTGCAGTAGAGGCCAGACACCCTAAAACCCTTCACAAGGAGCTCCTAGACAATCAGAGTAATGCTTTTCAGAAGCATCCAGCCTCAGTGCTGGCAGCAGCTCTCTGTGTGTGCCCACACGGCTCAGTTTCTAGAAATAACATGCTCTATGTTTTGCTTGAATAGGGTAATAACTGTGAATGTAGATCATCAATAGAACACATGAAGAGTGTGGCTATGCAACTACCTGCCTCCACGTTCCAAGTCAAGGGGCCCATCCGGTATCACCTAATCACAGTAAGAGACCTTGTAGCAGTTTACAAGGAAGACTTAAGGAGAAGGAAGACAGACCCGTATCAACCAAGAGGCCCCCTTCTGTGACTGCATGTTCCTCCCCATCTTTGCTACGGCTCCCTTATCGTTAGGGCCAGATGCTAGGGGGACCCAGGAAGGGCAGAACAGAAGCTAGTCAACAGCCTGGATGTTCAGGCCACCAACTACTGAATGCAAAGTCTGGGGAATGGCTGAAAACACCTCTAGCCGCAGCAGCTGGAGAGAGAAGCAGGAAATGGCTCCCCTGCCTAGCCCCGATCTCCTATGCATAGCACCAGAGCTATCAGTCTGAACTCTCCCCTACAGAGCAGGTGGCTTGTTTTGCTCTCTTACCAAACAAGCAACACTCACTTCTATCTCCACAGGGGTTCCTGTGGAAGGCCCTTTCCTCCAAATTCTTCATGATATACATAAAGGTGAGGGGTTTTTTTGCGATAGGGTCTTTTTGCTTGGTCCTAACATGCTGCTCTGGGAAATGAGAACTCATTACTGGCCATCAGAGTCTTCTTACTGGAAACTTGATGGGGTCCCCACAGCCCTACCTCAGGACAGGAAACAAAAGGGAATTTGGACATTCCTCCAAAAGCAGTAGTTAAAAGCTAGTAACAGTTTCAAGGACAAAGGGCTACTGAATCTCAATGTCATGTTCCTGGGCTTAGTGGATGGGCTTTCTAGCCAGCACTCCCTGCAAGTCTCGCTAGAGACACTTTCCAACGTTTCCTCGATAGGAGAACCACATCCAGTTTTACTTTCCAGCTCACAGTCTACTTTTGGTTTTGTTACTTCTGCTATTCAGAAACGCGTGCTCAGGTCTGTTTTGTAACACGGCTCAGTTACCTTTGGAGTCATTCCAAACCTGACCCCGAGTGCCATGATAAATCAGGTCGCCCACAGTGGCACAAAGTGCTCCTGGGAGCAGGCAGAGCTATCTAGCATTCCTCTGATCTGAGCAAGGCCATGAACCTAGAACAGCTTATCAGCCAGCATCACCCTGCAGAGATACAAGCCACACTAAATTATTTCCAGAAGACAAAGTTCTACCACTGGTAGCTTGGAGGAAAGCAATGGCCAAGACTGAAGGACTACCTGACATGCAGCCTCACAGAGAGCAGCTCTATGAGAAACAAAAAGTAGACCTTCACTTTTATCCCACAGGCTTTGTTCGGCTTAACTGAGTTAAGGTCAGACCTGGCATTAATACCTTAGAGGAGTACAAGCCACAGCAGCCTTAAAGCCAGGGAAGTTTGGTTCAGCTGACAGTAGAGGAATACAGGGACCCACTGGCAATCTGAACAGAACAAATACTTCTTTCTTGCTACTGGTACGAGCTGGGGCTGGCTGGCCGCAGACCCTTGTGCCTTAACAGCAACAGTTCTTAAAGGCATAACGAAGATGTCAATGAAGACAAACATGGAGTTTTCTCTATTAGGAGGTACCCTGTGTAGTCTCATAAATACCTTCCTCTGCTGGTAATAGAAAATAGAAGGAAATTAAGAGTCAGGCAGTATTCTTGACAACGCCTTACCTATGAGGGAAAGTGCAGATTGAGGAGACTAATAGTGCTTTAATCTGGTAGATTGGTAGCTCAAAGTCTTAGCTAGGTAACACTTTAAATATGACCTTTATAGGCAGAGCTGATCTTGCAGGAGGTTGCATGCTCAAAAAAAAAAAAAACCCAAATGACTAATTCCAGTGAAATACAGGCACTCAAGATGCTTGAGATCTGGAGCTAATACATACCAGGAAGGTATTTATTTTCTTGGGAGAAGGAAGAAGTCAAGAAGAAAAAAGGAGCTTATTAAGAATGTTAACAGCAGACATTATATCTAATTTCTTTGCATTCCTTCCCCCCTCCTTTTCCTCCCATTTTTAAAAAACAGAAGCAAACTTGCAAGTTAAGGATTCTGATCAATGCAACATGTTAGAAAAAGAGAGCAGGAGGTCAAGAGGAAATGATTAATCCTGTGCAGAAGACTGGCAGGATGGGTCCTGGAATGGCTTACCAGAACAATGCCCCCACTAATAAGCAAGTCAAAAGACCCTTACAGTGAACAGAAGCCCCAGTTACACTGTACATTAATATTCTTCCCTTAATGCAAAGTTACATTTGTTCATTAAAGCCAGATTCAAAAAACAAGTGTTGAATTAGAGGACAGGTGAAAAGTTGTGGTGCCAGACATGCAGCAATTCTGAAAGATAAAGGATTTCATCTTTGAAAGTGTTAAGAGCTCTGTTCCAAGACAGTGTTTGCAGAAGGCTTCATCAAACCAAGGAAAGAGGGAAGAACTCTGACAGCTTTCAGCAGTAACAGTGACTTTCCTCAGCTCACTCCGCAGACCAGCGCTGCTCTTGACAAAGACTGCTCTGCTGCTAGCGGCAGTTCAGCGCGCTGCGGACAGAGAACAAGCGAGTTCACTGCAAGCAATACTTTGGACTTGGAGGTGCCTGTAGTTCAAGGTTTCCTTTCAGATAGCTGCTCAGTACTGCGGTTTCACAGCGTCAGACAGAAACAACGCAAACCTGAAAGATTCGCAACTGCAGCTACTGGTCCCAGTCAGCGCTACCAGTCCCCAGGGCTGCCCTGTGGAAGCAGACAGGGTAAGGGAGCTCTGCTCCCAGGGGTTGCAAACTCACAAAGCACTGACCGATGCCGTGATGCAGCATGCTGCACTACCTCGCAGATCTGGGATAGCAAACACGCAGCGGGGGTTTCACAACTGCCTCCAGACTGACCCGGGCAAGCCCTGCCGTTAAGGAAACATCACTTCAGCGCTATCTCCCCGGCGTAACCAACTCCCTGAGGCAAGCGCTAGCACCTTGCACCCCCACGCTCATCTGACTAAAGACTGCCACGAACTGGTCAATAATCTACAAAGAAAAAACATGGCTCTCAAGTCATCTCGGTTCCCTCATACGTCTTGTTGTACCGCTGCTGGGCAAGCGAGAGGAGTCCTGCTACAGGTACGGCCATTTAAGAGAGCGGCGGAGGGAGCCAGGCGGAGAGCCGAGGGCCTGCCCGCCCGCCCTGCTCCCGCCGGGGCCACTGCCGAGCCGCGGCCTAGGAGCCAAGTGGCGGCGAGGGAACGCCCTCCGGCAGCACTGCTGATTGCCTTTGTATCGGCAAATAGCCTCCATTTTGAGGAGCTGCAGGCATTCAGGGTACGCTGCGGAAACCAAATGTCAGCTTCCAATGACCAGGAATGGAAATGGCAGACTGCTAGCGGTGCTTTCCAACACAACATCGCAAATGCCCGCAACGCCTCCCCCACTCAGAGGCTGCTTCTGTGTATTCATCCTTCAGATCCACCTCCCCGTACCGCGGGCACTGAACCCCTTCTCACCAAACAGTGGTCCCACGGAGCTATGGGCCAAGGGCAGACTCCAGCCCCGAGATCGAGCACCGTAAGTCACAAATGAAACATCTCCCAACTTCAGCTAACAGCTGACAGCAGCTCCTGCGCATTCACCGCTACTGCCCACTCGCCCACCTCCTCCCCGTCCCTGCGGGGGAAAGGCACACAAACAGCACACAGGTTCCAAAAAGAGGCCTTTGGCTTTCAGCAGGGCATTTCAGACAGAAATCCACACAGGACTACAGTTCATCAAAAAACATGCTTGGTCTCAGCAAGGCTCTTTCGGTGAAGCCAAAAATCCAGCTAGTGTGCATGCCAGTTCATGCCAGCACTCAAATCTCACCAGTATAGGCACAGTTAAAAACCACAGAAGGGTTTAGGTTGGAAGGGACACACAGGCAGGGACACCTCACACTAGAATAGGCTGCTCAGGGCCTTATCCAGTCTGACCTTGAACACTTCCCTGGGCAACCTGTGCCAGTGTCTCACCACCCTCACTGGAAAAAGCTTCTTCCTAACATCTACTTTGAATCTCCCCTCTTTCAGTTTAAACCCATTCCTCCTCATCCTGTCATTACAAGACCTTGTCGATAGTCCCTCCCCAGCCTTCCTGTAGGCCCCCTTCGGATACTGGAAGGCTACTATAAGGTCTCCTCAAAGCCTCCTCTCCATCCTAGACACGCTTCAGAGTCTGGAGTCCTCAGCAGAAAGTGGAGCAGCCTCGGAGCTGGGTTTCTCTCTCTCCGCACGAAACCGCAAGCCAGGTTTCAGCAACACCCAGTCAATGAGCACTCAGCCCCCTGCGAGCTGGCCACGTTGCTTCGTGCACCTCGTGTGCAAACACCTGGGCCAGCCCTGCGTGGCTGGTCCGACATGCCCAATGCAAGCATGTTAAAAAGCCAAGTCACTGTTATCTGAAGCCCAGCACACGTGCCGAGCTCAGTGCAAACATCCATTCTGCTCTGCCTCCCCGCACAAAAGCCAGGAAAGTGGATTCCAAAGTTCAAGCACTGTTACTACAGGAAAACACTGGCGTGAAACCCACTCTCACGTCTCACTTTAGCAAGTCTTCCATGAAATTTAAAAGACCGATGTCTTGGACACCATCACACCAATTTACAGCCTCTACTTAGGTTAGATCTAAACCTACAGGCTTTTGTCCTTGTGCCGTGGCTCCCTAAAACATCAGTGAATAAAGGTGTACGGACAGCCATTCGCTTCAGTATAAGGCTACTCAAACAATGAAGTGGCTGTTAAGTTGTTGAAAAGGTACAAATAGCAGCAACCATTAACGAAAGGAGTTCTTGGGAGAGCTACCGAGATGTTTCTCCACCGTCCGTGAAGTTCATTATAATACACATTACCCAGGGGGAGGGGTGATAAAGCGCCTGCTAACTAAAAGCTAACACCTCCAAACAGCCAAGACACAGGTTGTGATGTAAATGCATGAGAACATGCTGATGTTTTAAGACCTCTTATTTTATGTGTAACAGGATACTGTCACAAGGGCAAATCCATTTAAACTACAGATGAATTTTATTAATGTGATCAAGTCTCATTGCTCCCCCCCCAAGCCTCAAGCTGATTAACCTTTAAAATACAGAACCACCACCCCACACATTTCTAACCTCATTCTTGACCCGGGTAGATTTTTGTTGTTCCAGTCTTCACCCAGTACTTCAAAAATATTAGAACTGCAGCATCCTTTGTCTGCCTCACACAATTACACTTTCCTTGACAGACACCATCTTTTACACTACAATCCTCACAAGGTGTCAAGCACTGCTCAGATCCAAGAAACCAGTTTGTAATGCTGCCCGTTTTAATGCAAGTGCAAGAGCCCAGTCTGCTATCAGCGAAAGCATTTGCACAGAACTGCAGACCTCTACATTCCACCCAGAACAACGCCATCCTCTCTGCAACTCTGAAATAACTGGGCTCTTGCTTTCAGAGGAGCCAGCAGGCAAACTGGAAGTCGTATGAAAGGAAGCAGTTCTGTGGACATCCTACTTAACTTGTAACAGCTTTTAAAATGTCTCGGATTTCGGCTGTTTCAGTGAGAAAGGGAAGGCGTTTCAGTTACCAGCCCTCCCAGCCATTGATTTCAAAACAGTTTAGAGGCACAGGCAGAAGCAAGTGCAGGACTTTCTTTCAGATTTCAAAAGAAACATATCCTTCTGTTGGCCCTCCGGTCACATTCTGTGCTGTTTTTCCTTAGGACCATCTAAACAAGACAGATGTAGCCAGTATCCAGGCAGCAGCTGAAGCCTGAGCGCTAGAAAGGCACTCTGGGGTGGGGGATGGAAGGGAAAAGAGGCAGAAGAGGAGGAAGCCATTTGGCTATAAAAAGGATCTTTCTTTCCTGTTGAAATGCGGTGTAAAGAGTGTCAAAATGGCTTAGAGGTGGGGAGGTCAAACATGTTTTGAGATGTTAAAAACTCTTCAAATTTTATCAAAAAGACTGGAAAAAACAATCTTAAGATAGGTTTTTGTTCTTCCAAGTCAAAACACTGCCATTACAACAGCTGCAGGAAATGATGAACTCCCCACTCTCTGTTCACTTTTACCACAAAGTAGCCAAGTTATCCTGATGAATCTGCCACTACAAAACACTGCTGAACATTTCTGTCTTGCAGTCGTTTTCAGGTGCACCATCTTTGCCAATCTTTCATCCCTCCAGCAATTAAAAAGAAATCCAGCCACCCATAAAAGCAAAACTACTGTGGCTGACTCTGCAATAATTAAGATGCTGGGAAATAGACATGAGCAATGGTTTTATTAATGGCAATATCAGCACAATACACCTTTGATCTTTACTCAAGTGAAACTAAAACACAGTGTAGGTGTTTTGTACTGCTCAACAAAATTATTTTACAAACCTCTGGGATTGTCATAGTAGTTACTATTTAAAACCAATAATGCAATTTCAGAGCTCTTCTACATCTTCTGATTCAAAGCTAGACCTTACAAGAAGATGTGAAAGAAGGCTTAGTAAAATTTGTATAGTATCCTTCACCCTTTTCTATTTTCTCACTCAAAATCTCTCAAATCACTTGCACAGTAAAGCCTTTTGCTGTGGCGAGTGCCTTTAATCAACTCCAGTTTCTTTTCTGCACTGTACTGCAGCAGTACTAGTTGGTAATCATGCTTTTTTAGCTCATGATAAAGAATCAGGCGATAGGAAGAGCCACTGAAGCACAGCCTGAGACCCCAGACCCTGCCCACACATACTCCTCTCCTACTGATGAGGAAGCCAGGCTCACCCTTGCTCTCTTGGGCAAATCACTCGGGCTCTGCTCTATAAAAGCTGAGCAGCTCTCACATGAGAGTCCAAACCACTGTCCCAGAAGCTAGACTTGAAAGTTCATTCATAGGAAATTGGATTTACACCTGCCTCATACAAGAGTTGCATACACTAGGGACACAAAGTAAAGCTCCTTCTTCACGATGACCTCCCACCTCCACAGCTGGAGGAGCCTGGGGAGTATAATAAAGAGGCTACGTTTAGGAAAGCCTTTCCAACACAAATGAGTTCACCTTCAAGCTGCAAGTTTAACTGGAAACCCACATCATCTGTCTCCATGATGGAGTTTAAGCTGCACATTAAGAAATGAACTGTTTACTAACATGGATGGCAGGATGTTGTTAGCATCTTACGATCCCACTTGGTCACTGAAGCCCTATCACGCTCTCTAAGGAACAGACATAAGGAAACACCTCTCTTTCAAGTTCCTCCTTTCCAGTTAAGCTTGCTTGGGGTGGGGATAGCACTGACTGGTTATTACAGCTCTTTGGGATATAGGTGTTTCTGCTTTGCAGAGTTGTTCTGTGGGAGAAGTCCTACAAGAAGTGGCAGTCAGACCTCTCTCACATGGGAAGGTTTCCAACATGAAGTCCTCCTAGCACCTCAATGGATTGGTTCGTTAAGAGTAAGGGCTAGGATCAAAGATGTTTCTCAAGGTTCACTGAGGTTTCCTGTCTGGGCAGTTAACTGGGTTGAAGAAGTGACCCTTCTCTGAACATTCTCAGGAGTAAGCTTCACTATAGCAGGATGAATATTTGAGCAGCACAACACTGGCTGTTTACAGGAAGAGACAGCAAGGAAAAGCATAACTTCCCTTTCAGCTCTGGAATTAAGGGTTAATGACACCACACAATAAAATATTCCAGCTTCAGTGCTACCTACAAACAATTCCTCAACCCATCTTCTAAAACAGGTATGAGAAATGCAATCAGAATCTAACATGGCGCTTTCACCCAACTACAGAGTTCAGGATCTGTTCAACACTATTTGAATTTGGTCAAAAGCTCAGATTAGCAAGAAATAGTCCATCACTTTTTAGGACATAGTGGCTGAATCCCCTTGTGCCAAACACTGCTTTCAGATGCCAGCACCACTTCTAAATTGCCTAGTCATAGATGTGACCACAAAATGCATCACAAAGGTAGCAAGGACAGGAGCCCATCTTAGCCTAGTACACATTTTTATGTACACAGAGATGGGTTAGAGTTGAATCACTGAACCAGGCAGAGTACCTCCTCTTCCTCCAAGACAGAATCAGTAAATCAGATTTTCATACATTTCAAGTATAGAGTACATGAGGTAGACCTTCACCATGCAACCATCTCTTTCAGAAACATAGCATCAGAGGGCACAGAGGAAGCAAATGAGGCTCAACAAGGACAAGTGCAGAGTCCTGCACTGGGGAGGAATAATAAACTGCAGCAGGACAGGCTGGGAAGTGACTGCTGGAGAGCAGCCCTGTGGAGAGGGACCTGGGAGTGCTGGTGGAGAACATCCATGGCACAGCAATGTGCCCTGGTGGCCAAGAAGGCCAATGGGATCCTGGGGTGCATTAAGCGGAGTGTGTCCAGCAGATCAAGGGAGGTTCTCCTTCCCCTCTACTCTGCCCTGCTGAGACTCCATCTTGAGTACTGCCTTCAGTTTTGGGCTCTCCAGTTGAAGAGGGACAGGGATCTGCTAGAGAGGGTCCAGTGGAGGGCTATGAGGATGATGAGGGGACTGGAGGGCATGGCTGATGAGGAGAGGCTGAGGGACCTGGGGCTGCTTAGTCTGGAGAAGAGAAGACTGAGAGGGGATTTAATCAATGTTTATAAACATCTGAGGGCTGGGGGTCAGGAGGGGGGGGACAGGCTCTGCTCACTGTTCCCTGGGATAGGACAAGGAGCAATGGATGGAAGCTGCAGCACAGGAGGTTACAGCTCAACACAAGAGAACTTCGTTACTGTAAGAGTTCCAGAGCACTGGCACAGGCTGCCCAGATTGGTTGTGGAGTCTCCTCTTTAAAGACTTTCAAGCCCTGTCTGGATATGTTCTTCTGATCTGTGCTAGCTTGTGTGGTCCTGCTCTGGCAGGGGAGTTGAACTCGATCTCTTTGGGTCTCTTCCAACCTCTAATATCCTGCGATCAGAAAACCATCATAACAATTAGGAAACAAAAGTGATTTCTTTAAAGAGGTCAGGACAATGAGCAGCCAAGAGGTGGCAGTGTTCCTGTCTGGTAAACAAAACATTAACTGGGCATAGAATTCTAGTGGGGTAGGAAGTCTGGTGGCATCAGTGATACACTGCTAAAGGCACAACTTCTGAACTGCTCCTCTGCCTTTCAGCTGCAGCCCAGTTAAGCTGAATAACCAAGAACTGGGTGTAGTACCCGAAGAAATTGCTTGGAGCAGCAGTAACAGCATAGTACTAATCTGGATGCTGCAAGAGAATGTTTTAGTGGCTTGGTAGGTTCCAATAAATGAAAGCATTACAAGACACTGCCTATGAAATTTGTTTTAACTTGACAAAGTGTTTTCAGTTTTAAAATAGAGATTGTTGTTTTTTCAGTTTGACTCAGATTTACAAAAAAGGAAGAGTAACTGTATAAATCAGTACTTAAATTTCACTTGGCATTTATGCTAGCCTAAGGAAATCCCAAGACTGCCTCACCTCTGAATTTTTAACATGGTTACTGAACACTGGAAGATGAAGTTTCAGTTCACATGTTCAGTGCAAAGGTCACAAGCTCTGCAAGACCATGATCAGAAACATTCCAGGGCAGTGTTGCTTAATTCATGGCAACAGCTTTATTTAACAAAAGCACTCAAGGAATGGTTTCCCTCCGTAACTCCATATGGGATCAAACATGAAACAAGTCAGCTTGCTCCAAGAAGTGGCTTTTGACCACAGGAGAGCCTGGTGTTTTGACAATTTGTTTGGCTGGTTTTGTTTGTTTGCTTAAACTTCGATTTGTAAAGATCTTCCATTCTGAAAGCACTTCTACCTAGCTGTAGCAGAAAAGCAGCCACAGTTTACATATTCGGCAGGAATGCCTCCCCTGCATGGAGAAAAATACAGATGTGAAATGGGGAAGAACAACCCACACACCATGATACTTTCCTCAGAGTTAAGAGAGTATCTTTCAACAACAGCCATTTTGCTCCTAGTGAGCTGCTGGCAGCAGTTTGCCTGGGTCAGACAGGGGCCTCTGAAGAGGGTTTTCCTTTTTAGATCAGTAGGATTTCATCTCTTAACATCATGCTGCTTTGTTAGAATATGTGCATCCCAAACAAGTTACTAGATTTACAGCTGTTGAAGTCGCCTTGGATTACTTTCCTCTATTTAGGAACTATGCAGCTGTCAAAGTATGGCTGCACAGAATCCAAACAGAATTGCCCATTAATTACCAAAATGAGAGTCCACTAATACAGGCGGCAACTATTTCTTACGTGTCTCAGGAAGATTCATGCCAAGAAGCCAACCAGTTCAAAGACCAGACAAGTGGAATAAAGTTGCTATGAGAATATACTCATTATCACGACGAGTCCATCAGATTTCCATCCCAAGGTAAGCCATGTACAAATGCACTTGAAGTCTGCAAAGCAGCACTGTGCCAGTGAATACCTGGAAGAGGTAACAGGATTTCCAAGGCAGTATACCATTTCAGGTGATAGCATATCTTGGTAGCACAGTAATATCAGCTGGGAGATAGCACTATTTTTATTTTCCATGTTCAACATGCAATACTTCCTCTTTCCAATCTCCCACCTATCTTGTGCAAAGTGTTTCCTTCTGTTTCCTGCTTGGGTGGCATTAAACTTAAAAACAATAACATTATTGATTAAAATACTGCCTTCTCTAGCCAAGATATTAAATTTCATGCATATCTTCAGTTGATATCATGTTTCTTGTTGTTGCTCATATTAGAAAACTGATGTTAAAGAGTAGAATACAGTAATTCAAGGCTTCTCCATGATAGTTTTAGATTCAAATTAAAATGGAAGGACATCTTGTGGACCAGTTACTATACACCACACAGCTTTCCTTGTTTTTACTGGCACAACTCTGCTCAACACTGGTGTGAAGACAAAACAGCAGCTCTGACAGGATACTAGTTCAATACATTATTCCCAGATTGATTAACTGTCAGGATTTATCTTTCATTCAGCAAAAAGTCAGTCTTGCTACGCTTGCCAAACCCTCATAAATACTATGTAAAGGTTTGTATACTGACTACATAAAGACAAATTAACAGCAACAGAAAAAGCATTACTGAACAGCTGAGAGGGCTCCATGTTTAGACAGTGACTTACATTAGCAGGAAAAAAAGTGAGATGTTAGTCAGAAGAATGCCTTTTATTAAGAAGCAGAAGTATGGCTTTAATCAAATTCAAAGTCATTTAATTCCCTGTCAGAGTCTGAGGTGTTAGATTAAGGCAGGGTTGCAGAAAGAGAGGAGCAGGTTTGGACAAGAGAAAGGGAACTTCAGTACTTTGCTTTTCCCCTATAACATCTTTAAATGCCTCTGCTTCCTCCTTTGTCCAGTGATTTTAGTGAGCACAGCACTGGCATCCTTACTCATATTTGGACAAGTTCACCCTGCTACTTGTTGCTATCAATATGTGAGGGAATCGGACAAAGCAGAAACTGCAGGAAAAAGGCTATGCAGATTCAGATGACAAGGGTTACCTGTGCAAGGCTGGTGAGAGAGCTAGCTAGGTTACATAAGCCCCCTTGCAAATCCCCCCCAGTGAATGCAACTTTCTGTGCCTGAACCCTGCATGGAGTCCACACCATCGAGAGGATCCACCAGCTTGAGCTCTTTAACAGCTTTTTTGTTGTTGAATGGCATAGGCTGACATTAAGTTTCAGAAATGACACCATGCACAGAATGAAAATACTGAACTCAAGTTGCATTCACAAGGATGTTAAAGACATGTCTTCTCTGTAAGGAGCTAGTAACAAAGCCAGCTCAGTAGGGCTCTCAGAGTCTGAGGCAAAATGGGCAAATAAACAAGTTAAAATAAAAGCTTGTGGTTAGTTTTAAAGCTCTAAGTGACATCTGCAGCTGTAAAAAGTATAGCACTTTCTGCAGATAAACACAATTCTAATACTTGCAGCATCAAAGGACTGATATGAAATGAAATTAACCAAAATAATGGTTAACGTGACTTCTGCCTCAGTTTGCAGAGTATAAGCTTGATGGTAACACCTGCACTTTTAAATCAGGATTCTCCCATTTCTACTATCGATGGCAACACCACCAAAATGCTTTACACAAGACACCAGGATAGAACGCTGCTATTTACTACCTAAGGCAGTCCATGGTAAGACACGTCAGTGATCAAGTACTACAACTCACTCCACTGACTTAGAGGAAAAGTAAGGAACAGACAAGCATTCAGGTGAAAGAGCCTTTGGATCTAATCCAAGCTAGAGTGTACAGTGTGCCACTACAAGCTCAAGTGGCTGGCCACAGAACCCAGTTGCTTCAGTCTTTACAAAGACACGCTGACCTTACTTTTATATCCAGTCAATGCCAAGGACTCACACATGGGGTAATGAATGCACTCTCTTAATTTTAATTGCAGTACTTCAGAGAGCTACTAGACAGATTCTTTGGGAGGTTTTGGAAGGCCTGCCTTCCTAGATAAAGAACTGTTAATTGTAACCAGCAGCATCACATGCAATCAAAGCATACAATTGCTCCCTGACAACGTCCTTTCAGTGGTGAGCCGCTGCAGTGGCAGACCCACTCACTCTGTCACCTCTCGCCAACCTTGCCTTGGAGGCTTTCCACCTGTCTTAGGTAGAAAGACAAAGAAGTTTGACTGGCTTGACACAGGTCCTACTGTTTACAGAGTAACAGTTGAGATTCAGAGGTATATACTGAACTACTTTGTCACAAAGGCAATAATATGAAGTTAAAAATCACATGTTTTGATAAGCCACAGTTATTGGAATCTTCAAGAACAATCTGTACTCTGCACTGGTTAGACCACACCTTGAGTGCTGTGTTCAGTTCTGGGCCCCCCAGTTTAGGAGGGACATTGAGATGCTTGAGCGTGTCCAGAGAAGGGCGACGAGGCTGGGGAGAGGCCTTGAGCACAGCCCTACGAGGAGAGGCTGAGGGAGCTGGGATTGGTTAGCCTGGAGAAGAGGAGGCTCAGGGCAGACCTTATTGCTGTCTACAACTACCTGAGGGGAGGTTGTGGCCAGGAGGAGGTTGCTCTCTTCTCTCAGGTGGCCAGCACCAGAACAAGAGGACACAGCCTCAGGCTGTGCCAGGGGAGATTTAGGCTGGAGGTGAGGAGAAAGTTCTTCCCTGAGAGAGTCACTGGACACTGGAATGGGCTGCCCAGGGAGGTGGTGGAGTCGCCGTCCCTGGGGCACTTCAGGGCAAGGTTGTGGACCTGGCACTTGGTGCCATGGTCTGGCCTTGAGCTCTGTGGTAAAGGGTTGGACTTGATGATCTGTGAGGTCTCTTCCAACCCTGATGATACTGGGATACTGTATGCATTTGTATGTAGTTTGTCATTGGGAAGAGAACCTCTTAAGAGTGGCCTGGGATTTGAAGTAGGTAGCCCTCCAGCAGCATTCCAGCTATGCTAAGAAAACCAGCTCCAGCCCCTCCAATCTTGCTTGTACTGCCATTAGCCTGCTTAGACTGCCCACTAAGCTCTGCACTAACCATGCTACCAACACCCATACAAGGCAACTGAAGGCAGCCACGCTTCATCAACAGGAAGCTCAAGGGTCACATTAGTTTCCTCTGCTCTAGTAAAGAGGCTCAGAGGCCTTGGAAAAACAAGTACTGCTCAGAAGAGAGCAAGAGCTACCATGAACAGTACTGCCAATTAAAATACATGTTGTGTAAAACATAGGAAGCAGATGATACCTCCACTCTAAGAAAGGACATGCCATTACCATTTGGGACACTGTCAACACCCACAATTTAGCCCTAATCTAATTCCCAATTCTAATTTTATCAATGCTTCAATTAAATTGGGAGGATTACATCCACCCCCTCACTTGAAATTGTATTAAGTACAGGAGTATTACATCTTCCTCCAGTTACTATTTTAAGTCCAAGAGCAGCACTGAGAAGACAAGAACTCAGTGTTCCAGTGATTATTTGGTACTTCATCCTCTAATTCCCTAATGGTTTGTTGTTGTTTGATGGCTTTTTTTGCAGGGTAGAATCCACTCCAGACCACTGTCTGATATTTCCTGTTCTGAATTTTACCTTTTTTTTTGGTGGAGTTTGAGGTTTTTAAATGCAAAACTTGTCCCTCTTCTCTTTCTGAAATATTTGCCCATATATTTAAAAGCCTTTAACAGGAATTGACACCAAATGCATTATGTTGGGATGCCACCAACAGCTGCTTCTACAATAACTAGAGGGGGAGAAGTCGTCCCTGCCATTTGTTCAGTCAATTCAGTATGATACAATACACAACCTGGTTATCTGCACAAGGGTTTCTGTAACTTGCAAGCACTTCAGTGAGAGTATCAGAGTTTTCATTTCCCCCTACAAATAACCATTGTTCTCTGAAAGGAGATGGATCAACTTTAGGTGGCTTGCTTATCAGTCATCAATTAGAGAAAATCTGGTTTCCAATTTGCTCTTCTAGCCACAAAAGCAAAACCACACAACCTGTTTAGGACACAGCAATCTGGCTTATTTGGCAAACAGTTTCTTACTGAGAACTCATACCTTTCTCAAGTAACATCTCTGTGTGGATCAAGTATTCTTGAAATTTGAGTGACTTTGTCTAGCAGCCTGCAGACCCCCTTCACGCTCCAACTTCAATGTATTAAATCTCCAATGCCTTTGGGCAAGCCATATATAGCAGTGGGGGCGGGGTGTGCTGCAGGGAGGTGAAATTTAACTCTTCACCAGCACTGCTTTTAGGGAGAAAAAAAAAAGGGCTTGGAGGCATGCTAATTCCTACCACTTCTTACCAATCTTTTCCTCAGTAACAGGCTCACCATGCCCCATACATGTGCTTACTAAAACACTGTAGAATCCTGGAGATGAGTTCCAAACCACAGAATTACACAGCAACAGCAAGCCCCTGGGAGATACTAACTCAATCTTTTATCTCTTACACTCTCAATCACCTGACATGGCATTACTCAAGGTTACAAATCAGGAATAGTAGCCTCAGACAACAGGGACCAGTACTGACTAGTTCAGTGGCAATTCACAGACCACACGACCCACTCTCACATACGACTGCAGCATTCTCTAGTCCCTTGATGCAGGCACTAGGTCGGGCTACAAAAGGCTTAACGGCATCCATGATGCCGACAGCTTTGGAGCTTTGCTTGCAGCAAAGATTTAAGGCTGGGGATTTTTATATTGTGCACTTAACTGACAGCATGAATGGCCTGAGTAATAAGAACCACTGAAGTGAAGGGGGAGGGAAAAGGGAGGATTTGAAGTTTGATAGCTGACATTTTCCCCTAAATAATAGTTTGCCTTTTGTTAATCAAGAGCAGCTGAACAAAAGGCTGTATAAAATTAAGTCTTCTAGCATATGCCTACCACTCTGGACTGCAAGTACCTAAACACACAAACATGACACAAACCCCAAGACAACATGGGTATGGAGAAGACAAAGCAACAACTCTACCATCTGGTAATTCCTCTGAAGTTTGATTTCTGCATATCACATCCCTGACAGACTCCTAATCCAAACAACATATTTGGGTTGTTCTGTACATTTACAAGATATTAACTGAGGAAAGGAAGTCTGAGTAGGTGATAATGTCTAACAACATTTGGTATCTCAAAGTGCATGGGATGGGCACACAATGCACAGAGACACGCAGAAGAGAAGGTGTAGAAAATCTGACAAAGTATCTTTAAAAATCTTAGTTATTCATGGAGACCAACATCAAACACGAGTTTATATACTACCTTTAGTTCAGTAAAGGACTATTCTTTCCCCCTTGAAGATCCAAGAGCAGGCAGCTGCTATTTTGACAGTCCTGTGAAGTGCTGGTACCAGAACAACCTTAACAGTTCCTTGTGCGGTCTTCGTGAGAACTACTTAGGACAACAGCGTCCTTCGGTTCGATTCATCTGCCCGTTTTGGGAGCAAGTTTAAGATACTAACCTTTGTCAGTAGAGACAGCTTCCACTGAAGACATACCTCAGTCCCCAAAATGTTAAACTTTGGAGAGTTACTTGCACCCACTGCTAGCGAGACAAGTCTAGAGATTGCCTCGGGTTACCTACCTACTGCTAGAGAGCAAACCGTTTTCCCCCAGGCAGCACCAGTGCAGGGGCCTATAGCAGAAAGTTTCCAGTTGAGGTCTCAGCCCATTCAGAAGTATTTCACCTACATATGTAGAAAAACTGTACACCAGACATCATCCCTTCCAACCAACAAGCTCACCGTCCAAGGTTTTAGAAACACGTTTTATACACTCAAGTGAATTAAGCTCTTCTTTCCTACAGCTGGACATGTAACTGAAATCTTTCTTGTTAGAAGGTGCCTGTGTTGCTCACAGATCCAAGAGGCAGCACAGCAGAACACAGGACATTCATGAGCCTCATCTATGGGTATTGAGTTTTATTCCTTTTCACACTAAACAGCTACACCATTCAAAACTGTAATCGTTCTTAATTCCTAAACAAGAATATTAGCTATGGACTGCACAGTTGAAATGTGTTTTGAGGGCTGATAAGAGGAGAAATATATATCAAGAGTCAGGAGACCATTAGGAAAGTACTAAAGCTACATTAGCCACACACAATGTCTCTTTAAGATGGCATGGGAAAGGAAAGAGGAAAAGTGGTTGTCCAAAGTGATACCACATAGTAAAGACTCTTTTGAGCTCATTAGAAAAATAGCATTGCTCTGATTATCATGCTTCTGGTTTACTCCTAAAACTTTCAGAATGTGGATGCACAAGCATATTTTGTTAGAGGAGGACCAAACCCATCCCACCCACAAAGGCCTTTCAACAAGCACAGCTGAGAAAGTAGAAAACAATCCATGGAAGGAGTTGCAGCTGAGCCCACGATGAGCTAAAACAGAGGCATGTCTCTAATATACCTTAGGATCAGGGACATCCATTCATTACACTAATCAACACTTGCACTGCCAAGTTGTAGCCAGATTCCCGTCCAGTATTTCTGTACCTTAAGACTTAGATAGGGTAAAAGCATTACTAAAAACTATCAACTACAAAATTATGATCCACTGTATGATTATATTTTTAACAGCTCTATTGGAAGTGGATTATAGCTAAAGACAACAACTCCCTTCTGTGAAATCTTATCTGTGGTAACATTAGCCTTACATTCAGTGCATTGTTCATACAGCTTAGGTCTGTGTTCTCAACACATGATTGTTTGCCTGATGGAAAGACAATTTTGCAGGAAGGAAGAGAGCATGGGAGGAGAACTAGGAAGAGACAGGGTCAAGATCGTATTGAAAGAAGAATGATAGCTTCTTAACTTTAAAACAGAGGAACTAGGTAGTTTTCCTCTAAGGAAGCATGGTCTAGCAAGCATGCTTAAATGCTCTGAAGGTTTAGCTAAAAGGAGAAACTTGTCCTACATGTGACAAGACTTCCTCACTAAGTTGAGGACACCCTCTCTCCAACTTACAAGATTCACTTCATCAGTTTTGGCAAAACTGAGGTTAAGAAGAAATTAAGTTCTCAGTATACAGTAGACTAGTTTCCTGCCTATTGCATGCATGTCCCCAGCCCTATTTTCAAGGAAGTTACTATAACCTCAAGTCTGTGCTGCAGCCTGAAAATTTCTACTGTATTGACACTGATGTTTTTTTTCAAGGATATTATCAGAAATAAAAACAGGCTGTGAAAGTTGCCTGAACAGACAAGAAATTTATATCTTCCAAGCTATCTCAAATCATATTTAAGTAGGCCAGTAGCATAATGGCATCAGACTATCACTGTAGAAAAAAAAGCCACACAAAACTTTGCTGTATTTACCCTAAATAGTTGAGTGTATTTCAACATCAGTCACAGTAAAAGCAAAGAAAGGAAGAGGTTTTGCTTCTGTCCAGTATGATATTGTAGTTGTATTAAGCCCAGAAGAGTTTTTGTTCTCTTGCAGATGAGAAGCAGTTCAATAAAACGCTTTTACATACCAGGAAGATCTAGGAACCAAAAAGTGTGCTGGGGACAGGGCAGCTAAAGGCAAAGTAAGGCAGTCCAAGAGGTGATCTACTTAGCAACAAAGAGCTGAACATTATTTGTAAGTTTAAAAAGTGTGAAATTCAAAGATTAAAACCTTTTGTTCTTCTAAAGAAATTAAATCCACATTACTTAGACTACACATTAACAAAATAACTCCCTAGCCTGCTTTCTTCACCAAGAAAAAAAAGAAAGCTTAGATATCAGTAACTGAATCCAAAGTATTGCTTTCAGAACGGGCACCTGTGTGTGTATTTGGTATCAGAAGAGACACAGTAAGTAGCAGTAAATGAAGGGTGCATCAGTACAAATAAGTATATGCAGTTTCTTACTTATTCTGGAAGTAAGAATTGATCTACTTTTAATGTAGGTTTTCCTCTAAAGCCACAGGAGTGGCAACGCACTGATGTCCGCGTAGTAAGCCCAGCAACTCCGGGATGTGCAGCAGTTTTAATCCTTTTGTAACCTCCCCACAGAACTACTGAGAAGGAGGAAGAGGTGCATCACATACTGCAGTTTAATTATAGACAACCCTTGAGCAAGACACACAGAAGAAGGTACACAAGCATATTAAACTTTGTATTAGCCACCTGTTTGGATGAGACCAGGGGTGGATATTCAGCGTTTGCCAGTGATGACAAAGAGGACCATATCAAACCTACTCTTCTTTTCCAGCCAGGCTATTCCTCCTTTTTTCCTCACACAGAGTACACGTTTGGAAAAGACCTCAAAGATCATCCAGTCCAACCCCTGACCCAAGGGTCACACACCTTGACCCCAAAGGGTCACACTAAAAAATGTCCTTAACCACCAGGTCCACATGGTACCTGAACACCACCGGAGACGACTCCATCACCCAGGGCATATTATTCCAATATTTGATAGCCCTTTCAGTTAAGAAATATTTCCTAACATCCAGCCTAAACCTCCCCAGCAGTATGTGTAACCATTTCCCCTAGTCCTGTCAACTTGCTACCGAGGAGAGGAGGCTGGCCCCCTCCCCATTCCAAACTCCCTTCAGGTAGTTGTAGAGTGGTAAGGTCTCCACTTCCTCTTCTCTAGACTGAACAACCCCAGCTCTCTCAGACACTCTTCACAGGCCATGTGCTCCAAGGCCTTCATGAGCCTTTTTGCCCTTCTCTGGATGCTACAGCACCTCAACATCCTTCCTGTAATGCGAGGCCAAGAACCGAACACAATACTCAAGCCATGGCCTCAACAGTGTTGAATGCAGGGTTGTGATCACCTCCCTGTTCCTGCTGGCCAGTGTATTTCTAATGCCATTGGCTTCCTTGGCTACCTGGGCTGACTCATACTCAGCCAATTACCAACCAGTATCTCCAGGTCCCTCTTCAATTTGCAGCTTTTCAACCACACATCCAAGTCTGTAGTTTGCCATGGGGTTATTGTGACCCAAGTGGAAGACCTGGCACTTGGCCTTGTTGAACTTCATGCAGTTAGCCTTGGCCCATGGGTCTAACCTGTCCAGATCCCACTGTAGCAGATCCAGTTCAGTTTCACCCAGATTACTTGGCCATTAAATAAGCTCAAAACCATGCTACAAGAGGGGAAAGTTTTCTGTCATAAGTAAGTTAGACTGCCTCACACAGAAGCATCTCTCGAGTGCACAAAACCAGTCCTGGTGGGAAAGGAGGAGGAACTAAGATCCTCCCCTTTGAGTAGCTATGAGATGTTAAGACAGCCCTTCACCTCCTGTTGTGAAACAAGAGCTTTACCCTACATTAAAGCTGCCTGGATAAAAAGTCCATGAAGCAAGTTTAACCAAGGTACAAACCCAGCAGCTTTCACTTCAGCTGACAGTTGTTTGAATGCTTTCCCCTATATACACAGAAACCTTCTAGAGTTGCATCTTTTACTAAGACAACAAACAAGTAGTGTCTTTTTGCAGCCCAAAAAGACAATAAATTTGGGAATATATGCAACTCCAGAATGCAGCATAGCAACCTAATTTTAGCCAGATTTGTCCTACATGTCCTGACTCCCCATGTGACATTTCACTCATGTGGCAAGGAACTTCTGAGTCTGTGAATTGATCTGATCAATGAAGCTAGAAATGATGCAAGCAAGAGGAATGAAGTGTGGCTGAGGGTAAGGCAAGAAAAAAACTTTCAAGTCCCGGTGCTACAGAGCTTTGCTTTGTCAAAGGGAATGCAAAGTAGGGGGTCACACACCATTACACTGACTGAATTTGGCAACTCCAGACTTTCCTCAAAGTGTCAGAGCCTTGCTATTGGAAGTGTTTTGGCCATCCACCACTGCTAGCACCAAGTGGTATTAAAGCACATAGCATCTGAGTCAGCATTTGACAATTGCAGCCCTTTCCACAACAAACTTATTTGAATTCAGGCAGTTCATCTATACCAGCCAATTACCCTGCAGTTGTTTCAACATTTTTCTAAGCATCTAGTTTGGTCTGGATTCTGTTAAAACTCTACAAAAAATGCTCTCCTTCAGTCTAACAGAAGAGAGTCAAGTGCACTTTGACACACCAGTTAGCATATTCCATTTAATTATATATAAAGCTAAATTAAAACCTTTGTTTAAAGTCCTTTTCCAGTGGATTTTAATGACAGCAACACCTAGTTACTGCTGTAACATTTATAGTTGTAGCCATACAACAAATGTGCTCACAGAAAAAAAATCCCAAAGTTGAAACAAACATTGCTACATCT
Source organism: Pogoniulus pusillus (assembly GCF_015220805.1). Lineage (NCBI taxonomy): Eukaryota > Metazoa > Chordata > Aves > Piciformes > Lybiidae > Pogoniulus > Pogoniulus pusillus. The sequence goes on from NC_087295.1 coordinate 15,904,018, forward strand.
GTAAAATGCTTTGAAACATCTGACTGAGACTACACTTTTCCCTTGCTGCCCTGGTAGCATTTTACCTCAGACAGCCAGGTTCCAAGTGGTAAGCAACCAGACAGGGTTCCAACAGCAGCATTAGGCCAAAGACAGACTTGCTCCCTTTTTCTCCCCCAAGGAATACTTTCCTTGTCTTTCATGCACCGTTGTAGTATTTGCAGGCAGTAGCCACTATGAAAGCAGTGTTCAGATTTCCACTCTTTAATAATTGGCATTACATTAACATGCAGTATTCCTTGCTGTCAGTGACAATATGTACTCAACAGCTCAACTGAAGCCAGAACTAACTCAGCTACAGAAACTGCTCCAGACATCCCAGTGAAGAGACAAAAATCTGCATTTCTCTGCATTGAAAGGATGAGCAACTACACTGATCTTGTCTTGCAAATGCATATCCATAGTCTGGAAACATCCAGTAAGTACCCACCCACAGTGAGACTTCCCTTCTCACTAGAGTAGTCTCAAAATAGAAGTGGAAGGAGGAAAAACTATAAGGAATGGGACAGTGGTTCCCAGAGGCAAAGTGGAAAGACCAGAAAAATGGAAGCAAAAGGTAACATGTAGTGATGTTGGAAAAACAGGAGTTATCACGTTCTAGGAGAGGAGGTAGAAAAAAAGGACACCCAGCTGCTTTGGCACAGAAAAACCTCAGGGACAGACTCGGTCACACTCCTTACAACTGATCTCACGAGTGAGGAAGGAGAACTGCATCCAAGAGAATTACTGCTCTATTAGTTTACATATGAGATCTGCCTGTGTTCAAACTTAATCTACAGGACATTAGTTTGAGCGAATACCCTGCTCTGTCACCAGGTTTGCCCCACTTAACCTACTGAGCAGAACCAGAATTACTACGTTTTCAAGCTACTATTTCTGCCTTGCATTTTAGGTTTGTTTTTATACTATTAGACAGCCGAAGCACTTAAGAGTATCACTCAAGTACTCCTGGAAGGCTGCCTTTCTATTATCCTTCATTTTATGAGGCTGCAAATAGTATTCTTAGAAGTAGACTAGCAATAGCCCTCACAGCTTTGCAGCCACCCTCAAGAAAATTGTACATCTCGCCCACATCCTCAGCAGAAGTGAGAAAGATGTACAGTATAAAACTGTTCCTAGCAGTCATAGTCTCTCCCAAATATTTCCCCTTAAGTGAAAATTAATTACTGCAAATACTGGTCAGGCACACCCACGTTAAAGAACCACTAAAACTCACTAATCGAGAACAGTGGTATACGTTTAACTTACAGAATGAAAGTCTCTCACAGAAGCCAAAGGTCTGGAATTTTTCACTTGTTTTAGAACGATTTCTAGACCTACAGGACACACAGCACAACACCCAAAGCCACCCCTGAGACATGCACGCTTTCCAAAGCCCACTGCTGGGAAAAGTCAGGTATGCAACGTAAGTTAACAAGCTTTTTTTTTATAACGAGTTCTAGAAAAAAAAATGTAAGTTTAAGCAAGGCTAAGGGATCTTTTTTCCCCCATTACAATTTAAGCTCTTAAGTCTACAGAATGCCTTGGAGCACTGGCCCTAGCTAGTCTTCAAGTGGTGATGAATACAGCTGCGCGGTCTATGCTATGGCCAAGAGCCCTCCATTGTTTCATTTTACTCACTTCAACAATAAATGGTCATAGAGAACACAGGAACTAGAAGCTGTTTAGCCCCTAAGTTCAAAGTTACACTTCAAAATGAACACAGAAACAGCTTTTTTAGCTTATTAAAAGAGTATACTGAACACCAGAATGAAATGAAGCATTTTTATGTATGTTGTTTTGGAAGCTCATGAGCACAATGATACTTGGATAGGACGAAAAGCCATACACAGGCTAATTCCTCTTAAGTTATTGGGAGCTTAGAGGTTTGTTCATTTTGGAGGTTTTGAGTTGCCTGCAGTTTAGTTTCCTTGCCCCTTGAGCACAGGCCACCATCTCCAGTACAATTCTTCACATTTTTTTCCCCACAGAATCCCTACTTTCTGCACTAGCAATGTTCAGAAACAAGAAAATACCTTCTAAAGCAGTTTACGCAATCATTTCAGATGTATAGCTGCTCTAGAGGGGATAGAAAAAGTATCTTAGCAAACTGAAGACAAAGGCATCACATTTCACTAGGCTAAGCATCTTCATACATCGGTGAAGCAAGTGCCCCAAAGAAAACTCGTGTAAGTGTGCTCAGGTTTTTCCTCTGAGGTGGCTTCTTGTGCTGTCTTGACTCTATACTGGGAGGAAACCATGTCCGACACTGAAGTGAATGGAAAATCCCAGTGAAATCCCCACGACTGACTCCAGTTTCAGATGAGAATCAAGCTTCAAACTATCATAGCAAGAAACTATGTACCAATAACACTTAAAACGCTATCAGTAAATTGTGAAGTCGCAGCTCCTTTTAGATCTGCGAAATAATACTTACCAGAAATAAAACTTGTGAGCAAAGCATTTGAAATGCATCACACTAAACTATGTTCCCATTTCTGTATGTGGGAAGTTCCCATTTGGACCACAGAGGCAACTAAAATATCATCGAGGAGCTGGAGGCAAGGATGAGCATCCTCGCTTTTTATTGTTTTTACTGAAGGTAGTCGTAAGACTCCTTCCCTCATTACTGTTATCGCCCATCCCTATTGTTAATTTCTTTATTCTCCGATAGAATACATGCGACTGGCTTCACTGTAATTTAACTTTGCACACAGGGACGCCCGGGGCTTGGGGCAGACCAGACTCCTCTCACTGCTATCTCCACGGCCTCACCACCCCTCGCTACGCGCCCAAGCGCCCTCTGGGAGGCAACACCGGCAGCAGCCCGAGGCTCCGACCACCGCTTCCCGGGGCGGCGGCACCCCTCCCCTGCTCACCTCCTCTTTCTCCTGCGAGGCGCGGGCGCGGTGCAGCGCCCTGAAGGAGCTCTCCCCCGGACCGTTAGCGGCTCACCGCCCCCAGCGCTGGCCGTCAGAGGGGCGGCCCTGGCGCCCCCCCGCCAGACTACCCCGGCCCCGACCCTCGCGGGCCAACAGAAGTCGACCGCCTCCAAAGGTGGGGGAAGCACCGCGGCTCGTCCCCGCCACCGCCCGCCTTTCAAGGCCAGCCACCCGCCAGAGGGTGCGAGGCGGACGGGGGCCCTCTGGCGCCAGCGCGGCCGTCCCCCTCCCGCGTCGCGCCACGCACTCGCTCACCTCGTCGTCGTGGTGCTGGCAGTAGCTAGCCCGGTCGGGGAAGACGGAGAGAATGTTGTAGGGCGAGGCGGGGTAGGGCGGACTGAGACCGAGCGGAGCAGCGGGGCCGGCAGCGGCGAAACGCTCGATGAAGTGGTCCTTGGTGAGGCGGACGCGCTGGTGCGCCCGCACGCAGTTGTCGCACAGGTGCTCCTGGCAGTCGAGGCAGCGGGAGCTGGCGGCGTTGCCCTCGTCGCAGGAGCTGCAGCGGGGCTCGCCCTGTCGGCTGTGGGGCCGTCGCAGCAGAAGCGCCGCCGAACCGCCGCCCGAGGAGGAGGAGGACGACGAAGTCGAGGAGGGCGCGGCCGATGCGGCGGCAGCGGGCGAGGAGCCGGCGGCGCGGTGCGGCGGCGGAGGGCGGCCGTGGTGGCGGTTGTTGCCACCTCCTCCTCCCGCGCCGGAGCCGGCGGCGGGGCCGGCCCCGGTGGCGCGGCCGTTCTTCTGCTCGTCGGCGGCAGCAGCCACGACGACAACGTCCAGCAGGTTGCTGAGGAGGAAGTTGGAAGAGGGTAGCGCGTCCATGCCCGAGGGCTCCGAGATCACCACCTTCTGGTCGCAGATGGGGCAGCGCAGCTTGAGCGCGTCCCCCGCGCCGGGGTGCCGCTGCGCCTCCAGGCACTGGCGGCAGAAGGCGTGCAGGCAGGGCAGGACGTGCAGCCGCCGTGGCGGGCCACCGCAGGAGGAGCCGCCGCCTCCGGAGGAGCTGGAGGTCTGTGAGGAAGACGAGGAGGTGGAGGAGTTGGAGGAGAGGGGAGCCGGCGAGCCGCACATCTCCTTGCACAGCGGGCAGATCTGGAAGTCGGACTCGGGAAACGATGCCATTTGCGATGGGCCTAACTCCCCGATAGGGGGGTAAAGTGTATCTTCCCTCCCTCACAAAAACAGTGTGGGCGGGAAAAAAAGGCGACAAGGGGCGTTTGGAAAGACGTGGGCAGAAGACAGCTCTACAAGCGGCTTACGAGCAGGCTGCCATCGATGAGCCGTTTTGCCAAGTGGGATCGATGCGCCAGTTTTGCAAATACGGTTTCATTGATTCGGTGGTCTGCAGAAATCTGGATCCCGTCCTCGTACCTCGCTGCTGCCGAGGGTTATTTTTGGTATCAAGGTGTATCTGTCCCGTCCTCTCTCAGCAAACAGATCCTCTCTTCCCTTATATGTACTTAACTCCTGATTCCCTGTTGCATTAGACAAATTGTATCGATTCCCAGATCAGTCAATACCTCACATAGTCTTCTCATTTCCCTCTTGGGTCAGCAGTTTGACAACGTGGTTTGGTTACTTGTCTTCTTCCTAAAGAGAAAGTGCATGGGCGCCAATTTCTCGATCCCCACCGCATCCAGCGGGGACCAGACCTCTGTCCGCTTGGGCTCGGCTCCAGTTCCCACGGCCGCAGGACAGAGCTGGGGCGCCGAGATGGCAGTGCAAGTCCCTCTTCGCCGAACCGGGAGGACGCTGGTGGGGGGCAGCAGGGGTTTAACTCAAGTTTCTCTCTTTCTTCTTGGGGCGTTGGGTTTTTTCTTCTTTTCCTTTAAACCTGTGCTTGTCGGGGGGGAAGGGGAAATTTCGTTTCAGTTCCCCCCTCCACTTTTGCAATCCAGAGCAGCTCTAGGAGAGAGAGAGGCACTGAAACACAGTGGCCAGGCAGATTTCTCCGGTTCCAGTCCTCCCCCACCGCCGCCTGCTCCACCACCTCATGACTGGGGGTGGGGATGGAGGGCGGCGTTGGTGACTACCCCACCGGCAGAGACTCACGCTGGCGGGACACAGGGGAGGACGAGATGGGAAGGGAAGAACTACTCCGGGGGCAGCTAAGAACAGCAGCTCCTCTCGCCGCTCAAAGTGCCACCTCCCACCGGTCGCCCTCCTTTAAGCGGGGCTCCCCGCGGACAGCCGCGCCGAGCTCGCGGTAGCCCCACAACACGCGGTGCCCTGAGGCTCCCGGCCGGGTGCGGGCCGGTCAGCACCGCGGGCTTGGAGGTTCTCGCACGCTGCGGCGACCGCGGCCGGGCAGAGGAGCAGTGGCAGGTCCCCGCCGGCCGCCTTGAATTATTCATGGGGGGGTATTATATTCACTCGCACAAATTGGAGCCGCTGTGCAATGCTATCCGAGCGCGCTACGCTCACCCCCTCCCTCCTCCTCTCCGGTTCTCGCTCGCTCTGAGCCCCTGCAGCGCCTAGGATCACATTTCCTTTGTCATCTCGCCTCTTCGCGTGGTGTTTTATTGAGAAAACAAAAATAAAATAAAACTCGAAGAAGGGGCAGGGAGGGGGGTTGAAAAAAAAAAGGCAGCAAACCCACAAACCGCCCGCCTTCCCCGCGATCCGCCAAGCCAGAGCCCACCGGCCCCGGGGAGTGAATTAGCAGGAATTACTCACTGATGCGGAGGCACTATCCCGAGCGGCATGGGATCCGGAGAGAACCATCGCGCCGGGCGCCTTCCCCCTGCCTGGCGGGGTGCGGGGGGGCCGAGCCGGGCGGCACGGCCCTCGGGGCGCGGAGGGTGGAAAGCTCAGAGCGCCAGGCAGCGCATGGCCTGCCTCGGCGTGGCCCGCAGGGCTGGTGGCGGCGCTAGCTCCGGCCCCGCTGTGGCCGCCGGCACTGGGGCTGCGCGGCGTGCGGGAGCCTTTTAAGCTCCGACGGCGCGGGCTGACTTCCGCCCGGCCACGGGGGGCGGCCGGGGGGCGGCGGCGTCGGGCAGGAAACATTCGCCCTCCTCCTGCCCGACCTTCCCCCATCCACCCTCATCCAGCCTCGCCGTCCCCCCACGGTTATTCAATATTGCTGGTTTCGGCGCCGGGACACCCGCACACAGGCGCACGTCCCCGCTCTGGTTTGGTGAGCTTCGGCCGCGGCTCAGGCGGTCGCCCCTCGCCTCATTTCGATTGGGATGCGAGCGAGGAAGGAGCGGGGCGCCAGGGTCGTTCTTTGAAAGCATCGGGGCGTTAATGCAGCTTTAAACATTAAGTCGCTCCATTAATTGTTTTCTTACGTTCAGTCTAGGGGTGATCTGCGGCTCTTTTCTGTGCTTTTGCGACTGCTGCCAGGTTTGCCGTGCCCGAGAGGGCGAGCCCGAGGTTTGCTGGTGCCTAAGGGCAGGCGTTTCTTCTTTAAACTGGCGCGATGAAGTTAGCGAAGATCAGTGGCGATGCCATTTGTATTGCTGCGAGACCAAACTGAAATGAACCCGCAGCACTTGTTTTGTTTTAATGAAACGCCTCACCTCCAGCAACTGCTAAAAGTTTGGGCTGCAGCACGGCTGAGCCAGCACCCTCTTGTCTGAATGGGACTTGTCCTAGAAAGGGAGGGTGCGTGGCGTGTTACCCTCAGCATGGAAACTGTTGAGGGTGGTTTGTGAATTGAAGCATCTGTGAGTAAGGGGGGGGGTGAACCAAAACAAATTAGTGTGAAGTAACGATAATACATTTTCAAAACCATCACCAAAGCCAGTTATTAAAGTATGCTGAATTTTGTTTCTCCCCCGTTTGGGCCTTAGACTTACAAAAAAACCAACCAACCAAACAAACAAAAAAAAAACAACCAAACCAAACCAAAACCCCCCTCCCCCCCCCCAAAAAACCCAAAACTAACTAACAAAAAAAAAAAAAAAAAAAAAAAAAAAAAAAAAAAAAAACACCAAAACCTGAACCTGCCACTGTTCAGGCCTTACACAAGTAACACTTGCTTTAATTGTCTACTTAACAATATCTTTGCCAGACAGGTATTAAATAGCAATGAGCCATGTCCCTGAGGCTCTCTTGGCAAAAACCCTATAGAAAAGTGAGAAACTCAGCAGCACTAACATCCTTATGCAAGATCAAGCAATAGGAATCACTGATGAAGTCCATGGGGCAACTAATGTGCAGTAAGTAAACAAGCATGAATATTTATTGTGCCCCTCAGTAGTATATTCAGCTGGGAACTTGCTTATGTATCACTAAAGGATTTAGCTCAGGGGCTATGTTCTTTATATTACATATCCATATGTTCACATTTGAGCATGCAGGTGAAACCCATCACAGCTTTGACTAGCAGAGGTTAAAAAATCATTGAGCCTTGCCTCAGCTCTGTTTGTTTGTTCTGTGGTTGCTGCAGAGGGTTGTGATGCTGCAGAGCTTGTGCTTTTCCAGATGAAGCCAGTTCGTTGTGAAGAACAGTAACTCCCCGAACAACAAATGTGTGGTTGATCTGTTTGGGTTTTGCAGATGATGCTTTCCGCTAGCTCCCTCGGTAGAAACCATCATCTTTTGCATTCAAAAATATTTTAATTGGGCAGAAATTCCCAGAGGCATGTCTCCAGGCATATCTGACACCCCTGCCTTCCTCAGTGACAGCTGTTTGCTTTCCAGCTAACTGGCTGAAGAGGGGAATTTTGCATGTCCATGCTTCAAATGGCTCTTAACGGTTTCACAAGGCTACCTATACACTGCAGAAGGTCCTTTTTGCTGACAGGACCCACTGTATTTGTGCCAAAGCACTGAACCTCTTTCACAGCTTACACCCTCCCTAGGCTTGTAAAAGGCTGTAAGCAGTTCACTGTCCCTGAACAGTAGGTCCTTATTCCCCAGATATCGTCCTTGCATTTGAGCACCTCTGTCCTTCTAAATCAAAGTCCTTCTTTTCTTCTCCCTCCATCACCACTAAAGGAATGCAACATTTTGAGGCTTCCTTTGGTTATGGATGGTTTTCTGTCTTCATTATGAAAAGCACTGAAAATAAAGCCAAGGGGGGTATGCCAATATTACACTCTGTTCTGAAACGTCAGCTGCTGGAGCACTTGTGTGCTCAGCTACACACGCAGATAGCATCATGCATTTTTCTGCTTAGTGCACTAACTCAATGGTTTTTTTATCTAGGTAGCTTGTGCTGCTATTAAAAAATCCTTATCTCTCCTCAGAGAAAGACCTCAGTGTATTTCATCTGTTTTCTAAGCTTACAAACGTGTGGATGAGTAACAGCACACGAGCAGTAGGTGAAGCTTCTGGTTCCTTGGTAGACAGCAGGATGAGAACTTATGTTTGTAATTTTTCCCTGGGAAGCTAGTGCTTTTGTTTCCTAAAAACAAAAGAACAATAGCTATCCTGGTTAGCAGGGCTATTGTCTCTCTGTGCCAAATAAATGGGATCTCACTGCTTACGTGAGCATCTGAGGCAGTTCTCTGCGTTCTGCTCATTCTCCTTTGTGTTGCTCTGCAGAGGTTTCTCACATTTATTCCCATCTTTCTAGTATTTTTTCCACACACGTTTCTCTCATCTTTCTTTTGTTCTATGTTCAAATTCTGTTGCATGTCTGAATTTGAAACACTGTAATTTTGTACTAGAGGGAAGCTCATCATTTAAACTCTGTTGAAATCATAGAATCATAGAATGTCAGGGGCTGGAAGGGACCTCAAAAGATCATTTGGTCCAGCCCCCCTGCTAGAGCAGGATCACCTAGAGCAGATCACACTGGAACACATCCAGACAGTTCTTGAATATCTCCAAAGAGGAAGACAAATTATAAAGGCAAACTCATAAATTAAACTCTGTTGAAATCATAGAATCATAGAATGTCAGGGGCTGGAAGGGACCTCAAAAGATCATTTGGTCCAGTCCCCCTGCTAGAGCAGGATCACCTAGAGCAGATCACACTGGAACACATCCAGACAGTTCTCAAATATCTCCAAAGAGGAAGACAAATTATAAAGGCAAACTCATAAATTAAACTCTGTTGAAATCATAGAATCATAGAATGTCAGGGGCTGGAAGAGACCTCAAAAGATCATCTGGTCCAGCCCCCTGCCAGAGCAGGATCACCTAGAGCAGATCACATTGGAACGCATCCAGATGGTTCTTGAATATCTCCAGAGAGGGAGACAAGTCATAACTGTGTCAAGAAGACATCAGGACTGCTAAAATATTAACCATTAAAACACTGTAACAATGCTAAAACCTGAGCATAACTGGCCAGATCTTCAGAGGCACCTAACAAGCACCAAAATAGCTCAGAAAGTATGGGCCAGTTTCAGATGGGCCAGAGCTGGAAAATCTCTGTTTGGCAACACTTGTCTGGCTTTGACTACCTGCCCAGCCCTTGCAGCTGAAGCGCGTCATAAAAATACAGGTGGTTTGGTTTGATCCGGTTTAGGTTTTCTTTCCCCTTTATATTTCAGTGGAGTATAGGACACTGGGGCAGAAGAATGCACCTGAATGATTTGCTAGCATCTGCTTCCAAAGTCAAGATGTGCTTTCCACTCTCCGTACTTGGAAGTGCCGTTTGCCTGAAGGAAAGCATCTGCTTTCTGCCAGCAGCGCTACAAGACAAACAGAACCATGTTCCTGCCAAAAGCAATACAGCTGGAAGAGCCAGGGGTCTGGGGGTTAAAAGCTTTGTTAAATAGAACCAGGTACAGTAATTGGGGATGTTTTACTGTAATTTTAGAGGCAAACATTAACATAAGGAACTCTCCCACCTGTGTGAAATGCTCCAGCAGCCAGATAGTGTTTTCCCAGATAGGCTGAGCACTAAGGCAGTGTGGACCATCCGAGCTCAGCAGGGCTTGGAGCAGAAGTGGCTGAGGAGCTACTGCAAGACTCTGAACGTGCACAGTTAACAATAAACATACAGAACTGAATCTCTGTTGTCATTGCTCTTGACTTTCACCTAAGGATCCAGAAAATATTTCCATCACTGATATTGCTATTCCAAAGAGTTCCACAGACATAAAAAACCAAGGCTGCTCCCTTTCTTCAAGCTCTGCACAGTGTTTTCTGGGTGGGCACAATCCCAAGCACAACTCCAGGCTGGGTGGGAAATGGCTGAGAGCAGCCCTGAGGAACAGGACCTGGGGGATTGGGGTGATGAAAAACTCAACATGAGCCTGCAGTGTGAGTGCAGCCCAGACACAACCCTGTGCTGGGCTGCAGCAAGAGCAGTGTGGGCAGCAGGGCAAGGGAGGGGATTCTGCCCCTTGGCTCTGCTCTCCTCACACCCCACCTGCAGTCCTGGGTGCAGTTCTGGAGCCCCCAACACAAGAAGGACATGGAAGTGTTGGAGCCAATCCCGAGGAGGCCACCAAGATGCTGAGAGGGCTGCAGCAGCTCTGCTCTGAGAACAGGCTGCAAGAGTTAGGGCTCTGCAGCCTGGAGAAGAGAAGGCTTCCAGGAGACCTTGGAGTGGCCTTGCAGTATCTGAAGGGGGCTACAGGAAGGCTGTGGAGGGACTACTGACAAGGTCTTGTAATGACAGGATGAGAGGGAATGGGTTTGAACTGGCAGAGGGGAGATTGAAACTGGATGTTAGGAAAGGGTTGTTTGCAGTGAGGGTGGTGAGACACTGGCACAGGTTGCCCAGGGAGGTTGTGGCTGCTCCCTCCCTGGAGGTGTTCGAGGCCAGGTTGGATGAGGTCTTGAGTGACCTGTTCTAGTGGGAGGTGTCCCTGCCTATGGCAGGGGTTGGAACTGGATGAACTTTGAGGTCCCTTCCAACCTAAACCATTCTATGAATCTATGATTATAAAGACCTGTCCTGGTGCACCTGAGAATCTCTTTTCTTTATCTGTTAACAAAGGCAAGAGACACAGCACTGCATCCTGCTCGGATCTTTGCCTTCCACACTCCAGAACTTGTACAAAGGGAGCACTTCCAGCACGGCTGTCCTCAGGAAAAGGCTTCAGCAAGACCTTAATGCTGGTGTAGTCTTTGGGGATTTAGTATCCATCAAATAGTGCCAGATAAATGAAAGAGGAAGGTTTTGCTGTTGGCTTTTAGCTCACTGTTAGCAACTTATCCACTGCACTCAGAGGAAGATCCATCTTTCTATTGGCTTTCACCACAGCTGCACTCCATGGACAACTCTGCCACTGAAGCCCAGCACTTTAGCCCTGATTTGTGACTTTTTTTTAATCCCCCCTGCCCGTCCTCATTTTCCCTCTTGGGAGCACAAACTTCCCAATTTTCCTCAGATTCCAAATTTGCCATGCCTGCTCTTGCATGCTGACTTTCACTCAACCGTGTATCTGTCATTGGATCCATCAGTAAGCACAGTACTAAGCTCAACATTCTGCATGTGTTGCTGAGCTTCCTATGTGGTGTGCTGGATCTTGAGGCAGGTAGAGGGCTGAGGAGCAAAGAAGCACAACGTTTGGTCCTCATAATACAAATCATTGGGAAATGGTTGGCTCAGCATATTAATTAAAGCTCTTGGAACCCCCTTCTCCACCCATCTATCTCCTCTGCATGAGGGTCACCTTGAGTTTAAAGATGTGCTTGTTAGGATGTGATGCAGAGAGAACAGAGATAGCCTCCCCTATATACACATGCAGGTGAAATCTATACTGTTGCTGTGCACCTTCTCTACAGGGGCTGGCTTTGGGAAGCAAGGAACAGCTATGTTACCCCAGAGACATGCCTAGGTTTAGGGATTGATCTCTCCATTCCCTTACGTTGCAGGCAACTGATGCAAAGTGTTGATTTTGGATGTGCTAAAAGAAGGGTTCTTTCCACATCTGCTGACAAAGTCTCTCAGAGCAGCTTTATGTTTATGCCTTGCTCTACTAATTCATATGCATCTAGGAGGAATCTTCTTTTATTTCCTGTGCATTCTGATTCATTCCTTCTCCCTTTTAGAAATTCTGGGTGAAAATCATACACTTCTAATGTTGTAGTGGAATCTAGCATCACAGGGACTTCAGTCATCTTTACCTCCCAATGTCTGCATCTCTAAAACCAGTTTCCTCCTCCAACTTCTCAAATCTCTCTCTATTTGCCATCTGTTCACTCAGATTCCTTGTAAGATTAAGTACCTGTGTTGGCTTTAATCTCTGATGGTGACAGTGGACTATTGCCCTCCAGCATGGGCTCAAGGCCAGAAGATGCAAATGTCTATTTTCCCTGTGATTCTACCCTTAGCCTGTCACAGCTTTCAAATATGATGTCTATGATTAAGAATGATCTAAGTCCAGGCTTTGGTCCACAAGGAAGTGACTTCACTGTCTGGTTGTTCATCTCACATAAAAACTGTTGCTGGAGTAATATTAGAAGCTCTCAAACTCACCTTCAACAAAACATCTCATCAGCTCACTTTGCCCTTCAGAAAAAGCTTGGCAGCATAGACATGTCTTGTGAACGTGCTCTGCAGGTCAAGAAATGCAGGCTCTGAGCAGATGGAAGTAGCAAGCAGGTGCCAATGTCATGGGCTAATAATTGCAAATGTTTTGCTATTAGCCTCCCATTTCCTGCCTCTGCTGCTGCTCTGGTACCTCCTCACAGTTATCCTCCCTGCACAGTTCACTTGGCTGTAACTCAGAAGTCCATCCAACCTTCATTCTGGTTCACATCCACAGGCTCCTTTTACTCGGCTGGGGGAGTGCTTTTAACTGCAAGAGGTGGTATACGCTGACACTTAAGGGAGAGTGGCTTGTCAGCTGCTAACACTTCCCCACAGCTGTGTAAACTCCAGGCGTGGGCAGCTGTTCCCCTGCAGATCTGTCTGCGGGAGTTGGGAAGCCTGGCACCCTCAGCTATTCATTATCAGCCCCCAGCTCAGCCCCTAAACCAGAGTATCCCCTAACACACGACAGCTCCACGATGGCTGACCTTGTGCCAGCAAGGGTGAAGTTCTTACATAGGCTGTTGAAAGAGACGTGAGTATCTTCCCTTTCTCTGTCTGGTTGCAGAGGCATCATTACATCTTCAAGCTATCCGCATCCAAGTACCTGCCCTTCCCCTTCTACCTCCTTGTTATTCCCAGGGGGACCTGGCCAGACTGCCTCTCCCTCAGGGCTATGCTGTGTAGGTCCCTGAGCATCAGCAAACTGTGACCCTTGGAGAGCAGCGTGTGCCCTCATGATTTTGTGTTACCTGCAGCACCAATCTCCATGCAGGTGCTGCTCTCCCACAGCTGTTTTCATAGAATCACAGAACATCAGAGGCTGGAAGGGACCTCCAAAGCTCATCCAGTCCAACTCCCTGCCAGAGCAGCATCTCCTAGACCAGAACACACAGGAAGGTGTCCAGGTAGGTTTGGAATATCTCCAGAGAGGGAGACTCCACAACGCCTCTGGGCAGCCTGTTCCAGGGTTCTATCACCCTCACAGGGAAAAAATTCTTCCTCAGAGGAGTCACCATTCCTGGCGCTTGGGTACATGGTTTAGTACTGGGTCAGAGGGTGGACTGAATGATCTTCAAGGTCTCTTCTGGCCAGCTGTATTCTGTGATTCTGTGGAAGCTGTAAGATGGACCCAAACATAGCCTTTTCTGCCTTTCATCATGCAGTTCCACCCGACTCTGGTTACAGCACGACAACCTTGCATGCTTGCAGCACATGCAAGAGGTTGTAGTCTCAGATGCTGACTACTCTGCAAAGTCTCTGAGAACATGAAGTGACCCCTGAAAAGGCTCTTTCTTCTCCTTGCTGCTCCACCAGAGAGCCAAGAAGTGCAAAGCTCTCGCCTGGGAAGCTCTCCGTGATGGTGGGCACAAGCAGTTGACTCCTCTCCTTGTGTGGGACCCTGATGGCATTTCCACTGTCGTCGGTAAAAGTGGATTTACAAAGTCAGCCTATCGTTCCCATCACAGCACAGAGGGACAGGGATCTGCTGGAGAAGGCCCAGCAGAGGGCTGCGAGGATAACTCTGCCTGGTGAGGAGAGGCTGAGGGACCTGGGGCTTTTCAGCCTGGAGAAGAGAAGACTGAGAGGGGATTTAATCAATGTTTATAAACATCTGAACGCTGGGGGCCGGGGGGAGGACAGGCTCTGCTCACTGCTCCCTGGGATAGGACAAGGAGCAATGGATGGAAGCTGCAGCACAGGAGGTTCCAGCTCAACACAAGGGGGAACTTCTTTACTGTAAGGGTCCCAGAGCCCTGGCACAGGCTGCCCAGAGAAGCTGTGCAGTCTCCTTCTCTGGAGCCTTTCCAGGCCTGTCTGGATGTGTTCCTGTGTGACCTGAGCTAGATTGTGTGGTCCTGGTCTAGCAGGCGGGTTGGACTGGATGATCTCTTTGGGTCCCTTCCAACCCCTGACATCCTGTGAGCCTGTGAGGCTCTCATGGGCTACTGGGAGAAGAGAGACTGAAATGCCCCAGGTGAGAGCCTCTGCCAGGAGAAAGAACTCCAAGGAGACACAGGTGTCTTGGAGGCTATCACAAGCCCCTTTGCAGCGAGCCTCCTTTCTGTGTGCTTGCTGGTGTGAACTCTCCCCACTCTACCTCCACCACAGGAGCTATAAATAGGCTGGGGGATAAGACAAAGGGGAGCTTCCTTAAAACGGAGGATACCACAGGTCCAGTTGGCAGGAGCTGGAGTTTTAAAATGAAGGCAGATACTGAGGGGAACATTAAAGCTGTTGGCTTGGTTGGTGGTCTCGGAGAGGGGAACAGTGTCACTCTGAGGATCTTTTCCCTTTGTCAGTGTGTTAGAAGAGGGCATTTTCTCTCCTTCCAGATAAACCCACACACATTACGGTGCTGGCTGGCTGCTGGGAAGATGGCTGCTCTATCTTCTGCTGGCTTGCCGCAGAGGAGCAGGGTTGCACTGACCCTGACAGCCCCTTCTGTGACCCACTGCCTGCCAGTGCAGATGGCATTTGTTTGAAGGGGAGCAGCCAGGGGCCATGTGGTCTCTGCAGCACAGACCCTACTCTCTCGGTCTGTCACAGCCCCTGGCCTTCGGTCGCTACTGCGAGCCAGAGAAGTGAAAATAAGGAAGGAGGGAGTGAGCCTCAGGAAGCCGAATGCAATGGTGGTATCAGCACCTCAGGAAGCTTGCCCAAGGTGGTGGGGTGCAGGGCAGGTGAAGAAGATCAGAAGCATAGGAAATCAGGGAAACAGATGCGGCCGTGCCAGGCTTTGGAGAGGGAACTCCTGAGATGTGGTCCCAGCATTCCCATGTGTTCCCATCTGGTGGTGAAGGAAATTATGTAAAGTGGAGGGACCAAGGGCCCCCTCCCAGCTATTTTGGGTTTTTTCATCCAATTCTTTTCCCCCCTCACTTCCCATGATGCAATTAAAGAGCCGTTGCTGACATCATCATGCGTGCTTGCTGAATGCAGCCATTGTGTCTCAGCTGCAGTGCTGGGCTATATATAGATGAGTTGCCAATCTCTGCTATGCATCAGCAGGGAAGACACCCAAGGAATTAAGTGAGCAGTTGCCCTGTAGGAGTCCTGGCTTTTGTCCTGTGGCTTCAAGACGTGATGGACTGTACAGTGGAACTAGAAATAGTCAAAGATAAGTGGTTTGGAGACTGAGCCAGGAAACTTTTGGGAGGATTGATTTGCAGCAGTGGTAGCAAAGCAGCCTTCTAGGTTGTGACTCATGAAGCAGAAAGACAATTTGACCTCTGCATGTTGCTGGATTCTTTGATGTAAAAATAAGTGGGCAGGCAGTGATCTCCTCTCACTATGTCAGGCAACAGTAGAGAGCTGCAGGTCGTGATACCTTGGCCTTAGGTACATGGAGGAAAAACATCCACCTGGAAGCCGCGAGTTTGACCTTCTGGTGCTTGAGGAGACACAGTCAATGACCTTCTCTCTGCCAGTGGTAAATGCACCCAGAGTCCCCTGTGCAGAGACTGAGCAGTGCAGGCAGTGTCTATGGTGGGATTGCCAGTGGCATGAGAGGGTGAGCTTTCAGGGGAGCCGCTGCTATGTCTGCAGCCACCGTGTACCAGAGACCGTCCTCCATGCTCAGCTTCTTCAAATGATGTTGCCACTACTAGGCTAAGGAAATTCAGTCTTGTGCAGATTTTCTTCTGCAGCCAGACAGCTCCATTAGCTCCTTCTCCATTCCTCTCACACAGCCTTTTGGCAGGAGATGACAGGAGGTGGCTGAGACAATCTAAGAGCTCAACACTTCAGAAAGGGGCAAGTACTCCTTCCCTGTAGCTTCTGCTCTTTGCTGCTCTTTTCTGCATGCAACAAGCAGCTGACAGCAAGAGCCAAAGAATGCTTGATCAAAGGAGGTGGTGGAACAGGGAGATGAATGAGCAGGAGAAGGCCAGGGTCCTTGGAGGTAAGCAAACCCTCTGTTCTCAGCAGCAAGCTGTTAGATTGACTCAGACAACAGACAAGTTGAGAGTGTAAACTGACCCTGAAAGAAAAGCTTTGATACTAGAGGCTTCTTCCCCTCTTGTTGACTTCACTCCAGGCCAAATTCCAGCAATCTGTGGCCACTAGCAGCTTTCTCAATCATTTCCTGAAGTTCCATACTAAGGTGATGAGACCAAGGGGTTGCTGCAGCCTCAGGTACTCACCTTACTGCCTTTATGCTGCCCTTGGGCCAGTCAGTGTCTCTGTCCCTAAGAGGTGTTCAGGTCTTCCACTCAGCAAGTGTTGCTTTTTGTGGCATTGGCTCCTGCTAGGCATTTAAGAGGAATCCGGGGGTGGGGGGAGAGAATTAAAAACTCCACAACCCCCCAGTGTTTATTTCTTGCAGTCCTTGCAGGAGTGACAAGGCAGAGAAAGAGCTAATAGGGTGATTTTGGAAACCTTCAAGGATGCACACTCCCCAGCTTCTCTGGGCCCCTGCTTCCTTGCCTGACTCTCTTCTCACCACAACAAACAAACAAAACCAAACACAAACAACATTTTCCCATACATCCAGGTAGGATTTCCCTTGGTGCAGCTCATTACTGCTCCATCTTGTCCTACCAGGCTGCTCAGGCTAACCTATTCATCTTAGCTTTCCTTCACACATCATGCTCCAGTCCTTTAACCATCTTAGGTGACCTGCTGCACTTGCTTCAGTTTACTCATATCTTTCTTGCACTGAGGTGCCCAAACTGGTCACAGTATCCAGGATGCAATCTTTCAACAGATGAAAATGGAGGAAGGTTCCCTTCCTTCCATCTGCTTGTTGCACACACACCAATGCAACCCAGTTTGGAGCTAGCTTTCATCCCTGCAGGGGCAAATTGCTACCTAGTGTTCAAACCATTGCTGAAGGGGTGTTAAGGAGGGGTTCAAATCTGTGTTAGAAGTGAATTGTAATGAGGCCAATATAGAAATTATTAAAGAGTGTGTTAAATATATACAGAATTTCCCCCAACTCACTCCCAGTTAACAGACAGAGAGTCTGTGATGGGGATGGCAGAACTGATTTTGCAGCATGTCTCTATGCAGCCAGGCTGAATTGAAACCGTTTAGGAAAGGTTTGTAGAGAAACGTTTGCAAGTGGAGAGTCTTGCAGCACAAGCTGCCGCGCTCAGGTTAAGCCTAAGCTGTCACGAACTGCAGAGAAGAGAGCTACTCCCTGGTGAGTCCCAGTGCTTGCAATCCAAAAGCGTAAGCGGGGAAAAACACAGCCGCAGCCACCCGCTGGCCTTCCACCTGGGGACGGTGCGGCAGGGCTTGGCTGCTCCTTTAGCTCAGGTGGAGCACCTTGCCAGAGGAAGTCCACGGACATGGAGCAAGTTCTCCGTGGCTCTCAGGAGGTCATCAGAGCGGTCATCCACCTGGGCAAAGCAGGATGCAGGTGTGCGGGCTGGAGCGGTCCGATCAGGTGCTGTGTATGGCAAGGAGCCGGCGGGTCCCGGGGTCGCAACTCGTCGCTAGGTCGTTGCCTAGACTCAGCCAGCGTCAGCTGGGCTCAGGCGGGCAGCTGTATCCCCGCCTGGGGCAAGGCATTTCAGCGCCTCGGCTCGGCGCGGCAGGCAGGCAGGGTCAGGGCTGGCAGGCACAGGCGAGGCAAGCCCCAGCTACGCGGTGCAAAGTGTGGTGGCACACAGAGGCACGCCAGGCAAACGGGTAGCCAGCAAAGCAAGAGCAGCAGCAGGCAGCAAACAAGGTGGCTGGGGTTAAGCATTCTGATGAGGGTCTCTGACCAGTAGCAGCAGACCAAAACACCTCCAGAGCCAGGGCTAAGTTACTTCACCAAAAAAGGGAGATGCAGATGCCCAGCAGCCCTGACCTGTGCTTACCAAAGCCAAAGCAGGCTGCAAAACCAGGCCAGATATAGTGTCTGTGACAGACTGAGAGGTGCCAAGGCTCTGTCTGCTTTCCTGCTTCTTCCACCCGGGAAGAAGTGGGGAAGGGGGGGGGGGGGCAAGGTGGGTATCGAGGCAGGTGTTTAGGGCATGTGATGGATACGTATCTTGGTATAATTTGGACCTTCCACCACAAGGGGACACTCAGGTCCCACTCCTGAGGATGTGTTATCTCTCTGTAGGTTATGGGTGATACTGGTGTAAACCAGTTCTGACCACAGTACTGATTGACTCCAAAACTCCTAATTGGCTGCCTGAGAGGTGCTGAATCCATGACCACTCATTCTGGAGCCTGAGCACACAGTCAGTTTTTCACTCACTTTTTAGTCCATCCATGTAGCCCATACTGCTTCAGTTTGCCTACAGGGATGCTATGGGAGAGTGCTCCATGATGAAAGCCCTGCTAAAGCCAAGGAAAGCAACATCCACTGCCCTCCTTGCCCCTGCAGTATGGGTTGTTTGTTCCATCACAAGGGCACACAAGCTGGTCAGGCACATTTTGGCCTTGGAAAATCTATGCTGGCTATTCTCAGTCACTCTCCTTCATGAAGTGAGCAGAGAGTCCCTTAGAAGTCACTTCACCATTTTGCCAGTCCCTGGGTTGTTTCTGCCCAGCTGCTACTTCCCCAGATTATCTCTCTGCCCAGCTGCTATTTCCCCAGATTCTCTCTCTGCCCAGCTTCCATTTCCCCAGTTTCTCTCTGCCCAGCTGCTATTTCCCCAGATTCTCTCTCTGCCCAGCTGCTATTTCCTCAGATTCTCTCTGCCCAGCTTCCATTTCCCCAGATTCTCTCTCTGCCCAGCTGCTATTTCCCCAGATTCTCTCTGCCCAGCTGCTATTTCCCCAGATTCTCTCTCTGCCCAGCTGCTATTTCCCCAGTGTCTCTCTGCCCAGCTGCTATTTCCCCAGATTCTCTCTTATTTTTTCCCTTTGTTTTTTTGGAGGTCTTGCAGGCAGACATCTTTCTCCAGTCACCAGGGACCTCTCCTGCTTGCCATACCTTCTGGAGATGACCTCTCAATGACATTAGCTATCAGCCCCAACCACCCTCAGGTGTGTCCCCTCTGGACCCATGAGCTTGTGTGTCTGCAGCTCACTGCTGTGGCACCTAGCTTCACCCTCCTGTGCTCTGCCAAGTGCCTCTCTCTCCTAGTCTGTAGAATTGGGTTGAGATCTTGATAACAAAAGTGAAGCAAAGAAGGCACTGGTTGAGGCTTTTCAAGTCTGTTGTTGGGTGCCAGGGCACATTGCATCTTGATGGGTTTGGTACCTACCCTGTATACAGGCCAGAAAATTAGATGTGATTTGAAAGACTGAGCAGCTCATTACAGTTCTTGCCTGACAAGCTGAGCTCTGCACCAGCTGATTCATTACAAGGGTCTCCCCCTGGCACCCAGCCTCCTCTTACTGTCTGCACCTCATAGTACAGGACAGCAGTGGTCCCCAGCATAACTCCAAGTTACTCAGTATGTTTCTGAGTCTGGATTTGGGCTGTATTAACACCCTTAATGCCAGCAGTGCTGTGTGTGCATGTGTATGGCATTTTCCATCATGGCCAGGTGTGCTTTGCACTTATCTGAGGAGATAGCAGGACCAATATCACATTTTGTGTGTTACCAACCACGTGCAAACAGGACAGGATGTGAGCTGATGAGAACAGCACACCTCACATTGGGCATTGGTTGGTAGATCAAACAGAGATCTGGGTGAAGCTAAGAGATGTACAAAGCAGTTTTCAAGACAAAAAGAGCAAGTGAAGATCCCTGTGCAGCACAATCACTGCTGCTGTAGAAGCCACCACGCACAGCATCACAACAGGCATTGCACAGCCCAGCAGTGCTCCAGACAGTGCTTGTGGGGGAGACAGGACAAGGACTGCAGTTACAATTGCAGAACTTCTGCTCTTTGGCCAATAAGCAGTCCACGGAGTTACAGCCTGTTCTTGAAGGAGCTGCTGGTTTACAGATGTTCCTCAAGCAGAAGATCATAGAGTCATAGAATCAAGCAGGTTGGAAGAGACCTCCAACCTCAGCCAGCCCAACCTAGCACCCAGCCCTGGCCAACCAACCAGACCATGGCACTAAGTGCCCCAGCCAGGCTTGGCTTCAACACCTCCAGGAATGCAGACTCCACCACCTCCCTGGGCAGCCCATTCCAATGCCAATCACTCTCTCTGCCAACAACTTCCTCCTGACATCCAGCCTAGACCTGCCCTGGCACAGCTTGAGACTGTGTCCCCTCATTGTGTTGCTGCTTGCCTGGCAGCAGAGCCCAACCCCACCTGGCTACAGCCTCCCTGCAGACAGCTGCAGACAGCAATGAGCTCTGCCCTGAGCCTCCTCTTCTGCAGGCTGCACCCCCCCAGCTCCCTCAGCCTCTCCTCACAGGGCTGTGCTCCAGGCCCCTCCCCAGCCTTGCTGCCCTTCTCTGGACACCTTCCAGCACCTCAACATCTCTCTTGAGTTGAGTGGAGTGGCCATTGCTAGATGAGATTACACCTCTTAAACGAAAAAAGGAAAAGTTTCTCTGTGGCCCATGGCTTGGCTGAAGGGCTGCTAGGGAGCAGCTGAGTCCTGGGGAACTCAGTTGTGTGGTTAGTGGATTGAGGGAGGTTCTCCTTCACCTCTGCTCTGCCCTGGTGAAGCCTCCTCTGGAGTATTGTGTCCAGCCCTGGGCCCCCAGTTCAAGAAGGACAGGGAGCTGCTTGAGAGAGTCCAGCATAGAGCCACAAAGATGATTAATGAAGTTGAACATCTTCCTTATGAGAGGAGCCTGAGGGAGCTGGGGCTGTGCTGTTTGGAGGAGGCTGAGGGATGACCTCAGTCATGTTTATCAGTCTGTGCAGGGTGAGTGCCAGGAGACTGGAGCCAGGCTCTGCTGGGTGATGCCCAGTGCCAGGCCAAGGGGCACTGGGTGGAAGCTGAGGCAGAGGAGGTTCCATGTGAACCTGAGGAGGAATTTTTCCCTGTGAGGGTGACAGAACCCTGGAACAGGCTGCCCATGAGGGTTGTGGAGTCTCCCTCTCTGGAGATATTCAGGAACCATTTGTCTGTGTTTCTGTGTGTTCTGGTCTAGGAGATGCTGCTCTGGCAGGGGGCTGGTCTGGATGAGCTTTGGAGGTCCCTTCCAGCCCCTGATATTCTATGATTCTGTGAACCTCATCTTCTGCCAGCAAAGCTTCACTGGAGCAAAGGCAACATCTCCTAAAAGAAGCCTGTGTGCAGGGGGTCATATCCATCAACAGGCTTGGAACTGCTAAGAAAAAAGCACACAAACTTCTTTGAAAACCTAACAGAAGGAGTGCTTCTCTAGCAGCTTCTTACCTAACCCCAGTGCCTGAGGTGACAGCACTTGTGATCCTTTCTTTGCTCTATTACAGTCTTGCACACTTGTGTGGTTTTAAGCCACTGGAGAGCTTGGCTGGCTTCCCTGGCTGCTGTTAGTGTTTAATGTGATGCTGGGGTTGTGCTACAGCATAGCCAGGTAAAGCTACCATTTTTAACTCAGGCTTCTTTCGTGTCTCATTTCTCTTGGGCTCTTATCTCCTGAGGTTGTTCTCTGAACTAAGTGTTGTTCCAAGGTTTTCTCCACGAATTTGGAAGATAACATCCATCTTGTTGGGATCTGCTGCTTAAACTGCATGGGAGCAGATGGTCATTCGACTCACCAGCCTGTCTTAGGTCTGCTGCAATCCTCAGCAGCTTGAGTATGGAAGCAGGAGTTGTGGCTTACAGGGTCTGCTGCTCTGCACAGTATCACAGTATCACCAAGGTTGGAAGAGACCTCACAGATCATCAAGTCCAACCCTTTACCACAGAGCTCAAGGCCAGAGCATGGCACCAAGTGCCACGTCCAACCTTGCCTTGAAGTGCCCCAGGGACGGCGACTCCACCACCTCCCCGGGCAGCCCATTCCAGTGTCCAATGACTCTCTCAGTGAAGAACTTTCTCCTCACCTCCAGCCTAAATCTCCCCTGGCACAGCCTGAGGCTGTGTCCTCTCGTTCTGGTGCTGGCCACCTGAGAGAAGAGAGCAACCTCCTCCTGGCCACAACCACCCCTCAGGTAGTTGCAGACAGCAATAAGGTCACCCCTGAGCCTCCTCTTCTCCAGGCTAACCAATCCCAGCTTCCTCAGCCTCTCCTCGTAGGGCTGTGCTCAAGGCCTCTCCCCAGCCTCGTTGCCCTTCTCTGGACATGCTCAAGCATCTCAATGTCCCTCCTAAACTGGGGGGCCCAGAACTGAACACAGGACTCAAGGTGTGGTCTGACCAGTGTAGAGTACAGGGGCAGAATGACCTCCCTGCTCCTGCTGACCACACCATTCCTGATGCAGGCCAGGATGCCACTGGCTCTCTTGGCCACAGAACCTAAATGGAGCTGGAGGGAAGCAGGACAAGAGAGCTGAAGGGTCAGTGCCTCGTTACTGAGGGCAGCAAGCAGGAGAACAGCTCCAGAAACACATCTCTGAGCACACCAAGCATTTACAGAAGACTGCTGACTGTGGCTTCCCTTGTTCTTCTGACCAGTAGGTCTTCACTCACACTCTCTAAGGTTTGGATGGGCTCCTGCTGGTCCCCTGTGGGCTTCATGAGCTTGGCTGAGCTCAAACTGGGGCAAAGCCCATTCCTGGGGAGTGCTGAGGTGGACACAAAGCCTTTCTTAGCCACTCCTCAGCCAGCAACTTCTATCACAAGGGAAGATGACAAATTGTGTGGTAAATTATTTATTACTGACTGGTTATGAATTATTCAAGTGTTTATTACTTACCATTTGGATGGCAACTCAGCACAGAAAATCACAAGCCTTTCAAGACACCCTGAGGCCAGCCATGGCTTGCCAGACATGCTGAGGACTCGAGGGTGAGCTAGGGTGCAGGGTGCAGCAGCATCTGGTGTGAGAAAAGGCACAGCTGGAGCTTAGAGCATGTTGCAGCCTATGCTGTTGCAGATGGCTTTTGCCATCGGTTCTGCAGTCTCACAACCTCCTGCCACTCCTCCCAGTCCTGTTTTTGTTGGATATTTGCATGATGGCAGTGCTAGGACCCCTTTGCACCATGTGCCATGTGAACATACAGCAATCACCCCAATCCTTTGCTTACCATTACTGTGGTTTTCTTACTAATTAACTATCTTTGTGTGTGAGAACACCACACAAGCAGGAATATGCTAATTCTCAACAGCAAATGCATATGTTCAGGTTTTGGGGTGGCTCTGTTGAAGATATTTTCAGGGTTTCACACAGGCTGTTTTTATCTCCTTTCCAGCCTCTCCTGTGTTTGGGGCTTTTGCTTTCTGTTTTCATTTTCCCGTTCCTTGAAGCGCTAATCATGTCCTGATCATTAGGACTTCTGGTCAATGCATACTTGTCCTTCCCGGTCACCATTCAAGAGCTGGAGATTAGTGATCAAAGAAAGAGTGTATCTTATCTTCAGTGGTTTTTGGAGAAAGACAAAGCAAGGAGATAAAAGTAGCCGGCTTGGACATGCAGCTCTGCTTAACAATGCCTCCACATCAGTGCTGAGACAGTCCGGACTGGGCATGTGGTTAAAATATAACTCGGAGCAAAAATTCTGCTGCTGAGTTCTGACTGCATAACACAGCCACTAGAAAAGAAAATGAGAAGAGGGTCACCACTGCCCTTCTGAGTCGAGTGGGATGAGTGTGATTTGCAGCATGGCATCCAGCAGCCACAGGGCAGTCAGCGACTGCTGGAGATGTCCGAAAGCGTTTGCGAATGCAGTCGGCTGAGTATGTTTGTCCTTGAACTGCACTGTTTCCTATTTAGTATCCTGTGCTCATTTTTCTTCCCTCGCAAACATTTTAGTCATTCAGCCCAAGAACTGATTAAACCACTTGGTAAACACGGTGCAGATGTCAAAGTGAAAAATTCACAAGCTATTCACAGTAAGCCATCTGCTGAAAATAATGTGTCTAGAACTATCTGTGGAGAATGTAAAAAGTACTGGAAGTGTTCACGGATAGTGGGGAATGTTCTAATTCCCAAAGAGCAAGAGAAAGGCAAATGATCTGCTTTGGATACGACTGAAATCTGTGCAGTCCGTTGCAGGGCTTGGGGGGATGAACACTCTTTGCCCTGTCATGCTGAGCCCTGCTGGCTCAGTCGTGAAGCACTAAAGCTGTTTTGCATTCGTGATTACCCTACAAAGATGAGGTAGTCTGTGCTCTGATTTGTATTCCCAGGGTGATAAACAGCTGAACTCCCACCCAGGCTATATTTGGACTATGCTGGAAATACAACCTTCAGAAATTCAAACCACCCTAAAACCCAAAACCCAAACCTGCAGACTTGCTTGAGAAAAGGCATAGCTAACCTTCAATGCATTTTCATTCAGGTAAGTAAGTTTTCCTTTGCTGGTCAAACTGTTTCTTCAGGGCTGTATCCCAGTCTTCAGAACTCCTGCTGAGTCCCAGAGATGGACTTCTTGCTGTGGCTCCAGGAGTACTTTTCCATTCTCTGCACCTCTTCTTTACACTGGTGGTTACATGTTGGTGTTTGGACAGACTTCTGAGTTTGCTAATGTGGCTTTTCATAGAATCACAGAATCTCAGGGGCTGGAAGGGACCTCCAAAGCTCATCCAGCCCAACCCCCTGCCAGAGTAGGATCACCTAGACCAGAACACACAGGAAGGTGTCCAGGCAGGTTTGGAATATCTCCAGAGAGGGAGACTCCACAACCCCCCAGGCAGCCTGTTCCAGTGCTCTTCATCCTCACAGGGAAAAAAAATCCTCTTCATGTTTTAAATCAAACTTCCTCTGCCTCAGCTTCCACCCAGTGCCCCTTGTGCTGTCACTGGGCATCACCCAGCAGAGCCTGGCTCCAGCATCCTGGCACTCACCTTTACCTATTTATAGGTGTTGATGAGGTCACCTTTCAGTGTCCTCTTCTCCAAGCAGCACAGCCCCAGCTTTTTTGTGTATGAAATGCAGATTTGGGGCGAGCCCCTGGGAGATGTATTTGCTGGTAGATCAGAGATCTCACCTTTAAGCTACAAACAATTTCCTGAAGAAGGCTTAAAGTGAAATAAAACAAACCAAACAAACAAACAAACAAAAAAATTAGTATCTTCAGGGGACATTTTCCAGCACATCACTTAAATCCTCCTCCTCAGCATACAGGCTGAGTAAAGGTTAATCCTATAGCACGTAAAATCCTATACAATCCACACTCCCTCAATATACACATTTCCAGGAGGAATTCCTCTGCCTGAGCGTAGTTGGCAGCCACACAGAAAAGCTTAGAGCTTAATGGCCACAAGTCAGTGGAGATGTAGGTCTATCAATCTCCAATGGATATAAAAGTCACATGGGGACATTGCTGCTGTGCACATGTGAGTTGAGAGCTTCCTTTGTGGGGGAGCCATGTGGACCCTTGTGAAAGCCCACAGCAAGAGGTAGTTATCAGAACTTTCACCCTGGGATTAATGAGCCTGGGGTCAAGCAGACAGGTATGTAGGTTCTTAATGAATTTTCCAGTGGATGTTACACGTGAAATCTGTACTTACTTAGTTACTCCCACGTCCTGCTTCTTCCCTTTGGCAGCTTTAAGTGGCAGTATTCTGAATAGACCAAAATGTCTGTGAGTACGGCTGGTTGGTGAACTTTGCCAATAGGGAGCAGAGGAAAATTGGTTTGGTGTCTGCAGCAAGAACTTCCTTTCCATTTGTAAGTGACTCCTGAGGGTGAAGTCCCACTTATGTACTTTTAAACAGAGGGTAGGCAATGGACTGTCCGGCTGCTTTTGCCACTATCCTGCGCTTGTTGATAGTTGCCCTTCTGCTCTTTGCCAGCTTAGAAATAAACATCACAAGTAATATGAAAAGATCTTAATTCAGAGTATTACCCTGATGCTACATAAACTGGTGCTTTCCATCCAGAAGTTTGTTCCATTCAATTAAAAAAAACCCCAAAGAACCCAATCAAAACCAAACCAAGCAACCACCACACAAAAAAAAAACACAACAAAAAAACTCCACACCAAGCAAACAAACGGCTCTCCCCCCCCCCAAAAATCAAACCTAGAAAGACAACACGCATTCACTTTATGAAAATAAATGAAGAGCTTCTGCCAAACGAAGAGCTTCTGACCCAGCCTCACCTCACTTCTCTTGCTCTTTTTGCCTTTTGTTAGCACAATCTAACGCTCGGATCCACAACGACAGCTGAGTGTCAAAACCCCTTCGGTTGCGCTGGCAGGGAAGCGCGGAGATAGGACTGTGAAAGCTGAGTCTGCGGGTCGCCGCTTTGCGCTGTGTGCAACCCTGCTAGGGCTCTCAGATGTTTTGGCTCTTAGCCCAGCTCGGCATTGCCTAGTGCCGTAGTCCGGCGTTTTCCATTGGGAAGCGATGGGAAAACGGGGACCACGGCCTCGGTCTTTGGGCAGAGCCCCCCCGCACCTTTCCCGGCAGCGGGACGGGGAGGTGATGGACCCCGCCAGGGTGCAGAGCAGTGCTCGCAGAGTGCTCAGGCTTGCTCAGGAGGCAGAAACCGGACCCAGAGACAGCAAACGTGCCGTGAGTCCAGCGATGCTCCCGGGCAGGGTGCCGCTGCCGCCTCGTCGCCGGATGACGAGCGGGAATACCGGGAATACCGGCCTGCATGGCCAGCGCCCCCCCGGCGAGGGGCCGCTTTTGTTGGCGGTTTCGCAGGTTGGCTCCCTGGGGCGGAGGCGGACGGGACCAGCTCCCGCAGCGGCGGAGCAGGGCTGCGTCCACAGCGGCGCCCCCGGAGGGTTCGGCAGGGCAAGAGTGGCCCCCAGCGGCCGCTGCCTCCATCGCACGGGCGCTGCCTCGGCCCCGGCGGGAGCTGCGCGGAGCGGAGACGGCTCCCGGCTTCGGGAAGCGCTCCTCGGCTGCTTGCGTGGAAATCCAAAACACACAGCTGAAGAGGCGGTAGGGGCCCGAGGGAACCGGACGGAAGGTCGGGGCTTGCCGGTGCCGCGCCGGAGCCGGGGGGAGAAAGGGAGCGGCGCACCTCGGGACCTCCGCGCATCTGCTCTGCACCGGGGCGGTTTCTCCGCCCGCCGGTTTTGTCCCGGAGGGGTCCTCCCAGGACGGGCACGGCGGTGCGCCCGGGCCGGATGGCGTGAGGCAAGCCTCGGCTCTCTCTCTCCCAATAAGGGGAATGGAAGAGGAGATGGAAATCTGCCAGGCTTAATTCCGATGCCGGTCAGGGGCATTGGAGGCGGTTGCTGAGCTGGCCAGGTCGGGAGCACTGCGCTCCAGAACAGCATCTGGGCAAATAATTTAATCCACCACCCTAGGGTAAGAAAGACTGATCTTGCCTGGACCTGCGTGCTCGTCTGAGCCAGCCGCAAAGCCTACAGCAAGTACGGGTGCTGCTTGCTGCGGGGCAGCCATGGGAGCCCACAGATCATCAAGCCCAGCGAGGAAAGAAGGAAATGGAGAGTAGGAGCCAGCCTGTCACTCACCATCCTACTCCTAGTGTGACCCAGAGGAGAGCTCCAGCAGAAACAGTGCCAGGCAATGCTCTGGCTGAACTCCTGGGGCAACCCTGTTCCTGTTTAGGGCGCTGAACATTGCTGTCTCTGTTAGAAGAGGCTGTTGATAAAGGATGATCCAGCTGTGGCTTTGGAAATGTGATAAATAAGCCATGTTCAAATGGCTGCATTTCAATAGAAACAGAGTTTGGTGGGGGAAAAAAAGTATTTTAGGAAAGGAATCTGTATTTATTATTGCCTTAAATCTTTTTAGGATGATTACAGACCAGGCAAACAATCTAATTTTCTTGTGGTGTAAAAGAATCCTCCTAAATGAATAAAACATGGGATATGTTAGAGTTCAGCTTAAAACACATGGAAAAAGGAGAAAAGGAAAAAAAGCAAAGAGGACACAGGCACATCCTCAGCTCTCATTGCCATCTGAGAATTTGTGGTGGGGATCCTATGAAAGAACAACCCCTGGTGGGACAAGAATTAAAATTAGAAGAAGATAAAAAACTAAACCAAAGTGACCCATGAGACCCAGACCCGAAAAAGAGCCACCAGAGGAAATGAAGTTAAGGATACGTTTGGAGGGAGTTTGATTTCTCAAAGCCTTCCATTTCACTGCAGCTGATTTAAAACAAGGGTTGTGTTTCAGCAGCAGTACTTGCAGCAGTGCAAGGGGGGAGCCTGGCACCTCAGTCTCTGCCAGCATCCTTCACATGGAGTTGTTTCTAGGATCAGACTCAGAAGCTATTCCTGCAACTGGATCTGGAGGAAAAGCTTCCCTTTCATTCCCGTGGACCAAGTGATGCTGCACAGGGGCAGTCAGAGGCATGAATGGTGTCCCTTAGCCTGGCTGCAGGCAAACCTGCAATTTTTTTTGTCCAGCAGCCTTCCCTGCTTGAAGAAGCAGTCAGCAGTGGTGCAGGCCAGTGCCTACCAACACAGCAGGTTGAGCAGTGCAAGAACTGGAGCAGATTTTGTGTGCTGAAGAGATGCTGCCATATCAAAAACCCTTCCGCTTGACAAGTGCTTGTGGAGTCATCATTCAGTTAGCAGCACAACTTCTTCCCTCTCAGATTCATGGCCTCACAAATGTCTGTTTGCTTATTCATTTACTTCTTGCCTCCATTATAATGACAGCAATCCATAGCTGGACACTTCTTTTTTTTCCAGGTGAATCTACTTATTTGCTTACCTACTGTCGGTATCTGGAGGACACATGAGGAAGCCATCACAGAGCAGAGATGACTTTCAGGGCCCATGCCAAAAAATGAGCCCTGGGCTGGTGTTCACTGCAGCAGATTCTTATGAGAAGATTTGGGATGGATGCAGGAGCAAAGGAGGGGCTAGCTCCAATGGCCATGAGCTCCTGGGGCAGAAAGCTGAGCACACGGTGTCGTGGTGGTGTGGCAGCTCTACTCCTGGTAGAGTGTAACTGAGATTTCCATGTCGTGGCTGAAAGTAGTTTTCCCCTCACTCACTGCCAAGTGTTTGTTAAGCAATGCCCTGACTACCTGTTGCCTGCCTCTCCTAGACACACTGGGCAACAGGAAGGCAGGACATCAAGCCAGGCTCCAAAATCACATTTTGTCAAATTGAGTAGAAAGTGCCACTCCTTCAGCAAGCAAACCTGGCCACACAGTGCACTCCATTCCCACAGACTGTGTTTGCCATAGCCTGGGAAGTCACCAACTTCTAACAGCAACACCTTCCATCTCAAAAGGTTTCTCCAAGGGGGACACATCAGGGCTGCCCTCCACCTCTAGGCACACTCTGGATGCCCACCATACACCTGCTCTCCCCTGGACAATCCCACTCCAGCCAGGGAAGCTTCACTCCTCTGTGCACTCCGATTACATTTCTAACTCAAAACCACTTCCCTTCTCTCCACACATCGAGAAACTCTGTGGGAACTGTGGCAAAACCAAATGACTCATGCAGATTTTGCAGCTCTGTTGGGCCAAGAGTCTTGGACTGAGAGATGGTCCTGTGGTGGCAGGCTGTGGTGGTCTGGGAGTTCCCTGCCCCACCTCTCCCTTCCGTAACACACTGTCAGGAGCTGGTCTCACTAAGTGCTGCAGAACAGCTGGTTCAAGCTTCTTAGCTCTTTGCAAAGACATATTTATAACAGTCCAGTAGAAAAATATCTCCAGTGCAGGGCTGCAATTCTGCCATCACAGTCCAGGGACCAAACGAGCCCCTTGGTGCAGCACAGGTGGCCAAGTGCAGAGCCACACTTTGAAGCACAGCATCTAACCGCGTGTTACGGCTGAGAAGACTTTATTGCTTGCTCTCAACACTCTGGCACTGAGCTAGGAAGCAATATGGGCTTCTGATTCCTCAGATGACATTTTAAATCAAGCTCCTGTCTGTGGGGAGGCATGAAAGATCCCATGGCACCATTTTTATCTCACGAAGAATGAAGGCACTAATCTCCACAACAGTGGCTGGATTCACTGCCTTATCCCAATAGAGCATCTCCACACAAACATCTGAATTAAATGGCAGTCTGGAAGAGCAGTCAGGGGTAGGAAACTCGGGCCAGAAACTCAGGAATTAGCTTTACTTCTTCACTAAACCTGCCTTTGCTTTATAACTCTGAAGGAGGCCAACTGGAAGCACTGCTTCCAAATAATAGTAGTGTTTTCCCTCAGACTCCAGAGCCATTTTAACCCGAATATTGCTGGCCAGTATTTGTGTGTTCAGCCCAGTAATGGCCAGGAGTGTGACAAGGAAAATCAGACCAAATATCTAGCCTCTATTTTCCTTCATCTGGCTAAGATGGGGAGGTTGAATTGCAGTTTAAATCTTCAGAACTAAAAGCTCTCCTTTTAGTTCTAACCCAAGAAAGATTGCAGTAAGGCAGGCAGAAGACACAGAGTAATGGCTTGTTAGCTTGGAGAGAGGGGGACTAAGGGCTGACCTCAGTCATGTTTATCAGTATGTAAAGGTGAGTGGCTTGAGGCCAGGCTCTGCTGGGTGATGCCCAGTGCCAGCACAAGGGGCAATGGGTGGAAGTTGAGGCAGAGGAGGTTCCATGTGAACATGAGGAGGAATTTTCCCCTGTGAGGGTGTCAGAACCCTGTTTCAAGGAAGCTTCCTCTGCCTCAGCTTCCACCCAGTGCCCCTTGTGCTGTCATCAGGCATCACCCAGCAGAGCCTGGCTCCAGCCTCCTGGCACTCACCTTTACCTATTTATAAACATTGATGAGGTCACCTTTCAGTGTCCTCTTCTCCAAGCAGCACAGCCCCAGCTGCCTCAGGCTTTCCTTGTGAGAGAGATATTCCATTCCCTCTTCTTTTATCCAGCAAACTGCGTCTTTCTCTCCCCAGGTCTGAGTTGACTCCTGGGGAGCAGAAATCCAGCCTTGGAAACTGTACCTTGTGGGGGACAAGTATTGCAGATGGCTGCAGCTGCTCATGCCAACCAGGATGGCAGCCACTGGTCTCCAGTCAGCACTCCTGTGGCTCAGGTGTCTTCAGGAAAGAGAGAATTAATGAGAACTTTAATTAGGCTGCCTCAAGTTTTCCCTTTTTCTCCTACCACCAGCTCAGCTCACCTCGTGGAAGCAGATGGTCACTGTGGATTACAGCCCAGGACTGCCTCTTGGGGTGGCCATGTCCTTTCCTTGGCTTGCAGTCTCACTGCCTCTCCAAGCATTTTGAGTTGCTGATGCCTGGGGGTGTGCCCCAGGATGCCCCAAGGACACAGGATGGGAGCTCCTTGGGGTTACAACTCACAACCTGTCCTGTCCTCTGCTGTGTAAATCCTGGGGCTGAAATGAAGCATTTTGCAAAGGAGTCCTCTCCACTACGTGTGCAGAGTGAACATGAACTTAGTCAACACTCACTCGACAGACCTTCAGCAGAGAGCCCTGCAGATAAAATATTCTCCTTTGTGACTTTAGGCATTTCTCACTGGGGATGTTCTACCAAGCTTCAGAGAGCTTTGTAGGCATCCTGGCAGACTTTAATGGCCTTTTAGCACTAGAGGACTGAGCATGTGCTGGTTTGAGGCTAACTGGAATATTTTAATGAGAGAAATTAGATGATAGGCTGTGAAAATGAACCAATGCTGATGTCTCCTTTGCTCATAGGCTTGCTGAGATGGATAAAAGCAGGGACACCAACACAGGCCAGACAGTCTGTGTCTGTCTCTTGGAGTCTGTGTTTCTGCTTGGATCTATGTAACTAATCCTTCTGCTTCTGACCCCCCCCATGCTGATTCTCCAAGCTCACCTTGCATGTAAGGCAGACTCTGGGATAAGGTAGAGGGGTGGAAGGGTGGTTGGGAGCCCCTCCTGGGCACTCTGGTTTCTGGCAGGGCTGTTGTGTTTCTGTGTTACCTTTACCTTGTCTATTTCTGTCTGTAGCTGTAACTGTTGTAACTCTCTGCTTGTATCTTGTGCTGAGCTGTGAGTATAAAGCTTCATTCCTTAACTGTCCGTCTGGCTGAGTCTAGTCTGGGTGGATTCATAAGAGTGGGGGGGCAGGGAACTCCCAAACCATCAGAGAGCAACACGAGACTGTGGCCTTGCTTTCATGCTGTAGAGAAGTACACATCATCCTCTGCTGTGGTCAGGGTTGCAACCACTAGGAAACTGGAGCTGACAGGACTGGTTGAGTGGTACTCAGTAGGCTTTCTGGCTGGCTCTAGACAGCCTGGCAGGTTGCCCATCCACACAAGTCATGTGGAGAGTGTAGAAGATTTGGCTATTGCAATAATGCTGCTGCTCTGAAAAGCCTGTTGGGTAGCTGAGTGAGCTCCTGTGGATGCAGGACAAAAATCCCAGTCATGCACCACAGAAATCAGAATCAAGGAAGAGCTCATATATGGTTTCCCTGGGTACTTAACAGAGTTTTTGAAAGCACTGTGTGCAGAGCTCTGGGGGGACATGGGAGGAGAGTATCACTTTGCATTTACCCCGGTTTTCATCTCTCCTTCAACATCTGCTACTCACTGTTGCTGGACGGAGGTTTGGGATGAAGAGGCACACCAGGTCTGACCCACTGCTCTCCCTCTCTTACTTTCCACTGCTCAGGGTGCATTCTTGAACCCCAGTTGACTTTAAGTAGCTCAGCAAGGTCCAATGGGATTCAATAGCTCCAAGTGCAGGGTGCTGCACTTTGGCCACAGCAACCCCATGCAGAGATACAGGCTGGGGTCAGAGTGGCTGGAGAGCAGCCAGACAGAGAGGGATCTGGGGGTGCTGATTGATACCCACCTGAACATGAGCCAGCAGTGTGCCCAGGTGGCCAAGAGAGCCAGTGGCATCCTGGCCTGCATCAGCAATGGTGTGGCCAGCAGGAGCAGGGAGGTCATTCTGCCCCTGTACTCTGCACTGGTTAGACCACACCTTGAGTGCTGTGTTCAGTTCTGGGCCCCCCAGTTTAGGAGGGACATTGAGATGCTTGAGCGTGTCCAGAGAAGGGCGACGAGGCTGGGGAGAGGCCTTGAGCACAGCCCTACGAGGAGAGGCTGAGGGAGCTGGGATTGGTTAGCCTGGAGAAGAGGAGGCTCAGGGGAGACCTTATTGCTGTCTACAACTACCTGAGGGGTGGTTGTGGCCAGGGGGAGGTTGCTCTCTTCTCTCAGGTGGCCAGCACCAGAACGAGAGGACACAGCCTCAGGCTGTGCCAGGGGAGATTTAGGCTGGAGGTGAGGAGAAAGTTCTTCCCTGAGAGAGTCATTGGACACTGGAATGGGCTGCCCGGGGAGGTGGTGGAGTCGCCGTCCCTGGAGCTGTTCAAGGCAGGATTGGACGTGGCACTTGGTGCCATGGTCTGGCCTTGAGCTCTGTGGTAAAGGGTTGGACTTGATGATCTGTGAGGTCTCTTCCAACCCTGATGATACTGGGATACTGTGATACTGTGAAATGGCAGTCTCTGACCTTATGCTGCTGGCTCCTTCTGGGTGCTCTGTCCAGGGAATTCATAGGCAGGATCTCAGGTGCAGAGGCAGGAGGCTGTGCAGTCTGAGCATGGGTCTAACGCTGGCTCCTCAGGCCGATCGAATGCAGACAAGGGTCTGCTCCTGGCAACTCATGGCAATGGCACACACCAGGCAATGGCACGCACCAGGCAATGGCACACACCAGGCACTCATACAAAGGCAGGCATAAAGCTGCAAGGAAGTATGCAGGGAAGCAAGCATGTGGTGAAGCTGCAAGCAATGTGGGGCAGGCTGCAGGTGAGCCTGTGCACCCCTATTGATTAACTGTGGGCTGAGAGTCAATGGTCTCATTGGCCACTCCAATGACCCATCAGGTTGGCAGTCAGCCAAACCTTACCATACTAGGCAAAACCCACAGGCCTGGACTCCAGGTATGGGAATCACCTGGACCCAGCACCAGGCAGGCACGAGCTGGGCGTGTGGGGACTTACACAATCAGGTGTCCTGGGCAACTGACTTTGTGGCCCCAGTCTGTTGTGCCCCTATGTGCTTGTTTACCCCTGGTGCAGGCAGGGCAAGGCACAAACCAGCCTATTTTCAGGCCTACAGGCCCTCCACAACACACAGCTTTTACACTAATGGACACTGTGGGTACATGTTATACCTATTGTACCACACACTGCCTTGTTCTGGTTTCCCTGTGTGATGGTTTGGGAGTTACCTGCCCTCCACACACAATGAAATCACCCAGACTAGACTCAGTGGGCTGGAAGTTAAGGACTGAAGCTGTATTTACCACTATATTTACAATTCACAAGCAGATAAATACACAATATTTACAGAGCCATACAAGTTAAAAGCAATACAGAAACACAGCACCCCTCCCACAAATCCAGAGTCCTCAGGAGGCTCCTGACCCGAACCTCCTCCCCCCTCCCCTCTCTTTCCCTCCCTTCAGAAATAACCAAACCAATCCCTGTGTATCTCACGTGGTAAATCTGGAGAGACCTGAGGTGAGATGTCAGAAAGATGACAAGGAGGTTAGAGGGAAAAAAGGGTTAGGTTGGATTAGAGAGTTGAGGCAGAGACAGGCACACAGAGCAGACTGCCAGAAAGAAGGGACAGAGCAGAAGTGAGAGCTGAGCAGCGTGTGAGCAGTGAGTGTCTTAAGATCTCACAGTAATGAGGCTCAGGGGTGATCTTATTACTGTCTACAACTACCTGAAGGGACATTGTAGCCAGGTGGGGTTGGCCTCTTCTCCCAGTCAACCAGCAATAGAACAAGGGGACACAGTCTCAAGTTGTGCCAGGGTAGGTCTAGGCTGGATGTTAGGAAGAAGTTCTTCACAGAGAGAGTGATTGGCATTGGAATGGGCTGCCCAGGGAGGTGGTGGAGGCACCGTCCCTGGGGGTCTTCAAGAAAAGCCTGGCTGAGGCACTTAGTGCCATGGTCTGGTTGACTGGATAGGGCTGGGTGCTAGGTTGGACTGGATGAGCTTGGAGGTCTCTTCCAACCTGGTTGATTCTATGATTCTATGATTCTATGATCTATATTTAACTAGTGGTGTTTCTCAGCAGAAGAATGAGGGATGTAGGCTATTGTTGGTTTTTTTCCCTTTCTTCTCACACTAAGGATTTCTCTCAGTGAAATATTCCAGTTAGCCTCAAACCAGCACACCCTATATATCTCCTGTGATATGCCTGGAGAGATCTGAAGTGAGATATGTCGTGGAGGGCCTGTAGCCTGAAAAGAGGCTTATTTATGCCTTGCCTTGCCTGGACATGTTTTTCTGCCAGGACCCCTGGTTGTAAACAGGTTGTGTAAGCCCCCACACCCAGCTCGTGTCTCCCTGGGGCAAATCCGTGTGATCCCCATATTTGGGAAAGTCCAGGCAAGAGCTTCTGCCTATTATGGTAAGGTTTGGCTGACTGCCAACCTGCTAGGTCACTCCAGTGGCCAGAGGCCATTAATCTCAGCCCACAGTCAATAAATAGGGTGCACAAGAAAACAACATGCTCTGCCCCTACCCGCAGCTTAGCTCTCTGACCCTCTCTGCAGCTCAGACCACACTGCAGCGCCCTGCTGCTCTCACTCACTTGCATGGTTCAGACGTAGCTCTGACCTTCACCTGCAGCACTCAGGTGCTCAGACCCCCCCATGCTTGGATGCCATTGCATAGCTCCGATGCTCAGAGGCTCAGACCTCATGCTTTGATTCATTTGCAGCTCACCTGCCTGCGTACCTTAGATGCAGAGCTCATTTAAGCCTGCACATATATATATATAAGGAGCCTATAGCCTCCTAAGCCAGCTGTGCACATCTGCATGCTATCATGCTATCAGGACCAGATCCTGCACTGATTCACCTACAGAGCTCAGACTCCTAGCAGCCGCACACACATTGCATGCTCGCTGCTTATCATTGCCTGGTAAAGGCCACTGCCACTGAGATAACCAGGAAGCAGACTCCTAGCACACACACATGGCCTGAACCCGTGAAGAACTGTGCCAGAGACAGCACAATATTCTCCTGCTCCTGAAATCCTGCCAAGCTGATATCCCTGGACACAGCATCCAGACGAAGACAGCAGCACCAAGGCAGAGATCATTCCTCGCCAGGAGAAAAGGTTAGAGACTCTTATTTCCCCTGAGACCAGAGGATTCCAGCCTCAAAATCCACAGGCAGAGACCCTGAAGAATTGGACACTTGCAATAGGCTGTGACATAGCCCCTGAGGGTGATTTCTTATTAATCCAAATTGTGAGTAAACACTTGAATGCCTCTGTAATTTCTGTTACCTCTGCCAGAAAGCAGAGAGCAGCTTTCAGCTCAGCTTTGCTGGGTAAATAGTATAAGACCCCAGGCAGCATTAAGCCATGGGGAAAACTCTCTCTCTGTTACTAGTTTGAATGTTTGCTAGTTGTTAACAAGTTTCTGTAGATAGATATTCCCATAATGTCTTCATAACCGTGTAAAAGAATCCTTTTCATATTGAAGTTCAGTGGCTGGGGGTGGCGAGAGTTGAAAATACTGAAGTTAATAAATACATACACTTTTATAAGTATCCTCTCGCATTAACTAATTAATTTCTCCCCTCTGCCAAAATCTGCATAGGTGGCAGAGTCCCCCTCCACGGCATGCAGCCTTGTCAGGAGACTGGCAGGTGTCACGTGGGCTAGCTACAGTTTCCTAGACAGTACCCAAAGTGCTGGTTTGAAGCAGGCTAGGATGTTTTGGTGAGAAGAACTGGATCAGAGGCTGTGAAAGGAAAGCAGTGATGATGTCTGCTTCCCTCAGAGTCTTGCTGAACAAGAAACAAAAACATTACATGACATTTTCTCTCACTCTGCCTCGGGCTGCTGGCCGAGCAACATCTTACTCCCTAACCTCACCTTCCATTTGGCCTAACCCACTTTGCTTCATAACCTCTTGGCCAAACCTCTATTCTTCTTTAGGACTGGGGTAAGGTTGAGAGGGGCAGGGGGAAGGTGCAGGGG
This sequence comes from Pogoniulus pusillus, assembly GCF_015220805.1. Classification (NCBI taxonomy): domain Eukaryota; kingdom Metazoa; phylum Chordata; class Aves; order Piciformes; family Lybiidae; genus Pogoniulus; species Pogoniulus pusillus. The sequence goes on from NC_087295.1 coordinate 15,941,090, forward strand.
CTGTTGAAAGCCCCTCCTGGGGACTCAGGTTTCTGGGAGGGGAGTTGTGTTTCTGTGTTACCTTTTCCTTGTCTATCTCTGTCTATAACTGTATCTACTGTAACTCTCTGCTTGTATATTGTGCTAGCTGTAAATATAAGCTTCATTCACATTTCCAGAGCCAGCTGAGCCTCGTCTGGGTCATTTCTAAAGTGTGTGTGGGGGGTGGGGAACTCCCAAACCATCACACCCAAACACTTGCAGGGGATTCTGCTGGTGTCTTGTCATCTGTTCAGGCTTCTGATCTTCCCAGGCTGTTAGTGGAGGTGCTGGGAGAGAAGTAGACTGTCTCTGACCTGGTCCTGGCTCCTCTTGGCTCCACGCTCAGCAAGGAGGCTTGCAGAGGGGCAGACAGGATGTCTGGCAGAAGTGCAGTCTTGGCACAATGTCACACTGGCTAAACAAGCCTGTCACATTGAGGCACTTAAAACCTGTTCCTGGTAAACTCGAAGCAGTTTCCAGGCAGACAAACCCAAAGTATGAGGGTTTGTTACTTTGTGACAGAGCCAACTTGTAGCTTAGCATTGGAGTAGGCTGCCCAGGGAGGTGGAGGAGTCACTGTCTCTGGAGGTGTTGAAGCCAAGCCTGGCTGGGGCACTTAGTGCCATGGTCTGGTTGACTGGCTAGGGCTGGGTGCTGGGTTGGGCTGGCTGAGCTTGGAGGTCTCTTCCAACCTGTCTGATTCTATGATTCTAAGGTCTGCAAATGGAGAGTTGAGGGCAGGTCTTTGTTGCCACACCAGCATGGTACAGACTGCTAAATGGTGAAAGTCTCTTCTGTGGCAGTTTTCATTCAAAGCAGACTGCTGGGGCACATTTGCTGCAGGCAGAGGCACAGTGTGCTCTAAGTGGCTCTTTGGTTGGACCTGCAGTGCAGAAATGTGCTCCTCTCTGCACCAGAAGGAGAGGCGAAGCAAAGCACAGGTCCTGGCTCCTGCTTGCACAGAGCACATACTCAGTAAAACCAATTTCCCAACCTTTCCAGAGGTTATTTGAGCAGGATAAAAGCAAAGAGGATGGAGGGGTTTCTCACCATCTGGGGGAAATGAGACTGTAATTGCAAAGGCTCCTCTGCCTTCCCCGCTTTGGGTCTTGAGTTCCCAGCATGAAATGTGCCACTGTGTTATCCTGTGGTATTTGAGCAAGATCAGACAGAGCAGTGTGGCCTTGCAGGCAGCCATGGAAACAACACTTGTGGATTCATGAAGGGGGAACACTGGGTGCCTCCCTGTGTGGCTCTAGCACCAGCGCCAGCAGAGCAGGTTGGTCCCTTGAGGTGACTCCGTCAAGAAGGTGGGGATAGAGCCCCAGGTGCCTGATGATGTGTTTCTCCAGACAAGGAAGAAGCCATTTGCAGGCAGCAGGAAGGCAGATTGGAAGGGATAAAAAGGAAGAACCAGAGAGCACAGCCAATGGCTGTGCCCAGGGCCTGTGCCCTGCCTGCATGTGCTCCAGAAACGCAGGCAGGAGGCTCGGTGAGGGTGAACAATGCAGGGAGGAAAGCAGCCTCACAGCATGCCTGAGGTCATGACACTTGACCACTCCTTTTCCTTTTTGAAACCTGATTATATCTATTTTGTGCTTGAGGAAGGAGAGGGGGCAGGGGTGGCCTGAGCCTGCGCCATGGGCTGGCTCCACACGCGCCCTCGTTGGCACGCTGCATCAATGGCCTCCTGTGTCCACCCGTGTGCTAAGCTGCCAGTCAGGTTGGGTGCTGTATCAGAGTACTTTCACCACCCCAAACGCCCTGCAGACTGATGTCCACCCTGCTGGAGCATGTGCCCCAGCTGGGATCACGCTGGGTGGAAGCAAGGAGACACAAGGGTTGGCGCAAGGGAGCGCAGCCACTGCCAGCTGTCTGCTCCTTGCTGGGGTAACGCTGGGTGCACTGCTGGTGAGTGGGGGGCTGCCAGCAGGCACCTGAGCAGAGGAGGGACTTGGGCACACCAGTGGCAGAGCACAGAAGTCGTTGATTTGGAGGCACTGTTGAGCAGCAGTGTAGGCTGTATGGTTTGGGTGTGTTTGTTTTCCACTTGAGACAGGTAAGGTGATGCGTGCAGAAAGAAGGGAAAGGGACTGAAAGAATCATGGAGGGTGGTGACAGCAAAGCTGGCTCCTAAGACAACGACCCCTTCACCAACCCCAGTGTCTCTTCTATCATTTTAGCTCAGCTGAGCAGTAAGAAAATTGCAAACACACCCCATAACTTTCTGGGAGGCTTCTGCTAGGCAGACACCAGCTTTGTCCCACTCCAGCTACCCAACTGCTGGGAGGGCAAAGCAGGAAAGTCAGGAGCTGAGCAGTTCCTATCAGCATGGGGGTGACCATGGGCAGGGCTGAGCTGTCCATTCCCTGTGCAGGGACAGCACCAGGGATGCCAGGACTTGGTCAGAGGATATTACTTCACCTACTACGACTTTTTGCATCCTGTCTTTTGCACAGCTGTGGCCCAAAGCATGATGAGTGGCAGTGGGAACGAGGAGTCAGAGCTCTCCACTGGCTGTGCCACTGCTGTTCTGGGGGGAAAATGCTGAACTTGCCTCTGCTGACAGTGATGGGAGAGGGGAGACTGGGATCCCCAGGACCATTAGCACATAGCTTTTCAGGGCCTGCATCCCTCAAAGGCATCCCAGAGAAGCACTCCTTGGCCTTGCTGACACAGAATCTCTCTCTGCCCCCTGTTTCTCTTTTAAAGGAGAAGTTAGCCTGTCCAGCCAAGGCCTGACTTGTGCACATCACTCCTGCAGTGCCTCTCACAACATGTACGACAGAAGACCCCTGGGGCTCTGTGCTGATGGTGCTATGGACACATTATTGCACATGGAGAGCTTTCTGCTGCTTTGGGTGGTTTGGGCTTTATGGCCCAGGCCATGCTCAACCAATTCTTTTGGCTGCTTAGCAACAGGCAACTGGGACTGCCTGTCAGTTCTCAGTTTGTAATAACCCGAGGCAGACCCAGATTTTTGTTTTCCCCTGAGCTTTTGTCCTCTCTCCCCTTTATAACCAGTATCAGAAATGCAGGGGCAGCCTGTGTCAGAAATGGGAAAGCTGTCACTGTGCTGGCAGGGCTGCTCCTCTGGCAAGAGAGCTGCAGGTGCCACAGAGCCTCCTGCCCTTTGCTGAGACATTCGAGAGCTTCGTTCTCCATTAGAGCAGAGCTCAGCAGTTCAGGTCTCTTCTCAACAAGACACCATGAAATCCAACATCTTGTGTTAAGAAGAAGACCCCCAAAGAGTTGCCACACCTTGAGGCCTGTGTCCAGCTAAGCAGCCTTTCTGGAGGACAGAGGTAGTGTTAGGTGACACACAGAGTGAGGACTGGAAGCCCAGGAGCAGATAGCAGTGGCTTAACATGGGCTGCATTTACAAATGATTATTTTGTGGCCAGCAGCACAAGGGAGGTTCTTCTGCCCCTGTGCTCAGCACTGCTCAGGCCACACCTGGAGTGTTGTGTCCAGTTCTGGGCTCCTCCATTGCAGAGAGATGCTGAGGTGCTGGAAGGTGTCCAGAGCAGGGCAGCAAGGCTGGGGAGGGGCCTGGAGCACAGCCCTGTGAGGAGAGGCTGAGGGAGCTGGGGGTGTGCAGCCTGCAGCAGAGGAGGCTCAGGGCAGAGCTCATTGCTGTCTGCAGCTGCCTGCAGGGAGGCTGTAGCCAGGTGGGGTTGGGCTCTGCTGCCAGGCAAGCAGCAACAGAAGGAGGGGACAGACACAGTCTCAAGCTGTGCCAGGGCAGGTCTAGGCTGGCTGTTAGGAGGAAGTTGTTGGCAGAGAGAGTGATTGGCATTGGAATGGGCTGCCCAGGGAGGTGGTGGAGTCGCTGTCCCTGGAGGTGTTGAAGCCAAGCCTGGCTGGGGCACTTAGTGCCATGGGCTGGTTGGTTGGGCAGAGCTGGGTACTGGGTTGGGCTGGATGAGCTTGGAGCTCTCTTCCAGCCTGGTCGATTGTCTGACTCTCTGAGTTGCCCTGGACAGACTGAATGCAGGGTGCAAGATATAAATTGGGAATTTCTGTCTTTGAATGTGTTATTTTAACAAAAAAAGGCAGAGTGTAACGAATTTAAGAGGCCAAGAGAGGCCTGAGCAGCACTGCACTGCACTTGGAGGGCTGGAGCCAAGGGAATGGCTGTTCTCCAGGGAGGAAGGTGCAGTGCACCGAAGTGTTGCCCCAGGCAGCTGCTGCCTTGTATTTGAGAAGGGCAGCACATGGCAACGGTGAGAGTTGGAGCAGTCAGCCCACCCTGGGAGGTGCCTGATGGGCGATGGTGGCAGCTGCATGGGCTGCTTTGCTGCTACAGCTTGCTTTCTCTGGAACACTCTTGTCCTCCACTGGGAGCACCTCAGGGGTGCTGCTTGCTGACAACCACTGCTCTTAGGAAGGAAGGAAAAGCAACTCCTAAGGCTTGCAGTTAAGGCAAACCTGTGGAGATGAAAGTGAGCCTGCTCACTCCTTTCTGCCCCACGAGCAGCCCCCGGCCCACAGGCTGGTGGGGACTGGGTGATGTTTTCAGGTGTGACCTCTGCTTACCAGCATGACTGCACTGCTCAGCTACTCTGTCAGACCTAAGCATTTGCACTGCAAGAAGCATTTCCAGGGGACTGACACGGTTTTGCTGAGTGGTGAGCAGGAAGACCCCCCCCTGCCCTGGCTTATCTAGCAATGGATTGGCACCCCTGGCACTTCACAGCTTTCCCACTCACATGCTGCTGCAAATCAGGTTCTGCAGCCCTACTGCTGGCAGCTGCCCACCTTCAGCCTGCACTCCCTGCCCTTGCCCAGGCAGCCTCCAGCTCTCCAGCTGGTTTCTCATAAAAAGCAAGTGTTGTCTCTATCAGAACAGCCCAGGTCTAGATGAGAGGTCTTGTACCAAGACATACCTGCTCACTCTGGGTCCCTGTGCCCCCAGGCAGTGCTTCTCCTAGCAAATTTGACTAAGGAAGGAACCATGCCAGTATTATAGCCCCACAAGGTATCTGCAGTCAGATGCTGAAGGCTGCACCCTGCCATTCACAGGCTCACAGATGTTAGAGGTTGGAAGGGATCCAAAGAGATCATCCAGTCCAACCCCCCTGCCAGAGCAGGACCACACAATGTAGCTCAGGTCACACAGGAACACATCCAGACAGGCCTGGAAAGGCTCCAGAGAAGGAGACTCCACAACCTCTCTGGGCAGCCTGTGCCAGGGCTCTGGGACCCTTCCAGGCAAGAAATTCCCCCTTGTGCTGAGCTGGAACCTCCTGTGCTGCAGCTTCCATCCATTGCTCCTTGTCCTATGCCAGGGAGCAGTGAGCAGAGCCTGTCCCCCCTCCTGACCTCTAGTCCCCAGATGTTTATAAACATTGATTAAATCCCCTCTCAGTCTTCTCTTCTCCAGACTAAGCAGCCCCAGGTCCCTCAGCCTCTCCTCATCAGGCAGTGCTCCAGTCCCCTCATCATCCTCATAGCCCTCCACTGGACCCTCTCCAGCAGATCCCTGTCCCTCTTCAACTGGGGAGCTCAAAACTGAAGGCAGTGCTCAAGATGAGGTCTCACCAGGGCAGAGTAGAGGGCAGGAGAACCTCCCTTGATCTGCTGGACACACTCTGCTTAATGCACCCCAGGATCCCTTTGGCCTTCTTGGCCACCAGGGCACATTGCTGTGCCATGGATGTTCTTCACCAGCACCCCCAAGTCCCTCTCCCCAGGGCTGCTCTCCAGCAGTCACCTCCCAGCCTGTCCTGCTGCAGTTTATTATTCCTCCCCAGGTGCAGGACTCTGCACTTGTCCCTGTTGAGCCTCATTGGGTTCCTCTGTGCCCAGCTCTGTCTGCCCTGGTCTCTCTGGATGGCCTCACAAAAAAATCCTTCCAAAAATCCTGTTGGCAAAATGCCCCTTTCAGAATGAAATGAAGTTCAACAAGACCAAGTGCAAGGTTCAGCTGTATCAGCCAAGCCTCCCACTCTGTCTCTCTGTGCCCTCATCAATGGCATTGGTGAAGATGTTGAACCACTGAACCACTGAACTGTTTAGCCATTGACCCAGCCCTTCTGCCTTTGAACCAGTGAAGACTCTGGTGGCACATCTGGTGCATGGGGTGGAAAGGGAGCCTTGCCCAGTGCAGTGGTTTCCTTGAGGAAGATGTTTGCTCAAAAAAACCAAACCCAGAAATCCAGAAGCAATTCCAGAGTTTGAACCAGAACAACACTAAAGATTAAACTCAGTGAAAGGCTGCAGGGGGAAGGGCTGCAGTGCACAGGAGAATCACCCACACCCACGGGGTGCCTTCTGGCTGGTAAACCAGGTACTGTGCTCACACCTGCTGATGCACTGATCTAAGGGGTTAACCCTCCTGGGGGGGTGGTCTTGAACCTCACCCCAGGTCCTCCTGCCTCCTCCCTGGGGGTGGGTCTGAAGCTGCCCCCAGGTGTAGTGCTTAGCCCACTCCCACTACCTGTCTAAAGCCAGAGGAACTGCCTGCTTCTCTCCTTTGCCTCCCTGCCTGTGAGCACCTGCCTTTGTTCCTGCTGCTTTTGTCTTACCAGGTGGTGGGCAAACCCTGGGAACCTGCCTGCAGCCACTGCCACCAGTCTGGCTGTGTGTATGCAGACCACACACACGTGCTTGTGTTCTCTTCTCTTCTTCCCTGTACCTCTTTCGTACCCCTACCTCAAATACCTTTTATTTAGTGTTAAAGGTTTGGTTTTCTTTTAACTTCCCCATCAAAACAAGACTAATTATGTGGCTGTGGTCTTTTGCCCTCTTCCTCTCTACATCTATTTCCTTTCTTTCCAAAAAACAAAAGAGAGGGGGGGTGGGGGGAGAGAGAGGGGAAGGCATCCCATCATTGTATTGGTTCTGTTAGCTGTATTTTGAGTCTCTGGGAAATTTCATTGAGAGCCAAGACAACTAAAAATCCTGCTGGCAAAATGCTCCTTCAGAATGAACTCAGGTTCAACAAGACCCAGTGCAAGGGAGAGGCAATCCCAAGCACAAATCCAGGCTGGGCAATGAGTGGCTGCAGGGACTTGGGGGAGCTGCTGGGGGAGAAGCTCAGCAGGAGCCAGCAGTGTGCACTTGCAGCCCAGAAAGCCAAGCAGAGCCTGGGCTGCAGCAGCAGAAGTGTGGCCAGCAGGGCCAGGGAGGTGATTCTCCCCCTCTGCTCCACTCTGGTGAGACCCCACCTGGAGTACTGCATCCAGCTCTGGAGCCCCTGGGCCAAGAGGGCTGTGAAGATGCTGGAGAGTGTCCAGAGCAGGGCCAGGAGAATGCTGAGAGGCTGCAGCAGCTCTGCTGTGAGCACAGCCTGAAAGAGTTGGGGCTGTGCAGGCTGGAGCAGAGGAGGCTCCCAGGTGACCTTCTTGTGGCCTTGCAACATCTGAAGTGGGCTACAAGAAAGCTGGGGAGGGACTTTTTAGGCTATCAGGGAGTGACAGGACTGGGGGGAATGGAGCAAAGCTGGAGGTGGGGAGATTCAGACTGGACATGAGGAGGAAGTTGTTGAGCATGAGAGTGGTGAGAGGCTGGACTGGGTTGCCCAGGGAGGTGTTTGAGGCACCATGGCTGGAGGTGTTTCAGGCCAGGCTGGCTGAGGCTGTGGGCAGCCTGCTCTAGGGCAGGGTGTCCCTGGGCATGGCAGGGGGTTGGAACTGACTGATCCTTGTGGTGCCTTCCAATCCTGCCTGATTCTGTGATTCCATGAAATGCTCTAGCCCTGCCTCTAGGACCTTTCTCTCAGATCAAGTCATGTTTGTAACACACTTTATTAACACAGTGAAATATTGCACCAATCAAACAGGGAAACCCACCAGGGAATGATGTCCATCTCTATTGAGTCAAAGAGCAGAGCTTTGGTGCTGGCATTAGGATCATCCAGTCCAACCTATCAGCCAGCTGTATTGAATAAACTAGACCATAGACTCATAGAATCCACCAGGCTGGAAGAGACCTCCAAGCTCATCCAGCCCAACCTAGCACCCAGCCCTGGCCAACCAACCAGACCATGGCACTAAGTGCCCCAGCCAGCCTTGGCTTGAACACCTCCAGGCACAGCGACTCCACCACCTCCCTGGGCAGCCCATTCCAATGCCAATCACTCTCTCTGCCAACAACTTCCTCCTAACAGCCAGCCTAGACCTGCCCTGGCACAGCTTGAGACTGTGTCTGTCCCCTCCTTCTGTTGCTGCTTGCCTGGCAGCAGAGCCCAACCCCACCTGGCTACAGCCTCCCTGCAGACAGCTGCAGACAGCAATGAGCTCTGCCCTGAGCCTCCTCTGCTGCCGGCTGCACCCCCCCAGCTCCCTCAGCCTCTCCTCACAGGGCTGTGCTCCAGGCCCCTCCCCAGCCTTGCTGCCCTTCTCCAAACACCTTCCAGCACCTCAACATCTCTCTGCAATGGAGGAGCCCAGAACTGGACACAGCACTCCAGGTGTGGCCTGAGCAGTGCTGAGCACAGGGGCAGAAGAACCTCCCTTGTCCTGCTGCCCACAAAATAATCATTTGTAAATGCAGCCCATGTTAAGCCACTGCTAACTGCTCCTGGGCTTCCAGTCCTCACTCTGTGTGTCACCTAACACTACCTCTGTCCTCCAGAAAGGCTGCTTTAGCTTTGGAATAAATGAGCATAATAAAATACAGTAACGATGAAAGAATGAGCAAACCAACACAAATGCTAAACAACAACAGGAGAGGAGCAGGGGATGCTGTGTGCCAGGGGTGAGCCAGCGTCTGTACAGAATCTCTACACACTGTGGGGATGAGCAGCACCCAGAATTTATTTGAATGCAGGTGGAGTGATGGAGCATGAAGGTTTCAGACACAGAGTGACAGCCTGTAGCCAGCAAAGCTTTTATTTGAACATCAGCAGAAAGCAGTTTTGAAACCCTGGTCTGTAATTGCTGGACAAATGCTTTGTCACCATTGCAGCCAATGGTCCATGGTCACTCAAGGTGGAAAAACCTTGGCCCAGTGGAGCAAAGAGCTAGAGACAAGTGGATGGGAGAAAGGAGGGAGAGGAATGTGCTCCACACCCACTCCCTTCATGTTCTCCTCCTTCAACCACTTCTGAACACAGACATTTAGAACACACTGTGCTGGTTTGAGGCTAATGGGAATATTTTAACGAGGAACATCAGATGCTAGGCTGTGAATAGGAAACAGTGCTGATGTCTGCTGCACTCAAAGGCTTGTTGAGGTGTATGAAAGCAAGGACACCAACACAGGTAAGGCAGAGTGTGAGAGTCTCTATCTGTTGGAGTTGGTGTCTGGGCTTTTTTCCCTGGGCTTGTTCTGTGTAACCCAACTAATTCTGCTTCTAACCCCCCTGGCTGATCCTCCAAACTCACCTTGCACATATGGCAGACTCTGGGACAAGGCAGAGGGGTGGGAAGAAGGTGGCAGGGTGGTTGGGAGCCCCTCCTGGGCACTCTGGTTTCTGGCAGGGCTGTTGTGTTTCTGTGTTACCTTTACCTTGTCTATTTCTGTCTGTAGCTGTAACTGTTGTAACTCTCTGCTTGTATCTTGTGCTGAGCTGTGAGTGTAAAGCTCCATTCCTTAACTCCCAGCTGGCTCAGTCTGGTCTGGGTGATTCCATGAGAGGGGGCAGGGAACTCCCAAACCATCACAAGTATTTCCTAATAATCTTAATAATTAAGTGTGAAATTACTGCAATTTACTCTTCAACCATTTTTTGAGTGTCCTGCAATTGTGTATTATTTAAGCTCTGCCTTGATGCACTAAAACCAGTGCCAGCTGAAAACCTGTGCCCTTGGATTGTACCCCAAGCAGGATCTGAAAGCTCTGTCTCCAGCTATGACCCACTGACTCAGTGAGCTTGAACCAGCCCATTAAAACACACAAGCAAACAAACAAAAGCCCCAAAGAACTGAGGAGGAGAGGTCCTGCGGAGCACGACTGACTGATGGGTGGAATAAAGAGTGGGTTGGGTAAGGCACTGTCAAGGGGACGCCTTGAACTGTGGCTGCCAGATGACAGAGCAGTCCCGAGGGAGGACATCAGGTTCTCAGGCGACTGCTACTTTTAGGCGATGGTCCCAGAGTGTCCTGTTACAGCCAGAGGGTGCCCAGCTACCGCGGGCTGCAGCTGCCTGCTGCGCTGTGCCCTGCCAAGCTACAACTCAAGGGGCAAAGCAGTGATTGCAGGGAAACAATAAACCCCCAAATGCAAACCTTTCTCTCAGGCTACACCGACCTGCCTTCTGTTGCCCCGAGCAGACAGGGAGGAATGCTGGAGCTAACTGCCAACACCGTTAGCACCCTGCTCGTTTTAGCTCGCCCCAGCGTTAGACACTGCCACGCTGCCACTGCAGCTGCTACACTTGGCACAGCTCGGCCACTCTTTAACCTTATTCCCTGCTTCAGGGCAGGAGAAGCTGACAAGGTGAGTTCAGCAGCCCAGCTTAAGGCGTGTTTGGGGGATCTGTATTTAGCACAGCTCACAGTGTGGATGGAGTCAATTCAAATCTGGTTCTTTTGGTTGTGCCAGGTGTCTTGGGTTCAAATGCAGGTTCCCAGAGACTCTAATAAATTTAATAGACCCAATGACAATTTATAGAATTTATAGAGTGCCCTCCCCTCTTCCCCCTCCTTTCCCCAAAAGACAGGCAGAGAGATAAAGGTAGGGACACCCAAATAAATCAATCTCACTCGATTTGGAAGTTAAAAAGGAAAAAGTTTAACAATAACTTAGAAAAAGGGATTGGAGGTAGGGGAGTTTACAAAGGATAAGGAAGGGAAAACAGCAAAATACAAACAGGGATGGATACAACCTGAGCAGTGTGATGGTGTCTCTGCCTCGTGGCTGCCACGAGGTGTGCTGGTATGCAGTGTGGGTGTGTGTGTGTGAACGCAGGAAGAAAGAGAGGAAGAGACAGGGAGGTCCTGTCTCTTTTATACCACAGGAAGTGGGGGCAGTGGGCTAACCATCACCTGGAGTGTGGCCCACCCCTGGGGAGGGGCCAAGACCCCTAGGGTCAGGTTGAGGGTCACTCCCCCAGGAGTGTTAACCCTATACAGCTGCGCTGTGCCCTGCCAAGCTACAAATCAGGGGCAAAGCAGTGATTGCAGGGAAACAATAACCCCCAAATGCAAACCTTTCTCTCAGGCTACATCGACCTGCCTTCTGTTGCCCCCAGCAGACAGGGAGGAATGCTGGAGCTAACTGCCAACACCGTTAGCACCCTGCTCGTTTTAGCTCGCCCCAGCGTTAGACACTGCCACGCTGCCACTGCAGCTGCTACACTTGGCACAAAGCTCGGCCACTCTTTAACCTTGTTCTCTGCTTCAGGGCAGGAGAAGCTGACAAGGTGAGTTCAGCAGCCCAGCTTAAGGCGTGTTTGGGGGATCTGTATTTAGCACAGCTCACAGTGTGGATGGAGTCGATCCAAACCTGGTTCTTTTGGTTGTGCCAGGGTAGGTCTAGGCTGGATGTTAGGAGGAAGTTCTTCACAGAGAGAGTGATTGGCATTGGAATGGGCTGCCAAGGGAGGTGGTGGAGGCACCGTCCCTGGGGGTCTTCAAGCAAAGACTGGCTGAGGCACTTAGTGCCATGGTCTGGTTGACTGGATGGGGCTGGGTGCTAGGTTGGACTGGATGATCTTGGAAGTCTCTTCCAACCTGGTTGATTCTGTGATTCTATGATTCTATGTCAGGAAAAACGAAAGGGTTAAAAAAATATTGACACTTGTTAAAGATGGAATCACAAAACAGCCAAAAGCTGCATAAACAACAGAAAAGACATCTGCAGAAGATGAAAGCTGCAAGAAAACACAACACAAAGAGGACATGGAACTGTTGGAGCCAGTGCAGAGGAGGCCAGCAAGGATGCTCAGAGGGCTGCAGCAGCTCTGCTATATGAGTTGGGGCTGTGCAGCCTGCAGAAGAGAAGGCTTCGAGGAGACCTTGGAGTGGCCTACCAGTACCTGAAGGGGGCTACAGGAAGGCTGTGCAGGGACTATTGACAAGGTCTGGGAATGACAGGACAAGGGGGAATGGGTTTGAACTGGCAGAGGGGAGATTCAGAGTAGATGTTAGGAAAAGGTTCTTTGCAGTGAGGGTGGGGAGACACTGGCACAGGTTGCCCAGGGAGGTTGTGGCTGCTCCCTGCCTGGAGGTGTTCAAGGCCAGGTTGGATGAGGTCTGGAGTGACCTGTTCCAGTGGGAGGTGTCCCTGCCTATGGCAGGGGGTTGGCACTGGATGATCCTTGGTGTCTCTTCCAACCTAAGCCATTCTGTGATCCTATGATGAAATACTAAACTTGACATCTTCTAAATAAAACCACCTTCAAAAGCTTTTTCAGTTTTAAAGACATCACTGAGATGCTAATCCATCAGCTGCTTAGACACAGAGAAGCCAGAGGAGGACTTAGCAAACATGAAGTACTAAATGATTCAGCTTTTAAGCAGGTGTGTGAGGAGTACATAGCTGAAAGGGACAACCTGCAAAACGAGGTTATTTCTCTGTTACTTCAGTGTATATCACAGTTTTAACAGGGCCTTCTGTGGGCAGACCTAAACATTTTCTTTCCACACACACAGAACTCAGATTGTGTCATTTAATCTTGGGTTTTAAAGTAAAATTATGCTACTATTTACATGCAACACAGAAGTATGATCTCAGGGCAGAGCTCATTGCTGTCTGCAGCTGCCTGCAGGGAGGCTGTAGCCAGGTGGGGTTGGGCTCTGCTGCCAGGCAAGCAGCAACAGAACAAGGGGACACAGTCTCAAGCTGTGCCAGGGCAGGTCTAGGCTGGATGTTAGGAGGAAGTTGTTGTCAGAGAGAGTGATTGGCATTGGAATGGGCTGCCCAGGGAGGTGGTGGAGTGGCTGTGCCTGGAGGTGTTGAAGCCAAGGCTGGCTGGGGCACTTAGTGCCATGGTCTGGCTGATTGGCCAGGGCTGGGTGCTAGGTTGGGCTGGGTGAGCTTGGAGCTCTCTCCCAACCTGGTATGATCTCTCTCTTTCTAAATTAACATTTTCATTGTGTTTGCAGATCAATTCTCTCTTTCTCAGCCAGGCTGCTTTCTTGTTAACCCTTCCCCCTAACTGCCCTGCTCTTTCATGTGTACACTACTAAGCTTACCAAGAAATATTAGGGAGGTCTCATCTTTGGGTACATACACCACACACTAATGGCACATGTATAAGTCCATGGAATGGTAGAGTCACAGAATGTCAGGGGCTGGGAGGGACCTGCAAAGCTCATCCAGTCCAACCTCTCTGCCAGAGCAGGATCTCCTAGACCAGATCACACAGGAACACAGCCAGGTAGGTTTTGAATATCTCCAGAGAGGGAGACTCCACAACCCCCCTGGGCAGCCTGTGCCAGGATCTGTCATCCTCACAAGGAAAAAAATCCTCCTCATGTTCACATGCAACTTCCTCTGCCTCAGCTTCCACTCAGTGCCCCTTGTGCTGGCACTGGGCATCACCCAGCAGAGCCTGGCTCTGAGAAAACCCTTTCAGACAAAAAAATACATATTCTCAGAGAGACAACTTTAGCTTTACAATTTCAGTTTCCTTGCCTTTTTTAGCTGTAATGTACACAAACCAAACAAGATTTCTGCTCTCCACAAAACGCTGTGGTGAAGTCTGGATATGCTTTGACACACCAGTGCTAATCTTCTGCATGATTTTTCTCAAGTCTCTCTCCAGATTCATTATCAACATTTTGCATGTCTTAAGAACCATGAACACAAGCCCCTTAGTCCCCCAGGCTGTATCCCAGCAGCTAACAGCCAAAAGAACAATGACAAAATGGGCCCTTACCAAGCTGACCCTTGGGGAGTTCCCTGCCATCCCACTCCTATGAATTCACCCAGACCAGACTCAGCCAGCTGGGAGTTAAGGAATGAAGCTTTATAGTCACAGCTCAGCACAAGAGACAAGCAGAGAGTTACAACAGTTACAGCTACAGACAGAAATAGACAAGGTAAAGGTAACACAGAAACACAACAGCCCTGCCAGAAACCAGAGTACCCAGGAGGGGCTCCCAACCACCCTTCCACCTTCTCCCCACCCCTCTGCCTTATCCCAGAGTCTGCTTTATGTGCAAGGAGAGGTTGGAGGATTGGCAAGGGCGGGTAGAAAGCAGAAGGGTTAGACAGAAGCAGCAGCCCAGGGAGGCAGAGGCACACACTGACAGAGACGCTGACTCTCCCACTCTGTCTCTTCTCTGTGTTTGTGTCCTTGCTTTTACACATCTCAGCAAGCCTATGAGTGCAGCAGACACCAGCACTGTTTCCTTTTCACAGCCTATCTTCTAATTTCTCTCATTAAAATATTCCAATTAGCCTCGAACCAGCAGAGACAGCAACCTGCAACACTGGAATTCATACAGAGCCATACCCTAACCCGCTGGCGCCTGGCCAAGTGGACGCTGCTGCTCAGCCACCAGAGCATCCCAAGCTCACAGTGCTACACAGCAGCAAAATAACTCATCCGAGTGATGACTTTTGTCTTAGCTCTCCAACTCTTTTATTCCAGTATTGGATCTAGTGTTGGATTTCCTTGAGGCAGCTGCACTACAGTACTAAACCATTCAGAGGGGCCGAGTGCCACGCTCTGGGCACGGCGGTTTATTGCCTCAGGACAGATGAACCAGCAAGTATCACAAGTCTTCAGACACTGGCAGAGACTCTTCCTGTTGGTTCAAATGCTTGCTGCAAACTGCTAAACACGAGCAGAAGAAAAAAATAAAGTCACATCTAAGCCAAACATCATGATTAGAACAGCAAGACATCAACTCCACCTGGAATGCAGTGTTAGGATTTGGTTTTGAAAGAGAAGACTTTTTGAAACTTCCTACCAGGCAAGCTTTTGGCACCAGAGCAAGGAGAAGTCCTGCACAGAATAGTGTTAACACAGCAGGTCTAACCACAGCACAAGGGGGAATGGGTTTGAACTGGCAGAGGGGAAATTCAGACTGGATGTCAGGAAAGGATTCTTTGCAGTGAGGGTGGTGAGACACTGGCACAGGTTGCCCAGGGAGGTTGTGGCTGCTCCCTGCCTGGAGGTGTTCAAGGCCAGGTTGGATGAGGCCTTGAGGGACCTGTTCTAGTGGGAGGTGTCCCTGCCTATGGCAGGGGGTTGGATCTGGATGATCCTTGCGGTCCCTTCCAACCTAAACCATGCTATGATTCTAAGAGCTAAGCAAGGTTCATAAAATGGATGTACTATGAAAACCATGAAGATGTGAATAGGTCTTCCATGGAGACAGCTCTTCCAGCAGCACTTTCTATCTTAACAATTTCCTATCTTGAAGGGCTGTACTATGGTTTATTTTTACCCAAATTCTTGTTACTTCAGAAGACTGAGCAGATGTTCATAGAATCACAGAATCAAGCAGGTTGGAAGAGACTTCCAAGCTCATCCAGCCCAACCTAGCAGCCAGCCCTGGCCAATCAACCAGACCATGGCACTAAGTGCCCCAGCCAGTCTCTTCTTCAACACCTCCAGGGACAGCCACTCCACCACCATTCTGTGATTCTATGAGATTTAACCCATACACCAATACACATTGACCTAAATCAACAACCTGCTGTTATTTTGAAGACTGAAAAGTGAGTCAAAGTTGTTGAAATATGTTACCTACAACACACACATTAACTTCCTTTTTTTACCCCCACTGCTTTTCTAAATATGTTAGAACACATTGGGAGGTCCAAATGTTTGTCAGGTCAACTGAATGATTCTGCAGTACAATCAGTTCAGAAGAAGTGTAGCTACAGGATACTGTTAAGAACCTACTGTTTGGCATTGGTGACCTACACACAAATTTCATTTTCATATTGCTCAATTTCTGGGCAGCTTTAGAGATTCTGACATGCATCTCCTTCAGAACTCAGGGAAACAAATCACAAGCCTTACCAGAAGAGGGAAGGACACTCCCATACGAGGTGACTACCCCTCTGGTGGGACAGCAGCAAGCATGGAATTTATTGGTTTACTGCACAGACCTGAGACCCCAGCCTGGAGATAACAGTTAGAAAAGCAGGCTGCCATTGCTACCCTTTGAGGGCTGGCACATTGTGCAAGAGGACTGTGGCTTTTTCCCCTTTGAAGGAAAACTGAACATCTTCAGAGCTACCCCAGACTGGACGAGTTTAATAGCAACTGTATTCACCACTTCTACATTTAAACTCAGCCTCATTTTCTCTCTCCTGCCTTTGCCTACTACGATCCCCATTCCAGGTCAGAATCTTCACTGCCCTATTTCATTTGTGGAAACATTGCATGCTCCACATGAAAGCTCTTCGCAGTTTGCATCTCCTCTTCCAGCCAGTTGTAGTTGTCTTCTTGGCAGTGTACGTTGCCTCTTCCAGCCAGTTGTAGTTGTCTTCTTGCTGTTTACATCTCCTCTTCCAGCCAGTTGTAGTTGTCTTCTTGCTGTTTACATCTCCTCTTCCAGCCAGTTGTAGTTGTCTTCTTTGTTGTTTACATCTCCTCTTCCAGCCAGTTGTAGTTGTCTTCTTGGTGTTTACATCTCCTCTTCCAGCCAGTTGTAGTTGTCTTCTTTGCTGTTTACATCTCCTCTTCCAGCCAGTTGTAGTTGTCTTCTTTGTTGTTTACATCTCCTCTTCCAGCCAGTTGTAGTTGTCTTCTTGCTGTTTACACCTCCTCTTCCAGCCAGTTGTAGTTGTCTTCTTGCTGTTTACATCTCCTCTTCCAGCCAGTTGTAGTTGTCTTCTTGCTGTTTACATCTCCTCTTCCAGCCAGTTGTAGTTGTCTTCTTTGTTGTTTACATCTCCTCTTCCAGCCAGTTGTAGTTGTCTTCTTTGCTGTTTACATCTCCTCTTCCAGCCAGTTGTAGTTGTCTTCTTTGTTGTTTACATCTCCTCTTCCAGCCAGTTGTAGTTGTCTTCTTGCTGTTTACATCTCCTCTTCCAGCCAGTTGTAGTTGTCTTCTTTGTTGTTTACATCTCCTCTTCCAGCCAGTTGTAGTTGTCTTCTTGCTGTTTACATCTCCTCTTCCAGCCAGTTGTAGTTGTCTTCTTGCTGTTTACATCTCCTCTTCCAGCCAGCTGTAGTTGTCTTCTCTAAGCTGAAAACAGGAGGTCCCTGTCGAGTCACTGCTTTCTGTGACATTCTCACCAGTCCTGAAGGACTTGCATCAGGCTCTTGATTGAGTCTACTCACCTTCCCTCAGACTACTCTGAATCTCCTCTGCAGTCAAACTGGAAAGCTGCTTCTTGCCTGATGAGTTGTAAGCAAGAAATTCAAGCAAGAAAAGAAACGACAGCCCAGCTTTTGTTCTTGAAGACACCCTACTTCCAAAGAGCTGGCACAGTGATACTGCTGGTCTGCAGCTGATGCAGCTGGGTTACTTGCTTAGCACAAACTGGACACAGCCAGCATCACCAATGCTACTTCGAGCAAGGGGAAGTAATATGCAATGGAAATTAACTACTCAGAAGAAACTATGAACTGACCTTCAGAACCTACACAGGAATTGCTAGGAGCTGAGCTGAATTAAGGGCCTGAGAAAGCTGCTGCTTCCCCTGGGATGTTTTAGAGTGGAGTCTGAGATCACACTGGGAAGCTTGATTTCAGAGTGAGCCTTTTAAAAGAGAGAACTGCAACACGACAACTTCCATGCTCAGTACAAATGTACACACGAAGCAAGCACGTAGCTGACAATTCCTTTCTTGCCAACTGTTACAGGTGAACTAAAGCCAAGCAGGTTAAGCAGTTGGCACTTCTCAAGTGGTACTCTGCAAATATGAAATGCACCTCAGCATGTGTTACAAGGGAAAACTGCTGACACCTTCACAGCTTATTGCATTTCTTTCATGGAATGAATGAAGAATAATGAATGAGTCACCTCTTTGCCTTCCTGCAGACTCTTTGGTTCCACTCCTGCAGACCATCCCCTACAAACCAACGCTGCCTCTCCTCAGGCGTCACACTGAACTACTCATGGTTCAGCTGTTGTGAATGGGATTTGCAATCTCTTATAGTGTAAGTAAAGATGTGTGGCCAGCAGGACAGGAGAGGGGATTCTCCCCAGTTACTCTGCTCTCATCAGACCCCACCTGCAGTCCTGGGGGCAGTTCTGGAGCCCCCAACATAAGAGAGATATGGAACTGTTGGAGTGAGTCCAGAGGAGGCCACCAAGATGCTCAGAGGGCTGCAGCAGCTCTGCTGTGAGGACAGGCTGAGAGAGTTGGGGCTGTGCAGCCTGGAGAAGGCTTGGAGGAGACCTTGGAGTGGCCTTCCAGTATCTGAAGGGGGCTACAGGAAGGCTGTGGAGGGACTATTGACAAGGTCCTGTAATGACAGGACAATGGGGAATGGGTTTGAACTGGCAGAAGGGAGATTCAAAGTAGATGTTAGGAAAGGGTTCTTTGCAGTGAGGGTGGTGAGACACTGGCACAGGTTGCCCAGGGAGGTTGTGGCTGCTCCCTGCCTGGAGGTGTTCAAGTCCAGGTTGGATGAGGTCTTGAGCGACCTGTTCTGGTGGGAGGTGTCCCTGCCTATGGCAGGGGTTGGATCTGGATGATCCTTGCAGTCCTTTCCAACCTAAACCATTCTGTGATTTATGGAGCAAATGCTGGAAAGCTCTTTTGGAGTGACTGCAGACATACAGCTGGCCTGAGCTGAAATTCTAAGGCAACAATACTGGACCAGCATCTGAAACTCTCCTGTAAAGCCCACGGTAATCTAACTGCTTGCTTCTGCAGAACAGAAATACTCTGATGCTTCTTGCTTTGTCTGTGTTCAAGGCAGGGTTGGACGTGGCACTTGGTGCCATGGTCTGGCCTTGAGCTCTGTGGTAAAGGGTTGGACTTGATGATCTGTGAGGTCTCTTCCAACCCTGATGATACTGGGATACTGTTACAAAAAGTCAGCAATAGGTGATATGGAATGGCAATATTGCCACCAGGAGACACGTGTGGTGGAGCCCTTAAGAGGGCATCTAAGGTCTGGTTTGGGTTGCAGACTCTATTGAAGGAGACCTGGCAGTATTCAGGTACATCAAACACACAGATGCACATTTTTGCAACCAGCAATTTAATAACTGTTCATAATTCACTACAAAAGTGCAGCTTCACAACCGCCACTGGCAGCCCTACAGTCGTGTGGGGAGCGTACAGGTGGCCTTTCCCAGCCCCGGCAGTGCTGTGCACTGTGCAAAGTGCCTCGGGCCCCTCTGGCAGCAGTTAAAAGCTGTGGGCTGAAGACCTTCACCAAAATACGCGTTGCAATAACTTACTCTGAGAAACACTCCTACCTAGAGTCTCTTACGTCAAATAAACCAGTCATCTGATTGTCAGACAGGCCCTCAGTTTTTCCAGTTCCAAGGGATACAGAGATCTCCGTCCTGCAGCACCGAGTAGAAGTGTGAAATGCAGAGGTGCATGCCCCGCAGGTAGGGCAGCGACTCCTCCAGCAGCCGCTTGCAGCACTCTATCATCTGCGCGCTGGAAACGCTGGGCTCCTTATACAGCCGGTCCAGGGAGAACCTTTCAGTGGAAGTCTCAATTAGCTCTTTCTCTGTAATCATCATCCTAGCAAATGCAGACAACATACAGACACAAAGTTAGAATTTCACCTCCTTTAAAAGATGCTTGAAATAAGCACATTTGCAGGCTACAAGCATGTAAACAAAGGCAGCGAGGAGATGCTGCTGCAGCTTGGTACCGTCTACCTCAGAGGCTAGAGGGAACATGCTTCCAGGACTATGCTAGAGGCAGAGATGACATCCAGAGGGACCTGGACAGGCTGCAGAGCTGTGCCCAAGCCAATCTCAGGACGTTCAACAAGGCCAAGTGTAAGGTCCTGCACCTGGGTGGGTGCAATCCCAAGTACAACTCCAGGCTGGGTGGGGAATGGCTGAGAGCAGCCCTGAGGAACAGGACCTGGGGGCTTGGGGTGATGAAACGCTCCACAGGAGCCTGCAGTGTGAGTGCAGCCCAGACACAACCCTGTGCTGGGCTGCAGCAAGAGCAGTGTGGGCAGCAGGGCAAGGGAGGGGATTCTGTCCCTTGGCTCTGCTCTCCTCACATCCCACCTGCAGTCCTGGGGGCAGTTCTGGAGCCCCCAACATAAGAGAGATATGGAACTGTTGGAGTGAGTCCAGAGGAGGCCACCAAGATGCTCAGAGGGCTGCAGCAGCTCTGCTGTGAGGACAGGCTGAGAGAGTTGGGGCTGTGCAGCCTGGAGAAGAGAAGGCTTTGAGGAGACCTTGGAGTGGCCTTCCAGTGTCTGAAGGGGGCTACAGGAAGGCTGGGGAGGGACTATTGACAAGGTCTTGTAATGACAGGACAAGGGGGAATGGGTTTGAACTGGCAGAGGGGAGATTCAGAGTGGATGTTAGGAAAGGGTTGTTTGCAGTGAGGGTGGTGAGACACTGGCACAGGTTGCCCAGGGAAGTTGTGGCTGCTCCCTGCCTGGAGGTGTTCAAGGCCAGGTTGGATGAGGCCTTGAGTGACCTGTTCTGGTGGGAGGTGTCCCTGCCTATGGCAGGGGGTTGGGACTGGAAGAGTTTTGAGGTCCATTCTGTGGGCACAGTCAGGCAGAGCCACATTTGAAAGCCTGCACCGTTACCTTTGGGTTTTTTTTCCTCACAACAGGGAAAAAAAATCCCCAAACAAAACTCCTGTAAGGTTTTATTTTTAATGTAAAGGATGTAAATACTTAACCTTGAAAGTGTAAGCTGTAATAATAAAATCATCTTGGCATTCAGTCTGTCTTCTTTAGTAAGACTCTGCAGGTCACCAAACCAACAGACAACAGATACAGTCACCTGATGCATACTGAAGGTGTTAGCGACTTGCCAACTGGAGCAAGTTGGACAACTGGATTGGGTTGGACAACCTGACCTTACAAGGTGTTTTCAAACCTAAATGTGTTTATAGTTCCATGCATATTGAATTTATAGTTTTTCTATTCATCCCAGACAAGAAGTAGCAAGGCAGCCCACAGCAGGCTGAAGCTATTCAGAAAGAAGGTTAACATACTGAGTCAAGAGCCACGGCAGCTGTGACTGAGATCTAATGCACAGGCAGCTCAGGCTCAGCAAGCCTTAGGCAGCTCAGGCACTGTGCCACGTTAACACAGCCACCCTTGGACAGCCAGCCTGCTTACAGGAACTGCACCAACACTGCCCTGCGACACAGACCTGTGCCTAGCAGGAGGAGACACAGCACATTTGCAGAGCTGCTGGGATGCGAATCAGCCCAAGCTGAGCATGGACTCTGCTCCTAAGACTGACTCATAAGAACTCTACTGTTGGGGCTTAACAGCACTCTTTGCAGAGCTCAGGATGGGAATGTTCATGTACTTGGCACAGCACTACACTCTGCTGAGGCACCTGGATTGATGTACAAGAGTGCAGCACAGCTCTGACAGCCAGATGTGAACCGGGCCAGTAACTTGAGCCAGGCCAAGGCTGACCTCTCTACTGACCTGTCCATGCACGTTCTCTACCAACTGAGCAGGAAGCTTTCCTGTTGGGTGAAATCTCAGGCTGCCCTGAAGGATACACACAGCAGGACCTGCAAGTTAATTTCCAGTCACTTCCACAAGAGGGCTTCACTTCTATCACAGTACAGAACTACTTTGCAAAAGGAGACTGGCACTAACTCCTGCATTGCTGTAAGACTATCATCCAGACAGGGCAACTGTCTACAGCAGCAGCATTTGAGCTCCCCAGCATATCAGGCCATAAAGAATTCCACTCTGCTGCTTACTGCAGGCAAAGCATTCATTTGCATGTGCCAAGTAAATCCAGTGCATCTCAAAACGTTTATCTCAGGTCCCCTTTAACAACCACAGGAAGCTAAGGAAAAAAAAGTACAGAATGGGTTTTGTTCAAGTAAGCATTAAGTGGAAAAGGAGTTTTCAGCTTCAATAAAGGCCAACTAATGGAAATATGACAGATCCACCAAAAAACCGTGGAGGTGATCAACACAGAGTGACTGTTTTGCATTTCCTGCAGCACAAGAGCAAGAGGATGACAAAGGAAATCATCAGGCTGCCAGTCTACAAAACAAAGAGCACCTCCCTCCTCCTTCATGCACACGTTCTATGTAATCCAGCTGTGCAATTTGCTGCCACAGGAGAGTCTGCAGCCACAAAACACAGATCAACTCAAAAATCACAGAACCATTTGGGTTGGAAAAGACCCTTAAGATCATTAACCCCAACCATTACCTAATCCCATCAACTCTCGTGCTAAACATGTCCCTCAGCACCGCACCTCTACACCTTTGATACACCTCCAGGGACGGAGACTCAACTATCTCCCTGATGAGTCTGTTCCAATGTTTGAGAATCTTTTCAGTGCAAATGTTTGTTCTTATACCCAACCTATACCTGCCCTGATGCAACGTGAGGCCATTTCCTCTTGTCCTAATGCTGGTCGCTGCAGGGCATCCTGGCCTCATTTGTCCCTCCTCTTTACCGGAGGCTCTTACTGAGTGCATTTCTCACAGTGTTACTGGTGACAGCAGGACCCTGTTTGAAGTCATGGGTGAGCAGTGTCTAAGAGTCTGGGGGCTGCATGGACAGGCAGAGTGGCTGGGCAGGAGGCTGAAGCCAGGTTGGGGTTGGTAATAGGATGAGAAGAAACAGCCCCAGGTTGCACCAGGGCAAATTTAGGTTGGACACGGGGAATAATTTCTTCCTCATAAAGGCTGTCAAGCCCTGGAACAGGCTGCTCAGGGCAGTGGTGGAGACCTCATCCCTGCTGGAGAGAGACTTTTCATAAGTTCTTCAGTATGCAGGTGGTGAGGCTCTGGGATTGGGTGTCCAGGCAGGTTGTGGCTGCCTCCTCCCTGGGAGCGTTAACAACCAGGTCGGATAATAGTTAGATGGGAGTGGGGGGAAGAAGTTCTACTTTTGGAATGCTGTGAGTTAGAAACTCACACAGAGATTAACAAAACCCCATCGTATTTTTGGCCCCATGTAGCCTTTCCATTAGCTAATGGATGATGGAGATGAACATCCCATCTGAGCCAGTACAGTTGTTCCTTACTGTCTGGTACAGAACAGCCATCACCTAGCACACAGCAGCTTGTGAGGCACATGGCTTGGCTCATCATTCCTCTGACACAGATGTTTCTCCTCTGAGGGCAGCCCCACATCTTTCATAGTTTGTACACAGTGTGGGCTGGTGCCAGGGTTTCTGTGACTTGCCCAGAAGCAAATGCATACATTTGCTACAACATCCCCCCAAGCTCCACAGACACACAACACACGTGGACAGCTACGCTGAAAGCTCTTCAGCAGCTGTAACCTGTGCGTGGCAAAAATAATCTAACTTCAAAGCTGGACCAAGCTTAGAGAAAAATCTCAACAAGCCTCCAGGTTTTACCAAAGTCCACCTCCAAAAATATATCCTCTGTGGTCTCGACAGAGATAAAACCACAAAACTTTCACTAAGATTCACATCTGAAATAGCTTCCACCAAAAACCATCTGGAGCTGCATCATGTATGCACTCCTATCAGTGAGGGACTTCAACAGTCCATTACAAACCTTTTAAAGCAGAAAAACAAACACCCTGTAAAAACCCTAAGAGGACAGTAACACCCAGCTACCTCTCACACCATTTTAATCAAAAGAAAACCAGCATCTCTACCCCACAGAGACACATGCAACAGTTCTGGAGCCACTACTACAACAGAGATGTGGAGATGCTGGAGCGTGTCAAGAGCAGGGCCTGGAGGATGCTCAGAGGGCTGCAGCAGCTCTGCTGTGAGCACAGACTGAAAGAGTTGGGGCTGTGCAGGCTGGAGAAGAGGAGGCTCTGAGGTGACCTTATTGTGGCCTTCCAGTGTCTGAAGGGGGCCTACAAGAAAGCAGGGGAGGGACTTTTTAGGCTGTCAGGGAGTGCCAGGACTGGGGGGAATGGAGCAAAGCTGGAGGTGGGGAGAGTCAGGCTGGAGGTGAGGAGGAAGTTGTTGAGCAAGAGAGTGGTGAGAGGCTGGAATGGGTTGCCCAGGGAGGTGGTTGAGGCCCCATGGCTGGAGGTGTTTAAGGCCAGGCTGGATGAGGCTGTGGGCAGCCTGCTCTAGGCTGGGTGTCCCTGGGCATGGCCAGGGGGTTGGCTGATCCTTGTGGTCCCTTCCAACTCTGACTGATTCTATGATTCTAAGGAGAAAACTGCCAGTTCTGATGAACATGACCAGTGAAGATTAAGTGTGGTACTGTGACTGAATTCTGTCATCTCTCACATCTCTGAGGTATTTATTACATCAATCCATTTATTTCCCCTTGTTAGGTGCTAACCAATAACTAATCTGTTCCTCAACTAACTGACAGACAAGCAGAAAGAACAATTCTCTAGTTGGTCTCAGTTACTCTTAGTTTACATTTCACTGCTTTCTTGTCACAATGTAAGTAACACGACAGTAGTTTGTTGCTTTTCTTACGCAACAGAAAAGGTCTCCTTAAAAACTCCATCTTTCCTCTGGGGCATTATGTAATTTTGTCTTGTAAGCAAAGATCTTCTCTTTTTGACCAAAATACAACTATTCCACAGTGTGAAGGATGGTACTTTCTGACAATAGGTTGTGTTCACTGAACAATGACATGTCTGACTTTGTAAAGTTGAAGTTCTATTTCATGAACAGAAGTTTGGGGTTTTTCCTCCACCAAAAGAGCATGATGACATTCTTCAAAGCTCTGCTCCTAACAAGACATGCAAAAATGTTAACAAGCCAAATGTATCAAGTCACATTAACACTTACTCCTCCTTTCTTTTCAGATTCTCTCTTGCTTCCTGTGCTTTAGCAAAAATAAACCACTGAAGGGTTGCAGGATCGCAGACCGTTGGGATGGTGAAGTGCCCAAACTCGTGTAAGCTTGGGGCGTACCTGTCACTAATGAAACATGATGCAAGTCAAAAGCAAAGCCTCCTTTTTGGTTTGTCACAGGTCTTTACATTAACTACTTTCAAAATTAAATCTGAAGATAAAAGAGCATCAATTAATTGCAATCAAAACAGTTGGTGTTAAAAAAAACCCAATCAAGTTTGCTGCAGGAGAATACAGAAGCACTGTAAATGTAGACTCTTATAAGCTGCATTTCAAAAGTCTCTGTCAACTACAGATCCAAACAGCAGCATCAGATTGGAATCACAGAGTCACAGAATGGCCTAGGTTGGAAGGGACCTCAAGGATCATCCAGATCCAACCCACCCACAGTAGGCAGGGACACCTCCCACTAGAACAGGTCACTCAAGGCCTCATCCAACCTGGCCTTCAACACCTCCAGGCAGGGAGCAGCCACAGCCTCCCTGGGCAACCTGTGCCAGTGTCTCACCACCCTCACTGCAAACAACCCTTTCCTAACATACAGTTTCAATCTCCCCTCTGCCAGTTCAAACCCATTCCCCCCTGTCCTGTCATTCCCAGACCTTGTCAATAGTCCCTCCACAGCCTTCCTGTAGCCCCCTTCAGACACTGGAAGGCCACTCCAAGGTCTCCTCAAAGCCTTCTCTTCTCCAGGCTGCACAGCCCCAACTCTCTCAGCCTGTCCTCAGAGCAGAGCTGCTGCAGCCCTCTGAGCATCTTGGTGGCCTTCTCTGGACTCACTCCAACAGTTCCATATCTCTCTTATGTTGGGGACTCCAGAACTGCCCCCAGGACTGCAGGTGGGGTGTGAGGAGAGCAGAGCCAAGGGGCAGAATCCCCTCCCTTGCCCTGCTGCCCACATTGCTCTTGCTGCAGCCCAGGACACAGTTGGCTGTCTGGGCTGCACATAAATATGTATCCATATATAAA